>NC_092818.1:160861712-161461712 GCF_023375885.2 Dermacentor andersoni | reverse complement strand
CGAGCTACGAGCAGGCGACCTACAGACTCAAGAGAAGAAGCTCGGGAGCACCGGCACACCGCAGGGATCGGTCATTTCGCCGATGCTGTTCAACCTGGTAATGATCGGAGTAACCGAGAAGCTCGGGCACATCGAAGACGTCAGGCACACCATCTACGCGGACGATATCACGCTATGGGTGACCGGTGGCAGCGTCGCCCACATCGAGGGTGCGCTGCAAGCCGCTGTCGACGCAATAGAAGACCAGTTGGAAGGCACCGGACTGAGATGTTCGCCGAGCAAGTCGGAGCTTCTCATACTCCCACCTACTAAAAACAGCAGAAGCAAGACCAGACAACGCGAAAACGAAAAAATCAGAATCGTCACCAAATCCGGCAACGTGATCCCTGAGGTCGGCAAAATTAGGATCCTAGGCATGGTCATCGAAAAGCACGGAAGAAACGGCGAAACTATCACCTGTCTCAGGGCAAAAGCAGCCAACGCGATTCGACTCCTAAAACGAGTCACTTCCCGAAAGGCTGGCATGAGAGAGGAGAGCCTACTTAGGCTCGTCCAATCCTTCGTCATCAGCCACGTCGCGTACGTTGCAGCCTACCACAGATGGCTGCAACACGAACGAAACAAAATCAACGTGCTCATCAGAAGAGCGTACAAGACGGCGCTGGGCCTGTCCGAGTCCACGAGCACGAACGGCTTGTTACAACTCGGATTACACAATACGCTCGAAGAAATAGCCGAAGCGCAACGGACTTCTCAACTGGAGCGGCTGTCCATGACCAAAGCCGGGAGGAAGATACTGGACGATCTGGGAATTAGGCGCTCGAACGAGGTGGAGATGAAGCTCCCCGTCCCCGAAGAGGTCCGACGCCAGACCGGAATCGACCCCATACCGAAGAACATGAATCCCGAGTTCAACAAGGGAAGAAGAGCGGTGAGGGCCAAGGCTCTCATCGACCAGCACGCCAACAACAAGCACGCGCGGTACGTGGATGCAGCCGAATACCAACGGAACGCCTTCGTAGCGGTCGTCATAGAGGCGTCAACCGGCGCCACGAAGACGGCAGCGAGCGAGTCCAACTGGCCATCGCCGACGCCGACTGCCACACGGTGCTGAGTGACTCAAGACAGGCGGTGCGAAACTTCGCCAAAGGCCAAATCTGCAGGGAGGCCGAGCGCGTCCTGCGAGCAGCCAAACTACAAGACAGAAAAGTTAGACTCAAGTGGTTCTCGGCGCACGCGGGCGACGCGTCGGAACGCAATGAAAACCACAATGAGACGGCACACGCAGCGGCGCAAGGGCTAACCAACCGCGCCCCGGCGACAGACCATCCGACGTGGTTTGGAACCAAGGACCACATGACGGACTACAACGAAATCACGAAGGCTTACCACCTGGCTCGCAGGACTCTCCCTTCCCCGCACCCGAGGCTGAGTCGAGCTTAGGCGGTACTACTAAGACAGCTCCAGACTGTATCGCTACCGAGCCCGGGCCTGATGCATCGCACGTACCCCGAGACATATCCGACCGATAAGGGCAGAGTCTGCCGGAGGGAGACGGCAGATTACACGCACATCTTGTGGGACTGCGTTAAAAATTCAGAAGAAGCAAAATCAAGAATGATACCACCGCGGCTCGAGGCAGCCGCGAAGAGCTACGACCGAGACGAACAGCTCTGGGCCGTCCAGCAGGTCGGGACCCAGCGTGTCGGCAACGGCGAGCGGAGACCCACGCCGAGTAACGGCGACTCCGTAGATAACGTAGGCCCTCGTCAGGGCGCGCGAGCGCCCAACTGTAGGCACAAATAAAGTTGGCTCCAATCCAATCCAATCTCTCCGTAAGACCATGGAACGTTGTACAGTGGGTGTCAGCCAATGAATAACATATGTTCTAAAAAAGCGCACACAAATATAGGATAGCAGGGGATCGGACAACGCTGGGGCAACGCTCAGTCTGAACATTCAAGACGCTGGCAAACTGTAAACCATTCTTTCCATGCAGAAAGCTTCTAGAACTCTATTGACATCCTTGCGCTAACCCTCACGACTAACATACAATTGTCGCTGCAGTGCTATCAACGTAAATACGGGGACAACTTGTACTGGGAGGTGTAAAGCGTATTCGAAGTCATCAACGGTACTTCGGCCACTGAGTCTCGTTAGATCTTCTCGCCGGTTGAACAATTAACGATTTAGCGAACAAGAAATGCAATGCATGGTCGTTGATTGCATTCAGGTATTCTGTGACAAAAAGTGTGGGAGTACAGGATATGTAGTACTGGACCTCTAAAACTAGGCCAAACGGCACAATAGTTTGTAACAGGCTCGCACGGAAGGCATATCTCACTCTGTCGGCTTCCACAACGCAGGCGACGCCAAGCACCAAGCGATCTACGTGGATGTCGGCGACACGTCGTCGGTGGAGCATCTATTCCAGTGCATCAGGGACTCGTATTCTCAGCCGCTCAGCATAGTCGTCAACTGCGCCGGCATTCTCCCGATGGCGCTTCTCGTCGACACCTCTGACGAGCTCTTCGACAACGTCATCAGAATCAACTTGAAGGTAAGGTGACAGTTTAGGCCGTGCCGTGAAGGCGCATAACTTGTTCGTTTTTTCTCGGGTCCCAAAGCATGAAGATTTAATGCTATAGCTTTGCAGAGGATACCTACAGGCCTTCGTTGATCGGGTCGACACGAAACAAAGCGGGCCGACTGCAGAAGAAGTGTAACCAAAGGCGTGAATATATCACTGCCAAAAGGCGAACATTGCATGATACATATCCTCGAAAAAACGCTTTATCATGGTTTGCAAAACAAGCCGATCCCTGAGACAGTGTAATCAAAAGAGCGCGTGGGTCGATATTGATAATGCAATTGCATTATTGCTACTGAGGTGCGGCATAAAGGCCTATGAGTATATTCTGAAGAAGTACCAATTCAAAGAACTACTTCTTTCTTCCACATTCATTAAAGAGTACCAACCGTGTACACCTGCCACATATTGTGTGGCCAGAAAAATGCATCAAACTTCATCCACCTTATGCAGCGGTGCTTCGATCAGGCGATATCAGTCGCGCGCGCCCATCGTTTACCACATTACTAACGTGTCTGATCGAAAAGCTTTGTCCATTTGTCATGTAGCTACTTTTGCGGCCCAGGCATTCCTGCATGTAGTCAGCTTCTTCATTTCCTGTTACTTCGACAGAAATTAAGATGCTTAAGTAAAGGTATCCATTGTTGCATGACTATACTCATATCCCTTCCTTGAACATCACTGCCATAAGTGTTGCTATTTATCACATTAATAACTTAGAAAGACAGAAATAATGCAGATCCAGGGCACCTTGGGAATCGGCGTAGCGAAGCATTGTTCGGTCCCAACAATATCTCTGAACTTGCCGCTATTTGTTGTAATTGACGACAGCCATAGCGCTAAGCAAAGGACGAGCCCACAATGTGATAGAGGACGACAAGCACCAACTTCCGCGATGGAGGCCAAGGGCGTAGAGCATTAGAAACAGGACAAAAGAACACTGACGACACAAACGTTTGGCTCTGACTTTCAGCGTTCTTTGGTCCTGTTTCTGAGGCGCTACGCCCTTTGCCTCCATCGTGATATGCCAATAAGCACAACGTGCAGCTTTAGCTAACTTCCATCGTAGACTCCAATTCAAGGCTCACTTGCTGCGCTACGGTACGCACTTCGAGGCCCGTGGTAGCCGAACAGGTTGCAATGGTGCTGGCTGTGCTCGATGGTCGCAGAGAGGCAATATATAGTGATTCCAAGGCAGCCATTAAGGCCTACCAAACCGGTATGGTCGCCGCCCAGGCCCTCCGCATTCTCCAAAGCGCCAAAAGTATCTCTCCGCACTCTCTCATTTGGTTTCCCGCTCACTTGGGGTCGATTGAGGGTTCTCCCTCTAACCCTAACGAGGGCGCGCACGAGGCCGCGCGAGGACTCACTGACCGCGCCGCCTCAGCAGTCCCCCTGCCCCGCGGGGAACCCTTGCTCACGTTTAATTAAATCACCACACACTACTATCTGTCAAGACGGGTATTCCCCCTCCCGCACCCCGCCTTATGCAGGGCGCAGGCGGTTACCCTACGACTTTTACAAGCCCGTGCGTACCCTAACCTCCCGGTTCTTCATGCCATATATCCTGAAAGATATCCCAGTGCGGACTGCCCTGCCTGTGGAGTAAGGGCAACATTGAACCATGTGTTGTGGGAGTGTGAAGCCATCGGCTCCTCCTTCAGCGAGGATAGGTGGGCTGCGCTCTTGGACAGCCCCGAATTCAACGACCAAACCCTGGCCGTCCAGAGTGCTTGCGATCGGGCCGTCAAGCTCGGCTTGGCGGTCCCTACGTGGGACTAGCCAGGTGGCGCGGGGTCTCCCCAGCGTCTTCTCTGGACCGAAATAAAGTTACTTCACTCACTCACTCACTCACTCACTCACTCACTCACTCACTCACTCACTCACTTCCAACTGACCTTTATTGTTCTGGACCCCGGAAATAAGTAGACGAACGAAAAGCACGTGATTAACAAGAGATGAAGCTAAGAAAAAACAAGCAAAGGCCGCACTATCCCTAGGTGCGCGCGTAAGCACCTCTAAGAAAGCTGACTTCTTTGCCAGAAAGAGACGCAGACCGGTTGCTCACAGATAAGCGAGAGTTTCCCACCGGTTGAAAAAGATCGGACAACGAGCTGGCAGTCGGGAAGAGTTTTGTGCCCGTTTGAAGTTAGTTAACGTCGCAAAACTAACCAGTCCCCTAAAGAAACCGTCGGACATTTGCAATGGTAAGCACAAGACGAGCTTTGTGGAGTCTGCGCGGGGTTGGTTTATAATGTACCTCTGTCATGCGGAGCATTTACTTGAGTAAGACCGGGAGATGTCTGAACGCCCGCCTACGAAAAACCACGAATAATGTGAGCAATGGCAAAGATGGTTTTCTTACACAACAATGCAGCTCATGCAAATGTACATACATCAGTTTTCGAAGACACGCGAGTATTGTATAAACACTCGGACAACTGCACTCGCATCATCGTTGAAGCTGCTCAGATGACACGCGAGCACGGCTTATCGGTGAGCAAGTCGTCTGTGTCTCTTTCTGGCAAAGAAATCAGCTTTCTGGGAGTTGCCGACGCGCGCACCTAGTGATAGTACGGCTTTTGCTTGTTTTATTGCGATAGCAATTATATGGACACTAGGCGTATTTCTGCCGTCGCCGTCACCGTGAGGTTCCATATAAATTCCAAGGGCGATAAGATCATCGCCGTATGTTGTATGTGCGCGTGAAAGCGTGCGAGGGTGAGTCGGAGACCGCGGCTCAATCTCGCGCACACAAGCGAGGAAAGCGGGGAGGAAGAGCGCGTTCTTTCGTCGCGCGCAAGGCTCAAGGGGAAGGGGGGGAGGGGGGCGTTCTACTCCGGGCCGCTGTATCTTGAATGCCATCTGCGACGGGGACAGAGCCCGCCCATGCGCTGTATTTTCGTGGCTTAGTTCGCGTTTATGCGAGACGCAGCACGAAGGTCAATTCGCTGGCTGCTGCTGCCGCGCTAGTTCACTCCAGAGTACTGACAGCGAGTTTCCGCGGTCATCGAGTGAGATGTGTTTGTGTTTGCTTGTTCGCGCGTTACACCATGCTTGTTAATTTACTTAGTATTCCTATGTTTACAATATGCTTTACGGCCGATAAAACTACTGTCCTTACTTCGTATAGCTGTTCATTAATTTTTAATAGCGAGCGATGCTTCAACTTTCGGGTGAAACTGCGACTTTCCTAGCTTCATCTGTTGTTAATCACGTGTTATTCGTTCGTCTGCTTATTTCCGTGTTCTGGCACAATAAAGCTCAGTTGGAAGTTGACGCTTTTCGTCGTCTGCCACGTTGTGTACTTGTACTTTGGTTAGCGCTATAGCTCTTGCCGATTATGACATACCAACTTGCCAAAAACGGTACCCCTCTAAGTTATTTGTCGCTTTCCTAACACAGATGAGCGTTTTATGCACAAGTGTAACTGGCCAGCTCTTCAAATTGCAGAGTATATGTTTGAAGCCGCGAAGCAAGCGAACGAGGAAAGCGCTGGAGGTGAAGAAAATCGCATGCCGGAAAAAGTACGAAGGAGCGCGAGGATGGATGGATGTTATGAACGTCCCTTTTGGAACGGGGCCGTGGGTTGTGCCATCAAGCTCTTGCTATCATACTGCCTAGCAGAAGTGGGGCAAGGACAAACGAGACGAAGCGTCGCGGAGGACAAAGGTAGGCAGAGGCGCACCGAGTTGACCTCCTCTGGCAGCTGTTACAGGTATTGCTTGCGATACAGACGTACTGGGATAACATCGTCCTTGCGCGCCGCACAATGTGTGTGCGAGTGAAAGCGTGTGACGGTGAGCCGACGGTGGCGGCTCAATCTCGCGCGCGCGTGGGAGGAATCGCGCTGTATTCCGTCGCGTGCATGGCACCTGGGGAAGGGAGGGAAGCGGGGCGTTGTACTTCAGCCGCACGCGGTCGCACGGGCTTTATCTATACAGCGATCTGCTTTGGGGCTAAAGTCTAGGTTGGCCGACGGCTTGTAGCTTTGCGTGCGCTGTGTTCTGGCCCCTCAGTTTGCGTTGAAGCATCACTTCACTCGCTGCATGCTGCAGCCGGGATTTCTCACGCCAGCGTTTTGAGAGTGAGTGTCCGCGGACATCGAGTGTGAAGTGTTCATGTTTGCCTGTGCGAGCTGACACCGTGCTAGTTATATCAGTTAGTAAGCGAATATTTACAAGGGGCCGTTCTACTCCGGCGGCTGCTGCGCACGGCGTGGCCGCGCGAGCCCTGTCTTGAACACGATCTGCGATGCGGATAGTGTAGGCGTTTAGGCCCACCGAGGGCCGACAGCGTCATGTGCGCAATAGCACCCATACGCTTGCGCGTCATCCACGTTCACGATGTGAAACGCTACTGCCACTTTTTAAATACCTCAAAGTGCTAGCAGCAACAAACGAAGTGCTTAAGGTTAGAAAGAACTATGAGCCATTGAAATATCCATCCTAATGTGGTAATTATTTCGTTTCCACCAGGGGCCACCACAGACAACTAACTGTATGACGGGCATAGGCGGAAAGTTTTCATTTTTCCGCGGGGGGGAGGGGGGGGGGGGAGGGGGTGGTGCTGGGGCCCGACCAAGTTTCCGAACCTCACCCATAAACATTATATATATATATATATATATATATATATATATATATATATATATATATATATATATATATATATATATATATATATATATATATATATATATAATCTTTAATAACAGCTGCCCTTGAAGATACTCCACGTGACCTCGAAGAATTGTTCACTGAAGTGACGGCCTTAAATATGTGTAGTTACAAGACCTCACAATAGGAGACAGTTCAATTTCACATCCTGGGTCCCCTCGCACCGCCAAGAAACTGGCGTCTCTTAGTTGAGCCACACGACAAGCGAACGTTAGGAAGATATATGCGTTTTGTGCGTATATTAAGTCGCGCCAATACACATCAATGATAAAAAGCCATGTAATACCATCTGAAAGCTTTAATACTCATAGATGCAATCAATAAATATTTTCCTGACGAAGGACATCTGAGAAGGTAAGACATAAAATATATAAAAATTACGCAATAATACAATTTCTGAACACAACTTCCGATAGAATTATTAACATGAAGCAATGTGACTCCATAACGCAATAGTTTAATTACTTGTCAAAGCATGGCTTATGCCATTGGTTTCATTTATTTCCCGGGGGCGGAATAAAGGATTATACGGCGATAACTTATCAACCACACAAATAAACAACCGTATTAACAAATAAATCTATGAATAATAAGACACAGTGATATCTCAAAAGCGCGAAACGACATGGGAGCAAGTAGGAACCACGTGGATTGAGTTATTGAGCAGCTGATAAAGCATATATGACCAAGCACAGTTAATAAAGAAAATGCACAGCAATAACTAGGAAATTCCATAAAATAGCGCAACCAAACGTCTTTCCGTAACCAAAAGGCCTCACCCTGCTTGCGTTATGTACCATATTTTCGTTCCTTTAACGTGTTGCGTTGTTTTCTAAGCCAGATGGTTTTCTTGAAGCTTTCCTCACTTCCCTGAAGCTTCCCTCACTGCCTCCTCACCTCGTATTAGCGCCTGATAGCTTTTGCCAACTGAATACCTCACGAATGCCTTACTCTAGGAGCACTCTCTGGAAAACTGGCGCCCTGGTACAGAACGGGTCACAGCTATGCGATAGCTCCGAACTTCTTTCTCCTATCAAGACTTATGGCCACGCAGCGTTCATGAAGGTGCACGCCTCCATTAGAACGAGAGCGAACAATTTGCCGAATCAGTCAGTTTCGCCGAGTCAGATTCGGCCAGTTAATCAGACAGTTAAGAGCGCGTTTTCTCCTAGTTTGTATAGTAACTGCGCTTGGCTGTCCGTGAGCCTGAAGAGTACTACATAACACGGGTCGCGCGCTTTATTTTGGAGATAATCTGCGCCGGGTTCAAACTTGCAATCCGAGATAGCTGGTCCCTTCGCGTGTGCTCTCCCCACGCGCGCCAAGCGTAGAACATAGCAGACCACGTTTCCAACTGGGCGGAGTCGCGGAGGCAATCGGCTGCCGTGCTTAAGGGTCATCTGGGCGGGGCTTCTCCTGCCTTCTTAACCGTATAGTTTCATACAATAATTACTAGAGGAAACTCTGGCGCTAGTGTCTACGGGAGCAGCAATGAGAGCGGTTGAGCCATCATCGGAATTGTGGGAAGTATGTGTATTTGCCTAAACTTCGTTCTTCTGGCTTCAAACCGTTTCGTGCCTTTGTGAACTCGTCATTTTCAACATCGCACTGCGAAATAAATAATGAATAAGCATTATTAAAATTTCCGACGGCAGGATTCGACCACAGGACCTCTAGCACAGACGCACGATATTGAAACCATTACGCCACAGACGCATCCGTCGACAAGCGACGTTGAACGCCCCTATGAATTTCTCGCGCGCAGGTCAGCGACTAGAGACGCTTGGCGCCTTTCGATTTGGCCACCTCGACAAGATGAAGCTTTGCAATCAGTAGCGATTGTGCGTGTTCGCAGCGTCTTCTGCATTTAGAAAAGTATCTGTTGTTCTGAAATTCACGTCAGTGAAGGCATACAAAGTGCAATGAACGAAGGCCGAAGAACGTCTGAATCCACAAACACGAAGATCAGACAAATCCATGTACTTCCCATCATCCCCATGGTGGCTAAACAATTGCAGCGCCAGAGTTCCGTCTAGTGTATTGTAGCAAACTATGTCCTTAAGCTGTACCCGACAACAGTAGAGACGCGCAAAAGTGCGCTGCGTGCGAAAACTCCCTGTTGAGCGTGAGCGAAATCAGCGTATCGAACGCGATTGCTTCTCTGTTTGATTCCTTTTCTAATATTGGTTGTCAAGTTGGGTGTGCGGCCCTTACAAGAGCAATTTAAAGCGAGGTGAACATACAGCAACATATCCATTTCCTAGGCTTATGCTATCCATACCATTAGAAATAAACGATACTTGGTAAGCTCCTTCTGTTTAAAAAAGAAAATATAATAAACCGTGTTGTGTATACATCAAAATATACCGTGTTTGTGCATGGTATTCAGAGTGAAAATCTAAAAAAAAAATGACCTGAGAAAATGCGGAGGAGGTAGCCGCCGCTGGTGCTTCTAGTGCGCTTGTCTTCTCATTGTCAGGATTTGCAGAAAAAAAGCGAAAGTATGAATTAAAAGCTGTGCACATCGCACCGACAATGATGCAGTAAGCTTTTAGCCACAATAAAATTTTAAGTGAAAAGGTAGGGAACCTCAAATGATGTGGGTAACAGAACTCTGGTAATCACACTTTAAGGGGGGGGGGGGGGGGGGGAAGGAAGGCTTCAGCATCGCCTGGTGGGGGCAGCCCCCTAACCACCCCCTCCCCCGGAGGGGACCAAGGCCCCGGCACCCCCTCGCAGACGGCGCCTATGATGACGGGCTTGTCGGCGTCAATCAGTGTGCCACGTAAAGGGGGCGTTGATACCATACACTCATCAGAAAATGCCGCGCTCGAGCTTTCCCTGCCGTACATTTTTTTTATTTCTTTTCTTTTCTTTTGTGTGTGTGTGTGTGTGTGTGTGCGCGCGCGTTGCTTGCAGGTCCTGCAGGTATGACAAGGGCCATTGCCATAACTCAGAAATACAGCATCCGTTTCAGTCATAACGACCATGCAATACGAGGAAACAGCCCTTGTTTCTTGTCGCAAAAATCGGAATACCTGTTTTTAGGTTTCCTGCCTTGCACCATGCGCTTTTTTTTTTACTTCTCCGGTACATAGTGACCTAAACTCGACGTGTCGTTTGCTCCATGATCGCCACGTGACGTATACGCAGTGAACTACGCTGAGTGCGTAATTTGTGCTTCGGCGACCGCTTCCTGAGCGGCTCACTTGTAGAAATCGTCTGTGCCGGTTAGGCAGAGCGCGTTTGCGTGTTTAGTCCTGATGGCACTGTGACTGGCCATGCAAGAAACTGCAAGTTCCTTTGGATGCGAAAGCATCTAATAGCCCATTGAGAGAAAAAGCCAGTGTCTATCATCTGTAGAAGCGAAACGGCCCCTAAAATCGCATTGGCATTGGCTGCGATACCACGTCACCAGCACGCCTAGACGGAGCAGAGCGAGCGAAAGGGCCCCCTGCAGCATCGTTGACGCGCCAGGTGTTGTGTGAGGGGAGAGGGTATCACCGCGACGCCACGTCATCCTCGCTCTCGCAAGCTTGTGTTATTAGCGCGTTCCTTGTGCGCGCGAGCTCTCGCCTGCGTTCTAACTGCGCCTCGGTAAGGCCAAATCAAAACTGACCAAGCGCATCAACGCGCCTTCTTGACCGCGAGCGGTTCCCAACTCGAAGGACCGCTCCGCCGCGTTGAACAGGGCATTAATGCTTTCGCATTCACAACTTACAATAAGTTCTTCGATGTCCTCGGATTATTTAGACATTGGTATACACTGCACGGCGGATACAGTGCTCGGATATAGTTCTGTACAACAACATACTCACAGAGCCATATCAATGAGACTGTACATCAGGAACTATAGTGACAGGCAAGAACCAGACAGTCCCAAAACTGTTCCGAAGAGCAGTTCGAAAGCTTGACAGGTGTACGCGTTAAAACTACAGATGATAAATTACAAATAAAGGTGTCCTAGGCGTCTTTCATTGTACAGTGCGGCCCACTGTTAAAGCGAACACAGGAGTGTCAATCCCGTATGAATATTACCCTCTACCAAGTGTACAATTACCCCGCTTTGCAGTAGATCACTTCCGTTTGGCGGCGCGGGAAGCTTTCTACACACCGGTGCAGTACATTGACGTAGCTTCAGCGTGAACACGCAGCTGCAGCGCCAACAAAGTGACAGCCGCACATGACAGTGTTTCCTTTAACAGTGGACCGTACTGTACGTGAGGCCCCCAGAGCAATATCAGCTTCGAAAAACGACTGAGTAATGTGAAGAAAAATAGATGGCCGGCTTCAGCTAAGGTTTTAGGTACATATATGTAGTAAGAACGTCTACTTGCATTGGAGAAAAAGAACCAGTGAGCTGAATAGTAAATATTGCGTTAACGGTGTGGGTAGTGACAAAGAAAAGGTGGTTAAACGTAAAGTTAGAGTGGCAGAAAAAGCATACTGGAGAGGCGCGTTGGAGATTAAGCCGGCGATGGAAATGCACCAAACAGGGAAAAATTAGATGAATAGATAATTATTTCACGATAATTCGAAGAACAGTGCATTACTGTTTGAAGATAGATTAGTATATCTGAACACGCAGTTATAGGAGAAAAATTGCCGATGACGACCCTATAGTGGCGTAGCGTGTGTAAATAGCGCAGAAACCATGACACATATTTTGTTAGCATGTTGCAGTGTACACCCAGATGACAATGAGGACGCGTTAACCGACCCGAGGTCTTCGTATTTAAGGATAATAAACGAAAGGTCAATTAAACTGCGGTGGAGAATAGTAAAAGACCACTTGAGTATTGGTGGCGCAAAAACAGGGAGCACGAAGCATAGATTGCCGGGCAACAAATGTCTATCAGGTTCGATGCTTTGCTATCAAGAACGATGTGCATTTAGAGCCAATATTAATCACAGAATAAAGATAAAAACAAAAAGCTAGATGCCAGTCCCACTACTCCGTTTCAAGCGGGATGGTCTAATATCCGTACAGCCACCCGTGATACCTAAAGCCCCTCGATCTTACTGTGGCCTCGTGATTATTCAGAGTATGTTCGCGAGCCGAGATGAATTATAGAACCGCTTTTGGGTACGTTCACGCGTTTCTAAGCGCCAATGCGCATTTCAATCGTCTCAAAGCGCTAAATCAGCCATGGGCTAAAAGTGGGAAAGTCCAGAATTTAGCGTGCGTTAGCAGCCAGCGCGTGTGGCAATCCTCTATAAACAATAACCCGATCTCTTTTTTATATTAGTGACAGATCGCCGAGCCGACCCGAGTTTTGTGTCGGCGCTGTATCTGTTTACAGGGTTACCTACGCAGCACGTAACCCTTCAATGTTTTCTGCATGTATCTGCACTGTTTACGCAGGGTACATTCCTGGTCAGCAGAGCCGCCGCTCGAGAGATGATACGCTCCGAGAAGGCGTTGCCCGAAGGAGGCGCTGCTATCGTGAACGTGGCCAGCATCTCAGCCAAGAGCGGTGGTTATCTTTGCAGCGCGTACGCTGCTTCCAAAGCCGGAGTCGTGGCTCTGACGAAGTCGGCGGCTCAAGAGCTGGCTAGCCACGGCATCCGCTGCAACGTGGTGCTACCCGGTTGGACGGACACGCCCATGACGGCTCCAGTAATTGAAAGACACAGAGACATTGCGATATCCCTGTCGCCCCTTAAGAGGGCAGCCCAGCCGGAGGAGGTCGCCGAAGCCATCAAATTTCTGTGCTCGCCCACCGCCAGCTCATTTGTGACCGGCGCGACACTAGAAGTGACCGGAGGATTCAACATGTGAACCTACGATAATTCCACATCAGTGAAGTAAATGTTGTCAGCTTGTATACGCAGCTTACTGCAGAACATCCGCCTCCGGCACTGGCCATTAAAACAGAACTAAAAGCAAAACAGAAAGGTTGTCATGCACTGTAGTTTATAGAAAGGAAGCAGGTAAAGAATTCTAAAATATTATTTCAAGTCACTTTCTTAGTGTACGTTTTCTAATGATGTAATAAATTTTGATTGATTGACTGACTGATAATATTATTGACATCGAGTGCAGTGAGAAAGTAAGCGGGAAAAAAAGAATGATGTTAGCGATGACCTCTAGTTTGCCCCAAAAAGGTCCTGTGTTCAAATCATGCTGTCGGGCGTAGTTATTTATGCCATAAATATGTATATAGCTACGAATATTTTTTCCTCTGCTGCCCTTGGTGTCATTGTTTGTTGGCCTTTAGCTCTAGTAGACACGAATAAATCCCCGAGAAAAGCGGATGTGGAACATCCTATCTACCGCAGGCGTCATGTAGTACGTGAACTTTTTTGCTGAAGGCAACTGGTCAATAAACCTACGCATGCTAGCTGACAGCATCAAAGCTACCGGATTGGAGACCCATCGCTATGTAATGCACGAGAAAAAAGAAAACCGAGGGGCCTAATTAGTCAAATCATAAGATGCTAACAAGCGATGACACCAAGGACAGCATAAAGGAAATCATATGTTGTCCTTCATTGAATGAAAAAAGAAAAATAGATTGAAAAGAA
The DNA here is from genome assembly GCF_023375885.2 of Dermacentor andersoni. Classification (NCBI taxonomy): domain Eukaryota; kingdom Metazoa; phylum Arthropoda; class Arachnida; order Ixodida; family Ixodidae; genus Dermacentor; species Dermacentor andersoni. The sequence goes on along the minus strand of NC_092818.1, from coordinate 161,447,915 downwards.
AGTTAATGAAAAAAAAACCAGGCTTAGCTTGGTTAAGCCAAGAATGCATTGCATATTGTGTTGGGGCCCAGCTTTTCCTCCAGCTGTCGTGACGTCACGTCACGTGGTTGCGCTAAAGGTCAATGGTGGCTGCCCGGCCGCGCCCAAGGGCTGAACTGAGTGATTGCAATATGCAACGCATAAAACTCTAGTGTAGGGGTGTGAGCCACTATGGTGGCTCATACCCCCAATGGTGGCTGCCCGGCCGCGCCCAAGGGCTGAACTGAGTGATTGCAATATGCAACGCATAAAAAGAACTGGTCACTGTCTCTTGTGTGACGCTGGCGCATACCCAGTCTCACAGGCCCAGTAGCCCAAGAGATAGAGATAGCAAAGAGAGGAAAGGCAGGGAGGTCAACCAGACGAGCGTCCGGTTTGCTACCCTACACCGGGGGAAGGGAAAGGGGGAACAGAAAGAAGAAAGCGGGATAGAGGGAACACTGTCTGTGCACGATGTCCATTTGGGTACATAGCTAGTGGCACTTACCCAGTCACCCATGTTGTGCACTCTGCAAGACAGCCAAAGCAACCGCAAAGAGCGACGAATCGGCAAAGAAAGCTTAGCCTTGAAAAAGTAATTTTCTTATTGACGACAGCCAACAACACAATGTTCGCACTTGCCTGCGTCATTTGTCGCATGTCTGAAAGGATGCATTCTCTCGTCGCGAATCAACCAGCCCAGTCAGCCACTCTTACTGATGCGTTCTCATTCGTCTACGACGCGCTAAAATGTTCAGTGCCTTGTCTAACGGAAATGAACGAAGTTCCCAGCATTTACGCAAGATTTCTTCACGTGACCGGCGAAATAAAGACAGTGGTGACTGCCTTTGGGTCTCTGCGTATATATCCAAGCGCGCCCTGCTTTATTCGTAGCTCTGCGTGTTCAGTTCGTTCGCTTCCCTACGCGTCAGCCTGTGTGCTGATTTGTTGGAGTCAACTTCAAACGTTGTAGGTAACGCACGTTGCCATTGTAACATTTAGTCACATGTAGCAGGCTAGAGCACCTAAGCTCAGGCCTACCTCGCTGCCTTCTTTCAATTAAATTATCTCTCTCTAGTTACATGCACCGCAGTTCACGCCCCGTACACAGCTGGTGCTTCGGAGATGATGATGATGATGATGAAGCCTCAGTCAATGGCACAAACCCACTGAGGGGGATAGGCCACGAATCGGGTGGTAATATGATTCAATAAATAAAATAAGATAAGTTGGTCAATAAATAAATAACCCGGAAAAAGAAAAGAAAACAAATCATCTAAGATGTAAAATAAACTATGAATACATGAGATACAGTATTGATCAATACTATAGTAAGCCTTGCGTTGACAGGAATGTTTAAAAAAAAAGGATACACTTAAACTTGAGTAAGGTAAGATATCAAACGCTTACGCCTCGTCTTTTCCACTGGCTCCATTGCGCATTTGACCAGGGCTGCTCTTTTTTTTTTTTTTCTAAGCCAAGCGTTCCTTCCTCTCCCTTGCACCACGTTCGCATATGATCAATGTATGAGAAAACATTTTGGTACGTTATGAACAGCAATAAATTCTAACGATTTGTCTTCCGCTCCTACCCATGCGACTGTCTTGAAGTAGGGACATTCGGCCTTATGAACATCCGACGCGCGAATTAGACGAAGAGGAAGATAGGGGTGCTGTGCACGCGCCAGCTTGTACATGCCGTCGATCGATGCTCCAGTTCATCGCTAACGCTCGACAATCTTACTTCTGGAATTTCTGCTTCCTGAGAAGATAATGTCTTCTGGACCATGGCTGCAACTTGTATTGCTGGCAGTCTTGGGCTCCGTTGCCGCACCTGCTTTACGGACGGACCAGATAACGCCAGGGTTCTCAAGCCGTGATTCGCATTCTCCGTACAACCTAAGTCGTGGCCTCCAGGACGACGCAAAACTGGAGCAGCCGGCCAACGAACTCAACGCTGCCGAAAGTGGCTATACGAGCGGCCTCTTGAGCCTGCTTCCCAGGCCTCAGCTGCCCAAGTCCAGCCAGGTGGTGCTCAATGGCGACCACCGTTCGACGGCCGACGACGCTGCCAGCGCCACAGACCACACTGCGGGCATGAGTGGGCTGGACATTATGCGCGAGTTTTTCCACACGTACCAGGTACGTCTTTCTTTTTCTCCAGTAATGACTCGAAGGCGTCATTTCATTGCCTTAGACATACTTGGCCAAGCAGCGGGAGGAGACAGCTTGAGAAAAAACGACCACGGCACAGGGGCGCCACGGAGCGAGAGAATGAACCTTCATGAAAAGGATTGCTCAGTGGCCCAAACAGGGTTCAATGGTGCGGATAATAAAATAAACAATGAAATATTTTTAAATATCTACGCGTTCATAACCTGCTGGTCAAGCTAGCCTCGCGCATCAACTCCCATAAAGAGTTGATAATTCGCTGGGCGTCGGCGTAAGGGGGTGGCGTGGTCCATGCCTCCAGTGTGGTAATGCCACGTCTCTTGTGTTTCTTACCATCGCGAGACCGGGACCATTCCACAATAGGTGCCTGACTGTTGGACGAGCACCGATGTCGCACGTGTTGCACACGTCACTGGCCGCGACATCACATTCGCCTCTGTCTCTTCATCCAGCTCGTTGTCCAGGCGTTGCCTCTGATGACCGCGCGTCTTCCTTGAAGCAACGTGCGCGCACCACTTAGCCAGGACACGTCTTCGATGAGCGCTGCGCCCGTCCTGGCCTGGAGAGATGATGTGAACAGGCAGCTGGCCAACGGGGTAGAGCGCGTCTATTGAGGCGCAGGTAGTATGCGAAGCATTTAGCTAGGCCAACCTCCCAAGTTGCTATTACGCATATTCTATCTCACAGAGTTTAATTATGATGCTGACACCGAAACTGAAGCGCAACTACAACAAAAACCATCGTAACCTTAAGGCGAACGCCAGCGTACACCGTCGCGTGACATTTTTGTTAATGACACAATGGTGGCTTTAATTCACAACGATGCGCCTGCCAATTATTGTGCTGCCACCTGTACAGTTCACTTACTGCAGCTTCATTGGTGGCAATGGGGGGAACTCTACAAAGCTGCAGCTTGTCTGTCATGTCCTGCTTTTGTCATAGTTCTTAGCGCCTGTGATGCATCACTTGTACCTTTGTTGAGGCCCGGCATTGTGGCTTAGTAGACATGGTGTTGTGCCGCTAAGCACGAGGTCGCGGGTTCAATTCTCAGTCGCAGCAGCCACATTTAGATGGGGGCGAAATAAAAAAAAACACGCATGTGCCGTGCATTGTGTGCACGTTAAAAAACCCAGGAGGCCAAAGTTATGTCGAAGTCCCATACTACTGCGCCCCTCATTATAGGATCGTGGTTACGACGCCTAACACCCAAGGATTTTTTAACCCTTTGTTAAGTAAGCTCCCCGATACGTATAATAGAGAACTAGTATAGGGAACCTCAGCCTCCATAACTTGTCATTGAAGGGTACAGCAGTGAAGGAGCCACAGTTCCTATCTGATATCTGTTGTTGCGATGCCTGCTTGATCTCTCATTGCACAATTTATTAATACTGGATGTCCTTGCCAACCCAGATCAAGTAACAAAAAAGAAAGATCATACCTCAACTTGAGCAAAGGGACAGTGAACAATACTACTATATATTGCAAATCAGTTCTGCGGAAATCGGCAAGCTGGAGGAAGTGTCATGGCAGAAAGGTTTCTAGCTCCATCCCCCAGGACCACGACGATTTTTTATTCAACCGCGAAACATTCTTCCTGGGAAATTCGTGCGGGTTTTCTTTGTAGCTTCGTGCTACTCTAAGGAGGATGACGATTTTCGCTTTGAAAATGCTGCAGTATGGGTATCCTCCCTAGATAGAGCAACTGTTCTTAAAGCATGACCCGTTTCAATTGGGCCACCGTGCATACCAATTAAGCATGGTACTGCAACATTATGTCTACAGGCGCTGTTGCAAGGCAACAGCGCGACCCCTTAACGTTTCGTGTGTGCAATGGAGTGGTAGCAGAACCATGGTGGCTTCATTTTTAGTTCTGCAGGAGATAACGGCTCGTTGCCTATTTGAACCCACCTTTCTCTACGGATCTTTTCTCCACATGACCCTGCTCATGTATATCATTTAAGCGGATCCAGTGTTTTAGTTAAGAGTCGTCCTCGATGGCGAAGCTCGTTGTAATCATTCCTCAGTTTCAGTGAAGATTATGATGAGAAATTAACTTTTACAAAGCATGCCGTTAACTCGTTCGTTCTGCGCAACACCACGTAATTTGTTTATTCAGTAAATTCTAAGACATTGATGTCTACCTCGTAGGCCTCACGCTAGCAGGCGCGTTCTAACAATGTTTAAAAATGAGATCGTGCGTATCTTCAGGGGCCCAAACGAAATAACTCACAATAATAAATTCCAAGACGCAATGTGTCATTCCATAAATCGGCAGCATTTCCTCGTAGGGTTTACGTGAACACTATTAGGTCTTCGCATTGGCCGATTGGACTATAAAGTTATGCTTGTCCTGTAAGCTACAAATAACGCTACTGTATATGTAGACAACACGTCATGCATACTGATGGCTAATTTTTTCTTGCCGTACACGAGGTCCTGCTGATGTACAAATAATTGTGGCACAGAGCTCGAATGTTAGTGATAGGTCCACAGCCTCATCGACACTACGTTCATTGTTTTGTTTGTGCACTGCGAATATTCTGTTTGTTTTTGTTTTGTTTGTGCGCTCCTGATTCGAAATAGTTATGTAGCTGTTAAGTGCAGCTGACTGATTGGGCTTATGGTCAATATTAATCCGCTGTACACAAAGCAGGCAAAATTTACTTGAGCAGCGCTTTCAGTGTCCTAGTTCGTGCTTATTCACTTATTACTGCACATTTCATTCAAGATTTGCTGCCCGAAATACTAAGCCACCAAGAGTAAAACTCGTGACTGCAGGACGAACAGTGCATACCTACGTGCGTAATGACGAGTTCGCGCTTAACGTTGGTTAACTTCCGACTTCGAGAATTTGAGGGATATTGAAAAGTCTGCGAAAAAGAATTGTTAAATTTCCATAGGATTCCTTGTCGCTTCACTGTTGACCTTCGACAGCTTTGTATTCATAACATTCGAATCAATTCAACCTTCACGCGCGATGATGGTTCGCAGGTGCTCAGCTACATAGCCTGCTCGTTTGCGCTGATGCTTCTGGTGCTTGTCTTCACGTTGGCGACGGTGTACGGTGGCCGACGCTTCTTCAGCTCGGACCGGTCAACGTCAAGCGCTTCGTGGAGGCGATTTGCCGAATCGTACCCGCTCATGGACTGGCGTCCCTTGCTGGTCGACCAGAGCTCAGTGACGCAAAGGTTGCTCGACAGCTCCGATGATGATGACGAGGAAGAGTATGTGGCAGTTCACAAAAACGAGGAGGAGGTGGACACCAGCATTGCGCCCCAACGCGAACTCGGTGAACACAGAGCACGCTCTGTCGGGTACGCCCCATCTGAGATCAGCGAGGGGCCGTGGTCGGCGAGATGGTCGCTACCGGGCGGTACGTGTCGACCATTTCAAATGCGTGCAGATCGGTGTACGCTAGAGCAGGGGTAGTAGACTGGAAGTCACTAGTCAATTAACGTTCAAGAGAGGGGAACTTTGGGCCAGTTGGTCCGACATGTTTAAAGAGGAAAAGAACCGCGAATTCTCTCTGAAGATCTCTGAAGACCTCTCTGAAGATGTCGTCTTTGCAATGTCAGGTGGACAAACGCCAACACGAAGAAAATAGCCATAAGTTCTTGCTCGGCAAGTAGTTGAAGCTATGAGGCTAGCGCAGAAGCCGCATTTGCTCGTCCACAGATCCACATCTCGTCCTGTCCACTCCTTCGTCTTACGTCCCGTCCGAAGTCGTGGTTCCTTTCCTTTTTAAACATTTTCAATTCACGCACGTTAGTTGACTAAACCAATAAGAGCAGACATGGCCAAAGTAAATTGACGACCGGAAAGTAGCCCCTGACCCTACCATTTTCTAGTAAAAGGGCAGCAGAAACATCGTTCACGTAAAGGATGGACCTTGCCTGTACAGTAGTCAGTGTTCTGAATGCCACTTAAGGAATACACACTAACGTAATTGGTTCAAAAAGTGGAACCAAAGCTGCCTCTCAGCTCTGTGGTTTTGCGGTACTCTTTGTACGTTGGACAAGAGAAGGAGGGATGAAAGCGAGAGTTCTTGCCCTGTGCGAGAGGTTTGCACAGTCAGAGACGGTTCGGTAACGCACTGAGTGTACTGAGAGGTCATTAGATTAACTGTATAAGTAGATATATTCTTATACTTTGAAGTGGCAAAGCATCCTGTTAAGTAACTCTAGCTTAATTGGGCTTTGTAACGCGAATTCATCTGAAAGTAAACGGCATCACGTGAAAAGTGAAGTTCCTTTTCTAAAGACTGTTCTTACTACAATAAGATCGATCGCTCTTCGCTTGCTCTCAATGTCCATTAGTATAGTGCGTCATAACTACACGCATTTCATGAAAGCCCCAGTTGAACTTATCGTGATTGACACAGGCTTTAAGCTCGCTAAGTCAAAAAGAAACGAAGTAACAGTGGGATAAAGGCATATTTTAATTCTGAGGCAAGCTTTCTCGTGAAACTATTTCAGCAAGCCATCTGGTAATACGTATTTATGTATACAGGTCATGATGCTGGCAGTACTGAGGAGATACCGGCTTTTATAATGCGCTCAGGAATCTTTTGAGACTGAGCAAGTTGAAGGTTAATTGGATATTTATGCATTAGTGTGGCATACAGGCTGCAGAAAAAGGATTTTTTTTTTTTGTCTCAACCTAAAGACACACATTCAAACAAATCGCATAGTACGATGCACTCATGTTATTGAGGCCAGTGCCATTAAAGATACCTAGCCTTTACGAGCAAACCACAAAATAACTTAGCTTTCTCCGACTTTTATGGCACTCATACCTTTGCGCCCGACCGTCGGTGCAACAGCGCGAACTGTCAAAAAATATCAATAAAGGAAAAAAACAAAACAAAGTGGCCGCTGATGTCTGCAACAGCCTTCCGCTGTGGCGGTACCGGCGTACCTTACCAGCGTAACAGGCTAGCACTGGCTTGTGTACTTCAAGTACGAAAAGCCGTAAAGATGGCCTGTGGTATTGTCATCGTACTCCAATGTATGCTATATTTAATCCTCTTCAGAGTATGTAAGTAGTTTATACGTTTCTTTTCATCAGCTTTTGTGTGCCACACTGCGCCTTCCGTTTACACATAGCACAGGATATAGTTCTGGCATCTTACCGTGGACAGATCCTGACCTGTGCCTTTTCGACGTTGACAGGAAATGTACAGGCAACGTTGGCATTGTGACTCTCGACTACCTGGCTTGTTGTCACTTGACTGAAAGCCCTAAAAGAAAACCTATCAGGATAACAGAATATTTACCATGGTTTCTCTAATACTAAATCTACATGCTCAAAAAGAGAGAGAGAGAGAGAGCAGCTGTGGCCTAATTTACTAAGCTTTCCGTTCGTAAGGGATCATTGTCATTGGCCAGCCATCTGCGCTAACATGTCCAGTATTAAGATTCGCTTAAATTTTCTCTTACGAACAGTTCCAGCATAAGTTCTTTTCTTTTTGTGTGTGTAAATACTGGCTCCGTTTTTGAATGGGCGTATGGGTGAGTTTTTTCTTATTTCCAGTGTTCACAGTAGCCTCACCTTATCTCATCTTGTTTCCAGACCCTCCCCAAGTCATAATAAAAAGCAAACAAGGTGTCAAGCGGGTAAGCGGAGAGAAACATATCATACGCATGCTTAGCGTCTCGCATTTAGTTTACTATATAAGAGAACTGCAGGTAACTATATTAAGAGCTACATCTTTCTCCCCTTACTCATGTTGCAAGAGTCTCTGCTGTAGTAAAAGCTAAACATCGTCTTAGCGATCGATGAAGCCTATATCGCCTGAATATCGCGTTTGCCGTCAACTTTTATGGGTTGCCTGCAGATGTGGGCTTATTGATGCTAGAGATTTTAACAAGAAGGCATCTAATGCGCTTTGTAAGTTTTTTTACGTACAGCCTGTGTACAAATATAAAAATAAATTCAGATCTGCTTAAGCTGCTGCCCAGAAGGCCACGTTGACATGCTTGCAGGAGACTTCTTTGTGTTATGGTTAAACGATGTTTACCAACCTGCCGACATTGCCAAAAGGCTTAGTCATGAAAACAAGTGAAAATCGCAGCTAACAAACTCGCACATACGAAGTGTTTTACTTCAACGGAAGTTTAATACCCACATGTAATCTATAACAAATTCTTACTTCTACAGCTGGATTATTCGATGATGCGAACATTACGTGCACAATAAAACGATATCAATTGAGTAATCAGCGAAATTTCACTATTTAACGTATGACCTTATCACTTTTAGCGCCCATATTGCAAATTGTGCAGAAAGTTTTTGAACTACCACAAATTTCAAGAAATGGCGTCGAAGTTCACTAGTGAAACTCTGCGAGCTAGTGAAAGGTTTATTTAATTTTATCGTTCAAGTAACGTCCACCTCTTCGAGTAATCCAGTTCAAGGAATATAGGAATGCGATGTCTGTTAAACGCACTTATTAAGAATTGCCTTTGTCTGTCTGGCTATAAATACGGTGCAGTTCTGTTTGGCGAGCATTCGTTGATGTGCACCTTTATCGCATTTCACGCCACGCATGTCCCGGCAGCCCATCGAGGTATTCCCGAGCCGACTGCTGGAACTATGCAACCAGGACGCGCCGCTCACTTTCCTCGCATTCCTGCCGAACGGGTATGACCACAGCCGCTGTCGGGAAGCGCTAGTATATAGAGTCTCGGGTGTACGATAAAGAATTACGTGCTGTCCAAATTAATTAGTAATTATGCACTAATTCGCCTCCGTAATCCTTACGGTGTTTCGAAACGTTGAACCACACCAATCAGCCAACCCATCCGCACAGTGTGGATTGATTTAGGCCGACCCCTACGGCAAGTTCAGTGTCAACGCTGTCGGGTCGGGGACTAGTTGGCGGTGCGCATTACGCAGTCAGGAACGCAATGCTCTACTCGCAGTCTTTGTCGCCTTGCCTATATGCTGAGTGCCGCTACCTTTCTCACCCGCCAGGAGCGAGTTCATTGGAATGCGATGTGCCATTGATCATAGGGTTGATTGGTGCTGCGCCAACGCAATTTTTTGAATGTGTGTAAAGTGTGGGCAGCCGGTCACGGGGTAGAGGCACGCGCGCGCGCGCGCACACCCACCCACCCACCCACCCACCCACCCGCCCACACACGCACACGCACACGCACACGCACGCACGCACACGCACACGCACGCACGCACACGCACGCACGCACACGCACACACACACACACACACACACACACGCACACGCACACGCACACGCACACGCACACACACACACACACACACACACACACACACACACACACACTAGTTCAACTGGAGGGGGCCTGCTTCGGACCATCAGCTGCACTTCGCTCTTCAGAGGGGCAGGATGCGTGTTGAATGAGCTCCTGAACACTTTGCAACGTGGTCAACGCAGTTTATCATGGATCCGGCACCTCAACCTCAACGCGGTGCGTAGTAATGCCTGGCGCATTTATCTCGCATTTACCGCTAAATCGCCACTGAATCTTTCTCTCTCTCTCTCTCCCTCTTTAGTGTGCGTGAAACACGAGAGGAACGGAACCCGTTTAGCCACACCCTGTTCATCTGATTTTCCCAGGAGCCAGCACCGTTCCAAGTGGATCGCCCATGGCCGCCACAGCGAAGTCTTCCAGGTGGCCTCCCTGCTCAGGCGGACCGTGCTCAAAGTGGTTCCCGTTACGGGAGACTTCACCCAGCAGCAGGTTGACACCATCGCCTCCGCCATTCAGTGCTGCCTGTGAGTTACTGGGAGTCGCGTGCTGCCAACGTATACCTGGGTTTCGAGTTTTGCTGTCTTTCAAAGAAAATAACTAACAATTTATTTATTTATTTATTTATTTATTTATTTATTTATTTATTTATTTATTTATTAAACAGGCGTGTTTTGGTGCGGCGTAGCGCGAAGTTAACTAAAGCCGTGATTATATCGGTGAGAAAGAGCAGGGGAAGCAGTTTGTAGTGCCCACAGGTGCGTTCATGTAAATGCAGATTATGCGCTTCGATTATAAGTGGATAAATATTCCCATTAAGGGTGAGCGTCCTTAAGGCGTTTGGTGGGAAAGAGAATGACGTTCTTTTTGTGTCATAGCTTCAAATTCCCTATCAGCCACCATTGCTGCACTTTTTTTTTCAATTTTTCTTGCAGGGGCTGAAGTAGAAATACACTTGGGTAGCATTTTGAGACCACGATCATAGGACGAATGTTTAAATTTGAAAGAATCTGCATAAACGATGGCATTAATTTCTGAAAAAATATCGACCATTGGTCACCGCGATGTCCTCACCTGTAGCTGTTACTCGGTTGTATGCCTGCGCCCTGTGATTGAGTCACCAGGGTTATGCGACAGATTTAGGCACGTAAGCATCATGGTGGAAAGAAAAAGTAGGAAGGAGCAACGATGTGAGGCAGCCTAGCCTCGACAAGGCTACATCCTCTAAAGTGGCCTTGACTTCTTTCGGGGCTTCGCTGCAAGTTGGCTCTTGGGAAGTAGGCCCTCCAAGTTTGCCAGATCTTCAAGGCATTGTTTGGTTTGTGGTAGCTTTTAGTGACGCCCTCGTCCCGATGGGACCCCGCAACCTTCTCTCTCATACTCTCTGCGTGCTCTGCGGCCATAACTACGGCTTGCCTATCACGTGGTGAGGCCCCATTTCCCACGCGACTTTCCTTAAAAAATTTTTTTTTTTATGATTAAGCTGCTTCAAAGCTGCCACGTGACACTCTCTCCTATAATCCTTTCCCTTCCCCCATGATAAGCTGCTCCAGAAGACTCATGCTCTCATGTGCGAGTCATCTAAGTATTTGCCCAAGGAAGGTTCTTGCTAGTGCGTTGGCGTCAAACTGCAGGTTTATGTAACACACGTCATTTTAAGAGATTGCCTTCGCTGCTCGTTGCTGACATGCGTCTCCGTCTTACTTTCCAGCAAACTGAGTACGTTGAAGCATGGCACCCGCTACGGAACTCCAAACTTCATCGAGGTTGAACGGTTAGAACATCTTGCTGATTTTCTCTTTGCCGAAGAGCCATCAGCCACTGCGCCAAATTATTAAATGGAGGAACCTCGCATGTGGCGCATGCATTTTCTCGATAGTTCCATTGGTTGATAATTGTCCCGACCCTTTCCTGAGGCTCCCACTTTGGTTAAAATGTTTGCAAGGAAAGAAATTCAAGACAGCAAGTATTGGCGATGCTAGCAGCGGTGATGCTATACATTGGCGCTAGAAGGTCTATATGAAAATAACTAATCGCAGATGCACTGAACTGGAAGTGCCATGTTATAAAAAGGCTCTTACATTCTTCCATTTCCCTCAACTATGAATGACACCGTTCAACTATCGACGTACCAACAGAACTGGACTTTTATTTTTTCGTTCGACATCCCGGAAATAGCCTATTGTTTCTTTTTTTTTTTTTTTCATGAAACGGATTTGCAAACATGACAAGCGGTGTCCCGCGTTGCGTGCATTTCCGTAGATATAGAAAACAAAGGCATTTTTTCTTGCTTTTAACCCGGTCTCTCATCTCTACAAATAAAGTAAGCCTAAACACTGTTTATTCGGGGCACTGATATCTGACGCAGTTTGTATGACTGACCATGTCATAGCTGGAGACTTGCAGGGATCTTTTGGCACGGTCGTCCCTGGAACGCTGACGCAAAACGCAGCTGGTGCAGCGTCGTTATGCATCGGCTTGTAGCCATGATAGCGCTATAGGAAACTGTTGAAATCGGCTATACGGTGCTCCTGAATATTCCGTAGGCGCATGCGCAGACATGGCACGGATGTCAGTAACAGCGCTAGATTGTTGCAGTTTCACGTACGTGGCTACAGAAGCAGTAACTGCGCATCTCGAGCAGGCAGCCCGGTCTTCAGCAGCGTATACGTGTTACTTCACTGGCCTACAATGAGAGCGGTTAAATATCCTAAGAGGTGACCACAGATATCGCATGCAGCCCGCTGGCGCTTCGCCTTTTGAAGAACCTCGCGAACACAAACTTAGCTTTCTACCTCGTGGAATACTTGCAGTGGCTTTGCTGCAGCGTGCGCGTGTTGCGCGCGTGCGCAGGATCGCGTGCGTGTTCGACCAGTTCCCGGAGTGGCTTCTGCGCAGCGGCAGCAGGGGCGTCGACTCCTCGAGCGAGTCCCTGGCCGAAAGCCTCGCCTCCGAGATGGCCGGTACGGGCGGCAGCCCCGACGCCTCCGATTTGCTCGCGGCCTTCCGCCGATGGAAGGGTACACATGCTAGGGACTTTCCTTGACTAGAGATAATATACTATGTTCCCTCGTACACGTTTTCTTTTTTCGAGAAATCGTTCATTATCCAGCGGAATGGTACGAAATTCTAGGACTGCAGTCAAGCTTCGTTATAGTGCAACGAGTTAGAACTATACAGGGTGTCCCAGCTAAGCTTAGCCAGAGTTTAAAAATAGGCTGATGCCACGTAGCTGGACAGAACAAAGGTAATGTTGTTTGCCGTCGATTGGAGATACTCAAAATTTCTTTTTTCATTCCGGCTAATTAGATAATTAGTATTACTTATTTAATCAACTTAAATATTACAATTAGATGAACAATGCCAATGAAGATATCGTAAAGCGACATGAAAAACTCCTGACACAGCTTTCTGTTGCTCAATACGTGCTACATAATAATGTTTTTTCCGAGCGTGAAAGAAGCCCGCAAATGCACGCAAAATTGCCGCGCGACTGGCCGCTTGAGGTATACTTTGCGTGTATTCGCCGGCTTCTTTTACGCTCCGAAAAACACTTCTATGTAGCCCGTGTTGAGCAACAGAAAGCTGTGTCAGAAGTTTTTCAGGTTGCTCTACAATTTTCTCATTGACACTTCTCATTTAATTATAATATTTGAGAAGTTGATTAATTAATTATGAATAATTATGTAATTAGGTAGAATGTAAAGAATAATCTGAGTATCTCCAAGCGACGGCAAACAACGTTATCTTGGTTATGTCCAGCTACGTGGCTTTCGCATATTTTGAAACTCTGTCTAAAGTTAACTGGGGCAGCCTGTATAAAGAATACAATGAAGTAATCGTCACTGCCCTAGAAGTTCACAGAGAAACGCATTCATTTTAAAATCCCGTTATAACAAAGCGAAATTTTTCTTAAATGGATATACCAGCCTTTCTTTTTCCTTAATATCGAAAATTTACTGATAATTTCATGCCAATTAGGACCTAATCCGCTGGCTCGCAGCGCTGGTTATAGGTTGTAACTCGTTTGATGGAGCAGTTCAAAACTCTCTCTTGCGTTCGCTTACCTGGCAATGCACCGAACTGGCTTCTCTTCCGAGTCGGCGGCTGAAAGGGAGAGAAACCATTCTAATAAAGTATTGCTCCCCCTTCTGCTTCGTTACAGGAAGTGTTTACTGCACACTATTTTGCTTTGTCACAGGAGAGAGTTTGACAATAACAACGTCAAGAGTAGAAACGGAAATGTCTTGCTGAGGCGTAAAGGTTCAGCCGGGGCAGAACATAAGTGTCGCGAGCCGTATGGCTATGTCGAAAGCAACTAATATATATGGCATGCCAAGAAGCGGCGATATATACTCTCATGTACGTGCGCAACAAGTTCTAATCAGACTTTATGCACATTTTCGAAGTATACGCCCAACAGTTAGTCTAAAGAGAGATAACTAGAATCCAGCTTCGTAAACCAGGATCCACTCCAAGACTACCTAAACCATGCCGCATGAAACAGTTAAAATATTATATTATGGTGACGAAAGACCGATATTTTCCTGTGATCTTTGTCGTGACGGCAAGTGATTCGTCACGAATAGTACTAGAGGGTTTCGAGAAACAGGAATGATACCTTGATCGCTACCAGTGATTTGCTGAGAAACAACTGCGGTTTCATGTCTCCGTTGTCTTGGTTATTCAGGGCATAAGAGATAAATTTTGTTTGTAGTTTGCCATTATCCATTCTATATATATATATATATATATATATATATATATATAATAGTACCTACCTACACCGTACTCCAATCGCTTACAGTATGCTTTCCTAAAATAAGCACACCGGTAAATCTTACCACGCAGGCAGGAAAAGGAGGGAGCATAGGAGGGAGCGTCACGTGGCAATTTTGAAGCAGCTTAATCATAAAATGTCTAAGTTTCTCTGTCGGCGACGTGCATCACTTGTCGAATCTTATACATGTTTTCGTCGGTGGCCTTAATATCGTCGTGACATTGAATACTAAACTGATTTGCTCTAACATCGCGTGCTATGCTAAATGGCTACAATACCAATCATTTCACCTCATTTGCGTTCGTAGTTCTTGCCCACCGGCACGCTCTTACTTGTGCTTCTTAGGAAACACTGTACTCTTGCTGTCATTTACGCTAGCTTTCACCTATGATTTTTGTTTTGCCGTTTTTTTTACTATTCTCGCCTAAATCCCACGTAGTGGGCTATATGCAGACAAAATATTGTACCTTCAGTTACTCTTCATATGCTGCACCCTCCTTGTTTCAGGCACAAATCAATGTTGCATAACACAGCACTTCATTGTGTTCGAGCTAAGTTACGCAGGAAAGCCGCTCTCGCGGATGACGGTGAGTGCAAAGGCCTAAGCGGTGCTTGCGAAAGAGTAGCTGCTCTTTTTTTTCTTTTTTTTTATGCGTAGCATTATATGGGGTCAATCGGTACAAAATTTCCGTGTGAAGCCAGACCACCACTTTTCCAATACAGGGGGATAATGTGTAGTTTAAGCCCATTGTGCGCGTGGTTGATAGCTGCCATCTGCAGCACAGTGACAAAAAGACCCATTGTCCGCAATATTAATGGGTGCCCGGGCGCAAAAAAAAAAAAAAAAAAAAAATGTGCGAGCCTGCCCGATTTCGCCGTTCCCGATACACCATGCACAAAAAGTAGGCGTTAAACGTCGGAGCACGTAGACGCAAATAATTACATTGCCGAACATATGCATTACGCACCTCGTCTACCGTCTCTTGATGTTACGCATATCTTTGACAGATACCGTTCAGGGACGTTCTGCTTAGTTTGCTTGTTCGATGCCCGGCGCCGCATAACCGACGCGTTAATGCCGTCATACGCAGCGGAGAGGGAACGGCGTCGCGCGCATGCGTAATTAATGCACGAGCGACGCATCTTGTCGCGTTGGGTCCCCTTTAGTCACCGTCCATCTTCCCTGGGCGTGTGCTGATCAAGGCGTCCCATACTGCTTACTATTCCCTTTTCGTATAGGCTTAGGTGTTTCTGGCCAAGCCTCGTGCATATATAAATAAATAACCCGTGCTACATCAGCGTCAGCGTAGCCCACAAAAACATCATTATCACGCATAACGCATTCCGCATCGCCGCTACCGAATAGACTGTTACGCATATATCTGCAACAATTTACATTCAGTGAGGTACCGCTTATTTCTTTAAATCCATCTGTGCTTCGAAAACGGGCGTTTACGGGCATTTACATTGTACTCCCTGGTGACGGTGTTTGCTTGAGGTTAAGGAGGGCTATGTTTTGTTGTTTTTCACGATTACTTCGGGGTGCGCGCGTGCGTGCGCCCTTTACGTACGTTTGTGTTGCAACTGCAGTGCTTGTCGTACGAATGCGCATTCGCAAAAAGTGCTCACCATAGAAGCGTTCGCAAGATAAGGTGCCAGCCCATCATGATAGCGGACATGTACTTAGCAAAGAATTATCTAGAACAGCACTTACACTCAAATTGAAATTTTTGCGTGAGATAGTTTTCTGCTAAAGCTATTATAAGTTCTGGCGCTGCGGCCGTTAGCTACCACGGGATTTATGGTTAGTACACGGATTTGTCTAATCTGCGTGCCTGTGACTTCTGACATTATTGTGGATTCATATAACGCGGCCTATCAGCCTTTACAGGTCTAAATTTTGAAACAGTCTTGCATCTTTCTAAAGGCAGAAAGCAAGAAGACTCTATAGGATTTGTTGGGCGAGCTGGTCCATACTGTGAGCAAACGGATGGACTGCGCGGAATTCAAGACAAGGACGTAGTAAGAAATGCGGACACCCGCGTGTCCGTGTCTCTTTCTACCGTCCTTGTCCTTACTTCCGCGCAGTCGATTTATTCCTACGCAAGACGCTCTGCACGTGTACACTCAATGAGAGTTGTTGCATTTATAAGACAGTATTTTGTTGCAATTGAATCATTTATCAGTCGCAAAGCCCTTTGAAGTTACAAAGACGATGTTCCCGTCGACACGAGCGCCATAGCTCCCTCTAATAATTTTCGTAAGAAACTCTGTGGTGCCCCAACGCAAACGCATGACCACCAAGACGGTCGCTTCTGCCTCATGACCACGCCTTTGTCTCCACGGCAGCTTCGCAGCGCGTTACAAGGCCGCAGCCTGGTGCAACAGGCCGTGTGCTGCGTCGCCGTAGCCGAGAGCGCCCTGGGTTTCCGGCACACGGGCGTGGACGCCGACAAGCTGTTGGTGGCCGTGACCGATGCTGCCTGCCTCGAGTACCGGCTGCCGGACAGGACGCCCATCTCGGTCGAGAGCGCTGGTCTGAAGGCGCACTTGGCCGGCTGCCTGTCGTTCGCTATCGACCCAGGCACGTCTGTACAACTTGCGCACGACTTTTACTCGACTCAAAACTGTAAATTCTATGTCTGTTTCAATGTGGTTGCGTCATCCACTAAATCGGTTTTCTGGCTACCATCCACTGAAAGAATTGGGAGTAAACGCCCTTGTCAAGCTGCGTGCTCCTTTTTTTTTAGATAGAATTGTTAAGTACTAGCTTTCCAGCTGGAAACTCATTCTGTTCGGCTCAGCGGGCGACATAATGGCGCATTATTGAGCCTGAGGTACTCATGATAACATACGAGCTGGCAATTCATGAACAACATATAAAGGAACACGCTTCTTCTACACATTTCTTCAGAGGTGCATCACAAGATGGCCGTATTGTAAATGCATAGTAAACGTGTTTTGAACTTAGGCTCTTTCCAGTCTATACAATTGAGAAATTGCAGATTATTAAGGAATGAAATACATGAGATCCAGGTAATAGGGTGCGCTATAAACGAGAGCGTCTACACGGCGAGTTTCACATACGATCCTACCTCCATGTTGAAGACGTGATCCGATGCTCAAGCTTTATGACGCACAGCGGGTTGGAGCTTCGTACGGTAAGGATTGCGCTATAGGAAAGTGCTGCCTGTTTCAGCCGTTGTGACGTGCCGCGATGCACCGCAGGCTTCGCCGGCTGAAAGAGACATCGCTTTCCTAGCGTTAGTTTCTGCACTCGTCGCAATTCATTCCGACAGCAAGCTGGCCAGAAGTGGGCACATTGACAGGCACACTAGCACGCGCATACACTATGCTCTGTCTCGGCACGAAGCATCTTGATCCGTTAGAGGGCGCAAGGACGCAGTTGGGCATGGCACGCTCGCACGCTCTCACAGATCCCTCGATGTTTTGTACCTGCCTGTACATGTAGATTGCAAAAAAAAAGGGAGGGGGGGGGGGGGGGGCTCAATAGTTTAAGGCACGTGAGCACAGGTAGGTTTGTAGGCTCCCAAAAAAAGTTGGCAGTTTCACCTGCATTGCGTGCGACAGCAATGTTTGAGTGTGAGCAACGTGTGAGTGCGACAGCAACTGCATTGAGTGTGACAGCAATGTTGTTTAGCGCTGCGCTTGAACTTCTCGGACGGTGTCCCCCCCTATACGCGGGTCCGACTAACGTGGACGCGACATACGTGTGTGTGCCAAAATTTCTGGAACCCTTAAAAGCTTTCTTGACCCTCCGGATAGCGCCTGTAATGACGTCTCACAGGTACCATTGCGCTCTCCAAAAAGAGCACCCCGGTGAAAAAACATAACTTTCAGATTTTGAGCACATATTTTTCTTTCGCCCTTATTAATAGTGTTCGCATATTTAAGATAAAAGCTTGCGCTGTGAATGTTGTGTTCCGTGGCATTTGTTTGTGGGCTGCCATTCTCAAAATTCTGAGGGATAATTTAGTCAAGAACGTAAGACCTCGTATGAGCAACTTCAGCGATTGAATAGATTATGAATATAGCCCTCATATACGGCATGGATAAGCATATAGTATACAGATACCTAGTTATATGCGGATCCCCAAGGCGACGACGACGACGAAAAGTCGGTTGGAGTGTCCATATAATTGTTAGCGCGATAAAAAAACAACTCATCACACTCAGCCACCTCATCCTTGTTAAGACAATTCCTGTGTGGCCAACGCAATTGATTTGCCGATGTCATGATGGGACCCCTATTGGAACACAGAGCGCGACCAGCATGAGTTAAAGGTGTATTTCACATGACGTCAAGGTTGCAGCATCCTTGCGTTAACTATGAAGAGCATGCCGAGCACGCAAATTTGTTATGCCTGTAGCCTCAATTCACGGACTTTCGTCGGTGATACTTTCACCTTTGTTGCCAAGACGCATCCAGGAAGAAAATACATAATGGCAAATATTTAGCCAGTCATCACCCTACCCCCCCCTCCCCCTTTGTAGCATGATGATGATATATGGGGCTTATGGCGCGAAAGCCAGGGACCTAATACTATTCAGCTGAAGATCGTCACGGATGTAATTCAATTTTATGCATTTTAGGTAATAGTGCTTCGTAGAAATTCAGCACAAAGTATACAATACGGATAGTGTTTATAAAGAAGAACCGAGTAATGTATAGTGATGTGGTGCGTCTGGCGTGAGCCTGCGGGAAAGCCGTCGCCGAATTTAGTTTGCAAGAACGTGCAATATAGAATCACATTTTGGTTTTTTCGAACGTTTCTTTTCACACTGACCTACAGGCGCTCGCACTCATTGAAATCCAGTGAAATGTGCTTGTTTCTTTTCCTAAATGTTTTTTTTTTTTTCATTCGCAGAGGGCGAAGACAACGGCGACTCTGCGCTCAAAGATAACGCAGGTGGCAGCCCTCGTTCAGACTGCAGGTACGGCAATACCTCATGTATAATTACATCGAATTCATATGGTACCAGCGGCAAAGCGCCTGTGTTTCTGTGTTTTTTGTCCCCATAACACGACTGAAAAGTAAAACGGAGGCGGCAACAGTACGTAAGCCATGCGTAACTAGACCAAACAAAAAAAAAAAAACTTATTCCGTACAGGGCGTTCTACGCGGAAATGTACCAGCGTTTACTTTTGCCGTGTTGCTGTCAATGGATGTTTTTTTTTTTTTTTTTGTAAACATACAAATAATTTCACGAATGACGTCAGAAAGCACTTTCGTTGCGTGGTCGCTGTTGAATCGTGGGCCGCTGTAGTCAAATTTCAAGTAATTACCTATAACGTGACCCCTGTAAACACCACTGCATCTCCTTCCAATCGTGTCGTTATCGTGCGTTCACGCGAAGGACGATGCCGTGCACAATTATTTTCGGAGCCCATCCGGCTGCGAACAGCATTCGGATGACGAAAGACGTCAGCAGACCACGGAGCCGTAAAAGTATTACTACTCTATATCCCGCACTAAAGTTTACTAGAAATACGAGTATTTTCCCAGTACACTCTATACCCGTACTCTCTGCGCATGCTTGTGCCAAAGTGCTTTGAGAACAGCGTCAGAATGAGGGAGCGAAGAAACGCCTGTGGCCGCGATGGCTGCTGTTTTGTTGGAATTGAATGAGGACGGGTATTTGTTCGCTAAAAGAAGGGTCTCGTTAAAATTTAAAAAAAGAGACAAGAGCACCATTTGTTGCCAGGCTGAGAAGGCTAAATCCGAACTGCTCAGCCCCCAGAATCCGGATGTGATAAAGAAGCCGGCATTTTCTGTCCGCGTGTGGGTCACGGATAATGCCCGTAGAGCAATTTGTGGCGTGTGGTCACGTAATGTGCCGTCCATCACGAAGAATCGGAGCGTTGCTTTGATCGTGTGGATGCCCTATAAGCGTATCCACGCGATCGAGGCACAAGGATGCTTAACTGCCTGTGTGGAACACCCTATACAGGGTGTTTCAAATAACTTAAGCCAGAGTTCAAAAATATGCCAATGTACTTTAAGATGACGCGACCAAATGCATGTTGCTGACTGTTGCATGGAGTAAGTCACACAATCTTTTGTATTGTGCTTAATTGCATAATTAGTCAAGACTAATTAACCAACTTCGGTAGCAACAAAGTTAGGCAAGAAAATTCCGATTAGAAAGTTGTAGAGCGCTTTGCGAAACGTCCGATTAAACAGTTTCCAACTTTCTATCTATTAGGCATTAGTGTTTTTACGCTTAATTCTGATGCCCGCGAAATAAAAAAAATAGCACGTGACATGTCCGCTTGCGCGCCGTCATTTCAGCTCTCCCAAGCACTCCGCGCATACAAACGAACATAGCATTTAGCCGGGTGTGCTCGCTGCGCCTGCTTATCATTATCATGAACCTCCGCAAGGGAAGCACATCGCTGGCGTAACTCGCACAGCCAACGCCTGCGTCACTGCCCTGTCGACTTTTCAGTGGCAGCGCACCCTGCTAGATGCTATATTCGTTTGTACAAGTATTTGGGATCGCTGCAATCACGATGCGCAAGCGTGGAAGTCACGTGATATTTTTTTTCTCGCGGGCATCTGAAGTAAGCGGAAAAACAGTAATACCTAATAAAAAGTTAAACTGTTTAATCAGACGTTTTGCAAAGCGCTCTACAACTTTCTATTCGGAATTTTTTTCCTAATTTGGTTGCTTCAGAAGTTGGTCAATTAATCTTGACTAATCATGCAATTAAGCAAAATAAAAGAAGTAGTGCGACTTACTCCATACAATAGTCAGCAACAGTGCATCAGCATATTTCTTAACTCTGGCTAAAGTTAGCTGGGACACCCTGTATAAGAATATGCCGACGGACTATGTATAGGTAAATATAGATTTATAACTTTATGCGAGCCTTCAGACTCCTCATGCATATAGCATGTAGACTTTTTAAGAAGTCTACATATTAAAAACAAAAGATAGGTATAAATGTGTGCACAGTTTGTACAGCGCAGTGGCAAAGTGGTTTCCTAAAAACGCCCGTTGCCTCTGTGCACGTCACGCAGCGACCGCGACGCTCCCCACTTCTACGGCAACGTGATGTGGCTGGGCGCGGTCGTGGACTGCGTGCTGCAGAAGCTGCGCTCGGAAGTGCCGGAGACCCGTGCCCGCGCCGAGCACGCTGTCCTCGACGAGTTGGTCTCGTGGCAAGCTCGGCTGCAGCAGTGCAACTGCGCTCGAGAGTTGGTCTTCGCAATGAGCCTCTAGAGGGCGCCACGACACTCCAGCCTCGTTGGCCGCATTAAACGCTTCGTTTTTTTGTATTTTTCAGTTATGACACCACCGCCGCCACTTTTACGCGTAGCGCAGTTCGCTTAGCAACAACAGCAGCAGAAACGCAGGCACGAAACTACCCCAGCTGCAAGATACAAGCACGCTGTATTCCTTCGCAACGCATTTGTTGTAGTGCACAAGTGCCGTGGCAGTTCCACTGGAGATACTCCACAGCGACAAGCGACGCTGTTTGTGGCCTCGGAACAGGCGCATAGCTAGGATTCTTTTCCGGAGAGAGGTGCTAAGGTTGCATTTCGGGTGGGGCTATGTTTCCATTATTCCGTTAAGTTTCCCATGCTTGGTGCATAATAATACAAGTATTACCTTGAACAAGCCCTCGTTCTGCCTGAAGGCGTGTTCCATCCTGTACTTCTCTGGGACGAGCGTTCGATGATATGCTCCTGTATTCATAGGTGACGTGGCAGGTATAAAAGGGAGCAGGGCGCCGGCGGGAAAATTTTGGAGGGAGGGGGGCTGAAGCCCGGTGCCCCCCACCCCCCTCCGCCCGGTTACGCAACTGCCTCAGAAGTATTTACTTACTCGGATATTTAGACGCCCTTGTTTTACATTATTTTTCTTTGTTTTATTCTGGCGTTGATCTTTGCCTGCAGCGCCCGTGTCTATCTTAGCAGGCTGGCAAGGGCAGCATGACCACGTGACGCAATGAACTGCGTGTCCTCCAAGCTACCTGTACGGAGTTGTTTCGCTCTATTGTACCCGCTCTAGGAAGTCTAATTTCAGTAGATTACACCTTATTTCAAACCGTTGAGTGTGGTAACATTACGCTTGACTAAGGCAAGATTAGTCGTTATTTTTGCTGTGTGTCACCATCGCCGGCAGGACAACGCGCTAACGCTGGGAAGATTGATAAGACAAGGTAGCATAACAGACTCACGCTATGTGATGCATGGATACGCACCAAGGAGGTTAAAGAAAAACTTGGATACCAATAAGTACACTCAATGTTGCTTTATGGCGTGTCGCGAACGAAATGCATACTCGGAGCCACGACGTCCCCGCGTTTCTCAACGGCAACGTATATGTTGCTTTCCATGATATAGGCAGCGTTGAGAGGACTTCGTGAGGTGTGTGGTTAGAGGTGGAATGAACAAATAACCACGCAAAGCTTAAATTGCTCAGAATGAAAGACTGAGGGGTGCTAACACATGCACATGCAATGTATAATGTAGAAAAAAAAGAGACAAACGGGGGAATTAAGTTCTGCTAGACTTAATTGCTCTTTTTGCTTGCATGTGTACATTGTATATCACTAAACGAAAAATTCCACGCATTGTGGGTGTTTATGTCAATGTAAAACATTTGCCCGCAGGACGCATGTGAATAAATGCTTATTAAATTCTTATCACGTAGATACGAATTAATGCCGGATCTGTGCAAAACGAGACTGGCAAGGGTTGATGCATTCAAGCACACGCTGGCTGTATTGAAACAACCTTTATAAACGTGTCGACGTGTTAAGTCACGAGCTTGACGCGTTTATGTTGAGATATTCTGGTAGACGGTGGCAAGGTGGGTACCATGGGTGCGATGGGTGTACGTGGGTGCC
Organism: Dermacentor andersoni; assembly: GCF_023375885.2. Classification (NCBI taxonomy): domain Eukaryota; kingdom Metazoa; phylum Arthropoda; class Arachnida; order Ixodida; family Ixodidae; genus Dermacentor; species Dermacentor andersoni. Next base: position 161,424,833 of record NC_092818.1, on the reverse strand, counting down.
ACATAAAGAAGGGCAAGTAGCAGCCCACGATGACCGAAGTCACTGCTCTTGCGACCACATGATCAATGGCACCCTGCGGACGTGCTGTTGATATTACGCCCGAATTTACGATGTCAAGTAGACTCCAATACGCTGGCTTCACCCTCCCCAAAGTGCTATTAGAAGATCAATTTCTTATACCACAATTTTGACTTCAGCACTAGAACACGCGTCTACAGAAAGGTAAACGAAGTGCTGCTGACGAGAGCGCGTGGCACGTATTAAGGCGAAAACCATAGACTGCTCATGGGTCGAAAAGTTGACCGTCCGGCGTTATGGCACCAAAATTCAAACGCATGCGCCAGTGCTTATAATTAAAAAAAAAAAGAGCTCGAATACCTCTGTTCACGTTAAACGGATGGCCTTCTAAACGATCAGTGTGGCCACAAAAGTTTCTGCGTGCGGTTTTCTCGGTTTTGTTGTGTACACGTGTCCTATAACGTTTTGAGGAGTACAAGTACGCCTGCGAGAAAAGGAAATAAATCTGTTGCTGAAAGTTAGCGCTTCGTGTTTGTCTTCTCATTTGCCTTCCCAAGTCCCTCTCATTATGCCTCCGCTATAAGAAAGTAGAAGGCACCCCATATACGAGCCAATGTAGCCACCCTCGTCCATTAAAGTGTCAAAATAAAGAAAAAATTATTTCAGTGAAGCTACGTATGAGTGCTAACGGTCATCATGGACTTGCCACGACCGTTCTAACTTTCTAACCCACGCAGAACCAGTGGCGATGTCTAGGCGACAGAAAAAGAGAACAAGAGAAAAACAAGCAAAGAGAAAGCAAAGAGAAAACAAGCAATAGGAAGTAACAACACATTCGAATGGAGAGTGTTAAAAGTAATTTAAGGAACGTCTCATGAGTGCGCAGGCTTTCGCGTTGATCCTCTTTAGCGCATGCTAAAGTCAACTTCTTGTCTTTGTCCTTGTTGCGGAATAAACCGCCCAACGAAGATGCAGTGCTCCGAGCTCTGTTCCTGTGTACTGTCCTTTACTTGCCATTCTATTCCGATCACCCATTGAATTAGGAGTTACGTGTGCTTTATAGATAGCTATGGTACGACATAAAAGAAAAAGGTTCGATTCTGTGATTTCTTTCTTTGTTACGCAGAACAGACGTGCGCGCCCCGGCACTACTTTGTAGGTCAGTTAACGCATGCTACCCGGCCTACGTCGTAAGAAAAACGTAGCGGATCAATCCCAATAATGCTTCCAAATGAAAAAAAAAGCCTCACGTTTCCGAAAGCAGGTCCACTCGGATGCCACAGCGAGAGAAGCGACGACTCGAAGTATTTTGAAAACTTAGTAGTCACATTCACGCCTACTGAATCACTGAGAATTAACGAGCCTTACTTATACAAGAAGTATGGGAGAGGCCTTTACCCTGCAGTGGGCGTAGCCAGGCTGATGATGATGATGACGACGACTTATGCAGTGGTATAATATAGTGACATAGCATGTGCAGATCACCAGTGTTGCCAGTGTTCCGAGGCTCTGCGAATGAACTTCAGCAAGAGCACGCTCACGCCCTCGTTTATTTCAGCATGAAACGCCGAGTGGCACTCGGTATCAACGAGAAAAAGCAAAATTGAGCGAGATCGATAAGGTGATGCAAGAAGAGGGCACGTGCAGTGCCATCTTCAGATGCTCAGCGTGTCGAAGAACTCGCCGACAGAGTCGCACTGCTGCAGGCGCCTCTGCAACATCAACAGCTCCTCGACGAGACCGCGTTCTGCTCGGGCACGGGACTCCGGTACCTCGCAGCGCAGTTTGCGCACCACGCTGTCCACAACGGCACCAAGCCACGCCACGTTGCCTTTGAAGCGTTGCGCCTCGCTGCTGCAGTTCCACCGCGTAAGGCAACAAAGTGAAGACTGTGCGAGGTCCTTGTGTTCATCTGATTTCGTACTGGCTAAATGAACCTCTTCGAGGTGCATTGCACTGCCGTATAATCGCTGTCCACTGTGCAGTGAACCTGAACGAAATGATCTAATGGCGCTGAATGACATGAAACAGCGGTGTGTAAAATTGGGCTTGTTGGTGAAACATGCTTTAACAAGGGCACCAGCGGGGAGAGAAGAGAGAACAGAGCGTTCACTTCCAACAATTTATCGCTAGTTCTAAAGTCACACACTAGCACACCACCCATGCGCAGAACGCCGCCACGAAACCACACAAAATTCAACGTGGTGATGGCCCGAGGTATCTGACCTTGTCAGTCAGCGCGACAGAGAGGATACTCGCGCACCCATCGTTTAAACACAACTGCTATGTTTAAAATCATGAAACAGCGGACATGTTCAAACGATCGTTTTCTGCGTTTGGGCGAGTACTATTTGAAGAGTTAACTGCTGGGCTAGTTGGTAATCTGGTGTGTTGTTTTGGCGCGATATCTTTTTTGTACTATTTGTTACGGGTGTTTACAATAGCCTTACCTATAGCCATAGAATAGCTATTTATCGCTGTCACAATAAAATGACATCAACATTCCTTGAGCATGAAAGTTGTCCTTTTATTGTGATAACAATTATATGGACACTCGAGGCGAATTTTCGCCGTCATCGTTGTCTTGACACTGACCATGTATTAAGGTATATATGTTACAAGCATATGCATGCCGTATATGCAAGGTAGGCTTAGGCTGCTACACTATTCAACCGCCAAAGTTGCTTAAAACCAGGTATTACGTTCTTGGCTAAATTATTCTACAGAACTTTGAGAATGGCGGCCCGCAACCAAATGTCACGATACAACAACATTCACCGCGCATGGATCTTATCTTACATCTTCTCACACCATTAAATATTAAAAGTACAAAACCACCCGTGCTCAAACGTGAAAGTGACGTCATATTACTGGCGCGGCCTTTTTACGGGCAGCGTAGTTGCGCCATGTCGTTACAGGCCTTTCATGCATGGCGCGTTAAAGTTCCTAAGCAGAAATGTTGGCGCACCCATGGCGTATATAGCGTCCGCGTTAGTCGGACCCGCTTATAGTTAGAACGTCGTCCGATGAGTCCTAGCTAAACCTTGCTATCGCAGTCGGTGCTTCACCCGTCGAGAGAGACTGCCAATTTCTTCATCACACATTTTCTGCTGCGATGGCGACAGTGAACTATCATAAGTAACTTAGGAAGCGGTCTCGGCGAGCACCCTGAACACAGCGAGGTGCAGCGCATCGCCACGATCCGTTGAACTTGCAGTGTTGTTTCGTGCAAAAATTGCATGCAAGAGCACCCTCGCATCTGCCTGTGGAGCTCGCGAGTTTGTCAAAAGGCGCACCTGTGGTGAGAAGGGGCGTTGCTGAGAGCGCTCTTGACGCGCGGTGGCGATGCTGGCGTGTCTTCTTCTTTGGCTTCTGCAGAGAACGCAGTTCGAAACATGGAAAAGAATTGGAGGTCCGTAGGCCATTATAGTATAGAGGTTTAGACTCTTATTATGCTTACACACAGAAACAAAGGCATTCACGTAGACGAAAACACGTGTAAAGGCTCACACGTGCAAGCAGCAAATAAACTTAAATGACGACTGTGGCTTGGCAAATTCTACGCGAAGACCGCCATGTGCTGTAAAGTTCCGTTATTATGTCTGCCGACAGATAGATCCAACAGTTTTTAGAATAGCCTATGGACTTGAAGCAAAGAAAACATAAGTGGAAAGAAAACGACTGTGGCTTGGCAAATTCTACGCGAAGACTGCCATATGCTATAAAGTTCCGTTATTATGTCTGCCGACAGATAGATCCAACAGTTTTTAGAATAGCCTATGGACTTGAAGCAAAGAAAACAGAAGTGGAAAGAAAACGACTGTGGCTTGGCAAATTCTACGCGAAGACTGCCATATGCTGTAAAGTTCCGTTATTATGTCTGCCGACAGATAGATCCAACAGTTTTTAGAATAGCCTAGGGACTTGAAGCAAAGAAAACAGAAGTGGAAAGAAAACGACTGTGGCTTGGCAAATTCTACGCGAAGACTGCCATATGCTGTAAAGTTCCGTTATTATGTCTGCCGACAGATAGATCCAACAGTTTTTAGAATAGCCTATGGACTTGAAGCAAAGAAAACAGAAGTGGAAAGAAAACGACTGTGGCTTGGCAAATTCTACGCGAAGACTGCCATATGCTGTAAAGTTCCGTTATTATGTCTGCCGACAGATAGATCCAACAGTTTTTAGAATAGCCTATGGACTTGAAGCAAAGAAAACAGAAGTGGAAAGAAAACGACTGTGGCTTGGCAAATTCTACGCGAAGACCGCCATATGCTGTAAAGTTCCGTTATTATGTCTGCCGACAGATAGATCCAACAGTTTTTAGAATAGCCTATGGACTTTAAGCAAAGAAAACAGAAGTGGAAAGAAAACGACTGTGGCTTGGCAAATTCTACGCGAAGACCACCATATGCTGTAAAGTTCCGTTATTATGTCTGCCGACAGATAGATCCAACAGTTTTTAGAATAGCCTATGGACTTGAAGCAAAGAAAACAGAAGTGGAAAGAAAACGACTGTGGCTTGGCAAATTCTACGCGAAGACTGCCATATGCTGTAAAGTTCCGTTATTATGTCTGCCGACAGATAGATCCAACAGTATTTAGAATAGCCTATGGACTTGAAGCAAAGAAAACAGAAGTGGAAAGAAAACGACTGTGGCTTGGCAAATTCTACGCGAAGACTGCCATATGCTGTAAAGTTCCGTTATTATGTCTGCCGACAGATAGATCCAACAGTTTTTAGAATAGCCTATGGACTTGAAGCAAAGAAAACAGAAGTGCTGAAGCGATTAGGTGTTTCAGGTCCTTATTTGCCTTGGTTATCGTTGTGTAACTGAAAAGCAGAAGCACGCGGGTGTCAGTAAATGCGCCTAAAGTGCGCGATTGGAATTTTTTTTGTCTTGAATTCGCACCAGCGATTAACTCAGACTGGAGAAGCAATTAAGTGGACATACTCGTACACTACTTAAGATCACTGAACTTGTGCATACACAGTGTATTTTTGACGAGGGGGACGGCAATGATGATGACTGCTAGGATGATTCTTATGCTTCTAACGGCAAGAATAACATGGCGTTTACTACGATGACGCGGTGACAACGACAATGGCAATGTTAGTGTACCACATGGAAGATGCCTTAGAACAATTTGTTCTCCGTCATCTAAAACCATGAAGAGTATACTTGTAGAAGAAACAAAAATGTTATTAAAATTTAACTTATTACAACAATAACATAATTAATTATAAATGATTTTCTGAACGATCCCCACCTGGAAGCTCTCCAGCTCATGAAAAACGCTACTGTACGCATAGGCTATGCATTACGTTTCCAGTAATTAAATAATCATTTCGAGGATTCAAATCAGCGTAGTATATTTATTGTCACGGGGTGATCTACCGAAAGGGGAGTTTATTTACACTATTTGCAAGAAGGCTAAAAATGGGACAGCAATAACAAATATGGCGGATGATAGACATCACGTCGTCCTCCTCTTGTCCGCTCTACACATCAGATTCTTCTATCTCCGCAGGACAACTGGCTCATAGCAATATAATACGCTGCAGCATTACAGCATCAAGCTATAGGTGACAACGCCCGTCGCGAACGCATATATTTTCTAGCACAGCGAAGCTCGAACAACGGCTATCGGCGCAAAGCAGTACACATGCAAAGTTGTCTTGCCTGGTCCAAGCGCAAAGGACAAGCAACCAGCAACGTGCACCCTGAGGCCTGCGCTGTCGATGGTCAGCGGAGACCTGCCCGGCAGGTGGTACTCGAGGCTGGCCGCATCGGTCGTCGTCACCAGCAGCTTGTCGGGGTTCGCGCCAAGGTGCCGGAACCCCAGAGCGCGCTCAGCCACCGCCATGCAGCACGACGCCTGCAGCACGAGGCTGCGGCCTTGCACTGCACTGCGCAGCTGCGCGTAGACATGCAAGGAATTGCCTGAATACCTTGCAAAAAAATTAAATTATGGGGTTTTACATGCCAAAACCACTTTCTGATTATGAAGCACGCCGTAGTGGAGGTCTCCAAAAATTTCGACCACCTGGGGTTCTTTAGCGTGCACCTAAATCAAAGTACACGGGAACCTTGCAATTGACGAGTAACAACAAAAGCCAACGCGTCAAAGTTCAGCCACAGTGAGCAGGAAGATATCGACCAGGTCAAGCACCTGCAGCTCTCGCGTGACTGCACTTTGCACAAAACTGTTTCCAGGGCCGGCTACTCGAGCCGAATAGGCAGTACAGCATGGAAGAGGAAATTCGCTCATTCATTGTAGTCGTAGATGCGCAATGCGCCCAGCAATTTCTTTAATTCTTCGTAATGGCCACTTCTTGTTCTTCGGTGATGCTGGGACATGACGCATTTTTTTTAATACCGGACGGAAGTCGTGCAGCTATATAGTGCTGCGCATTGCCAGATTCGTTATATTCAATACAAGTCGCAATAAAAACGTCCTCGTGGCAAGAACACATCTATCTTGGGACAATTTTACGCCGTTTAAGATCGACACGAGAGAGAAAGGCGGAGCCAAAGGTTCATTGTCAAGGACCGTCACACAAGGTCGGCGTATGTTTACGAAGCTCACCGTTATCCGTGATAGTGGTTTTCCAGCGTAGCATAGCTCCAACACGATGAAATGTCGCGTCAGGAAACATTGGTTCTGGCCTGAAAAATTAAGAAATCACTGGATTAGTAAACAGACTGCTGTCTTTGCCCCACTTCATACAAAATCTTCACTGCTGTAAGTCTAGCCGAAAATATTTTGCAAACTTGAACAGCTATATGCAAAGCTATCATGTCATAGAGTATTCTGACGAATATGAAGGCACAAGTTGTTATGGGGAAAACAGGGTCTCACGTTCCTAAGCTGACAGGCGTTAATATAATTTTTTTCATAGCTCTTTACCGATACTCAATCAAACAGGAAATATTAAACGGCAGTCAATTTGCCGGTGAAACATTTTGCCAAACTGGTATGATAACGGTATAGCATCTAAAGTCGGCTGCTGATAATCATTCTAACATCTCCTTGTTCGAGAGAGAGGGGAGATTGAGCATTCAAGGTAACTATCTTTCTTTTTTTTTTTTTTTTGCTAACGTTGCGAATTTTGTCGTATGATATATTGGGTGACAAGCGATAGGTATTTCTGTAAGCTTGCTTTCATTGCGCCAGATAACTTTGTGGAACACGAGGCTGTGGGTGACGTCTGAGAGTATGGAACCTGTCCGTTAAACGCATTAATGATCCGTACTCAATAATTTAATACTCGACTTCATTCAACGCTTCGTATAGGCTAGGTCTTCGCTTTGCAGAGTATCTATGGAGCGGTAGCATTCGTTGTTGTTACCAGGCCTACGAGTCCTTAGGGAATGCGGAATCGCCCACTCGGGCAGATGCTACGGGTTGTGCGAAGCAGTAGGACGACGCTGTGCTTAAAATAAGGCATAAGCTCGCGAGCAAAAGTTTACATGGAAAGAGGAGACGTCAGTGATCGAACCTGCCTGGAAGTCCCTGGATCCGAGGCCATGGTCGCCACGCAGCAGCCACTTCGGGAACTGGTCAAACACGCATGCGATCCTGCGGTGGATCGGTATCGCATAAATGATAACGAATCTGCCGTCATGTGTCCAGCAACGCGTGCAAGGATTTTGTTCAACTTTTGAGAGGAAAGCCTCCTACCCGCTTATAGTGTTCCCAAGGCTGCTGCCACGTCATGAAAGTGACCAGTTCGACTCTAGGGTTTACGTAAAGCTTGCTGGCTTCCCCGAGCAACATGCGCAGTTCTTTGGTCACCTGACGCGGCTTTTGGATCTTGTTGGCGTACGAGGTGATTTTATATAGAAAGCGGGAATTTTATTACGTGTTCTGGCACTCATGAGTCATTTTGCATTGTCAAACTTTCAAGTCGTCCGACGTGGAGCATTTACTTAGACGTGTAACAGTGACCGTAATCTAAATGACCAACCCCGAAATTACAGCCTTCATTGGTTGTATGGCTAGCGATGTATGGCATTAAAATCAACGGTAACTATTCGTTTTGACTGATTTCGAAACCTTTCTTCTTTGAAAATTAATGATCTCCCAGAACATGTACCTCATGAAAATACAAATTCTAGCAAAATCAAGAACTGTGTTTTCGTTCAACGAAGCCACATGACTAGGTCGTTAGCTCTTCATCTGCCACGTGACTGCGGTCAACAAGTAGATTTAAATATTCGTACGTTGCTTCTATGGAGCATAGCCTCTAGTGGCAAGGTTGATTCCTTTAGGTAGTGCTTGATGCCGCAATATACCCCGCTGATATAATAAATGGGCGAGCAAAAAGACGTTGTGTGGTGGCCTTATAGGACACAGATACACATGGCTCTAAGTTAGAGCACATCCGTTGCACTAGCTGATGGAAACATGAACACCAAAACAAGAAGATCAATCACCAACCTTTGCGTTTCGACAAAATTGGGCGTTCTGTAGCGCACTCCATGCCTCAGCATGCTAAGTTTGCTGAAAAGTAGAACAAAAAAAGATGGAATATCACCACTGCCGCATCTCAGGTGCTATTTTTATGCGCGTCCTCGACAAGAAATATTGTGCGCAATTTTAATTTTCTTGCGTGCAGCTCCTTCAAGCAAGAATAGTTAATGTTGTTAAAGACAGTGCAGTGAATATCTCTTTCTTTGGTAGGGGGGAAGGGGGGAGCGGGGCAACGAATTAGCGGCAGCGACATCAGTAACGGAGGGATGATCGCTGACTGACTCGGTATGATCGCTTATTAAGACGAACTGCAGCGCATAATGTTTAATATAATTTACCTCGGGCACATGCTGCTATTGAGGAATTGAAGCAGTAGGCGGGCATTTAATTCAATGTCTATGCGCCCAAGCAATCATCGTCATCATCATCAGCAGCAGCCTATTTTCAAGTCGACTGCAGGACGGAGGCCGCTCCCTGCGATCCCCAGTTACCCCTGTCTTGCGCTAGCTGACTCCAACTTGAGCCCAAGCAATACGTGAACTTTAATTGGCTGAAGCCAACTCACACGCAGCACTCGATGGCTGCTGCGATGGCGTCGATCCGTTGCTCTGTGAAATCCCCCGTTACGGGAATCACCTTGAGGACTGTCCGCTTTCGCGGGGACGCCACATGGAAGACCTCGCTGTGGTGACCGTGGGCAAGCCACTTGGATCGATCCTGACATCTGCGTTACAAATGGCAGAGATGACAGCATGCAGCTCGCTTTCCTCAAAGCATGCCAATGCTTCTGCTCGTAAAAGCACTTACCGATCGGACCAGATTTGAAAAAAAAAAATGGCGGTTTGGCCGGAAGAGCAAAGCATTGGCCGCGATAGCGAGATTTAGCGTTGCACTTAAACTCCTTTGACGGTGTAGCAACTGTGTGCGGGTGCAACATGGCTCGAAGCAGCACGCAAGGTGACTACTTTATGGCAGTAGGAACAGCGTCCTGACAGCCACCAGGCGTCTCAGAATGCTATAATCATGAGCGCCGCCAGTGGCGTTGCAGGTGTAGCACTTCCAAACTGCTCGAGATGAGACTGACGGGAAACCGTAGAAATTAGTCAGCGAGAAACCTCCTTGGTCAGCGCACAGTGAAATATTAGTATCCACAGAGAGCACTGGAGTCGGTACCGTGGAAATTGCATCACATTTAGATCTTGAGCCGTAATATTCTTTTAAAATTTTGAGATTTGGGATAAAAAGCATACACACTGATAATGAAATGTTTCAAGGCTGCTCTTTGCGCTCAGCTGCATTGGCAAAATTCTGATGAATAAGTCAGCCAAGACCATAAAACGCGATCGGAGTAGCATTCACATTTTAATAGTTTTGCATACATCTAGCATATATAGAAAAAATTCATACAGACCGACCCTTCAATGCCAAGGCCGACGTCAACGTCGACGGTGTAATTTCGCTAGGTGTGCCCATATAATTGCTCTCGCAAGATAAACGTCGACATGACGCGAATTAATACCTGCCTGAGCGTTTACCTTCATTTAAATCACGCTGAGAAAATCAACATCATTTTCGTTGCTTGCAAAAGAAAAGTGACAAATTTTGCGAGCTTACTGGCACCAGCTGTATAGCATTCTTCAAGCGGAGGAAGAGAAATATTAGGTTCGACTGTTTCTTTGCTTCTAAAATTCCTCAATGCATTTTAGTTTTTCGTTATGTCGACACAATGAAGCGAAGCTCTCTCGGCATCGTCCTCCTTACTGCACTTACCCGTTGGGCAGGAAAGCAAGGAAGGTGAGGGGCGTGTCCTGGTTGCACAGATCCAACAGCCGGCTGGGGAACACATCCATGGGCTGTACAAAAGATGCGCCGCCGTCGAGGAAAGAAAGAAATGCAGCATGTTGCCCTTAAACACGGCCCCAAACGTTTCATCTATATTAGGCAAAATCTGAGGAGGACAGTGAACTTTCTATATTACATGTTGTAGTCAACGAGAAATAACTACCACAAAGTACAAAGCATTAAGGATAAGGGAGCCCAGAGTCAGTACAGGGATATTTGTGCGTCACTATGCTATCGGCACTATTTGTCGCGTTACCTTTCTTTGGCCCAAATACGCAAATGTGCATTCACGTGGCACAGATGCATGCACACTACAGGATGAGACCTAAAGACGCCAGATTGTCACACCGTTACTTTAAAATAAAAATACAAATCATTATCTCCGTCGATTCAAGTTATACTTACTCGTTGTACAGCCTGTTCGCTCTTGCAGTCTACTTCTGCTGGCTCTGAAAACGAATACAAATTGTGCATGCAGGTTCAGAGCACACGCTGCAGTCTGTGTGAAGCGAAGCTTTGGTGATGAATTTAATTAACAACAACAAAATACGATTTTTACTCCGTGTTTAAGAACGAAAGGTTTGTTCTGAAAATAAATCCTGAATTATTGCCAGCATGAGAACATGTATCCATAGATTTTGGCGTAATAGTTCTGCGGAAACCTGCAAGGTGGGGAGGAGCGCTGTAATACGATAGCGCATGAGCGCAGTCACATGGTTTTATTTCATATTTCGCGGGCTCTCCTTAAACGCAAAAAAAAAAAAAAATCGCCACGCAGCATGTACGTTGCCACAAAAAATTGAATCGGCCGTTTCTGAACCCCCTCTACAACGCCATGAAACGCACTTGGCTCTAAAGTTAATATTAAAAATTTTGCACAATGCATCTCAGTTAATTAACTAATTAAGCGGAATATAAAAAAAATACTGTAAGAAGCGCCACATGACAGCAAACCGTATGCGGTTGGTTTCATTCAGCAGCGGCTGACCACTTTTTTTTAAATCCTTGGCGCAAGTTACGTGCGATACCCTGTATATGCACACTTTTCGTAACCACGTACAGGTTACTATAGTGTTATCAGGGCAAGGATTAAGTGACTTTCACAAATACGCTTTCTTTTATTTCTTACATCGCATCATCGTAACGGCACCGTCTCAGTTAAAGAGGTTTCGGAGACCAGACTATTGTGAAAAAGTGCACGTTGTCAACGGAGTGCCCCTTTTCTACGCTAGAACGGCGACGTAGCGATTCCCTGTGAAAATCAACAACTCACAATACTGCCGAGTCTAAAAAAATTGCTGAAGCTGTTGAGCACTTTGAAGCCGGTTGAAAACTTTCACTTCGCTAACTTCGTCTTGAAAGGAGCAACAAAGTAATATAAAGTGCAGATTGTCGCAGGAAAGCAAAGGAAAAAGGTGAATGTTGTGAAAGCGCGGAAGAAGCGAGCGTGTGAAGAGAGTTTGGAGCGGCTACAGTTGTTTCTCCCTTTCTAAGCCCGAGTAATATGCAAAATATCAAATATACTCACATTGATATTACTCGGAATAGGCGGGAAATCACTGGCAGCGACATGCATTAACCAACACACACCGCGCAGGCCTCTTTTTGCTAGCCAGGAAGGTTCCCCGCACAAACAAGTGACACTTTCTCAAGCAATATTGCCAAAGGCGCTCCAGAAAGAACTCAAGGTTATCGCTTAGCATAACTATTATAACACCTGAATTATATACAAAAGGGGACTACAAGAGAGTAAAAATAAAATGGCGCTCGAATACCCTCCGGCTCCGACCAGCTGGTTGCCCCTCCTTCGACACCAATCTCGGATAAAGTGCTGATCTCGAAGGCAAAGTCGTGCAGAGAACCAGCAGAGCGTTCGGGTGGATGTAGTCGTCCCGCTCCAGTGCCGCGTGCGTTGTTGCCGTCAATGGCCGTCTCCTCTTCATCATCGCTGTACTCCTCGATGGCCGATCCTCTTTTGCCGAGAAGCGGTCGCCGGTCGAGCAGAGCGTACGACTCGCCGTACATGCCGCTCCTGGCGTCGGAGCCGCGACGGCCGCCGTACAGGACCATGAGGGTAACCAGTACGACTACGCCCGTCAGCACGCAAGAGCACGCTATATAAAAAATGAGCTGTAAGAGACAGAAGAGAGGGGAGGAATGGTTTGAAAGGAGGAGCTTTATGGAACAACGAGGCAAGGCTTTTGTGCCTGCTAACATCAAGGTACACGTGATCTATAATTGCTGAAATGGGCGGTAGGTGTTTAGCTTAAGCTCGTAATCGTGCCACAGTGGGCGAATGCGTCAATGTTGTTGCCGTCAATGGCCGTTTCCTTTTCATCAATGCTGTACTCTTTGACGGCCTATCCTCTTTTGCCGAGTGGGAAGGAACTCGAATTGGATGATTCAGAGCAGGCAAAGTGACGTCGAGGAGGAAACGGCACATGCATGTCGATGTGTCTTAAGCTGCCCTGACTCCAGATTTAACCTATAAGCAACTAACGCGAACTAGTCAGTCAGTAGTAGTTAATCTTGTTGTGCACATAAGTGGGCATGCCTTTCTCGCGTTTTAGGCTTCGGTATTAACACTGGCAGTTTTAAGCTCAGCTCTCATTTATGACAGCATTCACGTACATCTCCCCCCCCCCTCTATCCACCCGCACTTTGACACCACCTGTTTCACCAATCATACTTCTATTTACCTATGCATTTTACTTTCTCGCCACCTCGCCGCGGCATTCCAGTGGCTATGATGTTGCGCTGTTCGATACCGGCCGGCGAGGCCACATTTCGATGATGTCGAAATGGGGCAATGTGTGACTGACACAACTTCAGCCGGTCACCCTGACATTAAGTAAAGATTAAACATATTGCTACAGACCTTGCATATAATCAATGATTACGTGTAAGCTTTGTAGCACATAACCATAGCAGCCCGCAGGTAAGAGCGCCAACAAGCCCAGAGAGCGGTTCGTCTCCAATACCTGGTGATCCTGCATAAACTGGAGCATCTTGACACGCATGTCCGAACTAGAATCATCGGCAGCACGGCGGTTATCAGCCCCACGATCCTGTCGTCCGCTTCTGTTACCAAGAAGCAACCAGATCGGCTTTAGCGGTCGCATTCGAGACGGCAAGAGACTGCGGCTAGTTGCGTTGGTTCTGCCGCCGCCCGCACGAAGCTGACGAGCTTGCTCAGATCTCAGGCGCTCCACGAAGCGGTAGGTGTCGTAGTCTGGTAGATCCGAGAACTGCCTCGTGAAAGGCGGCATCGTTGTCCTGTGCGTACGCGGGGAAGGCGCACGGGCTGAGCTCAGGGCCACCAGATAGATCAGCGGCAGCATCGCGACCACCGGAGACATTTCGACTTGCGCGAGAGGTGTGGCACTGGGAAAGCCGGGATTTAAACGTTGACGGCTAGGACAAAACCGTGGCCGGATCCACAGACGCAAGCGAAGGGTGCTTCTTCTACTTCTTCCTCTGTTAATGGCTCGCACTTGTTCGAAGTAATGATGCTGATGATGCTGACCGCACACAATTTCGTTAATATACTAACTATCTTTTGCTTTCGAGCCAAGTTTGATGGTAAGCGTAATGCTAAAGGATTGGGGACGCTATAGAGCTCGAAACTCCTTTACACAGGTGCAGTGTAAAATGAACGCATGTCAATATCTGCATCAAATGTTTACTGTCTTTAGCAAAGATGAGGTGATGCCGTCATCTGCGAAGTAAGTGTTTCTGAGCTGCTCCTGCTTGCAGCAGGTCACTCATAAACGAAGGCACTTAAGTTTCCTACATTGAGCGAGAACTAACTTTTTGCATATATCAATGCTGCTTATGGTATACGAAATCTACGTTGCACACGCGTTGTGAGTTCACATCCAAAACATCGATGTGTTTCGCCCAGCCAAACAACTATTAGAAACTTTATTAAACAGACAAAAACTTTATTGAAGACAGGTGACACTAGTTTTGGCATTAGACTTGGCTTTCGCATCACTCAAAGAAAAGAAAGCCTAAATATGTACCTCTAGCAGTTCACCGCGCCAACTACACCGCTTCGCCGACTAAGCTTCTGTACAACTTTTATTAGGCGGTCAGTGTAACCCTTACTTACTCCAGTAACACTTCAACCAGTTACTGCAACCGGGGATGTACCCAGAGATGGTCAGAAAGTTAACCGCTTTGAATAAATTTTTCTTTTCCTTAGACGACTTAGTATGACAAGCGCTGCCATAAAGTCAGGGCAGGATTTTGTGTCATTACATGCTGCAGATGGTGGCACGTTTAGTTGGTCAATCGAGCTGACCACCGAATTTGTACACCATCTCAGTGCGAGTATCACATTAAAGCTTTTTTACATTGAAGTGTTTCTAAAGAACAGAGTGCGTTCGACTTCGAGGACGTGGAGAGGCTGGTGAAGCTATGGGTTTCGCCGACGCCGAAAAGCAGCAGGTGTTCTGTCCGAGGACGAGCTTCTCTCCGTCCGCGAGTTCTTCCGGCAGTTCCTGGTTCAGGGTTTCCGGTAGCGGAAACGTCAGCATAGCCAGCAGGAAGGACATCGTTCCCATAACCACGAGTGGCAGGGACCGCCCAAAATACGTCTGGTGGGGAAAGTACGCATGTATGCAACGCTCAAATCAGTGAGAAATAAGATATTTAAAGGCAATAACTGCATGAATGCAAGAGTGCGGAAACATGACAAAAATAACCGTATATAGCAACACGCCGGCGTGATAAGAATACGGAAGCGAGCTTAGGACATATATGAGACCATTCTGCGGATGCGTTCCAGTCAGCCACTAGCGTTATAAACTGTTATCGAAGTCTAAAAAAAATGAGCTAATCCTTGCTCAACGTTATAACAGTAATAATACTTCGTTGTTTTGGAAAAAGCACTGTTTAAACAAACCGTTCGTTTGATGCGGCCAATCTGTGCGCCTTTAGAACAGCAGCCCTCCGATACAAACCTAATATAAAGGCAAGCTCTACAACATCGGGAACGAGCTCAGCCATCGCTCATGAGCCGCGAAACACTAAGAGGTTGCATATTCATGGCAGTGAGCGGCGTTATTGCTGGCACATCAATTCCTTGCTCTCAAGAAGTTTATTTTCAAGTGAAATGATTCAAGAGCGCGTGGATACTTTTCAACCCTGCCAGAACTGGCTGAAACATGGCGGCAGTGTTTGTCCAGTAATGCGAAAAGTTGAGCTAGTGGGTAATTAATCCTCATACCTTGGTGGTGAAGCAGCGTACTGACAAGGACTAGGCGAACACACACACACAGTGTCGAATACAACAAAAAATTACGGGGTTTTACGTGCCAAAACCACTTTCTGATTATGAGGCACGCCGTAGTGAAGTACTCCGGAAATTTCGGCCACCTGGGGTTCTTTAACGTGCACCTAAATCTAAGTACACGGGTGTTTTCGCATTTTGCCCCCATCGAAATGCGGCCGCCGTGGCCGGGATTCGATCCCGCGACCTCGTCCTCAGCAGCTCAACACCATAGCCACTGAGCAACCACGGCGGGTGTCGAATACACACACTGTCGTGTATTCTTGTATGTCTTCGCCTTGTCCTTGTCAGTGCACTGCTTCCCCACCAAAGTTTTTGTCGCTACGACAAACTTAATCAGACGCTCAGCACCATCTCGCATTCGAAGGTGAAAGAACTCCTTGTACGATACGAAACCAGGCGTTCATGGGAGAAAAACGCAACAGAGGCCCGCATATATACCACAAAGTTCCGCTTACATCCACAACCTTGAAAAAAAAAGTACCGATACATATTTACAAATATTTCTAGTAAATAGGCCTTACTCCTTAGCTTACGTACACTTAAACGGTAATTGTTTTGCTTTAAGATATGCAACCAGTCATTTGGAGATTTAGCCTTAGTCGTAAGTTGGTGTGCCTTGAACAGGCTGGTGAAGTTGATCTTATACGATATACGATCCCATACAGAGCTCCACTTCGTGAAGTGAAGCGAGTCAAGATTTGTGAAAAACATTTTTTAGTTAAATATTCTTGTGTGGCTATATTGCACGTGTCTTCAGTAATCATCGCTGGCGTTGACTGCCACATTTCCGGCAACCACAGAAGAAGGCACACTACCGTTTTTGACACTTGGTGGGAGTCGAACCCACGACCTTTGATGTTAATTACGGCAAAGTTAATTAAGGCACACCTCATTGCGACCGAGTTAATGAAGACACTCAAATCCAACCCCCGACCTTTAGTGGAAGTCGGACCCACGACTTTTGGTGTTAGTTAAGGCGAAGTTCAGACACAGTTAATTAATATAGGGTTAATTAATGCACTCGAACCCACGGCCTTTGATGGGATAAAACAATAGGAAGTAACAACCCATTCGAATGAGAATGTCAAGTAATTTAGTGACTATCTCTAGAGCGCGCAGGCCTTCGCATACATGCTCTATGACGTGTGCTAAAGTGACCGTCAACTTTTCTATCGCTCTATCTTCCTGTCTTGCTGCGCACCACATATCCAGTGGAAGCTTAGCACGCTCAGGGCCTTACAGGGATTCCCCGATTGCTAGCGCTGCTACTTCTGCTATTTCTGCTCTACACGCGGTACGCCTGTGGCGCGGAAGCGCCATGGCTCTGACGTCATCTCCACTGCCGGGGAATAGTGATTCATCTGATAAGGGCCTATGGGCTTTTGTTGCAATTTTTGTCTACATGACGTACATCAGTGCAATACTTTGTGCACACGATCGCTACCATGTAATAATCTACGCACCGCGCTTGAATCACTGAAATGCCCAAATCTTATGAGCGACCGTTTAGGGTCAAACGCGCAAAATGCCCGCACTTACCAGCTGCATGACCTGCGAGCTGAGGAACCTTCCGACCGAGCCGAATGCCTGCCTGATGGCCATGGCCTGCGACCGAACCACCGTCGGATACACCTCGGCTGCGTGCAGATACGCCACGTCGTACGCCATGGTCAGTGCTAGTCTGGCCACCATGGACACCGCAGTGGCGCAGAGGACGGCGTCTGCGACACGGCAAGTTGGCTGTTAGTCCGCACTGAGTAGCGTGAACTTTCATGAAGCTGAAAGCTATGTGGGTGCATCTGCGGTGCAAGGCTGGTGTTTGCAACACGGCCCACTGCCAGTCGGTGCACTGATTTCGGTCTCAAATTATTTGCATCAATATATCGAGAAATGAAAACACGTATACAGCTGCGCTCAAATTTCGCATGAGGGCACATCGTAATTGTCGGACATTTTTTTCATTTGCACGCTCGTAATGCTTACGCATTAAACTCAGTAGGTTGTTGGATATTCTAGTTGCTATGATGTGTGCAAGCTTTAGACAGTCACGCCCGTCCACTTGTTGTTCAGCATCATAAATGCAGTTTATTTTACAATAAAGAAGTGATTTATTTATTTATTTATTTATTTATTTATTTATTTATTTATTTATTTATTTATTTATTTATTTATTTATTTATTTATTTATTGAAGACGACCGAAATCATTTTACAAAGACTGGATGACAACTGCGACACGCAACTGAAAGCAATACGCCAAGTTATGTCTGTCGTCAGGGTAACCGATGCTCGTGAAAGGACGGCGTTAAAATAATAGCGGTGCGTACCCCAAGGTACTGCAACGGCGCAGAAGTAACCCAACGCGGCGCCAATGCAGGCGGTCATCATCACCGGCCTGCGGCCCCAGCGATCAGCCAAAGGAAGTGCTGTCACCGTTGATACGACATCCACCAGATTCACGGCGGTGGTCATGACGAACGGATCTTGGCTTGCGTTGGCTGCATATAGCTGACCAGCCGTGTACACCAGGCAGGCCAAGGTCCTGCAATTATCGATCGACAGAGAAAGACTTTATTTACGGAAGGAGAACAAAAATTCACTGTTTTGTAAGTAACGGTGTAATCCTTTTCCTTACGCACAGTACCAACTACACCTCCTTAAGACCTTCATATATGGCCTAATTCTTATGCTACTGTAGAAAGGTATTTTGTTCCCGCGGCCATGCATATTTACCTGCACGGAAATTGTAGCATGACTATATGATAGCAGGAAAATTACATGCCTGGAATAGCAGGAAGCACAATGGTATTCATATGAAATCATACGTATGATCATTCCGTCCAATAAGATCTTAACATACAAATAAATATATGCACCTTCATGGCCGCAGTTTTGGAACGTAGTGTGAGCTAAGTCTGCACGTATACTTATGGGTCATTCTATTCTGTATCTCCATAAACGACGGAGATGGATGGATGGATGGACGGACGGACGGACGGACGGACGGACGGACGGACGGACGGGATGGGATGGGATGGGATGGGATGGGATGGATGGACGGACGGACGGACGTCATTGTGGTGTTTTTGGCAATGAGCTCGCTGACAGTGAGGCAAGATCGCCGTCCTCTTCCTCTGATGAAGTACGGATTGCCTACTCGCGACCTGACACCAACTCCATGATTAATGCACTCATGCAGGACCTTACAAAAGCTTACAGAGCCCACTATGACAACATTCACAGACGTCTACACATGATTGACCCAGACGGTAAATTCTGTTTGCCCCCGAAGCTTACACGGAGCAAAACATCATTGCTACACAGGATTCGGCTCGGCGTTGCTTTCGCTCGTCGCTACGCGCACCTCATCGGCCAATCGAACAGCCCTAATTGTGATCACTGCCACACGTCTGAAACACTGCAACACTTACTGCGCGACTGCCCAGCATATATGCTGGAGCGAAGGACGTTAGAAAGTTTCTTAGCCAGCGTTGGCAGGCAACCACTGTCGGAGGAAGCTATCCTCGGCCCATGGCCTGACACCGCAATTTCAATACGTGCAACAAATGTATTGTTAAAGTTTCTGCAGGACACCAAGCTCGACGAGCGGCTCTAGCAAGACAACTGTCTCATGTACATAAGCACTCACCACTTCTCTTATCATCATCATCCATCCCACTACTTTCACTCCCCTTCCCTCTTCCCCAGTGCAGAGTAGCAGACTAGAGCGCTCTAGCTCAGGTCGACCTCTCTGTCTTTCCTATCAATACATCCAATTCAATTCAAATTTAAGAAATTAGTTTTAAGAAATTTAAGAAATTCTCCAAGAGCTGCAGCGCCACTGGTGGTGATAAGGTTGCCAGCTCTCGTGTGGGTACAGGTGGGACCAAGGGCGGTTGGAGAACAGGAAGTAGGTGGCTGGCAACGACCGACCATGTCATTGTCAGGAGCCCGCAATCTGCACGTCTAAGGAATTTTCGTAATTGTTTTTCATTCTTACTGTGTCGCGATTTAAAACGAGGCACAGTATACTTGCTGATGACCCAGCTACCAATATAGGTACAGGCACTGCGAACGGTTAGGGTCTACAACAGAACTAGAACTACGACAAAATCGAAATCGCGTTTACGTTCATGGCACTGCAACAGCAGTCAAAAAAGAACAGTGTGCAAGCGAGCTGTCGCACGTTATATAGAGGAAATTTGATTTATTGATTGTTTTTCAGTACGAAAAAAGCAGCAGTCGGGACATTTGGCCGTCTATACAGGGTCAAGTCGGAACTCCAGGCAATTATTCAGAAGTCGTGGCTGTACAGGCAAATTTGCAACGGTTGGCAACCCCAGCTATCGAGCATAAATCACCTATGTAATCACAGAGTACTTACCGTCACCAACACTTTTCTGTCTTTCTCTTTTTACGCCCATTTTCGTTCTCCAGTGCTGCGTGTCGAGGTAGAGCTTCGATTCAGGCCGATCTCTCGGCTTTTCTATCATAATGAATGTTCTCCCTCTCCCTCACTTTTTCGTAGCAGCTGTGTCCACGCGCACAGTTGACGTAGCTGTCGACGCGTCGCAGATGTCATTACTACTCACCAGCAGGCCAGGGTGAGGATGAAGTTTTTGCGAAGGTTGCTGGTCTTCAACATGTCCATCACGGAATGCTTGCTCTTGTCCGTTTGCTGCAAATCCGAGAACTGCAAACAAACAAAGTAAGCAATTCGGATGACCATCTGAAAGTACCTGATCACGCTTGTTGAGGTTGTGGCTTAGGCTAGCTGGTTCACGGCACGAAAGTAGGGGGACAGCGCAAGATTGACGGACTCGGCTCTCAAGGTATATGTGTGGCCACGTGTCACAAAATTTCAAAAATCAGTTGTAAGTCAACACGTCATCCCTCCTTTCTTCGTCTTATGTTCCGTCAATTTTGCGATGTCCCCCTACTTTCGTATCTGATAAAGTCGTTCTCTATCTCTTTCTCTATCCGATCTTCTTAGGAGATAGAAAGGTGCGCAGAGTTTTCAGCGTTTTCAGGTATTCAGGTATGCATGTATTCGCTTGTCTAATTGGGTTGCTCACGAAAAAAAATGACACGAGCGCGACAACGAAATTGCGAAAGAAACAAATTATAAAATGGTTACATTGACTAATGTGAAACAAAGGTACCATCGGTTTCCCTCTGGGAAAAATGGTACATCGAATGAGGAAGTTTGAGGAAACAACTCTGACGTATCCCCACCTATGACAAATAATGTCTCCAATTTTGTGGCTCCTTAAGTTTGCAGGAACTCTTGCACGATAATCTTTTTTTAGATCAGCGTGATCCTCCAGAACTTTTTCGGCCCAACGGACACTTTATTGCGATTAAGTACATCAGGTGCCGGTTTCGTGCCGGACATAAGAATAAAGCCTGGTTATTCCTCTTAAAGCATACAACCCTGAACTTACAATCTAACTCAGGATAGACAGAGCTCACGTACCTGAAATTTTTGTAGGAATTCCTCTGACAGAACCTTACCATTGACCTTGGCAACCATGAGAACGATTTTCTTGGCTCGATCCTGTTTGCCGTGGGACACTAGCCAGCGTATGGATTCGGGTAGGAATCTGCGAGAAGAACACGACGTGCTGGAATGTCGTATGTGAAATAGGTTTGTTGTTTTGGGGCCACAACAACAAAAGAACAGAGTCCTGTTCATATGTAAGGTCAGTTCATTATTGTCCGGGCATTCGGAGCGCTACGTAACGGCAAAGGGAGGACAAAATTGACGCCGCTAGTATAGAGTAGCGTAAAAAACGTTTAATGGCTCTGTCGCCTAAAAACTTTTCAGGTATGGTCAACTCGTGAAGTCTGTGCAGCCATACCTGAGTGTCACTTTCCTTAGTAAATAGAAAATGCTTCGAGAGGCAACTTATGATTTCATCTGATGCATGACATACGTTGTCTTTGGTCGTGGTAACGTTATCACTGCACGGACACTTAACCTTGAGCTTGGCAGTGAGACCTTTCTCGCCAGAATTTAAGCTCTTCAAACTCCGTGAGAGCAAAACCGCAATGAAGTGGAAGTTCTGAGTTCGCCTGGAGCAACTCGAGAGTCATCGTCCGCGGAACGATGTCGGGTGCATTCAGTCTCGTCATCGTTGTCGCAATCCCACAAGATTATATTAAAATCGCAAGATGATCTGAAAGAAGTTAGCTGCAGTAAGGAACTACATTCCAAAGTTTATTACCAGGTTCTCACAACGCAGTCTAACAACCGCCCGCAGGTAAGAGGTACCCGAAATGAAACTCCGCTGCACCTCTTCGCAGGTGGCCTCTATGAGCAAAGATCAGGGTTGGCGCTCCAAAACCTCAAACTTCTGTAGCCGACTGAGACTGTCGCTTCTTTAAACTGTTCATTTGCGTTTCTTTCTTCGAAAGCAAGCCTGTAATAAAACGTGGATTCAGAAATATGCAAGCTTACAAGCAACAAACCATGGCGAAAAGGGGCACAGCAGCCGAGGCAACTGTCAAAGTACGCCAGTTAAAGAGAAGAACGGCCAACCATGGAAACGCCGCGCCGACAATCGGGTAGGACAGCTGAAAGCCGGTCAGCACCATCATACGAAGCTTGGGGGCCACGAACTCCACCACTGCGGTTATTGAAGAGAGAGAGAAAGACAAGAAAATATAGGGAGGTTAACCAGAAAACATCTCCGGTTGGCTACCCTGTACCGGGGAGGGGGAAAGCGATCAGATAGATGAGAGAAAAAGAATACGAAAATAAAAATAAATACACCCAATTCAGAACTATTTTTGTGGGTGCTGTACAACACAACCTGCGAAGGCGTTGCCTAATGTTACAGAGTGTCAACGTCCCACTGATACATTCTACGTCACACAGTGCACAGTCACAACTTGACGCAACTTGTCACATATGTATGACATTATCTTGATGACATTTCTAACACATGATGACATTATCTATGGATGAGCGCCCACACCGGAAGACAGCCATATCATCTGCGTACACGTTGCAATTTTCCAGGTACCATTCCAGGCGCGCCAAAAGAACTATTTCCATTATTTTTCTGATGCAACTGGCCAGCGCGACGAGACGTTACGATGACAAATCTAATGGTTATTTACCATTTTTAAGAAGTGGAACTAAGCAGCTGCATTTACATTCACATGGAACGAAGCCGTTGCGCCAAGACTCGTAATGTTATTGCAGCATGGTTAGTTCGGCAATCTTGGGCGATTATAGAAGAATGAACGATAAGAGATAGGGTTAGATCCAGGCTGTTTGACTGTTGGGCCTTTGGAAGTAATCATCTGATGACACATCCATTGAAGATTCTTTCCAGGCCACTCGTAAATTGATTTATCTCAAATAATATGACCCAGTGCAAAAGCAGATCCCATAAACACACATTTCCATCGCACACAGGATTAATACCTCGTTCATTCCTAATTGGTTAACGCCATGTTGCCAGTAACCAATGTATTTCGGAACCTGGTGACCATCGTCTCGATAGGTTCATCGTAACCTTACGAACGTCAGCACACTCAGCTGCAGTGCGTTACCGAGGCAAGTGTGACACCAAGGCTTAGAGGGCGCGCCTACTGCACATCGAGTTCATGCTTACGCTCGTAAGAGCACAGCCAAACCAGCAGTGTGGAAGTGTATTAGATGTGCTGTGGAGAAAGTAGAGCCCGACATATGCGTCCATGCATGGGAGTGGGTAGATCTCTGTTGTCAAGGCTTGATGTTCATATAGGCTTAACAGAAGGCAACAACTTGCAACAATGCTTCAGAGATCTCGGAATACATTATCATCCAATCTCTCCGACACGTCTAAAAGCGTGTATGTCTTATTTCTACAATTGATTTGTTAGGAACATAATCACTCGAACTAATATTTACTTTCTTCACTTAAACCAAGCTGCCAAATAAATAATTTTAAATGCTTAAGCATTTCTGTGCTTACCCAATGAGAAAACCGTCCCTCCGTCCGTCCGTCCAGTAAGACGACCGCGTTCGAGATAGCGTCCGCAGCAGCGAGCGAATTCTCGCTTCAACGCCAACGAAGCGGCGAGAACACCGCGGACCACAGCGCTCACGGAGCTCTCAGCACACGCCTCCCTCTGCCACTTTCGCAGATCGCTTCCAAATTACAGGCCAGTGCGCCCATCTTCAACACTAAGCGGTGCGAATACAGCGCGCCAGGCTTGAGTGGTCGGCACTGTTTGTCGGCATCGCAGATCGCTTTCAAGGTGCGGTCCGCGCGGCGGTGCGATACGAAGCCGCCGCCTGAGTACGTTCGGTTACGGTGCGTAATGGTTCGGCGCGGATGGATAAGGCGCGAAAGAGCGATAACGCCTTGTAATAATCGGAACGCCATCAGCGCACCTGGCGCCGCCACCTGCAGCACTTTGCGTCATCAGTGCTCCTTGAACCGCCATCGGCACCAGTTTGTGTCGCTACTGCGCTGTCATCAGTACTGGCTTGATCAAGTTTCATAGCATTGATAATGACATCGGGCTGCGTGGGGATGAGTGACACAATGCCTCCGCGCACTTAGACAACTCCCAGAGGAGTTCCAGCACGAATTTTTTTTACCCAAGCTTCTTATTCCGTGAATACAGATCTGCGGAATTTTAAGCTCTATAATTAAACGAACATCATCATCATCATCATCATCAGCCTGATTACGCCCACTGCAGGGCAAAGGCCTCTCCCATACTTCTCCAACTACCCCGGTCATGTACTAATTGTGGCCATGTTGACCCTCCAAACTTCCTAATCTCATCTGCCCACCTAACTTTCTGTCGCCCCCTGCTACGCTTCCCTTCCCTCGGAATCCAGTCCGTAACCCTTAATGACCATCGGTTATCTTCCCTCCTCATTACATGTCCTGCCCATGCCCATTTCTTTTTCTTGATTTCAACTAAGATGTCATTAACGCGCGTTTGTTCCCTCACCCAATCTGCTCTTTTCTTATCCCTTAACGTTACACCTATCATTCTTCTTTCCATAGCTCGTTGCGTCGTCCTCAATTTAAGTAGAACCCTTTTCGTAAGCCTCCAGGTTTCTGCCCCGTACGTGAGTACTGGTAAGACACAGCTGTTATACACTTTTCTCTTGAGGGATAATGGCAACCTGCTGTTCATGATCTGCGAATGCCTGCCAAACGCACCCCAGCCCATTCTTATTCTTCTGATTATTTCACTCTCATGATCTGGATCAGCAGTCACTACCTGTCCTAAGTAGATGTATTCTCTTACCACTTCCAGTGCCTCGCTACCTATCGTAAACTGCTGTTCCCTTCCGAGACTGTTAAACATTACTTTAGTTTTCTGCAGATTCATTTTTAGTCCCACCCTTCTGCTCTGCCTCTCCAGATCAGTGAGCATGTATTGCAGTTGGTCCCATGAGTTACTAAGCAAGGCAATATCATCAGCGAAGCGCAAGTTACTAAGGTATTCTCCATTTACTCTTATCCCCAATTCTTCCCAATCCAGGTCTCTGAATACCTCCTGTAAACACGCTGTGAATAGCATTGGAGAGATCGTATCTCCCTGCCTGACGCCTTTCTTTATTGGGATTTTGTTGCTTTCTTTATGGAGGACTATGGTGGCTGTGGAGTCGCTATAGATATCTTTCAGTATTTTTACATACGGCTCGTCTACACCCTGATTCCGCAATGCCTCCATGACTGCTGAGGTTTCGACTGAATCAAACGCTTTCTCGTAATCAATGAAAGCTATATATAATGGTTGGTTATATTCCGCACATTTCTCTATCACCTGATTGATAGTGTGAATATGATCTATTGTTGAGTAGCCTTTACGGAATCCTGCCTGGTCCTTTGGTTGACGGAAGTCTAAGGTGTTCCGGATTCTGTTTGCAATTACCTTAGTAAATACTTTGTAGGCAACGGACAGTAAGCTGATCGGTCTATAATTTTTCAAGTCTTTGGCGTCGCCTTTCTCATCAAACGAACAAATTGAACTAAATGGCAACAGGGTACGATTACGTACAGCCCCAACTAAGGAACAAAGACGAGGACAGTATTTGCGATATTGTGAGTGACCCTGAATTCCCAAACAAACCAAATGATCAGAATAGCTTTTACCTTTAAGACATTCGTTTAAGATCGATTAGTGACAGTATAAACGGCATAGCGCTCACCGAGCACGAAAGGAGTGATGCTGAGGGTAAGCATCACGAGACCTAAGCATACTCGACTGACGAGGAAGTGCGCGAAGCCCGTCGTGAAGAAAGTGTACAGGCCGGCTACCCCACACAGCAAGTTCACAGCGGCGATCACCGGAACACGGCCAACCCTGCATCACAGAAGTACGTTCACGGTTGGAAAAGAAAAGCTGCTCGTCACGTAAAGCCATTGACAGCAACTGCACACGATACGTGCTGCGTGCTGCAGAGAATCACTTGTGTGTCCTCAGCAACGATCAACCAACCAAACAATCAATCTTGAAATTTTCGACGGAGTTCAAAAAGCCCAGAAAGAAACAATACCTGTCTTTTTTTCTTTGAAGCAAAAAGTTACAATCAACACACTCGGTAATGTGTCCGGATGACACGAACGTAAGAGACATCCTGTTTGCTGAAAGCCCGCATATCAGATCGACAGTTACGGTACTTCGTATATACAATACGGAGAAAATGAACAGCTACGCGTAGCGGTGACTTAAATGAGGGGTTGTACGGGTTGCGGGCTGTCATGTGAGACCCCTTATTGCTGTTTATTTGACAAAGCTCAATGTATGTTCTTTTTTCTTATTGTTATTTATTTTTGTTTTGCTACTAGGTACTTTGTGCTGCAAACCTACGAAAACGCATATGCAAGCATATGCAGAGGAAAGTGAAACACAAGTTTATATATATTTTTTAAATGGCACGAGTGCTGGATTGCCTCCAATACACGGTTACCTCTTGTATCACATTGTAAAAAGTAAATCGGGAAAATCATTTCAGCTATATACAGATAAGTGAGCCTTTTGAGGCACCGTCATGACGTCGTTTGCTTAGAATTGCACAGCACGATTTCGATCCACAATATTTCTCTCACGCAACACGGAGTCACCGACTCGGACCGTTGCATCTGGTATTAGGTTCCTCTCCCGCCGATCGCCATTACAATTAACGGCCACCAAAGTCGACCATGCGAGCCTTACGTAACAGAAATTTAATGCATCTGGGCACATGTTTACACAACGCAAATGCGCCAATATTTGAGCTCACTTGTCTGTCAAATATCCGCAGATGAGGACACCAACAATAGAACACATCCAGAACGTTGTGTCAGCCACGTACGCTTTCCAGTGGTTCTCGCACACCCAGTCGTACTGTAGGGAAATAAGAGTGGCGTTGTGGGGGGAAGAGGGAGAATGAAAAGATAGCTTGCTTCATTGCTTGCTTGCTTGCTAGCTTCGTCAACGAAAGACGCCTTCAACCTTCGGAATTCTCAACACTTGTAGGCAATCGCCTACCTGCTATATCGTAAAGTTTGTAGATTGAATGGCCAACTTACTAAAACAACGATTTCTCAGATATTATGTTGAGTCGCGCAGAGAACAAATGTCTCTCTAATTAATGGCTTAGAAGCCTCCGCCCTTCGATACATATCATACATTGAAGGCTGATGAGAAGTTGCAGTTAGCGCTGTTACAACATAGTGAATCGAGATCTATATGTGCTCGCAAAAAAAAAATGCGGAAAACAGGTTTATACGATATTTTCTATTATTATCATTACGGATACTTTTAACGTAAAGCATAAATATGGTCATGTTTTCATGTACCGACCGCACATACAGATTGCCTCGGGTCCTCCAAAGACATCGTACGAAGCATCAGGTGTCTCATGTAGCGTCGTCGAGCGGAAATACGGGCGGGAAGAAAGGGAGTGGACAGGACAGGCGCGTCTGTCCTGTCCACTCCGTTTCTTCCCGCCCGTATTTCCGCTCAACGACACTACATGACGCACCAACGGGCACTACGGTGTGCGCATCAGATGTTTTTTCACAAGTAGAAACGTTCTTGTTTTCAAGAAAACTTAGGAAATTTCGACAACGCACCGTATTATTGTGCCCGTGTTGACTCGATTGAATTTAACACATACCTTCTGCTTTCTCTCTAAGCACCCACAAACATTGCAACTCATTTATGTGCTATACATTGAAGTATAAGTTTGTTTCTTTTGTAGTAACGTCGATGATAGAAGCTATAGGACCACAAGTGAAGAGCCTCACTCATTTCCTGATGTTTCATCGAGAAGGCTTGTCCTTGTAAAGTTGAGTTGGCAAAAGCAACCA
Organism: Dermacentor andersoni; assembly: GCF_023375885.2. Lineage (NCBI taxonomy): Eukaryota > Metazoa > Arthropoda > Arachnida > Ixodida > Ixodidae > Dermacentor > Dermacentor andersoni. Next base: position 161,396,880 of record NC_092818.1, on the reverse strand, counting down.
CGGTGGAAATGTGTGTATGCACATGAATCAGTACATGCAGTGGTGAGTAGCATGGCAGGAGCCACCTAAATATGTACTGATTACATCTGCGTAGAGTGTAAACATTTTCGACGAGGCCAGAAGCTCAACAAGAAAGTTACTTCGCTCGTAGAGTTCGAACACATAGTTCAGGAGTAACTTCCGTTTGATGACTAACCGGCTGTTCTTTTTTCATATTGATTTCGCTGTTTGACTATCGACAAGAAACACCAATGTGCCAAAGTGTCTAATTCAAGCGAAAGTAGTTCAATAAGCGCCTCATATTATATCGAAACGCACAAAATATAAATAACACTTTAGTTACGACTAAGTTTTAGACAATTTAATTGTTTGAGTAAACGAACTAAAAAAACTCACGCCAGAAATACTGCGCGCTGTTTTCGGTGGGTAAGTAACAAGGTGTACATTCGTCGAACACTTTGCGACGGTTGCTTTTGTACACTTCCATTTTCATTTGTTTTCCCCCTGCCATGTTATGTGCAGGGTCTATAAAGAAATCAAAGAAAATATTTTACCTTCTCTGTATGTAACTTAATTACTGTGTATGCATATGTAGCTTTAAATTGAGCTGCTTACTGAGAACCTGTACACAAGTTGTTTTGCAAACACCACTTGGTCATCATTCTCGGTTGCGTCTGAACGGTTTTCTTTCTTTAAAGGGTCTATTCAATTAAAGATGTCGTAGGTTTTGTCTTTCTTCGATATGTCATGGAAATAAACGCAACTGAATAATCAAGCAATTAATGCATTGAAGAACGGTAGTTAATCGGGTTAACACTTTATTCGACGCCTAGTCATGAGCAACATATTTGTAAACAATGATCCCTTTCGCTTCGCCCTGCTCAAGCGGCCAACTAAGTGCAGAAAGGAAAGAATGGGAAGTAACCTCTGACACGACGGTGGGGTAAATTAGGGAGTAGTCGTACTCCCACCCGTAAATGCAGTTCATCGTCTGGGAATCAGCGTCGCCGCCGGTTGTCCCATTCCAGTAATTGTTTTCTGAGCGCCGCAGCAACCTGCATTAACAAAAAAAAAAAAAAAAAACAAGTTCTTCGTGCAGGCGATGTGCGTCATCATACGCTGACTGAAACGTGGCCAGCGGCGTCACTCCTTCAACAAATGCAATCAAGATTATTTTTCATACCGTGCTATCGTGTCGTTCGGATGGTACATGCGACATCGGCTGAAGCTTCCATCGTCCTCGCGAGGTAGCGCCGCCTGCAAGATCAGGTCTCGAGCGTATGACGCGTTTCCAAGCAGCTGCCCGTAGAGCTGTTGGGGCAGTCTACAGTGGTGCGGGGGCACCAGAAGGCTGAACACGTGCGCGAACAGCGGCATCACACGAACAGGTGCCACCAGCACACACAGGTAGATGATCAGCAGGTACTGGAATGGCCCGAAATCACCGGAAGCTCGGAGGGCTTCTTCGGGCAGCATGACGTATAGTCGAATGGCGGCGATTCTACGCAACAGAAAACGAGTCATCATAAGACGATGATATAAATAAATGCTATTGAACGCCTCATTTACCAAGTGATCTATGATGAATCAGGGATTCTGGCTACTTGTAGCGAAAACATGAAATTTAACAACTTACTTTGCCCCATATATCTGAAGAATATGTCGCTTCCACGCAGATATTTACTCACGGGTCTGTGTCAACAACGACTTCAACCGAGGCATTCGTAATAACGATAATGAAGATCAGTAAGCGCTTCCATCTCGACCACCAAACTACAACGGCCACGGAAATTGTTGCCATTCAGGAGGCAATTAGGCATATATCGATGGAGCTGCATCAGACTTGGACTATATTTTGCTGTTCCAAGCCGGCACATCAAGTGATCGATTCTACACTTAGACGAGGACGTTACTTGCTCAAGAGGTAATCGAATCACACGACGCCGCCCTAAGAGTTGGTCATTGCATAAGGTTTCAATGGATTCCAGGACACCGTGGCTTACATGGAAATGGGCTCGCCAACGCATGGGCAAAGATGACCCCCATTAATGCCAACTCAGTGTCCATCCCATTTTCACGACCAGACACTAATGCCCTAGTGTATAGACTTCTACGCGATAATACCGCAGTACATTGGGCCTCGCCAGGTCATCGTCATCGCCGCCTTCACGAACTCGACCCAGATATGAAAATACAGACACCACCCACCATGAAAAGGTGCAATGCAAGCTTGCTGCACAGATTACGATTAGATGTGGCCTTCACCTGGCGCTACTTACATATCATCGGCAGGGCGGACATAAATTATTTAGGGGCTAGAAAAAAAAAAACATAAATGAAAAGTGCTCCGGCCCGTACCATCAGCCGGGAGGACAGTACGAATTGTGAGGAATGCGGTATTCCTGAGACGGCAGATCACCTCTTGTGCATCTGCCCGCGATTTGATGAACAGAGAAAATGGCGGACAGAAATCTTGTCGAAATTTGTCGTTGCACCATCGACTGCAAAAATTCTATTGGGATCTTCGCCTGATCCTCGTCACCAGTCTGATACTCTGAAGGCTCTCAAGAAATTTTTGTGTTAGAGCGGACTGAACAAGAGACTTTGAAGAGTCTTGGAGCGTGCAAGATTTTGACCACCATCTTCATCCTCATTATCAACATCTTCTCTATTCTCTCTTTCTACACCCCTTCTCCTTCCCCCAACACCGAGTAGAAGGTCAGAACGTTGATTCATGCTGACCTCTCAGATTTTATCTCATAATAAGTATCCCTCTCTGTAGCGAAAACACAAGAGATGACTGCCTCGAAGTTTGAGCATGTGAATTATGTACTCGGATTGGCTATGTGACTTCGTTGCAAGCAAATGGCAGTGAGCATTTTATGACAATCACCCCCCCCCCACCCCCTCAAAAAAAAAAGAAACCTAAGGTACTATGTTTGTTTCGCCGTTCTATTACATGATAATCTTGACTGATTCGCTCACACAAATGGAGTCAATGAGCGTTTTTGAAACGACGGTCTTGCCCGTATAAACTAGTGATAACACTTTTACAACTCATGCGCGAGAACTGCAGGCCTCATGATGCTTGTGCCAATAAAGGCTTTTAGGTCCTAAATAACTACAATCAAATAATGATGCTTGTAGTCCTCGCTGATAGTCTGCTATATTTGTTTCGAAGAAAGCTCGAATAGAGAGATGAAGCTAGGCTCACAGAGATTTCTCCACTAGAGTATTTTAGTCGCGATGTGGGAAAAGTGCCATGAAAAGGTCTTGAACATTGATTTCTTTGCATTGCGATGAATCTATCTGGAGAAATAAAGCACTAATATCTCTCTAGCTTAAGGAATAAAGATACTCCGTCCAGAAAACATTGCCTTTCAGTAAGATAAAATCTTCAACTGCATCAATTGAGGCAGAGATGACTTGATGAAATTTGCCATGAGGTGAGGTATAGAACAGGGCACAACACGTGTATAACATATAAAATAACAGCAACGTGCACAGCATATTGGTGTAGGTGCCGTGACCAGCTGGTTCTGGACATACCACGTTGTTATAAAAAGCGCTTTTATACATTTTGTACATGGACTCATGGCTCATTTAGGCTGAGAGTTCACGTTATCTTTAAATTATAATGCCATACCGTTTCTGCATGCGGTCGACACACAGGCATAGAGGCATATGTGAGTCAGCTATGCATGGGGAAAAAGACCAACGCTAGCTTGCGGGTTAGTAGATGGACGTACAATACACACACCTCGTTTAATAAGATGAAGCTCAGGTATGCATCCAAACATGAAACTTTAGAGGAACGCTTGAAGTATTCTGAATAAAAGTGACCGAACAAGGAATGACACTGGAGCCAGCGACATTCCTTGTTCGATCACTATTACATCTGTGTATGATCGTTTGGAAAGGACAGTTGTGAAAAACCTTGCCTTTTGCAGATTTACGGCCCTTTGCGAAGATTCGGTTCAGTCCTCGAAACAAAAAGAAGTGCCAAGTGCACAGCGCAATCCGCCACGGTCGCTTCTTATAGCGCGTGTTGTGTCGCGTGGGGCCCCCACGCGACACAGAGCCTTAAGGGTGAGTACATACAGGTCCGGCACGTGCGACCTCATCTCCAGAGCAATAACAACAAATCCTGACGGCATTACAAAATAAAGAACTCCTTCAGGTAGCGGGCTGAAGGACAACGTGACGACTGCAGCCTGTTACAACTGTCACATTGAAAACGCTTGATGTCGGTCTTGTGCTTCAACTCGAAGGAACTTGGGGAACGGGATGATTTTGCAGTCATATTATTTTGTGCTGGCCCTTTATCAGTCGTACAACTGGCTATCCTTGTCAGCTCCTCAGGCCTACCCTACTCGCCACTTTGTTGCTCTTCATTTCTTAACCAACAATCAAAATGTTCATTTGAACCAAAAAAAAATTGTTAGCGGTGTCACAGCGCCTCAAAACCTGTTATACGGTGTGACCGTAATGCTTCGTACAGGCATGACAGAATTATCAACATCGCGACATTATCAGTGTATCTGCCTGATAAAGCGGCTGCACACTTCAGGAACGTGGCAGAAAACAAACAATAAACCTTGTGCGTGTGACAGCTGGAGTCTATCTACAGCGAGCCGCCGGAGACCGGCGGGATCCGGACCGGCGGACGATCCACCAGACAGAGCCGGACACAAAGCTATTGTGCAACTTTGCTCCATGCCTGGTAGAAAGGGCCACTAGAAGTTCGCGTACTTAAAAAAGCAAACTTAACATTGATGCCTCCGTTTCATGCCTATGTTTGATGTGAGAAATAATTAGCGAGTGGTTGAGCACTTCCAGAAAAAGCAACTACGTATACATAGCGAATAAATGAATTACTTGGATTTCAGACTAAGGAAGTAGCTCCGAAGCATAGTGACGTACATTTATGTATTGAGCTATCCTCAAAGTGTTCTGTCCCCTCCTCAAAGCAGCGATTATTCGTGCGCTCTTTCAGCGTACCCTACCTGGCAGCCTTACAGCCTTAGAGATCAGTCTACACCTTTTATAGCACACCCAAATTAGACTAGTTGTTTTATTTGACGTCCAAGGCAAGAATAATGTATTGTTTAGTACTCAAGTACCATGGAAATAACAGTGATGTCTTCGATCTGCAGAGACATTGGTGAACTCTTCCAGATATGAAGCATTTGAAGTAATCAATGCGCGCAAGCCCATTACTTAGGCTTCCTATGCTGTGGTTTTACACTAAGCATAGCAATCTATGCTGATGACATCAACCTATCGATCAGCGGTCCTTCGTACCACGGTCCACGTCTTCATAGAATCTTGCAAAGAGCTCTAAGTGTCACATCAGAGTACATGGATAAAGTTGGTGTGCAGATTTCACCCGTATAAGTCAGCAGCCATTCGTTGCAGCAGAAGGGCGTTTCGAATACCTCATCCATCCTCATCAGAAATTGTGGAGCTGGCAGTGATTGATGTTGCTCTGAAGTACGTACAGGAATAAATAAGCACATCGAAGGTCGTCATCCTTACAGACTCCCGTGCTGCCCTTAGCAGGCTGTTCAGAAAGGATGCCAATAGCCCAATTCAATGCAGTATAATAGTGTCCCCCGACAAAATTGCTTCTCGTGGGGTGTCCCTCATTGCCCAGTGGATACCTTCGCAAGTGGGTACTGCTGAAAATGAAGAGGCTGATCGCCTCGCTTCAAGTTGTGCTCACAACGGGAGTGACTGTGCAGAAATTTCTTGCATGATTGACAACGGCATGTGTGTTAATCCGCCGATACCTCCTAAAGCAGCGCCCCGATCCCCGTGTTGCAAACGGCTCGTTCCCTCCCTGTATTCGTGGTCATGGCTTGCCTCGTAGTGCTAGAGCATGGTTAGTGAAATTAAGAGTTGGCTCTGTGTTAGTGCGCGAACGCTTGTATCGTCAAGGATGTGTGGACAGTCTGGCGTGCACCTCCTGTGGCTCCTGTGAGACACTTGTACACCGTACATTGGAGTGTCCCGCATTCGTCACACAACGCGCCCTGCTAATTAAGGAATATGGACTGATAGGACTCAGGTCTACGACCCTTGACGATTGCCTGTTTCCAAAAGGGAGTGCTGCTCAATGCGACCAGGTCCATAGAGCCTTGCTAACTTTCATGCAGAGAACTGATTTGGCCTCCCGGTTATAGACATTTTTTCCGTGTTCCTACTTTCTTTTGTCCGTGTCTCTGCAATTTGTTTATTTCCTATTTTCTGTGTTTCCTATCTTCTTCTTCTCTTCTCTTCTCCTCTTTTCATCCCCTCCTCCCGAAAGAATAGGCATGCGTTGTGCCCCTCTCGGTGGCAGTTCTCAGCTTGCTCCGTGCGTGTTTCCTTTGTGTGCCTGTATGTTTTCATATCTAATAATAATAATAATAATAATAATAATAATAATAATAATAATAATAATAATAATAATAATAATACGGTTATGGAACCGAAGTCAGAAGTAGATGCTGCGACGGAGCACCCCAGCACTTACAATACTAAAGCGAAAGTTTGCTTTTTATTACATGAGGGTGAAATCAAATCAAACACAACCAGATGAGATCTTCATCAGGATCTCTATCATGGTCTCGATCACGTTTGATAAAAAAAAACCATTGCAGGGGTATCAAATAGTAACCCGCGCGCGTGTTTCACCTTGACGAGACCAGTCACCGCGACAGCGCCAGGGTTTACACCCAAGGAAACACCAACAAAAACTGCTATAAGTCCGCATCGCCTTGTTGTCATTGGGGTTACATATGCGTCCTCTAAGGAAGAGCTGAATTCCTATGTGTATTCTAAAGGCAAATAAATGCCGCATTTCTTTCTTTTTCTTTTACAAGATTCTAAAGCCGAATGGCCTAACCCGACTGAAAAACTTCGTACTTCCATATAAATACTTGGTATGGTAATTAGTGCTGCTGTGGCTTACTATAGTTTACTTGATTTTGCTGCTTTGGCCGAGTCGCTTATAAAAGTCTGCACTTATCTGTAGCCCCGGATGTATGTTTCCTTGCTCATCAGATTTCGAGCTGTTTCGATTCCCATAACAGTTATCTTATGTTGACACATACTCGAGTGATCCTAATATTAATGACCGAAATTGTGGCGCAGAAAAACACGAGTCACAACCGAATCAACATCGACACGTTGCTGATCCTGTCTATGTTGCCAAATTTTTAAGTTTCCTAGATCGGCCCAATACATTTTGATCCGTAACTTTGATCGGAAGCTAGAAACGCTACAAAACTAAGTATCATCCTTTCTTAGCGAGAGGTATAATAATACGATCTGCTTTTCGCATTACTTTGTTTTTTTTTTCGGCGTCGTGAACTTCAATCATCTCCCTAAACGTTTGCTAAACTGGTCAATTTAAAGGAGTTGTATATCTGAACAAGATAGTTGAATGGAATAATATACATATCTTGTGCTACTTTAGACCTAGCAGTACCGTGCCATCTCGGTTTGCATTGAGAAGGCTACTCTCAACTTATTCGCCCAAATTCATTTTCTCACCCTTTTCCTAACTCGTGTGCACTGGCCCCAGCCGCACGTGTTTAGGCCTATGACGAAACCGTTTGTACTAGAAGATGCGTTCACTGTATACACGCGCCCGTGTCTGGCAGGTTTTTTACGGCGGCCCTCAAGCGAGCTAGAGATAACGGGGAGCGAGAGCCTGCCGTTACACCGACCAAGTCGCGTGGCCTGGATAACGTTGATTAGATAAATGCACCGGAGTATAACCACACTGTCGTGTAGCTTGTATGTTTAGGCGTTGTTGTTGTTGTTGTGGACGACGACGACGACGACGACAACGATGATTGATTGATTGATTGATTGATTGATTGATTGATTGATTGATTGATTGATTGATTGATTGATTGATTGATTGATTGATTGATTGATTGATTGATTGATTGATTGATTGATTGATTGGCATGCCCTTTGAAACGGGCGCAGCGACAAATAGTCACCTATAACCTGCTTGAGTTAATCATGCAGGTATGCTATACATACTTTTCATTATATAATTCTTGTGTACGTCTCCTTATCTCTTTTCTCTTCCTTAAAACTTTTATATCTACCTTGTACCGCTACTTATACCTGTAACGGAACCAATTTTTTTTTTTCACCAATAGTCTAAACGTCTCTTGATTATCTCGAATGATGACCTGTTGATGCTTCCATCCGCTTTAAATCCATGCGCTTCTGGGAGGTGTACGTTACTTACGGGTCTTGCTGGGTGAGTACTTTCGCATTCCATTAGGATGTACTGAGCGGTCTCCAGGTTCTTGCTACAGCAGACACCTAGCTGCCTTAGCTGGTTGCGAATATTTGCTCCGGTAGGTCTCTGTCCTTAAGCAAACAGCTCGAGCCCTGTGTGTTACGCGCAGACTTTCGCTCCTAATTTCTTTATTCTTATTCTTTTAAATCCCCTTGCTTCTTTTTTGTTTCCATTCTTCGCATCCAATTTACTGTCTCTGTTTCTCTGACTTTCTTTTTGATTACTTCTGGTTGTCTATTTGCACTTTCAGTTACCCTGCACTTGGCTGGCAACATTCTTGACCTCTTCCTCCACTCTGTGTCCACGCGACGACTTATGTCAGCGCCACCTAAGCCAGCACCAAGCAACGCGCAGAAAGAGCGTTTCACCAAAGAGGCAAATGATGGGCGAATAGTGTTTTTATTCGATTAACGATTAATCATTCGTCGTTTTAGGCTTTCATCAATTAATCGCTTTCGATGCCGGGCTTTTCATCAATTAATTTATTAATCGTGAATCTTGCCGGGCACTTTTAAAAAACGTTGCAGCAGTTATCTACTTTTGTAGTACCCCATTTTAATGTTTGAGAGGTGTAACCAAGTTTGAAACACGAGTGCACAAACATCTGATAAAGAATAATACTTTACTTGTCAAAGACTTATAGTTGGCACTAGTGGCTTTTGAAAAGATTAACAATATATGTTATAAAGTGGCACTTGCTGCAGGATTCAATAAGATATGTACTAGTGAATCTCTGTACAGTACAGTTAAACACGAGATAAGAAAAATGGAGAAAGTGAAAGGTGAAGTCCAACCGAAATATGCAATAAACTACAATATCCACAGGGGAAAAGGAAATTACTGGCTTAGGATTTTAAGCCACATGCTCTTTTCTACTGAGAGAAGGCTGGGATGTTTGGGTAATACCGACACCTTCCCTGAATGGTCAAACAACTCGATACAGGCGAGAATAGGTGCTCGGACGCTACGGATCTGATTTGCTGGAACCGACATGAACTCCATCGCCATGTCAAATACATGCTCCAAACCTGCACGCATGCTGTGCCACGTCTTTAGTTGACTAGGAGCGGCACGACAGTCAACCACTGTGTTGCTATAGCATGCCTTGAATTGCGAGGGCACCTCAAGCCTACGGCTTGGGGCGGCGTCGTAGCGTGTGCGGTGTGGGAGAGGAGAGGGGAGGCGCTCGGCTCCGCATCACTGCGGACTCGGAAAAACAGTCGGCAGTCGTTCAACCAGAGCCACCCAGTCAGTGCCCGTGCACCGCCATTCCAATGCGAGTTCATAATTATCGCGCCACTCCTGTCCAACTCTCTAAAACGATTAACTGAACAGGAAAGATTGATTAAGTCAATTAAATGAAAGGTGGACATCGATGAAGGTTAATCGTGTTGTCGGGTACACTTAATCGATTAATCATTCATCGATATTACCAACCCTAAAAGGGACTATAATGCTTTCACATTCCCACACGTAAGCAGTCGTGTCTATGCCAACTTTTTTCTATATACTTAGTAGATATATACCGCGGACTATAGATGGCATAAGTAGAGATGGCATAAGTTTAAGACAACAAAGATGTAAAAACTTCGAAATATAGCAACAACAAAAAATGCGTGAACGCAATCGCCGACACACGTGATGAAACAATGGGCCTAAGCGATTGCTGCCAGCCTTGTTATGAGCGTGCAATAATACTACTTAAATGTGCCGTTTCGGGTAAACTCTCTCTCGTCATTATATAGTGGCGTTTTACAGGGTGTGCGATCGAGCACTGATTTAATATCTGTTTTGGAAGGAATTCCAGGCGTAGCTTGCGTCTGTGTAATTAGAGGAATTGATCGTTATTAAATTTTAGTAGCTCACATGGTCAAAAATCGTAAAGGTACACCGCGAGAAGGCCACGGACAACATGTATGTGAATTCATTCAGAGTTGTTTATGTTAGTCAGTAAATAGGGCTTCCAAGAAGTGCGTGTATAATCGAACCCGTGCTCAAATCATCTCAATATGTCGTTATTCTTCTTTTTTTCTTTGGGCGGGGGGGGGGGGGGGGGGGGGGCATTGTACATGTAGGTAAATTGTGAACCAATGCTGGGCTACGTAAGTTCTCGCTGCAAATACGCTATCGGCAGGAAAATTAAGACTTCGTACTATATACTCACTCTATACGAGCGCGCTGTGTTCGTATACCGCAGGGCTCGTCGGCTGGCCGCACACACGCCTATCTCGAACACGGTGCTTACATGAAAGGCAAACAAGCAGTTGCGCATGTAACACGAAATGTCCGTTCGTCTTTGTTAATCATTCGAGTATTCGGAGTCGGACACAATTTATTTCCGTGACAGCGTACACTCGTTCCAAGCGGTGCACGTGCTCCACTTTGAGTGGGCAAATACGCTTTCGTTATTTTTAATGAGCATAGCACAGCTCACAGGGCCGCTGGGTGAGTCTGCGACAGACATACTCGTTATTTTTAACGTGATTTTTTTCTCTTCGTTTTCTTTTTTTTTTTTTTTTTGTGTGACGAAGGAATAACGGCACAAATAGATCGCGCTACAGCTGCCGTGGCCTTGCCATGTTGATAATAGCGAAAACATACATTGTATTGTTGCACTTCACGAGTTTAACTTTCGCGCTGTACACTTGTGATTACTTCACGAGTCCTTCGCTTCCTGAACTCTGGGTATAATTATTCTAGTCTGTTTTGATCCCTCTTTTGCTTCGCTATGGCGCTCTAGAGTCTGTAAATGTCACATGAGCAATCATCCGGCTTTTGGCCGTCATCTCTCTCTCTCTCTTTTGTTTGTCAGAGCCCCCGCCACCTCCTTTCTCCCTCACGACGTTTATTTTCGACGCCACAAAGAGAGAGCAAGTTGAAGAATTCGATGACCTGTAAATATTTTATTGGCAAACAAACATTCTGTTCGCGGTTCGGGTGGCACGAACGTACCGATTGACACAAATATTTATTTCAGCAGCTTAGTCACATATCAAGACAACAATCGCCCATTAAAAAAAGGCGGAGAAACAGATCTTCCTTACGCCTAGACCTTGAGCCCAACATCCGAGACCGAAGTTTTCCTACGAGACATTCCGCGACCTGCTGGTATACATCACATCATCATTCCGCCGGTGACTTCCATCGCAGCTCCCGTGACGAAGGAGCTAGCAGTGGGCAAACAAAGGAACCTGACGGCCTCGGCAATCTCGCTGGGCTGCGCGGGTCTCCTAAGCGGAGTTATTGACTTAACGTGCTCTTTAGCCTCCTCAGGCAGGGGCGCCGTCATGGGCGTTTCTACCATGCCGGGCAGCACAGCGTTGCAGCGAATGCCGTGAGCCGCCAGTTCCTGCGCAGCCGTCTTGGTGAGGGCCACCACACCGGCCTTGGCGGCGCAGTACGCCGAGCCGAGCGACCAGCCGCTCTTGGCTACGATACTGGCGATATTCACGATGGCTGCTCCGCCGTCAGGCAGGAGATTTCCCGAGCGCATCATATCGCGGGCGGCAGCGCGGGTCACCAGGAAAGTGCCCTGTGAGAAGAAGGAGAAGGGTTTCGTCCAAACTTTATATATCGGACTCGATGAATGCGGGATTTACTGCTTCGGCAGGTGAAAAGTTATTCGATGTTATATAAAATACATAGAGTTGTGTCAGACAAAGTAGGCTATAACAGCAGGTTTTGACTCGTGAATGAAAGTTTACCTCGGTGAAGTGGCGTTCGCTTGTGTTTTTGCTGAGTAATTTCAGTGTTTCATTTTTGACCGCATTGGAGAGCATAGATGTAAAAGGTTTTGGCGATACAAAAGCTACAAACGTGTATATGTTACTCACCACGAAAAGCAACCGTGAGACACCCTTTTTAAATAACGCGCGGGCTTTGCTTATTTCACATTTGCATCTCATTACCTTTCACTTCAGCCAAAATTGCAAAGGACGGACGAACGTTCGTTAAAGAGGGGCAAAATTTTTAAAAAATTAGGAGGAAATAAAGACAGATAGACGAAGAAGCGCGGTTATCGCGTTTATCTGTTTGTCTTGTGTCGTTGTGTAAGCTTCTCGCCATGCTGAATGCAAGCATATACTGACCGGACATTGTGTGCTCTTACCCGCAGATTGACTCTTATCATTTCGTCGAACGTTTCGTCGCTGCAGTCTACAAGCGGCGCTTGAACAAAAATGCCAGCACAGTTGACAACGATTCCGAGTGGTAGAGCAGACATGTTTCTCATGCCGCTGAACAGCTGCTCCACGGAGGAGGAGTCACCGACGTCCACGTAGTGCGTCTGGTGTTTGGCGTCTCCTGCATACCAGAGTTCACAATGTTAATAAGTTTCCCCCAATTTAGAGCGTTTACTCATGACCTTCAAACTTAAAGAAAAACAGGATTTTGCGCGGCTATGTGATGTGACGTCTGGTGCGCTTGACTGGGTACTAGGTCACTGTGATTTGTTTTCAAATGAAATGGCCGACCCAATTGCGCGTACATCCCTGGATGGTCTTGTCATGTATGTTCTGGCGACTTCTGCTTATAGCACCATGGCTAGGTTTAGAAAATCGTCTATTTTAATATATTCCGCAAGACAGACATTCGAAATAACATACTTAAACCATTTGCGTTTCTCTTTGGAGAAACAATGGGACACCATTGTTTCAATTGCAAATCACCCGCACAACATTACGGTGCCGTACTCCACCACAAAATTTTTATTTAGACAGGTCTGGTCTGGCGCTGTCCCCTTTATGCCATATCTGCAAAAATCCTGAAACTAATTATTTTTTTTTATTAACCTGCCGCCGACTTGCAATCCAGAGAAAAAAACTACAAAACTCCATTCCGAAATAAGGCACAGCTGTAAACACTGAAAACATTCTCTCCTTTGCGGCATCTACATTGGGACTTAGCCACAGGAACGTAGGCATGGCCGTATTCGAGTTTCTTCGTGACACAAGGAGAATACCGCGATAATTTACTGATTTATAACTTACTTATTTACAAAATTCCAGTTTGCACTGATCAAAACTTATTACCTTCTAGTTTGCTCCACTTTCAAATAGCACACGTTTTCCTCTAAGGAAAAAAATGTCTCCAGCATTACTTTGTTTCATTGTATAATTTCAACAGTTCCCTCACATATACTTTTTCCTTCAATTTTTCTCCCCTAGCCCCACCCGTTTAACTGCCGGCTTCTTGGCCAATCCCCCGAAATGGGTACGCGCCATAATATAGGAAGCACTCATGTAAGCAACAAAAAAGACAATCCATGGCGTTGAAGCGTGCCAACGAAACTGCCGAAGAACGACAGGCGCGATTGGAGAACGACAGATTGCACAAGCGTGCCAAGCGCGCTGCCGAAACTGATGAACAGCGACAAGTCCGACTAGCTGCGGACGTTGCATACCAGCATCGCAAGTCCGAGGAACGTCTGCTTTTGGCAACGGCTGCGACGGCTACCTTCAAGCGGGAGTTCATCGAGAAGCCCTATCGCTTTGCGGATTCTGTCGAAGGAAAGAGATAAGTAGAAGGCAGGGAGGTTAACCAGGATAACGTCCGGTTGGCTACCCTACACCGGGGGAATGGGAAAGGGGAAACAAAGATAACAGGGAGAGAGAGAGGAGGGAAGGAAAGAAGGAAATTGCGGTGAATTCGCTGACGTGTGTGGTCCAACAGAAATTGCATTAAAGTCACAGATGGTCGCACAAGCCCGTCGTCCTTAAGAAGCACAAAAGCACCTTCATCGCTCTATGGGCCGACGGGCGATGGGGGCGGTGTTCCAGCAGAACCTGCACAGAAAGCGGTCGATTGTCCAGTTTTTGGAAAGCTTTGGCAAGTTCTTGTCTCTCTGGAGTGTATCGTGGACAGTGGCACAGCAGGTGGTCGATGTTTTCTTCGGTGCCGGTTCTGTGTGTGACAGACTGTGGCACTGGGAGGACTTGGACTGCGTCACGGCCACCATGTGCGAGACCTTGACTTCTGAATTTTCCGACGTTAACGAATTGCCTTCGTTTAAGGTATGTAGAACGTGTAAGTCTTCGCTCGCCTAACTAAAGTGCCTTTGTACACAAAGTGCCTTTGTAGCAATGGGTATAACTATCCGCCAAAGCCTGCCCACCTCCCTCCGCTCAACTGTATAGCGGAGCACATGATTTCCCCTCGCATACCCTTCATGCAAGTGTAAAGGGTGCTCTCAAACGTTGGCCAGTTACGGTGTGAAACCACCAAACGGTCTTTCTGAAAGTCTGCAATCCTCCTCCTCCTGTGCCCACTGAGTAACCCTCTATGCATTATGCAACCCGGTGTGCATGCGTATCGTGTGTGCAGTGCAACAACAGTTTAGCAACGACATCGCGAATGTAAATGATTTACTTAGCAGGTCAAACAACGGCCGAGCACTGCCTCACTTGGTTCAAGAAAATTGCTAATTTGGTCCAAGAAAATGTGCTTGCACATGATATTCCGTGGTTGGCGCAGCCAAACCGTCTGTAATTGATTTAGTTGGGAGCGGGCCTAATTGCACGGCCGGAGCACAGAGGGCCCGAGTAAAACCTACCAGCGCGCACAATCTCGGAATTCATCGTTTACAGCGGTTAGTTTGCGGACAGCAAAAGAGATGGCCCTACCAGCGCCGATGCCCTACGCTACCATCCGATGCCTTTGGAATGCAACCCAATGCCTGAATCGCTGCAAGAGCGGAATGAGCTGGAGCTAACTATCGACTACATACGATAACATAACTCGCATATGAAGCAAGGTGTAGCCTTTGGTTAGTTTGAATATTCAGAGACAAAACGCAAACTGTTCGAACCGAATGCAGCCATAGAAGTGGTCAGAAAATACAAGAACAAGCTCAGTCTTTTATAAGGTTAGAGACGACTGTCCAAAGCGCAACTTAGCTCAGCGCAAAGGTAAAGAAGGTATGCTTACGCACTTGTCAACGAATTCTTTTAAACCAAGGCTTTAATTAACCAACTCCTGCTGTGTGTAAATATATATATATATATATATATATATATATATATATATATATATATATATATATATATATATATATATAGCGTAGAAGCACGTAGGAGAAATAACAAGACTTTACTCATGTTTCAGCAGGAGTCCGGTCTTCATCACGGCTTGATGAAGGCCGGACCCCGGCCGGAAGGTCAGTAAAGTCCTGTTATTTTTCCTACGTGCTCCCAGGGTCCTTCAATACTTTGTGATGCCAAGTATTGAAGGACCCTGGTGCTTCTATTCCTTGAAGAACTATTGCTGTGCCGGATCCTATGAAGCATAGAATCATACGATCTGACATATGTATATATATATAACCACGTGACTGCGCGCTGATGCGCTATCGCATTGCAGTACTACCAACGGTGCTTCAAGCATATCGCTTATCAGGGACGACAGCGCTTTCTTCTTTCCGTGTGCCACCGTCCATGATGCTGACGTGATGTGAACGGGCGCTCGCTTGGCCACGGCTTGGCTCTTTCGCTCAAAGCATGGTTGAGAGCGCTGCAGTACGATAGTGCATAAGCGCAGTCATGTGGCTTTATGTCATATTTCGCGGGCGTTCTTTAAAGGCCAAATATCACCCCGCAGCATGTACTCTGCCACACACACACACAAAATAAATGGATCAGTCATTCCTGAGTCCCCTCTACAACGTAACGAAAAGCACTTGGCCCTCAAGTTATTCTTAAAAATTTCGCCTAATTGATCTTAGTGAATTAATAATTAGGCGGAATATCAGAAAATACTCTAAGGAGCGCCAGATGACGGCAAGATATATGTCGTTGGTTTCAATCAGTTACGGTTTAACCGCATTTTAAAAAAGAAATCCTTGGTTCAAGTTACGTGAAATACGCTGTATATATGCGTACATCAATTTCATTGCATGTTGTGTTGTGCGCCACTGACATTTCAGCGGTATTTTCAAACCACGTAAAGCGCAGCGTAATGCCCTGCCCACAGATATTTTAGAGACTCAGGAAAAGTTGCCTCGACCTGCAACAACCACTCGTCGCCACTAATCGATAAGTGAGACTAAATAAAAAGGCACTCTTGATAGTGATCTATTTTTTCAAGCTCACATTGCTTATAAAGAACAGCTATGACAAAGTACTAACTGTTGCTATCAACTGCAACGACAGATTCGTTCGGCTTTCAGAGGTTCTTAGTCGGGAGTGCTCCTCTTTAATAGGGTACAGTTCTTTTTAATATGTTCAGTACAGTCATGGAGCAAGAACAAAAAAACACACACGTTTTTGCTGCCTGATATTTAAAGGCAGTAAGTTGAGGTTCCTCAAAATCTCATTCAAATGCTCGAAGGAAATAACATTGTCATTCTAGCAGGAAATGAGACGGGACATGTGCTGCTATGGCCGGAAATATGAAGGCTCACGCTATAGTTCGTGCTGTAAATGAATCTCTTTCCACTTCCTCCTGCACCTTCAGCGGGATAGACTCAATCGCATGCCCCCTCCCCACATATTTAAGGGTGTCGCCTTTAGCTGATCTCAGGAAACCTTTGCCAACAAAGTACTTGCTAACACGGCAACTAACCAGGAGATAATTCACAAATGGCAGACCCTCGCTCCACGAATAAAAGACATTCATATCTCTGCCCCCGGCATGTGCACCTTTTGTTATTCATCATGTGAAGCCAACATGCAACGTCTCATGATGCTCTACCCCACTTTCGATCCTCACCGACACGACAACAGTATTTTCGTACATCCTGATATTGAAGCTATACAAACTGACATAGTTGAAAATCCCTACCACCCAGTCACGTTAGCCCGCTCCGATGTCCGGTGTTCCTAGTGGCCAGGCGCGCGGGACTCAATACACAAAATTATTCATTCATTTTATTTCGCGCAAATTTTGCCGCAATAATTTTATTTTCAGAGGAAGGAAGCTATTGGTTCACAGTAGAGAAACTTGGGGAGCATTGCATTAAATTTGAAAGAAGTTACCTGTTCAAAAGTGATGGAGGTTACGATGCGGTTGGGGCAGAGGGAGGATGTGTCACAGTTTGCAAAAAAAAAAAAACACAAGAAAATCTACGACGCGGAGATTACAAACGATCCGCCACGCGCATATGAATAGAACACCTGAAGTTCACAATCCCTATTGCTCACTGCCGATAGAGTACCAATGCAGCTTTGCATTCAGTTTAGGCTCAATATCTTTATCGATGCTGCCCACATTTTAACTCCTGCGTGAAAGCATCCAAAGTTTGTTAAGCAAGTCGTGTGAGTGAGCTCAGGTCACTGCCCGCGCTGATGTTGTCTGCCTCAGGTCGTGAAACCCTTGCTTTCTTCAGCATCAAATAGCGAACAAAAGAGGAAGGTTATCAAGGCCACTGAGATTGTCTGAGCGCGTTCCAAGTTTACAGCCTCTTCATCTACTGGCACTTGCACAAAGAACAGTCGTTTTGCGTAGATAGCATTGTAGACTTTTTATTGCGAAGCAATACTACTTTAGGTCGCACTTCAGCCCGTTCCGTGGCGAGGCGGTGGTAGGCACCATTGACCTTTAGCGTGACCTCGCTGCGTGACGTCACACCACGTGACCTAGAGTGACGTCACACCAGCTGTGTAAAAACGGGGCCCCATCTCACGCCGTCGCGAGGCGAGGCGGTAGCCACCAACGGCGGCCTAACTCCCGCTCCTCTCACTAGGGGCGCGGCGCGGCGCCCGAGTCATCCTCGCGTGTCGCGACATCAGCAGCGGCCTCCTCGCAGCCGCCGACGTTCGGCGGGTGTCGAGCATCGAGAACGTCGTCATGCGCTACTTGGACCTCTCGTCCTTCAGCTCGATACGGGCGTTCGCCAACGGCGTGCTCAAGTCCGAGATGCACCTGGACGTGCTGGTGCTTAGATGATTCACTGTAAGCCGTAACACTAGCATAACCCAAGACTACCACCAGCCATACTACCAGCTGATCCGAGAATAACACACTATTGCTTCGCAATCGCCAGGCTTAACCAAGCTAAGCCACGGCCGTTTTTTTCTTCCCAAGTGGTAGTAAACGCTTTACTTCATGTTCAATGCAGGATCAATTGCCGGGCACGCAGCCATAAAAAAATGCGGGCATGTTGAATGCGTATATAATGTAAAGCAATGTGAGGGGAAAGCCGATGTAGAAAATAATGGTCAGTTGGTGATATCAGTGGAGCTAATGGAACTTGGGAAGAAAAGCTACATTCCAACCCTCTAGCGATTACCTCCAATGAATCCTTTACTTCTTCGTGAGACAAAACTGTGCATTCCGCTATTATCGGCAGTGGCATCATAGTCTTGGTGCGCAGAAAGCTATACAATGCACCTTTATGATTTGATCTAGAAAGAAATTCAAAATACTTATTGTCACACTCATCCTTTACCTTCAACGCTGTGCGTCTGAAAATACCACTATTGAATTTGTAATCCATCCAGTTTTAAGGGTTGTGATTATGCAACGGTTTTTTTCCAAGCTGCCTTTCTTCGCCTGTAGTCGCAGGAACAATCATCGTTCCACCAAGGTGAAGAATTCGATTTAGCTGAGCATACCACAAATTCAGATTTTTTCCCGGGAATCTTTTAAAACAGAACAAATGCTCATTGCTTTCAACTTGAGACTAGTATCGGACAGAGAAGCCAATGAGAATCGCAAGAAATTTTGAAATTTACTGTAATTTACGAAAGTACGCACATGCGAAACTAAGGAGGTTACTGGACGTATAACATCAAAAATGACTGGTTTGTGGTCGCTATTTGAGACATACCAACAGTCGGCCAGGCGGACAGGGAGAGGCTGGAGATTGCGAAAGTAGTAATTATAGAATCCAAAGGGCGCATGTCATGAACACCTGAAGGAAAATAGGCATTGGCTATAAAAAAATGTCTGACAAGCCCGAAGTCTTCTGTTTAATAGTAGTATTTCAAACTCGGGGGCCAGGAGCTGTACGGCTGTCTTTGCCATATGGCGAATTCTGGACGATTTAAATTAAATTAAATTATGGGGTTTTACATGCCAAAACCCCGCCGTAGTGGGGGACTCCGGAAATTTGGAGCACCCCGAGTTCTTTACCGTGCACCTAAGTGTAAGTACACGGGTGTTTTCGCATTCCGCCACCATCGAAACACGGCCGCCGTGGCGGGGATTCGATCCCGCGACCTCGTGCTTAGCAGCACAACACCATAGTCACTAAGCAACTGCGGCGGGTAAAATGTGAGTAAGCCCCCCCCCCCCTCCCTCTCGAAAATCAATCTAAAGGGAAGGAACAAAATTTTCTTAATGAAAATTTCTATCTGGGGTGAGCCAGATTACATCAGGGTTTAATTAAACGGTAACACAATGCAAATAAGTGTAAGCAGCAAATATGGATTGACATCTGCATTGCAACACTCTCAAGAATCCTATTTTGAGGATAGCATTGCAGTAGCAACTACCTTCTCTAAAATGTTCTCTTTGAGAACCTTACTTGGCGGAGACTTTTTGGACTTATTCGGAAGGGACATAGAAAAAGCTCGGCTCAATGGGGACCGGCTCCATTTCTGAGTCCGTACACGTCGAGTTCAACGTCTGTGGAAACGTGCAAGTCTAGCGTACGCTGTTGGTCAGGATTCGACGAAGATACAGAGGTCTCGTGGCTGTTTTCCGAGGGAGACGTGCCAGTGTTATTTTTATCTTTAACTTCTCTATTAGGTGACAGTGTAGAAGTGTCAGGAGTTAGTACTCGATTTATCTGCAGAAGATTAGCAATATGGGGTACTGACCACTTGATATATTGCCGCATTCTGATATACTGACTACTAATCACTTGGTGTTAGCAAAGAGTAGGGCTTCCTCTTCTTTCGCTTAGCTGGATGGGTGTGGTCTTGCTGTGCTCCTACAGAGAATTTATTGCCGGCGCTGAACCCATAATTTTAGGGCATTACATTCGTATACATATACGTCGAGACCTCGGCCATAGTTCAAAAGTATGCAATGCTTTCTGCAGCATTTTCTGTAAGGGCCCACGTATACCTAATATACGATAACTTTGCTCAGCCTATCTACAATGATATCAACGGCCAGTACATGATAAAGACTAGCCCATTGAGCAGCCCTGCCATACAACGAGTATCTGATCGTGGATCTTGGTTGTCTGCATTCATCCATCACCACTGAAGTATTCACAGCTCCTGAAGCAAAACCGTATATTCACCTCATAGCCTTTAGACACATTACATTAACACATTAACCTGCCTGCCTTTTACAACCCCATTTCTCTCTCTCACACGCACATTAACTGTACGGCTCAGCCCACCCGGCTCAGACATGAAGTAGTCAAACCTGTCGATAGGCTTACCTCTCCAGCTACTACAGAACTTTCTTTTTTCGTAACCTTCACCACAGTAAAACACTCCCATCTTCCGGCATTGTATGTGCGCAGTGTCACACTTAGCCGCGCTTAATTAGCAACCATTTTCTGAAGTATCATGACACATACACGACTTACCACAGTCATTGTGACCCCCACGTATGCGTTAAATAGTTTGGCTCGCTCCTTCAATAATAGACCTCAGGCAATGTCACTTCTGAATAATTCTTTATTACTTCCTAACAGCACAAAGAGGTTACATGAAGAAGTAACATGAAGTGAACAACAGTGGATAGAACAAGGGAAGCTCAAACCTTCACCTAGCGTTTCTACAAGGGTACTTGTATTAGTCAGGAGACGTCAGGCCTCCCCATCCAGCCCTGATGGCTTGAGGCGACAAGTACAAGTTCCTTTGTCGAAACATTGGTTTCAAGCCGAAGCTCCCCTTGTTCAACCACTGTGAATCAGTGGCTTTCTTTAACTTAACACCTACATGAGACTCCGGCGAAAAAAACTCAGTTTTCTTGCTTTGGATTTTAACGAGAGATATTAATTACAATCATCACCACCATGCGCCCGCACTCGGCACACTCCCAAACACACGCTCACTTCAAAGGACAATAACATTTCTGGCAGAAGCAAGTCTAAAAAAAAACTGAAGCTGCTTTGATTGCTCATCATTCATACCAAACACTTGAATAATGCCCACATACGCGGTTCTTCCAACTCCCATGGCGCAATTCACCATGTAATTTGGGAGTAGCGTTTAGAGCAACCGAAAAAGATTACATGCCCAAAAGCTACAATAAAGTTGGCATCGGCAACCACCGGCTGACCTGACAAAGACTTGGTCACTTTCGTTGCTGCTTCAAGTTGCTTGTCGGCGACGACCACGGTGGCACCTTCAGCGGCTAAGGTTCGGCAAACTGCTTCACCGATGCCACTGGCACCCCCCGTCACCAGGGCAAGACGTCCGCTGAGAGCCATATGCGTGCTGCTGCAGCTCTATACTCGAATAAGCGTGCGCAGAGAAAACTTGGTCCGAATGACCAGCACGTAAGAACTCGAAAACACGATATAAGAAGAACAAGGGTATTGCAGAGCCTTTTTAATGAAATAGCGCGCGATACATACAATACAGGTTTGTTTCTCTCTGTGTTAGTTTGGACATCCCACTTACTTCAAGTGCGTTCATGCTTATCTTTGCGGTAGGTGGTTTGAGATCTATGTGGCGGTTTGTCCAATAATGCAGCGCACACAGCCGATATCTGAAGCAGTCGACCCTGACACAATCTGAAGCTTATTGTTCTATACATAATGCAGTGATACGGATACTGTACCCCGCTAAAGAAGGACATTCTTGTAAGCTCGGAGATAAAGAATTGACTCGCCATCCCGGCCCTGCGAAAGCGGATGTCCAGCGAAGCTGTTGCAAAGCCACTACACCTGCTGATGGATGTATGAAATCTTTTATTACTTTAGTATAATGGTAGTGATAATCACTTTGTGGTCGCTGTGGTTCCTTGAGAGCCCCACTCCGCATGGCTTAGCCATAGCAGTGCTGCAACGAGAGTTTCTACGGGAGCTGCAATAGGGGCGGTTCAGCCTGCATGGGAATCATAGGGAGTACATGAATTTGCCTAAACTTCGTCATTCTGGCTTCAAACGGCTTTGTGACTTTGTAAACTCGTCATTTTCAACAAAGTACTGCACACTAAATAAACATTGAAAATGTACCTACAGTACAGAAGAACGATATTGAAGCCATTACGCCACGAACGCATGCATTGAGAAACGGCGTAGAACGCCCTTATGAATTTCTCAAGGGCTAGTCATCAAATATGTGTTTCGAATGCTTGTTTTGTGCTTCTTATTATTGAAACGAACGCTGTTCCGTATGCTGTATGCGTAATTCTAAAGCATTTATGCACTTTTTTCTTCACTTTGCTGAGTGCTTGAAGCTTCCTTCACCTCCGCTGCAGGTCAAACCAATATTGCCCTGCCTCCAGGATCGGCCCACATTTTGCCCACGGACGCGGACACGAGAAATTCCAACCAACGAGGGGCTAGCAGCTTCGATGTAATAAGTGAAAAAAAATAGGACTATATTGAAGTTACTTGTCCAAATTTGACCTCTAAGCCTTAGAGGGCATAGCAAATCATAGTGATGATCAAATAGCAAATGTTCAAATCAGAGAGAGAGAGAGAGAGTGAGAGAGAAGAAATGTTGCCCTCAGATTGTTTTATTTTTGCGTAAACCGATTCGGTCATCCATGGCTGGTTATTGATCCTTCCAGTAGCACATTTTGAAAGCCGTCGGCGCGTACGTCGACAGATGCCGACGCATAGAATACGGTCGCGTCATAAATGGTTGAAGGAATATGTTAGGCTTACAGTGGAGACAGAGCACTTGCCTCCACCACAAAACTATCTTTAGCAGAATGCGTTGTTGGGCAAGTTGGTTCATTGTATTTGGAAAGATTGGTTGCGCTTTCTAGACGATCACAAGGATTTGCGCCTGTCCTGTCTTCTTCCTTGTGATCGTCTAGAAAGCGCAACCAATCATTCCAAAAACTATCTTGTCGGAACGTTTTGCATCAACAGTTTCGTATGCCTAGTGACCATGGTTTACATCAGCCGCCACCCTTGCACTATATGGCTTTAACGCCGCTATGGCAGGTAATCTGGAATGTGACCAAGTAAACATCATGTTCCCGTAAGGACATGATCTGTCGCTCGTTTCATAATGGCTCCCATTGCGTGGTGCGCGCTGCGTGCGATTGCACGGGCATTATCCAAGCTCTATTGTGGGACTTTTCTCAACTTGAAACAAAGGGAAACGCGCTCTCCTGCACATTAGCACAATAGGGGGTGTCCAAATCCACGCCCCCAGTGATGGCGCCCTCCGGATAAGAGATGCAGATCTCGAAAGCTATGCTTTTGCTGATTGTACACTCTTAAGCAAAGTTACATCACTTGGGTCGTATCTTGCCACACAACGATAATCGTCATCTGTCTTGTGCGCACTTCCTTTCTTTAACGCTGCGAGCTCGGTACTTCTAAGTCACGAAGGGCATGTGTGTTATCAGCATGACGCAGCATTGTCGACAGGAAAGTAGCGGGCGCAGAGTTTTCAAGAAAGGAAACGCAAGCAAGGCAGGTGACGATTATTGTGGTGAGGCCAGATACGACCCAAAGGGTGTACTTTTGCTTAAGAGTATGCGGCTGGAAAGAATGTGGGGGAGTTCTGCACGAAGTATAGGGTAGGGGCTTCATTTCCTTACGGCGGTGGCCAAGTTTTGACGCAGAAACGCTTGTGTACTGAGCATTTGGTGCACGTTAAAGAATCCCGTGAACGTTAACGAATGCTAGGTGGTCAAAATTATTCCGCCCCTCATAACCCATTGGGCAGCTTCGGCATGTTAAGCTCTATTACTTAGCTTTTCACTATTAGACGAACGGCTTTTGTCTATACAAGCAAGAAGATGTTGCAACACAGACCTCGCCATTCATGGGCACACAAGAAAGTGAATGAGTTATATCCTATGTTTTTATTTGTTTTTTAAGGTTAGAAGGCCTGTCTAATCGCGTTTGATCACCTGGCAATTTCCCGCATGTGTTCAGGAAACCCTCTCTTTTATTTCTCGTATATTTACGTTACCCCTTCCTTCTTCTCCTGTGTGGGTGATATGAACGCTACCTACTTTGCCCACCTACCTGGATCACCGTACATAGCGCCCTACCACTTTTCCAGCGCGCAAAACAAGCTCGAGTTTAATGACCGCATTTCTAAAGCCATTAAAGACTTACAGTGCAGGTATCAAAACTAAACAGAAAAGCTTCCACGACACTTCCCAATATGAAAAAAGGGTTTGAAGCAGTGCATAGACCAGAATATATTACTCTAGCAGTCGCGTTTACAGTAAGCGCACTTAATTTCGATCTCACTGGCCATCAGCTTGTGCTACGCAAGGGCTGTTGAGGGTAGGGGCGGCTGACGACAAAGCCATCCCGAGCGACCACTGGCAACTTATGAGCATGCGATAGAAACAGACTGAGCGCTTTCACAGACGTTCGTACCACCATTTCCCGCATTCTCCATCAAAATATGGCTGCCACTAACAAGCGCGGCGAATTTTGGTCTATAGCTAACAATCGAAATAACTAACGTTGTGAACCTGGATTCGAACAATACAAAGGGTTCATGGGAATATGGATACGAAGCGATCGACATAGGCCAAACAAAGGAAGCCTCAGGCTGGGGCCAGCCTTTCAATACGCTGACTTGCTTTGGTGAAAAGAATCAAGTGCGCTCGTTTAAATGTCGGCTCCAGCCTTGTACTTCCCTTCTCCCCACACGTTCATCGCCAAAACTCTTACATTAGAATCCATGTTAAAAAGGATGGCTCTCCCAAGTTCACACAATGCGATTAATACCCCAGTACACCCCATGGACTTCTGTCCGGGCAGCCAACACGCAAGTCAATCTATACTTGGGACTTTACCTAATAGGACCCACACATTTCAGGAGTGGTTGAGTGACCCAACACAGGCCAATGTGGATGCAATAATGGAGCTTGCCGTAACCCTTTGGCTCACCGTACCCTAAGAAGTGACCCAAACCGAATAAATAGGCGACGCCATCAACGTCGCCCCCTTATTGCTGTTTCTCGTCATCTCCCCCTTTCACCCATACAACCATTAGCCCAGGACAGAGGGACAAAATTCAGAAAATGTTTTCTTTTGTTTCTCTCTCTCTCTCTCTCTCGACACAAAATCACGTGTTACATTCTTCAGTTAATTCCAGTGTGGCTCCCGTGACATAGGAACTGGACGCAGGCGAGCAAAGAATCTTGACGGCTTCAGCAATCTCCAATGGCTGCGCGGGTCTCTTAAGCGGTATCAGTGAGCAGAACGCAGTTTTCGATTCTTCTCGCATAGCGGCCGTCATGGGCGTTTCCGTCCAGCCGGGCAGCACCGCTTGCAGCGGATACTGTGCGCTGCCAGTTCCTTAGCCGCCGACTTAGTCAGGGAGACGACACCGGCTTTTGCCGTGGCGTAAGCACAACACGCGAACCAGCCGGTCTTAGCCGCGAGACTTGATATATTAACGATGGCTGCGCCTCCTTCGGGCAACGCCGTTCCAGTACGTATCATCTCACGATTGGCTGTCCGAGTCACGAGGACATCACCCTGAAATGCATATGAGCAAGAAAAAAGACTGTTTGGCTGCACCAACCACAGAATACCGTGCGAAAGAACATCTTGGATCAAATTAGCCATTTTCTTACACCATGTTAGGTATGGCTAAGCTCTTCTTTGGCCGGTCGCTAATTAAATCTTATTCAATCGCTATGTCGTTAAACTGTTGTTTTGTTGTACACATGATACGCATAGTCATGCACACTGGGTTGCACAATGCATAAAGGCTTACTCAGTGGACACAGGAGAAGGAGGACTGCAGACTTGCACAAAGACGGTTTTGTAGTTTCACAGCGTCTGGCCAGTGTTGTAGAGCAGCCTTCGCACTTGCATGAAAGGTTTGCGAGATGAAATCATGCACTCCGCTGTACAGTTGATCCTAGGCAGGTTGGCAGGCTTGACAGTATTGTCACGTGGTGGTGACGTTCAATAACACAGTAGCAATACTGTGAACGACAAAACTAACTTTAATTGGGCGAACCTGTTCCCACAAAACAGGCTACACTTATAGCACAACGATAGTGGCGAACACGCTCGGCGATCGTCGAAAATCTGATCAGCGGGTCAAGCGCGTCGGCTTTTATACAACATTCGTTGAATGTTCCAGACTAATCGCTGGGACCCGCGTGCCTTCCACAAAGTTCTACACCATTCGCGTCAGATGATGAAACCAGATAACATAACGTTCAGCGACAACAGACAGCGGATAGAAGCATCGATAACTTTCCAGAAACTTCGGATACATGCAGGCGCGTCCCATGCTGTGCGAATACATTTGTTAGGCTGCGAAACGTGGTTGCCCGATAAAGATAAGTACACGTGTCAATACCCCCCTCTTAAAAAGCATCGTCCCGATGCTACAAATATAAGAGAGCGAAACACAAAAGGACACTTATTAAACATAAGTAACAAAACAACGAAAAGAAACAAAGTCCAAAGGTCAGTTACGCGAAGCCCCAAAGTTACATTAACGCTGGTAGTACGGCTTGAGTCGCACAACGTGGACTATTTCAGGTCATGAGCGGCGCCGCTGTGATAGCGAAATGCCGTCTGGCACGACCTCATAGTCCAGTGCGCCAAAACGTCGGATGATCTTGTACGGTCCGAAATAGCGACGCAAAAGCTTCTCGCTCAGTCCTCGTCGGCGTATAGGGGTCCAAACCCAAACACGGTCACCGGGCTGGTACTCGACGAAGCGTCGCCGGAGGTTGTAGTGTCGGCTGTCGGTCCTCTGCTGGTTCTTGATTCGCAGGCGGGCGAGCTGTCGGGCTTCTTCGGCGCGCTGGAGGTAGCTAGCGACGTCAACATTCTCTTCGTCAGTTACGTGCGGCAGCATGGCGTCGAGCGTCGTCGTCGGGTTCCTGCCGTAAACCAACTTGAACGGCGTGATTTGTGTTGTTTCTTGCACCGCCGTGTTGTAAGCAAAGGTTACGTACGGCAGGACCGCGTCCCACGTCTTGTGTTCGACGTCGACGTACATTGCTAGCATGTCGGCGAGGGTCTTGTTCAGGCGCTCCGTGAGACCATTCGTCTGCGGATGGTAGGCAGTTGTCCTCCTGTGGCTTGTCTGGCTGTACTGCAGAATGGCTTGGGTGAGCTCTGCTGTAAAAGCCGTTCCTCTGTCGGTGATGAGGACTTCTGGGGCACCATGTCGCAGCAGGATGTTCTCGACGAAAAATTTCGCCACTTCGGCTGCGCTGCCTTTTGGTAGAGCTTTAGTTTTAGCAAAGCGGGTGAGATAGTCCGTCGCCACGACGATCCACTTATTCCCGGATGTTGATATCGGAAACGGCCCCAACAAATCCATCCCAATCTGCTGGAATGGTCGGCGAGGAGGTTCGATCGGCTGTAGTAATCCTGCTGGCCTTGTCGGTGGTGTCTTGCGTCGTTGACAGTCTCGGCATGTCTTGACGTAACGGGCGACTTCGGCGGTCAGACGCGGCCAGTAATACATTTCCTGTATTCTCGACAGCGTCCGGGAGAATCCGAGGTGCTCAGCGGTTGGATCGTCGTGTAGGGCGTGCAGTATTTCTGGACGCAGCGCTGACGGTACAAGAAGGTAGCTGGCGCGGACTGGTGAGAAGTTCTTCACGAGCAGGTTGTTTTGTAGCGTGAACGACGACAACCCGCGCTTAAATGCCCTAGGGACAACGTCGGTGTTCCCTTCCAAATACTCGACGAGGCCTTTTAGCTCCGGGTCTGCTCGTTGCTGTTTAGTGAAGTCTTCTGCGCTTATTATCCCAAGGAAGGCGTCTTCGTCCTCGTCGTCTTGCGGCGGGGGATCGATGGGGGCGCGCGATAAGCAGTCGGCGTCGGAGTGTTTTCTTCCGGACTTGTATATTACCGTGACGTCATATTCTTGTAGTCTGAGGCTCCACCGCGCCAGCCGTCCTGAAGGGTCCTTTAAGTTAGCTAGCCAACACAATGCGTGATGGTCACTGACGACTTTGAATGGCCTGCCATAGAGGTAAGGGCGGAATTTAGCTATAGCCCAAATGATGGCGAGGCATTCCTTTTCAGTCGGAGAATAGTTGCTTTCCGCTTTTGACAGCGACCGGCTAGCATACGATATCACCCTTTCAAGTGCTTCTTTCCTCTGGACTAGGACGGCACCGAGGCCTAGGCTACTGGCGTCAGTGTGGATTTCGGTATCGGCGTCCTCGTCGAAGTGTGCAAGTACCGGCGGCGACTGCATGCGTCGTTTGAGTTCTTGAAATGCCTTGGCCTGCGGCGTTTCCCACTTGAACGCGACATCACATTTGGTTAGATGTGTTAGCGGCTCCGCGATGCGTGAGAAGTCCTTGACAAAGCGCCTATAGTAGGCACACATGCCAAGGAATCTGCGCACTGCCTTCTTGTCTGTTGGCTGCGCGAACTTTGCGATGGCAGCTGTCTTCTGTGGGTCGGGGCGTACTCCTGATTTGCTGATGACGTGGCCTAGGAACAAAAGCTCATCGTAAGCGAAGCGGCACTTTTCCGGCTTCAGAGTGAGCCCTGATGACTTGATGGCTTCTAACACTGTCGCAAGCCGCCTAAGGTGATCGTCGAAATTTCCGGCGAAGACAACGACGTCATCCAGGTAAACAAGGCACGTCTGCCACTTCAGTCCGGCTAACACCGTGTCCATGACGCGCTGAAACGTTGCACCCAGCACCTCCACCAGATGTCACGTGGTGGTGACGTTCAATAACACAGTAGCAATACTGTGAACGACAAAACTATTATTGGGCGAACCTGTGCCCACAAAACAGGCTACACTTATAGCACAACGATAGTGGTGAACACGCTCGGCGATCGTCGAAAATCTGATCAGCGGGTCAAGCGCGTCGGCTTTTATACAACAGTCGTTGAATGTTCCAGACTAATCGCTGGGACCCGCGTGCCTTCCACAAAGTTCTACACCATTCGCGTCAGATGATGAAACCAGATAACATAACGTTCAGCGACAACAGACAGCGGATAGAAGCATCGATAACTTTCCAGAAACTTCGGATACATGCAGGCGCGTCCCATCCTGTGCGATTACATTTGTTAGACTGCGAAACGTGGTTGCCCGATAAAGATAAGTACACGTGTCAGTATATTCAAGCCTATTGCTCACAGACTACAAGAGCACTTTAGTTTGGCCGAGCGAAGACTTGCACATTCTACGTACCTTAAACGAAGAGAATACTTCAACTTCGGGAAAGGCCAAAGCCAAGGTCTCGTACATGGTGGCCGTGACGCAGTCCAAGTCCTTCTTGTGCCACAGTCTGTCACACACAGAACCCGCAAAGCCAAGGGGATTGTCGATGAAGTCCCACTTGAGGGTGGCCGTCGCTGCCGTTGCCAAAGGCAGACGTTCCTCGGCCTTGCGATGCTGGTATGCAAAGTCGGTAGCTAGTCGGGCTTGTCGCTGTTCACCCGTTTCGCCAGTGCGCTTGGCACGCATGTGCAATCTGTCGCCCCCCGATCGCCTCTGCCTTTCTTCGGCAGTTTCGTTGGCACGCTTCAACGCCGTGAATTGTCTTTGTTGCTGCAGTCGCAGTCGCTTGGCCATATATACTTCGTCGGTCGACTCTCACCTGCCTCTGTCACCGATCTCGTTGTTGTTCGCTACGCTTGGCGCGACGAATATCTTCTTTGAACATTTCCGACGACGATAACGATTTACTTTCCATATTCACACATTGCGCACGCGGCCGTACATGTGAAAAAAGAGGCTGTGCGCGCGAAACCCGCGCGATGAAACGCGCCTATGAAGAGGCTTCACACAGACAGAGGCGAAATCCACGTTGGTAGGCTCTAGCAGTGCTTTCGCAATAAAGGGGCATTCAACATGACTGGAGACCATTATCATATTTTTTACTGTTAAACCTTCTTTACCGAGTTGACCGATGGGCAAGTGGTTGCAGCTTTACTGAAGTATCGTAGTTTATCAAATACAAGCAGCAAAGTTGGACACTCACAGCACTGTGAGTGTGCATTCCTGTTTCCCGTGTTTGATGCGCTGCAAAATTTTAGAGTGTACTTCAATTCTGGCCAGGATTGGCGACAGTCTACGTTGACAGCTGCATGCCAAAGTAATGGAACGCGCTGGAAGGCGTCTGCGACTTGACGCCATTTTGTGTGGACAAGAAAAAGCTAATAAAGACATATTTCTGCTGCTTTATAATTTTTTCGTGTACAAACCTATGATAAACACAACGAAATTGTGTTTATCACAACGTATCGAACAAAATCTATTTTACATTAGGCGCATAAGAAAATGTGACACTTGTGCGTGCGTGCGTGCGCGACGACTTTCCTGTCGGGTGTCCAAGCGTTCTGCTCAGGCTGCTCATCCACCATCTTGTCTGGACAGCAAAGTACCCTGGAGTGTTATTAGCTTCCATGCTGTCCTTCCACTTCTGACATCAGAAGTGGAAAGACAGCATGGAATCTTAAGTCGGCTTAAGCGGCCATCTTAAGTCTTGTTCAAGACTTAAGATAGCCGCTAAGCGCTTAGCTGTATATTTAGCAGTCTACGGCTACTGCAACGCAGTAATATATTGTAATGCAAAAGCTTTTCTTTCCTTTTTCTTTAAGATGCGCCGCGTCTCTGCCTAGTTCTTTGTCGTGTTGGTCATTGTAGATATTAGATTTGTTGGAGTACCGTGTCATGTCAAGAACGTGTTCTTATAACCGCATGGGTTCACGCATGGGGAAAATGCGAGTGACTCTACATCTTCAAAGGGGATGAACAGCAGTCGAACAATTAATGTCGCTGGCACCCAACGAAGTTCCTTGCTTGACCATCGTTATTTACTGCACGCCTCCATCTGAATGAATTTCTAATTACGTATTCAAAAAGGATTTCAAGAATCTATGTCTTTATGTGCGCGCTTCAATGTGTAGTTTCGTGTAGTTTCGTTCACGTACAACCGGTGATGAGAACAAGTGTGGCTATTAAATAACTTACCATCGGGTGGACCGTTTTAATTTCTTCGAAAAGTAGATCGGCGCAGTCGACGAGAAGCGCCTGACCAAAAATGCCGGCGCAGTTGAGGACGATGCTGAGTGGCAATAGACTTGAGACTCTGTCCAGGCGGCGCTGCGGAAAAACCCGTCACCAGCGCCCCCATCGCAGCCTTGGCCCGAACTGAGTAGTGCAAGGAGAGCTGTCCGCAAGCGAAGGTGCATAGGCCACAATTGACCCTTCTCTTTCGTTTGTGTTAAGGTACGGTTTCCTAAAAATCAAGGACCTGGAAAGCTTCTTCCGCCCATCCACGCTACGGAAAGGATGTGCAGCAGGGCTAATTAAGTACGTGTACAATATAAAATAAAGTCTCAAGTGTTATTTCGGCGTCCTGCAACTCGCAAGTACAGAGAGCATCAGGTTTGTCTATAGGCATATCATCATAAAAATTTAAGTATTTCAAATTGGTTCATATTGAATATGTCCTGAACACAAGAGTTAAGTATCTCCTATATCTTTATATATTTTATAGTAATGTTTTGTCTCGCAATTATTTACAGAGCAAATCCTTTCATAGCCTTTTCCAGGGTAGCAAACAGCGTGCGATCATAACGGAAGTAAGCTTCCTACAGTGCCTACGCGCTGCATCTTTCTTTCTCGCAGGAGCTACAGCATCGCTCAGTATTTTAATTTGAACTTTTCGCAGACCCTTCGAGCAACAAGCGCGCACAAACAAATGTAAATAAACGCGAAATATTTTTCCTTACATACGTGCGTTACTTCGCAATTACACATCCAGTGCTGCTACAGCAACTTTATTGCTCACATTTGAAAAACGCAGTCGAACAGGCTCAGCACATTGCGAAGCGTGCTTGTTGTATCGGTGCAGAACATACAAAATACCGAAAGTAGAAATGAGCTCGCCATACAACGATGCTCTAGAACAGGATCTTGAATTCATAAACGAACCAAAATGTTTGGTTAAGCTGACCTGCCAAATCTCTCCATTCCACTTGTTGAGATATCGATAGCACATAAGCAGGATGGTTCGCAAAGTTGTTTTTTCTGTTACCAGCGAAGTGGCGGCTGCAGATTCTTGAGTTTTCGCTTGGTTACCACGGTCCTCCGTCAGGGCTTTCTCATGCGAGCCGCTTTGCTGTGGGGAATGCAAGTAATTCGATTGCCCAACAGGTTGAATGGCCCGTATCCAGCGCTCTCGCCTTTCTCCTTCATACGATGGCGATGGAAATAGGTAAAACTGAACGTCGTTATTCCGTCCTTCACGTTCATGGCAATTTAAAACACAACAGTAGCGTCGAATGCGGCGTTTCTTCGTAGCGAGCGGAGCTATCCCGGTTGCCGTCGTTTCCGCCACCAGTCAGAAGAGTGAGCCAGCAAGCGCATTATGGCAGTTCGGCGGCCCGTCCAACTATCGTAGAAATCCATAGCTCTCTGTCCGGGTGTTAAATGCGCAAAACACTCGCAATATGGACAATATGGACCAAAATCTAGTTAAATCGTTGTTCCGCAGTCGCTAGCTGCATAGGCAACTTAGCAAGAGAGTCGGGCTTCGCACTACTCAATTACTGGCTCTTCGCACCGGCAGGTGGCGCTACGCGTCTCGCAAGAGACCAGAGTCTGACGTTCATGACGCTTGCTTCTAATGTTCATGAAGAGCTGCTCCATGGACGAGGAATCGCCGACATCCAAGCACTCAGCCTGGTGCTCCACACCTCCTGCGTCGCATTCATTGGAGGGTCAGCTTATATCTATGTAGAGGTATGAAAAGATAAAACTGACACCCATGTGGAAGGCGCATAGAGCTTACAACGATACCTGGATGCGAATTATTCGATTCGTTTACAGCGTGTATCTGTTCGGTTGTGAGTATTTGTTACCGCCGCCACTAATATAATTATTAGAATCACTTATGTCAAACCACTGCGTTTGAGACACCAGTGATAAACACTATAATAGTTTAGACTTCAGGGATGCTCACTCCGAACTGTAATTACAGCTCTTTGGAGGCAAGAACTTTTTCATTGGCTCATAAAACGTAGTTCAAACCTCTTTTTCTCACTGCAGCCATGCCCTATTGACGGCTACGGCAATATCGGTGTGACGTTAAAAAATTTCGCAACATTTTCGCACTTCATCATCATCATCATCAGCAGCAGCAGCAGCAGCAGCAGCAGCCTGGTTAAGCCCACTGCAGGGCAAAGGCCTCTCCCATACTTCTTCAACAAGGCACTTAAGCACTTAGGCATCAAAATTTTCTGAAGATTGATTACAGTATGAGCCTTTGCTTACTGTTTATTGGCTATTTACTTTTCGTCTTTTTCTTCCTCATTGTCATTCACGTTTTTCTGAAACCAAACTTGTAGTAATCTTAAAGACACGTATGCACACTTACATTTGAGACTTTCAAGAAGAAAAAAAGGAAGGAAAAAACTAATCGCCAACTTCTTTAATGCAGCTACGTTCGCATGATACTCCAATGTT
This sequence comes from Dermacentor andersoni, assembly GCF_023375885.2. Taxonomy (NCBI): domain Eukaryota; kingdom Metazoa; phylum Arthropoda; class Arachnida; order Ixodida; family Ixodidae; genus Dermacentor; species Dermacentor andersoni. The sequence goes on along the minus strand of NC_092818.1, from coordinate 161,363,088 downwards.
GCGCTTTGACATCGTGTCTTCTTCGCATCTCACACCTGCACACAGAACCTCGTCATCGTCCTTATCCGAGATCGCACAGACAACTCATAACTCTCATTTCCGTCGCGCACATTGCAACGCTTCTGCGCTAAAATTATAATACCATGCTGATTTCACAATTTCGGGTTATTACAACTCACTAAAAAGTCTCAAAGGCAATATGACGCAAGTAAGTTCGCAATAAACGAACCACGAATAACAAATCGTGCGGTATAAGAAACACAGCCTTTACCTGACCTGGCAGAGAGGCTGCAACTTTTCTCTCTGTCTCGAGCTTCTTGTCGGCAGCGACCAAAGTGGCCCCGTGATCGGCCAGGGCGTGGCAGACTGCCTCGCCGATTCCGCTGGCTCCGCCGGTAGCCAAAGCAAGACGTCCGGTGAGTGGTTCGCCGAAACGCTCGAACCACTACGTGGCCAAAACTGCCCGAGTGTGACACGTTGTATATAGTAGCACGCACGCACGCACGCACGCACGCGCGCACACACACACGCACACACACACACGCACGCACATACACACACACACACACACACACATATATATATATATATATATATATATATATATATATATATATATATATATATATATATATATATATCTGCGCGATTGATCTGCGCTGTAGCAACTTATCCTGGCAGTGCAAATGGCCTCTCGGTCATCGACGTAACCTAGAATCAGCATACATGCTTCTTGTGATGGCCTACGTTAGCGATGAAAACAAATCATTAAGAAATTCCATTAGGTTGCGGTGCACATGACAAAGGCACTGCTCAAGAATGGTCAGAGTTGGCAATCTGTCCCAAGGTAAGTCCAATCAACGCTAAATGCTGTTTTCTTTTATTTGAAGAACGATAAAATGTGAAGTTAGGTCGCTTTAGAGTCCGCTATACCAAAGTCCCAAACACACTACTCAGGCAAGAATTTAAAAAATCAAAGTGTGGGGTTTCACGTTCCAAAACACCAAAACCCCGATTTGAACCACCTGGGGTTCTTTAACGTGCACCTAAATCTAAGTACTCAGGTGCTTTCGCATTTCGCCGCCATCTAAATGCAACAGCCGTGGCAGGACTCGATCACGGCCTTGTGCTTAGCAGCCCAACACCATAGCCACTAAGCGACCACGGCGCGGGTATTAGGCAAGAATAATGAAGTGAAAAGAAAGCAAATAAGAAATCCTGTGTTCGGTTGCTGACGTTCATTCCTTCAGACACGGCACAAAGTCACGTGGCCACACAACGACAAATCAATTTACTCTTTTCGTTCCTAAAATAGCCATTTATGAATGACGCACCCAAAGTGAGGCCTGAATAGTATTTCATATATCACAATTACGAGACAAATATATTTGAGCAAAGTGGAAGTTTTGAATCATCCAGACAAAACACTAACCGCGGAGACTTTCGATTAGTGTCCTCAAGGATGAATGTACGTCGATGCGATTGGTACACATCGGACGATAACAATGACTTTGGCGATTACTTCAAGATACGTTGCGTGCATCTGAACTCGTCGGTAGCGTAGGCTTCACTGGAAACCGCTGATCTCAAAAGACAATAGAGTTAGCGCTACGCAACTTCTCTGCACAATGACCCATCGCGCAACCATCGCCATTAAGTTTGATAACTCCGCCTGCAGTACGGTGCTCATTTCGTCAGGGTTTAATCTTACGCGCTACACGAAACAAATGTTATCCGAGCTGAGGCTATGCTATGACGCGAACGCGTACACAGCAGGGGGGTACGTCCTTCGATATAGGCATTGAAAAGCAAGGCGTGAAAGATAATAGAACATGCGTACTGTGAAGTAGAGGTGCGCGCCGCGGCGTCGGCACGCCGCCGGCGCCGCCGATGTTACTTGTCGGCGCGGCATTTAATTAGGTATAACGATTTCTTTTTTAAGTCAATCCAGCTTGGTTTCAGATTTTGTGTGGCCTTGTTTAATTCCTTTGCATGTCTGAGGCATAGAATCATATCAAGTAGAGGAGCAATGAAGAAGCACAATTCAAACGAAAGCAACCCTGCTCTCCACGCGTCTGCGCATGCGTGTCGTCACCAGCCAGCGCAACGTGGGATTCCGAAACTTCTTCGAAAGCGCAATATGGAGCAACTACAAGAAACAGTGGCCTCGGAATGTAAAAATCACGGCTTCAGGGTCGTGGGCACTGTAGTTGCGGGTAGAATAGGCGATATGTCTGATAGCGGCATCAATCCTACAGATGCAACTTGTAGCAAGATAGAAATTTCTGGCCCCGATGGGTTCTAAGATGCCGGTTAGAAGTTTTCGCGTTTTTCCGGCCATTGCATTCGAAGGAGCTTTTCACATTTTTACGTGTAAAAAAGGAAATATTTTTGCATGACTACTGCATGATGCTGTTTCGTTGTAGCTTTCATGTAAAAAATTGACACCGACAGCTGCAATGAAGCATAAAAGTTTCGGCGTACAGGTTAAAAAAACTTTATTTTTCGGAAATAATTGTGCACCCAAGAAACGCCTGAATTTTACTTCTTCGTCGCTGTGGAACGCTGTGGTCTCATGATGCACCGGCTCCGTTTCTTTTTTTTTTTTTTTTTTTTTTCGTGTGCTGTGTCCAAATTTTTGCCTCGACTCTTGTGATTTTTAGACGTCTGGTGCTGTAAGTGACCCACTGTCGAACGACACCTCTTCAGCGGAAATCTAACCTGTCATCTTCAGTCCATCGCCGATTATTCGAAACTTCAGAACCCCCGCGTCCCTCCCGCGCGACGCCGGCAGCGGGCGTCGGCGGTAGCAGCTGCAGCCGCCATGAGTCAGGACGGCGTCGTCGACAGCGTCGACGCAAACTCACCGGGTATTACAACCACTGTTTCGAAGAATGGGAGATACCTCAACAATGAAAAGCAGCCAAGGTGATCTTCATTCCAAAGCCTAATAAGCCAATTCACATTGATAAGTTCCGTCCAATTTCTCTCACTACATGCACAGAGAAGATCTTGGAGCACGCAATCCACCTACGCCTCTCCAAATACATCGAACATCATCACTTGTTCTCTTCGGAAATGACGGGCTTTCGCAAATCTCTCTCTTGTCAGGATGTCACGCTAAGGCTCAAAGAAGACATTATTGAACCGAGCGACGCACTTGACACACAAGCGTTGCTCGGCCTCGGCCTCAAGGGCGCCTTCAGTAACGTGTCCCACATGGCGTAGTATGCTACGCGTAGCATGCTACGCGTTCGCGTAGTATGCTACGTGAACTTAGCAGTATAAACTGCGGGGAGCGAATCTACCGCTATATACGCAGGTTCCTCACGAAGCCCACTGCGACGCTCCAATTAGGCAGCGAACAATCTGGTCAAATAAGTTTAGGAAGCACTGGCGCGCCCAAAAGGGGAGTACTTTCCCCCCTCCTCTTCAATTTGGCTATGCGACCTTTAGCTTTCATTCTCAAGAAGATTCCTGACCTCCGATTCACATTGTACGCGGGCGATATTACGCTGTGGATGACCGGAGGTTCTCACGGGCGCATCCAAGACACCCTCCAAGCAGCGATTGATCAGGTCGAACAAGTAGGTCACGAATTGAATCTCAGGTGCTCCCCCACCAAATCACAGCTTCTCCTGCTGCCCGCCACGAGACGCTTCAGGACTTAACCTCCGTATATCCAACTCACGATTGAAGGGGACCCTATACCCCAGGTAGACAGGATAAGGGTCCTGGGATTACACCTCCAACGCAACCGAGCAAATCAGCATACCTTGCAAGCACTACAAACAACGGTAGATAATACGCTCCGCCTGATAGGAAGGATCTCCAACAAACACGGAGGGCTTCGAGAGAAGGAGCTAATTCAGCTAATCAAGGCATTTGTCTTAAGCAAAATCACCTTCGCACTACCATATCTCTCACTCTCTATGCAGGAAGAGGATACTTCGAATTGCTTGATCCGCAAGATACACAAAGTCGCTCTTGGTGTTCCAATTAGAGCATCCACACAAAGGGTGATGGCCACGGCCACACTAAATACCTTTCAAGAATTAACCGAAGCACATATATCATAGCAATACCACAGACTCACCACTACCGAAGCTGGGCGTGAGACCTTGATACAACTTCATCATGATCCACCATTCAACGAGAGCAAGCGACATCAACTTCCTCCGAACATACACGGCCAATACCACATCCAGCCCCTACCCAGAAACATGCACCCCGAATTTCACGTCAAACGCCGCAAACTTCGAGCCGAGGCGCTACAATGTAGCTATGGACCGGCTGTAGGAGTCTACTATGTGGACGCTGCAGCCTACACCACTAGACATCGTTATGCTCTAGCGGTCGTAGACAACCAGGACAGCACTCTTTGTTCAGCATGAGTCAAGACCACCTCGGCGGGCGACGCGGAAGAGGCCACCATTGCACTCGCATCGGGACTGCTCGATTGCGACGTAATCATTAGTGACTCTAAGACTGCTGTCCGGAACTTCAGTAACGGCTACATTAACAACCTCGCGCACTCTCTACTTGTCGCTCACCCACCAGAAAACGACATCGCTCTCGTATAAACTCCACATCAAGGACTCCAAGGCAACGAAATGGCTCATGCCGCTGCTCGAGGATTCACGGACCGAGTGGCCGCAAATTTGAGCCTAACTATAGAACCCAATGACTCCCAACAACACACCAATAAAGACACACTCGTCACATTCCATGAAATTTGCACACATTACAGACACCAACGCATATTGTATCCACCTCTCTCTGTGCCTAGAATGCGCCAGAGAGAAATACTGTGGCGCCAACTACAAACTCGCACTTTTCTTACTCCGCGCACTTTGCACTTATTCTTTCCCGCCACATACCCTACACCCAAGTGTCGCTTTTGCCCTGTCCCGACAGCAGATCTCTCCCATATCATGTGACAATGCCTTATCAAAACTTCCCCCCGCACGCTCAAACCATTAATTAGTAGCGAGGAGCTGTGGGAGACTGCCCTGCGCAGCTCCGATCCCACCCTACAGGACCGAGTCCTGAGGTGGGCTGAGGAGGTAGCGGAGGCCTACCATGATTGGTAGACGGACGTCTAGCTACATAATGTGGTGACGGACGCCTGCTGGGGCTGGAGTACTTAGACCTCCCTCCCCCCCCCCCGGCCCCTCCCCTCTCTTAAAAGGGGAATAAAGTTCATTCATTCATTCATTTACTAATCCACACTGCGTTAACTCAACCTGGTGATGACGAGTTTACAAATTGAGCAGATTTGTTTTCTACCGCATCATGTCTCGGCAGGAAAAAAAATGTTTCACCTGCTGCACAAAAAAAAAAAGTATTTCGATTCTTTTTCTTCAGGGAAAAGGGACGTTATAATGAAAGTTACGTAAGCAAATGATGATTAATATTCAGAACAAGCAATTTCACTTATAGTCCAGTCTCTAAGGTGCGTATAACATCTGCTCATTGGTTGACAGCTTAAGCGTTGAACCCAGAAAAGTTGGTCATAAAAAGGCCTGCTTTTTTTTTTTTTTGCATATAGCATACTGTATGAACACAATCTCATTCAGAACAAGTGGAAGCAAGGTTAACATATCTAGGGAGTGTCACGTGCGCTGGTGCTGGCTTAGAAATTCTAAACGAATTCACAGACATTTTGCTCAATGGAAAAATATATCATATAAGCCGAGGCATAGAAAAAAAACACAATGCGACTACCGCGCTACAGCAAGGCTGTGCACATTTGTGGAGAAAGGAATATACAAACAACGCTCAACACCGACGCTTTTATATATGTGCCCAATTTTTTATTTATTTTTAGTATGTCGGCTGAAGGGAAGAAAACTTAAAAACATTTTGTATTTCTTTCACTGTCAATACCTCTGTATTCGGTCCTCTCAGCCCTTAGTATGAAAATACCAGAATTTCAACCGGTGTAGCAAAGAAGGGTGTAGCAAACGAGTTTTTAAATTTGTGGCTTCGGTAGGGATGGATGGATGTTATGAGCGTCCCCTTTGGAACTTTGGTGGGTTGCGCCAGCAAGCGCTTGTTATTATACTGCCTTATTTCCTACCTAGATTAAACAATAAAAAAGAAGAAAGAAACACTATGAAATCCCACAACAAAATTTTCTGATCCCCTATTGTGAACTGTGCTTTTGTAGGTCTCCGTTTTTTGTCGTTTCCTTACTTTTCTTCCACCAATCCTCCAATCGCCTCTTACTAATCCCTATTGCGGACATGTTTACTTTCCCACTGCTCTCGCTCAACCCAAGGGCTTCAAGAAGGACAGTGGTGCCTAAATCAACCGCTGGGCAGGCGTCTTCACATTCTAATAAAACATGCTCCATCGTTTCCCTAGCTTTACCGCAGCAAGCACGTGTTTCGTCTTCCTTTTTATATCTAGCTTTATAGGTGCGTGTTCTAAGCCATCCCGATCTCGCTTCGAAAATGAATGAGCTTCCCTTTGAGTTATCATAAAATGTTTCTTTCCTGATTTCATTTTTTCCTCTTACGTAGTTACTCATGGCACGTTTCTTTTCCAATGCCGCCACCCATGAGGTTATTTCAGCCTCTCTGACTTTCCGCTTGACGTTCTTTGTTGCTGTGCTGCCCGCCCTACAGGCCGCATACTTGCTGGTAAGTTTCCTAGTTCTTTTACTACACTGTGAATCAATGTTTTTCCTGTACGGATAGATCAACACTCTACCAGCCCATTTACTTTCGTCCATATTCCTCAGCCGTTCTTCATACTCAATTTTGGTGCGAGCTTCCCTCACTTCAAAACTAGTCCAGCCCATATCACCCTGCACAGCTTCATTTGTAGTCTTCCCGTGAGCGCCCAATGCGAGGCGTCCCACTCACCTTTGGTTCCCATCGACTCCTGATTGTACCCCTGCTTTAAAGCAAACAACCGCATTTCCAAAAGTAAGTCCTGGAACCATTATACCTTTCCACATACCTCGGAGCACCTCGTACCTATTGTATTCCCATAGTGCTCTATGCTTCATTATGGCTGCATTTCTCTTCCCCTTCACTGTTATTGTTTTTGCCTGTGTTTCCATATATATATTGCCGTCGTTTATCCGTATACCAAGGTATTTATATTCTGTTACCCGAGGTATTTCCTGGCCCTGTATCGCCACTGTCTGTTCACTGTTTTCATTGAATACCATAACACCTGATTTTCTAACACTAAATTTCAAACCTAAATTGTTGCCTTCCTGTCCACAGGTAGTAGCCAGACGTTGCAAATCACTTTGCTGGTTAGCTAGCAACACAATGTCATCCGCATAAAATAAAAGTGGAAGCTGCTGCTCTACTACTGTGGCCGCCTGTTTGTATGAGAGATTAAACCCGATATTACTTCCTTCTAGCGCCCCCTCCATCCTCACCATGCACATCATAAACAGCAGTGGCGATAAAGGGCACCCCTGCCTCAGTCCCTTGTTGATATGAACTTTCTCCTTGCTCCTCATCCCTTCCCATTCAATGCAAACTGTATTTTCTACGTAAATCTCTATTAAAAGCTGCAGACCATCGTCACCTAAGCCTTCCCCTTCCGGAATATCCCACAAAATGTTGCGGTCTACGTTGTCATAGGCTCCTGTCATGTCTAAAAAGGCCACATATAACGGTCTGTTTTCTACTTTTGATATTTCAATACACTGGGTAAGAACAAATAAGTTATCATCTAAGCGCCTACCTATCCTGAAGCCATTCTGAAGTTCTCCTAAAATGTCGTTATTCTCTGCTCATGCTTGAAGCTTTAATTTGATTGCGTGCATTGCTAACCTATATATTACCGATGTAATGGTCAAGGGTCTATACGAGTGAATTTTATCTTTCTCCCCCTTAACTTTATAACTTAAATTCATTCTACTTCGTCGCCAACTGTCTGGTATTCGTCTATCTTTTAAAGTTTTTTTCCACTGCTTTCAACAGAGCTTCCTAGCTTATTGGTACTAGTTCATTAATCAACCTAACTCGGGAACCTCGTCTAGCCCTGTTGCTGTGCGCTTAAGAATTTTCACTTCAGCTTTCTTCCAGTTGAAATTTGTCAGCACCAGCTCCTCTTCCACCTGGGTCTTTTTCATGCTCTTTTTTTCTTCAAATACAACCTCGTCATTGCCTTGGAAAGATTCGGCTGCTATTTTTCGGGTGTAATTTAATGCCGCTTCTCCTTCCAGTCTCTTTCCATCTTCGTCTAGGATATGTTGTTGTATTGTTGTTGACTTCCTGCCTAATAATTTTATGTGGTTCCAAAATATTCTAGGTGCGGCCTTCTTTTTCTTACGTATTTCTGACAACCAACGCTGACTTTCATCTTTTATTTTTGCTTGCACCAGTATTTGAACCATAGACTTTTTCTCCCGGTATATTTCCCATTTACTGGCCAGTTCAACACGCGGCAACTGCGCCTTCATTGCCTGCCTGTGCTCTCGGGATGCTTTCTGTCGTTCGGCAATTGCTTCTCGTATCTCCTTGTTCCACCAGCTTCTTGGTTTCTTTTTTTTTCCTTTCCAACGAACATGTTGTTTCTCTTTCCGTATTTCTGTTGTTATTAAACTTAGAGGCTCACTATATTCCCACTCTATATTTGGCCATTTGCAAAGTTCTTCCTCGACTCTAGTGACTATATTTGTTATTTGTTCAGCGTTCAAATTCGGACTGGCCATTTTGCACTCCTTGCCCTCTTTCCCAACTACATATCCCATTTTCAAAATGATGTTTTTATGGTCACTCCCTATGGTGCTATATAAAGTGACCCTCAACAATGACCATTTCTCTCAACTTATCATGAAATCCTTCTGTCAGCTGACAGTAATCAATGGTTGATTGCCTGTTACCCACTTCTCACGTGATCTGCCCTTCACACTTAGGCCCTGTATTCACGATAACGAGGTTATGTTGCTCACAAAGGTCTAGCATTGACTTCCCGTTGTTGTCGGTACAGCCTTCTAAATCCTGTATAATTCATGGCACCTAATAGGATAATTTCAGCACCATTCCCGAAACCCTTAATATCAGCGCTTATGCATTCCACTAACTCTTTATTCTTCTCTGTGCAATTACTTCCGGTCCACAAATACGTAACGCCCAGCCTAGTTTTTTTCCCACTCGTTGTACCTGATAACCAAAGATGCTCTTGACATTTTGAATTTACTCTTTTCGAATTGGCTCCCTGATGGATGAGCATTCCGACTCCCCCTCCCTTTCTTTCCGACTTAGTTCTGTTGCACCCTTCCCAAACATAATTCTCAATCACTGTCGGCTCTTCCGAGTCTCTAAGGCGGTTTCCACGCCGCCGGCGCCGCCGCCGCCAACTAAAAATAGCCGTGCGCTGCCGCCGATGGATCAACCGGCGCCGCGCCGATGACGCCGCCGACTAGAAACGACCCCCAAGCCGCCGCCGGTGGAAACCGACCCGGCGCACACCTCTACTGGGAAGTTATCTTCGCCTTAGTGAGTCCCATTACGGTAAGTAGGATTCTGTCAAATTTGGCGGTGTGTGTGTGTGTGTGTAAACATTTATTGGAATGAGGTCCGGAGGCTCGACTTCTTAAGTCAAGGCGGGCCGCTCCCACGTTGGCACTGTCAGGCCAAGCCTTTCAGCGACATCATGGGCCCTCTGGACGGCCCTTAGTTGGTCCTGAAACAATGGGCTTTGAATCCTTTTCTCCCACTGTGTCCATTCTTCAACGAGGTTGGGGAGAATCGCGGGGCACCCCGCCAGCATATGTCTGATTCCAATGATGCCATTACAATCGTTGCAGTCCATCTTAATCTCCCTCTCTGGATATATTTTATTAATGGTGTACGGTGTGGGATATGTACCTGTTTGCAATAAGCGCAGTGAGACTGCCTGAGCCCTGTTCAGTTTTGAATGTGGCAATGGGAATTGCCTGCGTCCTAAATAGTAGTGTTTGGTAATGTCATTGTATGTTATTAAATGATCTCTAGATTCCTTGGCTTGATGGTGAACGGCTCGGATGTGACTGTCACGGTTAGCAAGTCCTCGTGCCAAGTCATGAGCAACATCATTGAGGTTTATCCGAGTCTCGTCCACTTTTCCCATATGCGCAGGAAACCATCGAATTTCAGTTCTCATAATCCCAATGTTTTCAAAAAGTTTAGCTGCAACACCAGCTACGTAGCCTTTATCAAAACACTTTATAGCGGATTTCGAATCACTATAAATGCAGGCCCACTTATTACTCCTGATGGCTAGAACAATTGCCACTTGTTCCGCCACCATGGGGTCCTTGGTAAAAATTGTGATAGCATCTTGCACCTTCCCTAGATAATTTGAGACAATTGCCGTATACGCTTCTTTACCTTTCACCCAGGCTGCATCAACTATAGCTGACAATTGGTTCTGCTGTTCTATTTCCTGCAAGAGTGCTTTAGCTCTTGCCTTTCTCCTTTCGACATTATATTCTGGATGCATGTTTCTGGGGAGAGGGTTGGTTCTGATCTTGTTCCTAACGGCAGTCCTTAATTCTACTTCAGCCTCTATTGGGCTCCTTGATGTATTCAGTTCTGCACCTATTGCCTGTAATATGTTCCTGCCAGCTCGTGATATTGTCAATCTGTCATGTTGCGCTAGCTGTTGGGCCTCCGCGATTTCTTCCATTGTGTTGTGCACCCCTAGACTCATGAGTTTGTCAGTTGGCGGTGTCGCGCCGGAAAAAGGCACGGTGTCCGGACAACAATCGTGAATCGATGTTATGCACAGCGAAATGCAGCGAACGACGAGCTATTTCAGCGGCACAGATGGCTCGCCCACTTCAGGAATTTAGAAGAGCGGTAGAAGCGACACACTGGCTGAAGCAAGTCTCTGCTATGCTGGTTATTATGACACGGCTGGGGCCAAGATAGAACGGAGGTCTCAAAGAAAGGGGGACAGGCGAGCGCCGGCGAGTGAGGCGGGAATTTTTTCAGCTGGGGCCGCCGGGGACCTCCTCCGTCGGCGTCGCCGCCGCCGCTGGGAGGCAGCTCTCAAAAGTTCGGAGTTGAAAGACTAGCTCTGGGCCGTGCGGCAAGCCGAAGATGCAGCCCCGACTCCAAGGGCTTCGGGCATCCACCTGAGGCCACCACAACCAAAACTGCCGGGACATTCTCTTTAATTAAGTGCATTTCTTCTTCTTCCTCCATGGGCGAGAATACGACGCCGGAACAACACGAGAAGGTTAGCACGAAAACGTGAAGTTAGGAGCCAGCGAGTATCGGCGATACCCCCGGAATAGCGAGTCTCACTTTTTGTAACTAATGTCGCAAAAAAATTTCGATTCCTTCCGCTATACGCTGCTGACAGTGGAGTTTCCTAGCGACGGCCGCGCCACCTGTAGCGTCGGAAGTGCAACTCTGGCACTGATCCAACTTCAGTCGACGGCGTAGAATCCAACTGGCGCACGTGTTGTTGTTATGACTGCGTGTCATTCGAAACTTCTGAACCACGTGCGCCTCCGTCCTGCAGGTAAACGTTCTCATACCGCTGTTTTACGATGGCAAATGCGCAAGACATCGAAAACCTCCCAGGAAAAAAAAAGCGTGGGGACGGCGGTACTGCTGCGTCAAAGACTATAACAGCCGCGCAGGGCTGCCCGCTCTCCGACTCTACAGATTTCCTGGCCGGCCGTGGTTATGTGCTCGCGCTTCCTTCATGGAGGATCGCACTAGAAAGCATTGTAGTCAGTAGACTGAAGTTCTTGGTCGAGAAAAAGTCTTGCCGGGAAGCCGACTTACATATTTTTTGTAAATTCTCCATATCTTTCAAAGCTATTTATTTTGCTGTGAGAAGAGTACTGCGTGGTGGCTGCAGGTGCTCTGGCTTGCGTGAGTCGCTGAGCACTTCACGCTGTGCGGCTCTCCTTGGGTTCAGGTTGCCGGAAATGGTCAGTCCAAATTTGAACGCTGAACAAATAACACATATAGACACTAGAGTCGAGGAAGAACTTGGCAAATGGCCAAATAAAGAGTGAGAATATAGTGAGCTTCTAAGTGTAATAACGACAGAAATACGGAAAGAGAAACAACATGTTCGTTGGAAAGGAAAAAAAAAGAAACCGAAAAGCTGGTGGAGCAGGGAGATACAAGAAGCGATCGCCGAACGACAGAAAGCATCCCGAGAGCACAAGCAGGCAAAGAAGCCGCAGTTGCCGCCGGATGAAGTGGCCAGTAAATCGGGAATATACCAGGAGAAAAAGTCTATGGCTCAAATACTGGTGCAAGCAAAATTAAAAGGTGAACGTGAACGTTGGTTGTCAGAAATACATGAGAAAAAGAAGGCCGCAGCTAGAATATTTTGGAATCACATAAGTTTATTAGGCAGGAAGTCAACAACAATACAACAACATATCCTAGACGAAGATGGAAACAGACTGGAAGTAGAAGCGGCAATATATTACATCCGAAAAATAACAGCCGAATCTTTCCAAGGCGATGACGAGGTTGTATTTGAAGAAAAAAAGAGCCTGAAAGAGACCCAGGTGAAAAAAGGAGCTTGTGCTGACAAATTTCAACTGGAAGAAAGCCGAAGGGAAAATTTCTAAGCGTACAGCCACAGCATTAGACGAGGTTCCCGTTAGGCTGATTAATGAACTAGGACAAAAAATGTAAGGGAGCTCTGGTGAAAGCAGTGGAAGAAACTTTAAACGATAGACGAATATCAGACAGTTGGCGACACAGGAGAATGAATTTAATTTATAAAGGTAAGGGGGGAGAAAGATAAAATTCACTCGTATAGACCCCTCACCATTACATAGGTAATATACAGGCTAGCAACGCAGGCAATCAAATTAAAGCTTCAAGCATGGGCAGAGAATAATAGCATTTTGGGAGAGTTTCTGAATGGCTTCAGAATAGGTAGGCGTTTGTATGATAACCTTTTTGTTCTTACTCAGTGTATTGAAATATCAAAAGCAGAAAACAGACCGTTGTATGTGGCCTTTTTAGACATTACAGGAGCCTATGACAACGTAGACCGCAACATTTTGTGGGATATTCTGGAAGGGGAAAGCTTACGTGACGATTGTCTACAGCTTTTGACAGACATTTCCCTAGAATATCACGTTTGCGTTGAATGGGAAGGGATGAGGAGCGAGGAGAAAGTTCATATCCGCAAGGGACTCAGGCAGGGGTGCCCTTTATCCCCACTGCTGTTTATGATGTACATGGTGAGGATGGAGAGGGTGTTAAAAGGAAGTAATATCGGCTTTAATCTCTCATACACACAGGAGGGTACAGTAGTAGAACAGCAGTTACCAGGTTTATTTTATGCGGACGACATTGTGTTGCTAGCTAACAAGCAAAGGGATTTGCAATGTCTGGCTAATATCTGTGGACAGGAAGGCAACAATTTAGTTTTGAAATTTAGTGATAGAAAATCAGGTGTTATGGTATTCAATGAAAACAGTGAACAGACAGTGGCGATAGAGGACCAGGAAATACCTCGGGTAACAGAATATAAATACCTTGGTATAGGGATAAACGAAGGCAATAGATATATGGAAACACAGGCAAAAACAATAACAGTGAAGGGGAAGAGAAATGCAGCCATAATGAAGCACAGAGCTCTATGGCGATACAATTGGTACGAGGTGCTCCGAGGTATGTGGAAAGGTGTAATGGTTCCAGGACTTACTTTTGGAAATGTGGTTGTCTGCTTTAAATCGGGGGTACAATCAGGACTTGATGGGAACCAAAGGTCAGTGGGGCGCCTCGCATTGGGCGCTCACGGGAAGACTACAAATGAAGCTGTGCAGGGTGATATGGGCTGGACTAGTTTTGAAGTGAGGGAAGCTCGCTGCAAAATTGAGTATGAAGAACGACTGAGGAATATGGAAGAAATTAAATGGGCTGAGAGAGCGTTGAGATATCTGTACACGATACACATTGATTCACAGTGGAGGAAAACAACTAGGAAGCTGACCAGCAAGTATGAAGCCTGTATGATGAGCAACGCGGCAACAAAGAACGTCCAGCGGAATGTCAGAGAGGCTGAAATAATCTCATGGCTGGCGGCAACGGAAAAGAAATCTGCATTGAGTAACTACTTAAGAGGAAAAAGCGAAATAAGGAAACAAACAATTTATGATAACTCAAAGGGAAGCTGATTACTTTTCGAAGCGAGATCGGCATGCCTTAGAACATGCACCTATAAAGCGAGATTTAAGGAGGAAGAAGAAGCACGCGCTTGCTGCGGTAGAGCTAGGTAAACTATGGAGCATGTTTTATTAAAATGTGAAGACGTCTACCCAGCGGTGGATTTAGGCACCACTGGCCTCCTTGAAGCCCTTAGGTTCAGCGAGAGCAGTGGTAAAGTAAACACGTCCGTAATAGGGATTAGTAAGAGGCGATCGGAGGATTGATGGAAGAAGAGTAGGGAAACGACAAAAAACGGAGAGGCGCAAAAGCACAGTTCGCAATAGGGGATCATAACATTTGGTTGTGGGAGTTCATCGTGTATCTTCTTTTTTTCATTGTTTAACCTAGGTAGGACTTTAGGCAGTATAATAGCAAGAGCTTGGTGGCGCAATCCAGCGCCCCATTCAAATGGGAACGCTCATAACATCCATCCATCGGACGCGCCGCCTGGGCAGTGTCAGGAGCGTACCAGCCGGCTTTCTCTCTCTCTCGTCTTCTCCGCTAGCGCTCTGGAAGCTACACGATGGTGAAAGGGCTTGTCGCGGCACACCGTGGCAGTGGCTGTAGACTACGCAAGGCAGCACGCCGTTGCTATCTCAGGAGGCCACGCGTAAAGCGGCAGTTCAAAGATGAAATGGTTTTAAATGCGCAAGCATTTTTACGCTTACCCAACGAGGAAGACCGTCCGTCCATCCCTCCGTCCGTCCATAACGTAAGACCTCGCTTTCAATATAGGACACGCGCAGCCGCCGCTAGAGTAGAACGTGCCCCCCCCCCCCCCCCCCCTAGAGTCTTGCACGCAATGGAGGAAGACGGCGTGCTATGAATTAATTAATGAATGTGTGGTTTTTATTGGCGCAAGGCCCAGACATGGCCAAAGAGCGCCATGCCAGTTTTAGTGTCTTCGCAGTGGAGTGATGGATTCTATGAAGTTAAAATGACGTGGCTGTGAAGGGGCCTAAAATATTGTCGCTGTGAAGTGCGTAAAATCTACGTGTAATAGGATTATGGCCATGACTAATGACGTGTACTATGAGCCTTAAAGTACATTGCGAAAAATGATATGATATACAAAACATGTCAGATGCGAAGATTGGCTATAGCACTATGGCCTCACGAGATCCCTTGAGACCCAAGGGCCTGGAGGCATGTGCGATACAATACTGCTATCGCAGCCGCATTCTCTGAAGAGAGGAAGCGCTACGAATGTATGGGACTAATAACATGTAGAACATCATCGAAGAAACCGAGGACTGCTTTGGCGTTAAAAAGCTGTTCTTTGCCAAGAAACATAGCCGGGTGAAGTGGGGTACAATAGCGGAATGCAAGAGGAAAATGTTTCTTTCTCTCAGCTTCTGCTTCCCGACACTCCAGTAGGACGTGCAGCACGGTCAGCCTCTTCCCGCATCTACCACAGGTTGGAGGTTCACTTCTAGAAAGGGGAAAATTATGGGTCCCAATTGTGCGTCCTATTCTGAGTCGACAGAATAGGACATCTGTTAGCCATGATTTTGTCACGGAAGGCCAAAAACCTAACTGTGGGTTTATCAAGTTCAGCTTATTTGTTTCAGCATCCCACAAGCATTGCCAGTGGTTCCGCAGTTTCCTTCGTAAGAGATGCTTCAGATCAGTAGCAGGGACCGCAGCGGTAAGAGTAGCTTGCGATGTAATTGATCTGGCCGTTTGGTCTGCTAGACCATTTCCCTCGATGCCTCTATGGCCGGGTACCCAGCATATTATGATATGCTGGTTGGATATATACGCTCTACACAGAACGGAGTAGAGCTCGATAAGTACAGGGTTTTTGTGTTTACAGAGCGGCTTCAGGGCTTTTACGATGCTCAGAGAGTCTGTAAATATGACTGTTTTTCGAAGTTTTGATTTCATATATGCTTCACTGTCGACAATAGTGGATGGGCTTCTGCCGTAAATATACTAGTTTCCGGGCGCAGTGCGCCAGATTCTGCAAAAAATGGGCCAATGGCTGCGTAAGAAACCCCTGCATCTGACTTGAAAGCGTCGGTGTAAAACTCAGTGCAAGCGTACTTTTACTGGAGTTCTAAAAAAATGTATTTTGATATGTGCCTCTGGCGCCTGTTTCGTGACATCTACAAACGACATATCACAGTCTATGAGCTGCCACTTCCATGGCGGTAACAGTTTCGCTTGAGTCACAGGTCCTACGAAGGCCAGCTGTATGCCATTGCTATAACCAAATATGGTATACCCAAGGCTGGCTACCCACACAAGGTTACCCCTTGCCGCCCAGAAAATTTGAAGTGAGGAGAAGTGAAGGGAGGACAGGAAAGATTAATAGTGAAAGAGAAAGACGAAGATCGAAGAGGAGGACAGGAAAAGGCGACTGCCGATTTCCTCCAGGCGGGTCAACCTGGAGGTGCCGTCTACGTGAATCGTAGGCCAAAGAGGTGTGTTGCCCCCACCGAGGGGCGCCGTAAAGGTCCAAACACCAGGCATTGGCTCAACCCCCAGGATCCCCCTTTCCCCGGTCACGGCTAAGCCGCGCGCGGTTAGACGCGGGAGGGTCCAACCCTCGTGTGCTCGGGTACGTGGTGTCGCAACACACCAAACGCCTGCTCACGCAGACGCCCCTGCGGGGAAGACGGCATGCAACCAGCCCTCTTTTCTCCCTTGCACAGCCGCGCCATACGCAGCCGCCGCCGGAGTACGGTTCAACATGGTTGATAATGGTTCGACGCAGATGGGTAAGGCCCTAAGAGCGATAACGGCGCATAATGATCGGAACGTCATCAGCGCACCTGGCGCCGCCGCCTGCAGTAGTTTGCTCGCGTCAACAATTCACCTTGCGCCGCCAACCGCAGCAGTTCGTGTCCGCCGCAGTACTGTCGTTTATAATTGTCTGATCAAGTTTCATAACATTGATAATGACACCGGGCTGCGTGGAGATGAGCATAAAATTTATACTTGAGACGAACTTTTCCCAGCTTTCTCTTCCTGCGATACATCGCGTTCGTCTTGCTTGCGACTTGATATGTTTGAAATTTACGAGGTTCTCTGCCACAGGTGACTCACGTAGTAGGCCCCAGGCTTTCTTTTGTTTCTTACATACATTCCCACTATTTTCATTCCACCGTGGCAGTCGCCGTTTCTCTGGAGCGCCATTCGTTTGTGGAACACATTTTAATGCAGTATCAATTGTAAAAGCAGTAAAACAGGCAACCTCATCATCTATACTAACAACATTCAGAACGTTCCGAAGCAGATGGGTCATTTGCTTAGACTTTTCCCAGTCTGCAGATGCTACTTTCCATCGAGGGGCGTGTGGTAGAGGATCCCGTTCCTTCGTAGTTTTGAGGCAGATAGGGAAGTGATCGATGTTCTTAGTGTTCATAATCACGTTCCAATCTAAGTGGGGCACTAATGTCGGGGAGGTCACGCTATAATCTACGGAGCTGTGTGCGTTGCGCGCTAAGCTGTAAAATGGTGGCTCTTTCTTGTTCAACAGGCATGTGCCTAAGGAGAAAAGGAATTGTTCATTTAACCGGCATTCTGCATCGCACTGGGAATCTCCCCAAAGAGTATTTTGTGCGTTCAAATCACCAACCAGTATGTAAGTAATGTGGCCTTTTGGGCGTTTTGGTAAGTCACGACAAATAACTTAAAGTGCACAACTATAGACGAGGACGGTGAAAGAAGACGGGAGACACACGAGCGCTCGTGTTTATCGTCCTCGTTTGGTTGTGTACTTTACGTTTTTAGTCAGTACCGTAAAGTTCCGGCAGTTCATATCTCAGTTTCTGAAGTTCTGTTTTACGGAGCCAATAACTTGGTGGTGTGAATAGAGAAAAGAGTCTAATTTATTTCCCAAACATTAAGGCTCGGACTCAAACTGCCTCAAGGTGCGTTCGGAGTTCTAAAGTCCGACCTGCTAAGTTCTTATCGACTATGATTGCTACGCCGCCCGACGCGGCATTAGCATCGTCGCGGTATTGTATCGTAAAACTTTATTCTGGTCCTTCGAAACGCGCGTCAGCACGCAGCGGGCCGCTCCCGCGTCGGTACAGAAAGGCCTGACCTCTCGTCGCGGGCCGGATGGACAGCCCATAGCTGTGATTCAAGATCGGGGCTGCTTAGGGCAGCGTCCCATTTGGACGACGAGACGCCGTCGCCGTCGCGTAACGCAGGGCACCGCCAGAGCATCGGTTCTTAGTTAGCTACGTCTGAGCATAGCTCACAAATATTGGTCAATTGTATCTCTGGATAGATTCTGTGCAACAGTGTGGGGTTAGGGTATGCCCCGGCCTGGAGAAACCTGAGTGTTAAAGCCTGTGGTCTGCCTAGTTTGTCGCGACCTTTGCGAAAAAATATTGTACTGTTTTACAAAGTTCGTGAAGGTTTTAAATTTGTTTCTCGGATACACAGCACCTTTAGTTTAGGTTTACAGGAGTTCCTTTACATCATCCAGACTGCGGAGAAGAGCCCTGGCATTCCTGGCATTCCATTGGAGTATTTGTGTGTCCATCTTGAAAGTGTTGCGTGTTTAAGAGAGAACGTTCAGCTCAGCTAACAGGGCTCTTTGTGGGCCCTGTCACGCGGTGTTTGTCCTTTCTGGCCAGCTCGAGAGATCTGCGCCGTTCCTACAGCGTCTGCGACGCCGATGCACTAGGCGATGTGTCCATCATCTCCACCGAGGTGCTTGATGCCCGATCGCGGGCTACACTCGCTGGTGTTTCGGGCCTTTCTGCGCGAGCAGAGGCTCCCGTGCCCGCCTTCGTTGGTGGCGGAGCGGTGCTAGCAACGTCCGCCTGGCGGGTTGGCGGCTTGCCTGTCGGCCCACTGTATGTAGTTCGAATGGCCACTAAAGACCGCTGTGGCAACGCTCCCTGACATGCCACTGTGGCCTAGCTGGATTCATGCGACGAGGATAGATGTTTCCGTGCCCCTTTGAAAGAGATGTTCTCTCAAAATGTCAATGCAATAATATCTTCTTTTTTTTTAATATGGGCAAAACCGGGAGTATGCGGCATGTTCTCCTTGAGTGTTTGCCCAGTGAGGTGTGTTGCCACATTTGGCGGAAGGATGACCTTGTGAAGCACATTTTGCACAGTTTGATGGGCCTAGGCAAGCTTTGTGACCCTTGACCAAAATATTGACAGTTGCGGCATCGGCGAACGTTAAGGATGTATGGCCTCGCGGAATTTTGTATATATAATTTCGAGTGTTTCAGGGAGCGTTTACTAGAGGCAAAGGTAAATATTATATATTTGGCGGGTGTTTCAATGTTCCCTCGTCTTATTTTTATTTGTTGTACATTAAAAACCTCTTGGTACTTCCACCCACCAAAAGTTCAGCTTCGCTCAGCTGTAGCAGTAGATCTTCCTCAGAAATGACACCCCGGACGTTTTTAGAGAACGATGCTCACTTACAGGGATCTCTCCGAAAGCCACAAGTTCTGAAAAGCTTTCAAACTGAAGCTTGTTTCGCACCTCTAAGAGGAGGTCACCCTTCGCCATTTTAGTTGCCTTATTACCTGGTCCTATAGTTTCAGTTAAACACTTGGCTACGAAAAACGGCGAGAGGGTTCTTACTGTCTTGTCAAGAATTTCTTTGTTGATCACATCGAATCTCGGAAAGTAATTTTTCATTCGATTCAGGAAAGCAACTGTCTCATCGGTGCGTCCTCTTTTTGATACAGAACTATGAGGAAGTGCAGCGAAAGAAGATGAGGCCATGAAGCTTCAGGTCTGTTCGGTATCAATGGCAGCCACCCACCACGGAGCCCACGAAGGAGACGCTACAGTGCCTTTGTAAACGGAATTGTATGTGCCAACCGCACATCGCCACTATTACCTAAACTAGCATACCCAATGTTGGATACATCACACCAGGTTAGCCTTAGCCACCGGAAATTATGGGAAAAGAGATTAATAAAGAAAATAGGAAAGATAAAGAGAAAAGGCAAAAGGTCTTGCAGGGGACAGGAAAAGGCGACTGCCGATTTCGTCCGGGTGGGTCAGTCCGGGGTTGCCGTCTATGCGAATTTGCTGTAATTGGAACTTTTCTTCTATCGGACACGCCTTCTCAGGTCTCCAAGAGTTGGTCATTCACACAATAACATTTTTCAAGCTTTTCATCAAAGCGCGAAAAAAGAAAGTCTGACATATATAATTGAGACTTAAAGGGACACTAAAGTGAAAAATGATTTCTTCTGTCATCTGTAAATTACAGTTCTACAACACCAAAAACACCACTCTTACAACGATAAGACGTTTGGTAAGCCAGAAAAAGCGCAAGAAGGAAATACGGGTGGCGACGCCTACTTATGTTCCCGCACCTGGGGGCTGTGACGTCTTGGATTTTGACGGCATCTTCCAGGGCCTACTAACTATATATAGCGGTACAGATTGACTACATTGTGTTCTAAAGGAACCAAATATTAAACGTGGCAAGTTTCGGGAACCTTCATTCAGCCAACGCGGCCCAAATGCGGAAACATACTTCGGAATCCCTGATGTCACGCTGACGTACCAGCGCTGGGGTTTGGGCGCGAAATTCAAATACTGATACTTGAACCTTCATTTTCTCATCTAATAATCAAACTATTTTCTTGAAATGACTGTCTGCAGGGTTCGCAAACAATGCTTCATTAGTATAAACTGATTTATTGTTTCGCTTTAGTGCCCCTTTAACATGAAAAATAAAAACGGTAAGGTTTTTTTATCCTCTTTTTATTCCTATTCCTGTTGTTTTATTCAAGAAACACTGCCGCGGAGCAAATCGAAGTCAACATGCGAGGGTAACCCGAGGTCGTTGACAATAGCTTGTCGATTACGAGCTGATGAAAGGGGTGCGTAATTATTAGCATTATACCTTCATCGGTGGCAACATATTTAGTTTTGTACATGATAAATATAGGAGCAAACGCGACGGTATTGGCAAGAATCATTCGCGAAAGCGCCAGCAAATGCTATCACACAATTATTTTAAGCAGAGTAAGGCTTTTTCTAAGAGCGCGTGGGTGTTTTATGTATAAGCTTTGGTTATATTTAACATTAATACAACCTTTTCCGAGCTCAATATTCTTTCGAATGTTATCCTATAGGGCACGCTGCCGGTCTAGTTGGTTTGGATTCATAATAGACACGAAGCAGCGCAATGTGACAGTGAAGACACATTCACAGCACTAACTTTCGACTAAACGTTTTATTTGATCGCACGTGTCATTATACAATAACAGCGGATCGAAAATAAAAGCAAGGAGACAAACATATAAAGATGCAGTACAGAACCGACACGTGTCGTCACTGTCCCCGCATCGCACCCGGTCATTTCAGCGATGATTCTAGCTGCGTTTCTGTCTCCAATAAAGCCAGAGATGGAAAGCTCACACATTTTATTAAATAGTGCAACTGTTTAACATAGTCAACATAGTAACATAGCCGTAGTAGACTAAACGTTTTATTACAGCGAAGCTGCAATAAAACGTTTAGTTGAAAATTAGCGCTGTGTATGGGTCTTCTTACTTTTAGTCCCGGTCGTATTTCACTGCTCCGTGTCTATTATTCTACGACTACATAAAACAGCTTTGAATTTTGGCGAGCCAATAGGTTGATAGTGTATATTGGTAAAATTACTTTTCCTGGCTGACTTTCATTATTTCATTACATTAAAATCGAAAGATTATTTCCCGCAAGAAAACGCCGAAACTAGGAATGCTAAATTGATGAAAAGTGATGAACGCCTCTATTTTCTTATGCGCATGTTGTTTGAAATATTCCAACTCAGAATGTAAGACTACCATATAAGGATATTCCAACTGCTTGTAATATTCTGACTTGGAATGACGGAACCTTACATCCGCTACTGTAATGCTTACATACACTGCCACCCTTACAGCATTCTGCGCGCATCTAAGATTTGAACCTCGCATTCCCCGCGTCAAGGTCTTCGACTCCATTGCATCGCTTACCCTGCACGCCAGTGTTTCCACACGCAAATGGCCGAATTTCTTAATCTCAGCAAAACTCGGCAATAGAAACACCACAGCGCGAACCCGCGTTCATTCTTCCGTGTCAAATTTATTGCCTTATGTTGGTTACGCTCGACGCAACTTTAAAACATGCATCGTTTTAACACGGGTGAGGGCGCACGAAACCACGTGCTGGGAAGAATTTACGCGCGAAGGAGGCGACATGTGCGGCAAGCGTGACCTTGTTCAGCACTGTAAGGCACCTCTTGTGCGTCCTTGGCGGAAGGATGGAAACATGCGCCTCTGTCCATAGACGAGGGCGCACAGAAGCCGGCACAGAGAGACGTCACAAGTGGGGCGCCGCGCAGGTCACGTGGCCAATGCGTTTCGAAAGCCAGAAAAACACGGTGGGCGGGCGGGCGGGTGGCGGCGCATTTGTGTTTGTGTGTGACATCGTGCCTGCCACTGACGCGTAGGTGCAGCGACGCCCATTTCTTTCTTTCCCCCATCTGTCATAGTCTCGGCCTGCGAATCTCGTTTTGTGTGGCGGGCCGTGAAAGGGAAGTCACTTTCGCGACTTGGCTCACTTCGAATGGGTGTTTCCACCAAGCGCGGAAGTACGTGTTGACACACTTTGCTTTGGGGTCGACGCTATACGTCTGGTGTTTCCGAGCCCGGTAGCAAGCTATACACGCTGTGGGAAATGAAAACCGATCACGAAAGGGGGGAGAATGCACTCCCGAGTCGGACGTATAAAATGAAGCACGAAAAGACCTCACCCTAGTGTACAATTACGCGTTGCCATCGAAGTCGGCGTCGCACTATCCTTTTTTCCACAGAGTGCGCATGTCTACCTCCTGCCGGCTTTGTTCGACCTTTCGTGTCTCCGAATCCTTTAAAGACGAACGCCTTAGATTGCTCATGGGTCGAAAAAAATCTGACGAGCGTCCGGCGTTTTGGCACCAAAATTCAAGTGGCTGCGCCAGTAAGCCATCAATTTCTTTATTGATAAAAAAGCTCGGTTATATATGTTCGCGTTGAACGGACACCCTTCTAAGTAATCAGTGTGGCCACAAAAGTGTCGGCGTGTGGTTTTCCCGGTTTTGTTCATATTTGCCGAGCAAGGTGCACACTTCTTATGACGTTTTGAGCGTAGGTACCCCTGCCAGCACCAGAAACAAATATGTTGTTGAAAGCTAGTGCGGTGTGCTTGTCTAATTTGCCTTTCCATGTCCCTCTCATTCTGCCTGCGCTACAATAAAATTGAAGGCAACACATATACGAATCCATTTAGCAACCCTCGTTCATTAAAGTGTTAAAATAAAAATAATTCGTTCAGTGAGCCTGCCGTATATGTCTTAATGGTCCTCGTAGACTTTCCACAACCGTTCTAACGTGTGCCAGTAACCACGCAGAACCAGTGGCGTTGTCTAGGCGATAGAAAAAGAGACCAAGAGAAATGCAAGTAAAGGGAACACAAGTTGAAGGAAGTAACAGCGCACTCGAATGAGTATGTCAAAGCAAGTTAATGATTGTCTCGTGAGCGCGCATGCATTCACCTTCATCCTCGTTAGCGTATGCTAAAGTGACTAAACTGTTCTTCCTCTCTTTGATGGTTCTGACCCTCCACAATTTGGCTGCTACTGCGCAGAAGCATTTGCTGATGCTTTCATCGGACCGCGCTCAATACGCCAGTTCTTGTCAGATCACCAAAGCTAAGCAAATTGGCTCGGTCAATCTTTAGGGAATAGGCCAACTGGCCACTCCGACGGACGCTTGTGACAAAGCCACAAGTGAGCGCCAGAATACAGAAAGCGGCAACCCTGACAGCGGCATACTTTCGACGACAAGGTCGCGCGATAAATATAGAAAAATGTGCACTAGTGGCATTTACACGCAACCCGATGTCTTTCTAACCGGTGTGTATCGAGGGCCACTCAACTGGGGACAAGAAAACCCAGATTCTTAGGCGACATTGTGGATCGTGACCTCACCTGGAGTCAACATGTCTCCTACATGAAGAAAAAAAACTCACCTGTATTGAGAATATGTTTGAATTCGTAGCCAGAAAATCGTGGAGACCATCCGTGATCTCCATGTTACAGCTATACACGGCACTTTTTCTCCGATTTTTGCGATACAGTCTTGCTGTCTTGTCCAACACACGCAAGGCTAATCTCCAAGCACTACCAGAGCGAACAATCCCAAACTTTTCGGACATGTCTTGGCCTCCCGAGACGTTCTTCGATAGCTGCAACGATTGTCATTGCACAGGAGCATCTGATCACCATTCATACCGTCGTTGAGATGCTAAGCGCGCACATTCGACACTTCTCACGGCTACCATCCCATGATTTAGCTGGTTTGCCAGCGCGAAGACCACAGGTTACATTGTGTAGTATTGTGACGAGACATCATGCCTTGATACCTGAGAAACGCCCAACATCGGTATTGGGGTGTCTCCGGCAAATTCACGTGTGCCTCTCAGTTCCTGGGATTGCTAAAAAGGCAGACTTGTCACATCTAGCCTTGAAGCAGTTGTCTCTGCTTCTCCTCAATGAGTATTATTTTGACTGCATAACCATTACACGGACGGTTCCACCAATTCAAACCGCTCTACCGGAGCAGTAGTTGTTCCATCGGCCGCCGTCTCTTTGCATTTTAAGTATTCGCACAATACCATGTCTACAAGAGCAGAACTTGCGGATCTTCAAGGTGCACTCAATTGCGTGCTACAGCAGCCACCAAATCGCTGGGCCATTTTCTGCGATTCCAAAGCAGCCCTAGAAACTCTGCAGTTTGCCGGGTTAGACGAGCAGCTAGTGTTAGACGAGCAGCTAGCGCTCATCAGCGCGCGCTCGAGAAAGGACACTAGATTAAGTTTCAGTGTTTGCTGAGCCATTGCGTAATTGTCGGCAACGACAGCGCAGATGAAGCTGCGCTGTCGGCTCATCAAAAAAATCAGTGTCATTCCACTCAGCGAAGGTGGATGACCAGCGAAGCTGTGTATGTTGGCTCCTTAATGGCAAGCTGTCCATTGTCGTGCATCAAACGCCATATGCACATAAATGGAAGGCGAGGCGTGACAAGTCGCTCCTCCACGACGTTGATCGTCAGGAGATTATAAGGCGCCGGGGGATGTACATACCCATGTATTGTTGCGAAACGCGGCACGACACATTTTACAAATGAATCCGGGCACGTACAACAGACGCGCACCTCACCACACTCCGAGGGCACACACTGCTTCATTGTCGCCAAAGCGATCGGACGTTGGTCGACGTCCCGCAGTGGAGTAATGATTGTGAGGTCACTAGAAAACTACAAGCGGTCGCACACAACACAGGCCGCACAAAATTGGTTCCCCACAAACTTCCTCTGAAACATGGCCGTTGCTCCGGTGAAACGCTCCAAGTTTGCGGGATCGGGGCCACATGGAGGGTTCGCTTTTCTTTCTGCCTCGTGGGCCTGGCGTGCAGCACGCTTACGGGACCGCCACCACGGGAGAGCGGAAGGAAAGGAGATACGCAAGCGCTTGGAACGCCGACAAAGAGAGGGCGGTGAGAACGTAGACATGGCCGACATGAGTCATAGAGTAGTATTTGGACCTAAGATATTAAACTTATTTTTGCAAGTTGGCGGAGCGTTTAAAACCTGCTTCACCTCCACCGCGGGTTGGTCCGGTATTGCAATACCTTCGGAATCGGCCAACGTATGGGTAGAAATTATCTATCTACATGACTCGATAGACGCACGCAACTTTTTCCAGAACCTAGCCATAAACAGCGTCGCTATAAAACATCAGCGGGTCCCTATACCACTCTCAATAACGGATGCTGCGCGGTAGATTCAATCACTTGCTCGCCACATCACACTTCTACGATGGAGTTCACCGGGTTTCACCAACTCACGCTTGCACTCTCTCGACCCTAACTTGCGACTTCGCCTGCTACCTGGACCCTCCCGTCGCGAATCAGCTTTACTGCGTCGCATGTACTTGGCCGTCGCATTTACAAATTCCTATTCGTTCCTGATAGAAATGGCCAACAGTGCGGCGTGCAATTTGTGCGGGTGCGATGAGACTATAAGAGCACCTTCTGTGTCACTGCCCATCTTTTGACACTCAACGACTTACTTTACAAGCGAAGCTCAACCTGCTAGATAATAGAGCGCTCTGGAAAGAGACGATCCTTGAACCATGGCCTATGCGTTTTTGCATGCAAAAGGCCACAAAAGCCCTTCTGAACTTCGGGAAGGATACTGGATTGTACAAACGTTTTTGACAGCGGAGATTCCTCTGCGAGATTCCTCTGCAACTGATTATAACTTTTCTTTTTTTCTCCTTATTTATTACTCCCCTTTCTCTTCCCCAAGTGTATGGTAGCCAGCCGGGCATGTCCTTGGTTAACCTGCCTACCTTTCTCTCTTTATCTCCCTCTCTCTCCGACGAACGCTCTTGGTTCCGCGGAATAGTCCAGGTGTCAACCTTGAAGAGTCAGTCGTCAGGGGATTCCAGCCGCTCCCTCACCTTTTTGCGGGATTGCTAAGATGTGTACTCCCAACTGTGTTTTTCTTTACTACAGCTTATCAAACAATGATCCGTCGAAAACTCAGTAAGTGTGAATTAGCCTGAGGGTGTATTTGCCAATATTCATTAGACACGTCCCTTTTCCAAGCAGGCACCTAGCGAAGAAATTTATGTTGTCGCGAAGCACTTTGAGCTGTAAGCGTTCGCGACTAGAACGTTGGAGCAGCGAGAGGTAGTGTAGCCGATCGAGCACCGAAACAAGGTTGTTCTTTTTCGTCGTCGTTGTCTCTCTCCTAGCCACAGCCCCACTGCTCCTTATTTTACAGTACAATATGAATAAATATAACAGAGAAAGAAGCTATTTATTGGGTAGCGAAAATACCAGAGGAGAAAGAAAGAAAAAAGGAAATCAGAAATAAATGCGCGAGTAAGCCTGAAAACTACATTTATTAGAATGTTTGATAACGACAAACCTGTCGTGTAAAATTTCCGCTTGAGAGATGCCAAGGTCGCGAATACGTTACTTATTGAATGAATTCCCATTTAGCGTCAAGACAATAAGGAATGCGACCATGGAAAGGGAAACATAATTGAAGACGTTATATACATGCACTACTGAATGTAATTATTATTTTATGAGCTGAACGACATAATATTGTAGCGCAAAAAACCGGGAAGAAAAGGTTCTAAGTGACACACAGAAGAGAAAGAAAGACCAGCGCCGTCTGTCTTTCTTTTCTGCCTGTCACTTAGAATCTTTCTTTTCCGTTTTTTGTTTTGTTTTTTGCGCTATAATGCCATATCGTTCAGCAAACACCCACTCGCCCAAGAAAAAGTTATTGTACTTTAAAGGGCGGCGAACGTCCTTTAACATACGTGTAAGATCGATGATTAAAGGACGTTTGCTGCGCTTACAAAGCGGTCACTACGTTCACTGCCTTTAACATATAAACTCTAGGGCTGTGCACCCGGGGCACGTTAAATATCCCCTGGTGAGCAAAATCAATCCGAAGTCCCCCACTACGGCGTGATTCGTAATCAAGTCGTGGTTTTGTCACTTAAAACCCCATAATTCATTCATTCAAAATCTGGGGTTAATTTCAATGCATGCGCATGCTCGTTTGTACGTATTTGTGCATGCTACATCGATAAGTTATGAAGTTGCAATCACACAATCTAAGCTATGGCACAACATTTTAAATGTCATGTTACATCGTATGGCTTATGCCTTCGCGAAGGTGTCATAGTTTTGTCAAGTCATTATATTCATTTCAGCTTTACATGTTTAGCGGGTTCGTCAACATATCAAGTGGATTTGAAGCTATTTCTTTAGCAGAATATAAATTCTGGAATGTATACCGCGCTATCGGCATCTTGCGACTACAGCGAGCTGAAGAAAGTTTTTCGTTGCAAGAGAACAAAAGAAGACGGGTGAAAATAACGGAAAGTTAAACCTCGTGCTCTTCGTAGACAGTACGTGACGAAAAGAGGCAAACATTCATGAAAGTTCCCGAAACATGATATCAGGCGATTATGTCACCCTAATGCGCCGTCACCTTGACAAACGGCGAAACCCAGCCTTCGAAGACGCGAACGCAAGAGGGGAGTTTAATGAAGCCCTTGGGGTCGAAAAGAAAACCAACCCCCGCATGCGCCATGCAAAACCAGGAACTGAAAAAACATAAAAAACAACGGTGAATGACACATTCTAAAGACATTTTTCAAAGAAAGCCACTTCTTTGCAAGTTAGCGATAAGGAAAGTGCGCTCACGCACTGATTGTGACCGTGTTTTTGGATTTGGTAAGCTTCAGTGACTTCTTTCTCGCATTTCGTGGCGCCCCTGCCAATAATTTTGGTATCTTCATAAACAAGATGGCAAAGGCAACTTCGGCAGTGAGCAGGCAAGTTTGCCCCTCCACTTGGCGCCACATACTTTTCATGTTCTTTTAAGTGAACATTGACACGGCGTCCAGTCTGTCCGATGTACACTCTACCGCACGACAATGGTATGCGATAGCCAACATTGGTAAAGCAGTCTGAATTTTGAAACATGGCGAATAGTGCAGAAGCTCTTAGGTTTCCGATTTTCAATCCTGGCACAAAGTCTTGAAAGTCTACATGGCGCAGAGAACACAACTCGTACGCCGTGCCTAGTGACAACTTTTTTCACGTTGTGTTAAAGCTTGTGGGTATAAAGAATAACGTCCACTCGCTTGCGATCCTCATTTCCATTTCCACGTGCGTGTACCCTGCCATCTGTTCCTTTTTTCAACCTAAAAGATTTAGTTTCGGCTACCGCCTTTAATATGTCACGGAAGCCAGCCGCCTTTAGACGCTAGATCAGCTCATCAAAACTTTGCTGCATTGAATGGCAGCATAATTTTTTGAGGGCATCCAACGCATTCAATGTTCTTTGTGCCTACCTGCTTTTGTACGGCGCATGCGCGCGTTGGTTTTCTTTTCTTATCGACCCAAGTGTTTCATAAAACTCTGCTGCTAGTCAAAGCGTGTGTCGTTGCCTTTTGTCTTCTCGTGCGTGTCTTCGAAGGCTGGGTCTCGTCGTTTGTCAAGTTATGTACCAACATCAAGAAAGGGGCTGACAGATGTAATAGCACACTGTGGTATAAAGTTTGTAAACAGGGATAAGGTGCCTCAGAAAGGCTGGCCAACGTTTCGATAGGAGGACCTATCTTCGTCAAAGGCGGCCTCGTCATCCTCGGCATGTTAGTTTTAGAGGGTTAGTGCAGTGACGTCACGTGCGGGTGTTGTCGCTGGCGGCCGGTTTTAAAGGGAGAGACTTCAAAGGAAACGAGTGCTGTCGTCCGACATCTGTGAGCTTCGTTCCCAAGACGAGGGGACAAGAGCGGGAAAGTGGGAACTAGGGGAGAAAAGAAAAGAAAGAAAGGCAGAAGGAAAAAAGGGAAGCCGGGGTGACACCAAGACAAAAAAAGGGAGAGAAAGAACAAGAAAGAGAAAAAAATTTAAGGAAGACGGGGGTCTGGGACAACACCCTCTAGAGAACTTGTCTTGTCTAGGAGGTGTTGTCTGGGAGCGCGTTGGGGAGGCGAGAGGTTAGGAAGCATTCAGGGGTATCGTTGGTGGCATGTTCTTGTGGCATTAGAAGAGCCGGTCAGGCGGTCAGTGCGCGAGTAACACAAAAAGACAAATAAAGAAACCATGAGTTGAAAGAATGTCTTGAGTAGCATAGCAGCAATACGACGAGTAATTTTGAAGTAGTTAAGATGGCGACGAGGAGTCTGCAGTGCAATGTACGGGGTGACTGAAAGGCAGCGGCATGGTCTTTCAAGGGGCATTGTCCCAGTCGCTCAACGTAGGTGTCGTTACGGCGGCATCCAGAAATGGCTATACCCTGGGTTGAGGCGCCGAAAAAGGCATATTTACTTCGGAATGTGTTGGTGAGGGGGTTTCAAACAATATATATAAAAGGAAGGGAGAAGAGAGGGGGGGGACCGAAACCGGAATAACAAAACCGGAGGGTGACATGGGCAGAAACGGGCGGGGGCAAGTGTACATGGGAGAAGGGGGTAGTACAGTTGATATAGACGTAAAAACCTGAAAGAGTATACTAAATTGAGTAGTAGGCACGAAAAAATTTTCGAAATGGAAGAGTAGGTGAGGTTAAGAATTAAGGTTAGCTGGTGGCATAATGTGTTTTGTGTCTTGGTTGATGATATGAGAATTTCAGATTTAAGTTACCGCTTTTAAAGATTCTAAGTTGCCGCATGCCAAATTAATTCCCGTCGGGTGTAGGCAATTAAACTTGTGTATGAGGTATGATTCCCTATATTTCCTTTCGCGAGGGGAACGGAAATTTGTATGTAGTATAGAGAGCCTTGCTTTGTCAAATATATGACCATGTTCATTAAAGTGGCTGGCTACTGCTTTAGGTAAATTGTGTTTTGTGTCCCCGCGGTGACCGTTGAGTCTTGTATGAATTTGTTGTCCTGTCTCACCTATGTATTGTTTGCTACAAACAGTGCATTCTAGACAGGCACCTTATCCCTGTTTACAAACTTTATATGTACCAACAGGCTATTCTATGCCATCATCGCATTATGGCCGTTGGTCGCGGAATAACTGAGTAGCTGAAAGTGACACCTGGTATTTCCGTATTCTCCTTGAATGCGTTACTTTCTTTCAAGCGAAGACTGATTATGTTCCTAGGTTTATTGCCCTTTCAAATATGTGCTTCCAAAGGTGTAGGTTGCTAAACCCACGAGCAGTCATTGACTCACGTAGTTCAACGGCCCGAAGCTATTCACAATGAGAGACAGCGTAGTGGAGAGCTCCCGACTCATTTCTACCTCCTGGGTTCTCCGACACGTAGTACGCACCTAGAACATCGGCACGCTAGTGCAGTCGCATTCTACCCTCGTCGGAATACCGTCGCTGCGGCCAGAATTTGAACCCGGAAACTCGAATCAAAGCCATTGCAGTAATTTCAGGGCTGTCGTCATAGATTCCGAAGAGTATGTCGAAGCTGCTTTACATCCAGGTACCTACAACAATATGTGTGAGTATATGAGGACTACTCAGAACTGAGTTCCTTTTCTTTTTGTGCCTTTTTGGTCAACCGGAAATGGCTTTCTACAAAATATATCATCGATTGAAACTTTGCATGCGAGGCGATGTGCTCAGACTTCGCGGATGATTTACCTTTTTCAGAAATAATGCAATCTCGTAAACTTTTGTGGCCGACAGTGCCTTGTCACATAGCATTGGCTATCTATTCTAGCAAAGAAACGGAACATTTCACTGACCTTTTCTTGTCTACGTCGTGAAATGACACCGCGTCCTGCAGAGACTCATTCAGCGTCAGTCGGGGTGAATCAGCGTGTAAGGTGCGTTGGGATGGTGCCACATTGCCACAAGTGACGAGGCTGGCGACTACAGCACCACCACCGGAGACCACCGTCGTCCGCCATGTATAGTTAGTGCTAGTGAATGCCTCCCGGTTACGAATGAAGATGGTCCGTTTGCAGTCCAACTGCACAGAAAGTGTCTTATTTTTCTTCAGCAATCGCCGTCGTAGATGGAGTGCCGAGTCAGGAATCTGTTGCGGAACAAATCAAGCGAGTTGTTTCAAAGCGGTCACGCCACCCTGGATGTAAGCGACCTAGCACAAAAAGAAACTTCAGTTCTGCACCGCATGTTAATTAGTGAACCGGTTACCAGATACATGGAACTTCTACGGCATAAAAGAGTGCTTCCTCATTAGTTTGCGCAGGCCGGCACCCTACCTCTGATAACGACCTCCATGATAACACGATCAGCGGTGTGATGGACAGTCACTGAATGCCCTTAAAGGGAAGCTGAAAGGTATTCCAGAAAAAATGAGTGAACATGTGTACATAATGGTTTTCAACCCTCCGAATTCGAATATCGTATCGAAATTGAGCGAAAGAAAGCGCAAATATATTTTATTTCGACGAAAACTGCAGCAGCGGACACGCCCAGCTCGCGCGTCTCGTTTCCGCCTGTGTTTGGTCGGGCGCCTCGTGACGTCAACTCTAGTGACCGACCGCCGCCGCTACACATGAAGCGCGGTGCCAGGTAGTTTGGTGCTGTAATGGAAAATTAAGAGGTAATGGAAAATTTAGAGAGACTGCGTTTTTCTGACGAGTTCGGCGTTACTCCCTAGATGTGCGAGCCGATTGCGAAGAGCCGGCCTCTCGAAGAAGCAAACGATGCTGGTGCGAGCAGTGCTTTCGACGCGAACGAAAGCGAAGTCTTGGGATCTCCTCGTGTTCGAAATGCTCTTTGGTGAGTATGTTTTTTGCAAAGCGATCTAGTGATCTCGCCGATCTTTCGCCGATCTAGTGAGCTCGTTTCCGGTCAAACAACTGTAGTGTTGTGTTCCTGCATGCCTCCTCGTGGAACGTAAGCGGGGATGCGATCGTCGGCATTTGTGCGCTGTCCAAAGCTGTCGGCAATCTACAAAGACGGTTTAAACGCGTGAAAAGCTTCCCGGTTCATGCAGTACGTGTAGTGACCTTCATCTGTGCGCCATCCGCACACTACTCGTAACCGAAGTCGTAGAGGCGGCGAATTCCGTCGGCTACGTGAGACCACTCTACATACACGCAGACGCACCAACGAAGGAATGCAGGATCTATCGAAGCAGATTACGATGGCACGCACGCAGAAACAAGCACGGTCAGGCACGGTCGCGCAGGCTGCGAAGGAACAAAACACTAGAGTTGACGTTACAACACCGCGGTTTCCGGTCTCCGCTCGCATCGTCAGCGTCAGCAGCAGCGCGCGGCATTCGACGGGGGGCGGAGCTACAGCGCAATTTTAACCGACGATTACGTCTCTCCTAATTGAAAAAAAAAAACCAAATTTTACCTACATGGTTTATAAGGTTCCCGCGTCCGTATATGAGCGTCTTATTGAATTCGACAGACTCTTCAGCTTCCCTTTAAGTAAGAAAGGTTTTGTTAATCTCAACCCCCGTACTCTGGAACGTTCTTAAGTAGGTGAGCTAATATTTACGAAGAAGAAAATTCAATGTCATACGCATTACTTCAGAGCTTTCCCTGCGTGCTGAAATTAGCCGTAGGCAGGGTGAAATCGAATTGAGCATCTCATCTTACGTACCAAGATGACACATCGTGAGGCGGAAAGAAACGCTCAGGCGGAAATATTGCTGGCATACATTTACCACGTTACCTGTTCCTAAGGAAACACACATAGGCCCACACTACACAAGCGGCTAAGAATGCACAGGAGGACACGCACGAGACATTAATTGAGTGTCGCAGCTATCCTCTGGTCATTGTCGCGCAAGCCATGTCAAGAAGCATAGGGCGTCAATGTAATTGTAAAAGTAATTGTAAACTGATTACGTTTCCCAAGAAAGAAAGTGGCAGTTTCACCCGGAAGGCGAATAGCAATCGATTCGACAGAAATACTCCAGTCACCAGGACATTTGGCGGCACATTGCGCACAATGCGGCTGCAAGCATATCTTGAATACAAAAAAAAATGAAGAAAATCAAGGCCTTGGCTCGCTGAAGATCTAAAAAAAGCACGTGAAATCTTAGAAGCGTATTTCATGCTCAAAAATTACTCGGGAAACCACGTTAGCAAACGCTCTGTGGCGCTGGGAGACACAGCTTTTAAATTCATAGACGAATATTATATCAAGCTATACTTGCCATTGTTAAATCAGATGTGCGTAGATCTTCTTTTTCGTCTTTCATTTCATGTTTTCTATTTACTTTCAGTCACCCTACCGTGCATATATTTGACGTGCGCTAGCGAATAATAAACAGTTGAAAGTTAGCGCACATGTGTGTCAGTCTCTTTTATGCGTTGCATATTGCAATCACTCAGTTCAGCCCTTGGGCGCGGCCGGGCAGCCACCATTGGGGGTATGAGCCATCATAGTGGCTCATACCCCTACACTAGAGTTTTATGCGTTGCATATTGCAATCACTCAGTTCAGCCCTTGGGCGCGGCCGGGCAGCCACCATTGCCCTTTCGCGCAACCACGTGACGTGACGTCACGACAGCCGCAGGAAAAGCTGGGCCCCAACTCGCAACGCAACGCAACGCGCGCAATATGCAACGCATTCTTGGCTTAACCAAGCTAAGCCTGGCCATTGTTTATCCTTTCTATAACAATATAGCGCAGTAAACAGAACTATGCCATACCAACTAGCCCCAGTCGAAGCATTACTGAACATCTCACTCGATGAGCATGCACACGTGCTGTCAAAACGCTGGCGTGAGGAAAAGCGGCAGCAGCAGCAAGCGAATTGACCATCGTGCTGTCTCTCGCTTCAACACGAACTAAGCGGCAAGAACACAGCGCACACGAAGCTATGAGCTCCCGGCTCACTTAGACTCTGTTCTCATCGCAGATCGCTTTCAAGATAGGGCCCATGCCATACGCAGCAGCTGCCGCTCCCCCGGTGCCATTGCGCGCGACGGAAGACGGCGCGCTTCCTCTCCGCTTTTCTCACTTGCACGCGCGAGATTGATCCGCCATCATCGTCTCACCGTCGCACGCTTTCGCTCGCACATACAGCATACGGTGCGCGGCGCGGGAACGACTTTATCGCCCTAGGATTTCGTCCGGAAGACCACGGCAACGCCAACGGCAGAAATGCGCCTGGAATATCCAACCAATTATTATCGCAATAAAACTAAGCTGTACAGAAGTAAAATGAAATAGATCATGTTCTTACTGGAAGTTGTTCACTGGGCCGCTTCGCGCGTTTCACTTCACTGCGTACTGTGCAACACGTGATTTTGGCGCAGATATCAGCGCGGACATGTGGCACTCGTCATGACGCTTTGCCGACAGCGCGTTTAATGCCGCCCTGACCGCGAATATTAGATTGTTAGAACTACGGAAGAGCAGTCATATAGCCTGGTAGTGCACTGCATACGGACGCAACTACCGCACACGTATACAGCCGAAACACGGCGGCGCATGAGTTGCCATCAAATCGACGCGCACATTGCCGTGTTTTCGCGGGATCTCGCTTCTAAATGTAGCCCTGTAGCAAGATCCGTATGCAGCGCACACGACTACGAATGCAAACAGTGGCAGCACCCACTGGCAAGCGGGCTACTATTGCTGCGCAAGATATAACCTGGACAGTCGACAAGCAAAACCAAGTGGGTAAGCTGGCTTTGCTCTCTTGCCGCGCGAGTTCATCCAGTGGCGTAGTGTAGTCGAGGTGAAAAGATAGAGCGCGGGCTGCTGCAGAAGGTGAAGCCGCAGAAGTAAATGAAAAGTGGGAGGGTGCTCTTTGGCAGAGTCTCGTGTTGGAAATTAAGCAACGCAATATAGCGCTGACGAAAAACGAAGTGTTTTCTTTCTCATTCTTGTTATTTTCAGCTCTGATATGCCTGAGGTCGCGGGATCAAAGCCCGGCCACTGCATTCTGACGGGGGCGAAATGCAAAAACTTCCGCGTGCCGTACATTGGGTGCACGTTAACGAAAACCAGGGAATCGAAATTAGCCCTAAGTCCCCCAATCCGAATCGCCTCAAAAACAGATCGTTGTTTCGGCACGTAAAACCCCAGAATTTAATTTTAGTTTAGTTTTCCTCTGACAACTTTCTATTGTATGAGCCCATTGCTGTAGGAAGGTATGATCCCATGGAGCAGTTCCAAGCTTTAGGAAGATATGATCCAGGGGTGAATCGTAAAACAGGCATCGGGAGAGTCGGATAGAAGTGTTCGAAATAAAAAGGTATAGGATATAATCTATCGATGCACGTAGTTTAGGTGCACCGGTTCTTCTATCTTGTAGACTCCACGATAAGTAGATTATCTGGTTGGCGCTGTCGGTGCATGTTGCGAAGGTGGCGCTGTACCGTAACGCAAAACTGGTTTACGGGTGCGCTCGAAAAGCACAAGCCTCATGACCCACTACAAACGGGCCCAACTGGGCTAGTGCAGAGTACGGTATAACCCCGGGTCGACGCTTGGCCAGCGTCACGACTCGTTAAATCGTCGTTTGCCGGCACTTCATTAAAGTTATTCCTATCCTATCCTGGTTTACGGAACAAGTGTAGAGGTAGCAATGCAAGAATATATTGTATGTTTCACAGATACGTGCGCTGCTAGGCGGGCATAGCCACACATCAAACCGTAGGTTTTGAAATGGCACTCAGCGCGGTAGCTCACTAGCCATGGCGTTGCCCTGCTACCACAAGGTCGCGGGATCGATCCCGGAAGCGGCGGTCGCATTCCGATAGAAGGGGTATGAATGTACCATGCATTGCGTGTACGTTAAAGAACCCCATGCAAGTGGTGAAAATTGAACATACGAGCCTCATAATCACTTCGTAGTTCTGACAGTAAAACAGCAGAATTTTTTTTTTTTAGGCTGTTGAAAGTTTTGGGGCGGCATCCTTCGTTAAGCACGTGAAGGGCAACTAATTAAACTAGATTACCTTAGTACTTATGGTGCGAATGACAAAATAATGGTGCGTAAGCCATATCTGGACACGCGACGTAAGCTTGCACCAACATTCAGCACCAGAAGAGTGCAAAAAGTAAAGGAATAATCGTAGAATCTGCGCTTATACAAACCGATAACGCTGTCCTGAGCAGCGACACAGTATTTTACCTAAAGTAATCACGAAGCCTATTCGCGGTTTGTGAACGCATTCCGGGAGTTCCTTCACGTGTACTGGGTTTCGTATTTTGTCTCTCGATCTGCGTGCAAATAAATGTTGCCCATTGAACGAGCCGTTCTATTATTAATGTTGTTTCCGCAACTTTTTTTGGTGGAAAGCAATGTCGTGCAGATTTATCGAAGCGATAATGGGCTAACAGCTGCGTGCCCCCCATTACCCCCCCCCCCCCCCCCGCGTTATGGCCCGTCCGCGGGGGACTTATCGTGTTCGACAGTTAAGATAGCAAGGGCTGTGTGCGGTCGCAGGGAAATAGCCACAGCAACGTTTCCATTCCACTGACTTGAGTGCGTGCTTCAATTTAGGCCCGTATGGCTCGAGGCTATATAGGGCGAAAACGCGTGCATTTTTCTCGTTTTCTGCAAACTGTGCCAAACACAGCGTGTTGCTTTTGTTGTTGTTTATTAACTACGATTATACGCGGACAGGCGACGGCCTTTCTTCGTCTACGTTTCATTGCGTTCGCATTTATAGCTAAAAGAACTTGGGGAAATTTGTTTGTACGCCCGAATAGAGTACATTCACGCCTGTGCGGGGGATTCCTGCACACCTTTGTTGTTGATGACATTTAACTAATGATACCCCGAGAAAACAGGCCACCGAAGGGTCACCAATCATAAAGAAATAAACTCCAGGGACTAACGAATGTAGGGGGGGGGGGGGGGGACGGGGGACGAAACGACCAAAATAAAATACAGGTGGCAATGCAGAAAGGGAATATAGCGCAGGAATATAACATTTAATTCGGGCATAGCCTGCTATACAATGGGCCTAGTCAGAGCGCACTGTATCGGCGGCATGCATTAGGTCACGCTCAAAGCGATCGCGGTCACTTCGCGTCTGCCTTAATGTCCAACTCAGAGCGACACAGCTGCGTGCGTGGCGTTCCTAAAGTTCGCGACAGATACATTGTCATGGAAAAATTCCTCATGCATAACGCACGCTGTCAAGATTGTCAGGAAGCATAAACAAAGAGCCGAGCAATGAACCAGCACCGTACTCATGAAAATGTCGAAAAAAGTACTTGGTCGCTTCTTCCAGTCCTGTTTTCATCAAAGCTGAAGTAACATATATAAAACAGGAAACTCGGCTAAAAAAATAAATAAAAGGACATCTGTCCATTGTAGGGGCTCTTTGGACAGTCTCACCATTTATCTCTACGGCTGGCGTTTAGACAAGGTAACGGAACACCACCCACTGTGATAGTTGCCTCTTCTAAAGCACCTGCGAAAGCCGACTGTGGAACAAAAAACTCAATGTATAATGTCTTGGATCGGGATGTAGTACTTCTTAATACGATTTACTATTTATCGTAGTGTTTACCATGTATCTGTGCATTGTGTATTGTGAAAACTGGCACAAGCACAGTTTTCGCAGATTCGTACCGGGTAACAAACCGCAACTAACCTGCCTTTTAAAGCGAAGCTTTCTTTGCAGCTTCTCCCGACTTTCCGGGCGCTGTGCTGCTGTTATGGTCTAGCTCGTAGGCGCCGTTGAGTTTTCTGCAACACCCCCAAATGCCGCTCGCCTGCGCGCATCCCATTGCCAGAAATACGTGAGAAAAAGAAGGCCGCACCCAGAATAATTTTAGAACCACATAAAATTATTTGGCAGGAAGTCAACAACAATACAACAACATATCCTAGACCTAAGATGGAAACGAACTGGAAGGGGACGCGGAATTAAATTACATCCGAAAAGTAACAGCCGAATCTTTCCAAGGCAATGACAAGGCTTTACTTGAGGAAGAAAATAGCATGAAAGAGTCAGAAGGGAAAGAAGCTGGTGCTGATGAATTTAAACTGGAAGAAAGCCGAAGAGGGAATTCCGAAGCGCACAGCCACAGGGCTAGGCGAAGTTCCCGTTAGGCTGATCAATGAACTAGGTCCAAAAAGTAAGGAACCTCTGCTGAAAGCAGTTGAAAAAAGAGATAGGCGAATACCAGACAGTGAACAGACAGTGTCATCTCAGGGCCAGGAAGTACCTGGCGTAAAAGAATATAAATACACTGGTGTATGGATAAACGAAGGCAACAGATACATGGAACCACAAGAAAATACAATAACAGGGAAGGGGAAGAGAAATACAGCCATAATAAAGCACAGATCGCTATGAGGATACAATAGGCACGAGGTGCTCCGAGGTATGTGGAAAGGTGTAATGGTTCCAGGACTTACTTTTGGAAATGCGGTTGTTTGCTTTAAATCAGGGGTACAATCAGGAGTCGATGGGAACCACAGGTCAGTGGGACGCTTCGCATTGGGCGCTCACGAGAAGACTACAAATGAAGCTGTGCAGGGTGATATGGACTGGAGTAGTTTTGAAGTGAGGGAAGCTGCTGCGTATGGCGCGGCCACGCGAGCCCTGCCCTGAATACGATCTGCGATGCAGACAGTGTAAACGTCTAGGAGCACCGAGGGCGATAATAGCACCCATAGGCTTGCGCGTCACCCGCGTAAGAGGGTGGAAGAGTGGCGACGGCGCCTATGCACGTTGCCTGGGCTTCTGTGGTCATAACATCACGCCCGTCGGAGGTGTCGGCGCGGCTGCAGCAGCTGTTGCGGCATATGCATGGGAGATGCTGTGACCGCAGCGGCACTTGTGTCGGCGTAGTGTAGTGCCGTATTAAACAAAAAAAACGTGAGATTTCATAATGTTTGCAGCCCATGTATGCAACCTAAACAGCTTCGCTGGTAATGCGTCCCCATATGAATGTTGCAGCCCCACGATTTTATTTTTACGCTGAGAAAGCGGCTCTTCCTCGGAGGGATTAACTGATCCTCCTAAATAATATTTGTATCGCATCTACGTGAAGCTACTTTGTGTCCGTTTAGACATTATCGTATTAAACAATATACAACACAAACTTCGTCTACACCCTAAGTTTGCACCCATCGGAACTCATCTTGTCCCACAACAATAATCATCCATCTTACGTGCCTTTCCTTTCTTTAATGTTGCGCGCCCGGTACTTGCAGGTGACAAACGGCATGCGCGTTGTCAACATGGCATTGCTTTCTTGACAGGAAAGTAGCGAGCGCGGAGTTTTCAAGAAAGGAAACGCAAGCAGGACAGATGACGATTATCGTTGTTGGACAAGATAAGCTCCAAAGGGTGCAAACTTTAATAGTTGGAACTAACCGCCATCACCATGGCGTACCCACACACTGTGCATTGATACATAACGCATTGCGCGGAAACTTCACTGTGCCTGGTGCCTCTAACGTGTTTGTTGCCTCTCTTTGCTGCTTTCAACTTGATGAGGTCTCATTCTTTGTGCGAATAGGCACTATCACAGCGCAAAGTTCATGCCCTAAAGGTAAGCTTGTCAAGGATACAGAAAACAAGCTCAATATTACCAAACGCGATCATTTTTGTGGGTCGCCTTTCGTGAATTCCCTGTGGCATACGCTGTCAGGGTAAAAGCATGCTAGTGGCTCATGCACAGTCATGTCTTTCAGCTTATATATTATGCTTTTTCGCCCCGTTGTCAGTCTAAACCTCGCACGCAACAGTCACGTCACATCAGGGAGCAGCTTTGAACCGATCCTAACTCTCTTGCGTGCGTAATCATGCGAACTACAATTACCATCAGGAGTCAAATATCTCGGAGCATAGACACGCTAAAAGATTTCTTCCAACCTATACTATGTAGAAGCACGACTGCCTCTAACTTTTCAATACGAACATACCCACTTACTGCAGTCAACAGAAGCTTAATTATTCAATTTTGGTTAATTGGTCTGCTGACAGCGATAACTATCTTCTCGCGTTGTGTCTCCCTGACCACATAACTTATTTGCACAGGTGGTCTTCGCGTGCCTCCCAGTGCCTAATTTTAAGGAAACCATAAAGCTTAATTTTGAACACCCTCTATATAGTCACACAAAAACTATACGCAGAACGCAATGAAAAACGATAGCAATATTTAATTTTGTGATAGCTCGAGGCATCTCATCTCCTTGTCAGTGAGAGCGACAGATGAGGTACTGATGCAACCGCCCTTTGACCATAAATTTGTTCCCGCTTCGATATAGAGGTGCTTTCTGAAAAGGAAATAAATTGTTGGAAGTCAGTGATCAGTTCTCTCTTCTGTCCCCTCTGGTGTTCTTACGCTGTTAAACTTTAAAGCACGTTTTACCAACAAATCCAATCTTGCATCCTTTTTAATTTCATTTCTCGTACAACCGGCCCTTTTCAATATCTACCGCTTGAACTTCATGTTATCGTCAATGTCATCGCAGTTTCCCCCTGCCGCGGGCGCAGGCTTTCCTTCTGTATCTGGAAAAAAAAGTGCTTCCTGAAGACGTTTGACTTCTTTTCGGTGGCTTCACGCCTTCTCAAGGACACGGGACAATAGTGTGCAAAATCCCGAAGTCTCAACTTGCAGAGGCAAGTGCGGTTGTGCAATGGGTCTGCTGAGGCTGCGAAAGGGCTCCTATAACTTCGTCGAATTGTTTTCCAACCAACCGGACGGCGCGAGACATGACCCGCCGCGCCGAACAGGGCAACGCCTCTCGCACGATAGCGAACGCTTCTCGAGCAGAACGGGACAGGCTCACCAGATACAACGACATAACCAGTGCATATTTGAACGCCGGAAGGATATACCCACCGCCGAGTCCCAAATTGAACAGGAGGCAGGCCGTCGCGTGGCGACAACTCCAGACGAACACCTTCCCTAATCCATTCCGTCTGAAACTTATCTTCCCAGATAAGCATCAGGACGACACGTGCAAATTGTGCCAGGAAGGACCAGCAACACTCAAACACATGCTGTGGGAGTGCAATGTAGTTATAGGAGGGATGGCAGTTACTCCGGAGACCCTGTCGTCGAGGTGGGCCGCCGCTCTGCGCAGCTCAGACCTCGGAATCCAGATGGGGGCAGTACAGCAAGCCTGTGAGGCGGCGTTGAGGCAGGGCCTTGACGTTCCCCCGTGGGAGACCTGAGCCCGGGTCGCGTTAAACCTTGCCGGACGTACAAGAAAGTTGTATCCATCCATCCATCCATCCAACCGGGTTCCTCTGAAAGACTCAACTGCTTCAGTTTCGTGCTCTCGTGCCAGCGAGACAGTAATCGCCAAGTTGCCCGATTCACAACCCGAAAAGATTGAACTTGCCCCAGCCGACGCGC
Organism: Dermacentor andersoni; assembly: GCF_023375885.2. NCBI lineage: Eukaryota > Metazoa > Arthropoda > Arachnida > Ixodida > Ixodidae > Dermacentor > Dermacentor andersoni. The sequence continues at coordinate 161,321,140 of NC_092818.1, read as the reverse complement.
AGAGAAGCATGTGCCCCACTGACGTGCTTTCTCTGGGACACAGGTTCGCGGTTAAAACACGTTGGCGGGCTAGTTGGTTAGAATCCACGGTAGAGTGTATAAGCGCGACTGTACGAGGACGTAGGAAGAAACAGATACACAGGCACAGCGCTTCACTATTGATTTTATTTTCGCACTCGTCGATAAATATGTACCGTACGAGCGGAAACAAACGTAACAGCAAAAAAGAGCATTCAGTGGTGAATTTCGATAAACCGCACACGTGTGCAAGGCATGGGGAAAACACGTACTGCAATGGTCACAAAGATAGACCGAGGAATCGTATCTCTTTTTCAGATAGCGATACCGAAGGCTTGCTTACGCACTTTTCCTCTAATTTTGCAATCTCGTAGGCCTCCACTATCTCCCTCGTCATCCTGCTATGAGCCCTATACACAATTGAAGTGCTTTCAAACATGGGCTTCCAGGAACAATCTCGGCAGTGAATACCCAAATGACCCGAGATTACCCTATAGTGACGTTATATCGATGCTCTTTTAATCTCTCATTGATGCATCTGCCGGTTTGACCAACATACGTTCTTCCGCATGAAAATGGAATGGCATAGACAACGTTATGAGTACAGGTTGCAAATTGTTTGCGATGTCGTCCTTTCTTTGTCTGGCGGCTGTTCATGATGTGCGCCGCCCTTCATGACGAGAGACTGCACTCAACGGACGGCATTGTTGCTACGCTACGTAGGCATTCAACGAACACTTGAAATACGCACTTTGTTCCATTGTTGTCTACCACCGCAACGCGTACCTTCATTTGCAGCTACACGTCTACGAAGCAACGACACTTTACATTATCGCAAAACTCGCAGTTGACGATGTTTGACTTTATCGGGAGAGCCGCAGTTCGTAGAATTTAGCTAACTGTCGGTCTACAATTGTTTGCTGCAGTGACAACGGTGCTTGACGCTGCGCTTTTTGGTGAACCGCTGAATCAGCAGAGGCACCTCTCGTTAAAGACTTGAACGAACCCAGAAGGAAGTGCATCATATTGGCGACGTCACATCTCAAGCAACGACTGGCAAGCCACTCCCTCCTGTCACGTCGGCTATGCGAGTGACAAATCGCTATAGCTCGCACATCGGAGCTCCACAAGCTAACCCGAACGCACTTTTCTACGTTTTATTCATCGCTTCTTTTGCCAACTTTTTCACACCACTAATCTATTATTTTTTGTTGTTTCTTGTGTTTCGCGACAATTGTCACAACATGCAGCGAGCCACAATCCGGACTATATACCAAAGCGTCTGACCTTGGTGTGCAGCGTTCTCTGCACGGCGTTATACTTCCCGGCTGCTTCTCCGTTAAGCTATAGTGTTTCACCAACGCGCGCGCGCTGCGGCAGCTGCAGGCGTTCTTTGCTCGAGGGAAATTCACGACTCGCGCGCTCTCTTCACTTCTCCTCGCTTATAAAATGGCTTGTCGCGCATGAACGGCACAGCTTTCCCGCTAACACGGAGATCGGCGCATTGCGAGCGACGAACAGCGGAAGGAAAGAGGGCTCCCTACCAATACGTGAGAGGGCGTTCACGCGTCGCAAAGGAATCGTATCTACGGGTCCCGCCGACTGCTCTCTGCCGCCTTCAGCAGGCCACCTCACTGTTTCACGCGGTAGCGCGGAGCGTCCGCGGAGGAGAAGCAGAGGGGGAGAGAGAGAGAGAGAGACGGCGCTACGATCCGTACGATCTTCTGCTTGCGTTCTCCGCAGACTCCGCAACAGCACCAGAAGTTGTGGCCGAGGTCCCGTGTTTCGGCGTAACAGTTACATCGCAGTCATGGCCGTGCGGTACTTCCACCCGGCTGATTACTGCGTGCTCGTGGCCGTGCTGGGCCTCTCTTCGTTCATCGGCGTCTACTTCGCCTGGAAGGACCGCCGCAGCACCAACCACAAGGAGTTCCTCGTGGGAAACAGACAGCTACAGGTGAGCGAGGACTGAGTGACATGCGACCGCCAAGCGGACTTGTTGCATTTCATGGTACGCACCACGTTCTCTTTCCTTCTTTTTTTTTATCATTTCGAGTGACCTTTTTTTTTTTTACTGCTTTGTTTCGTGCGGGTTACCCGACCAATTTGACTGATGCAAGACAATGTTATTTTGTGATTTGATCTTTGCGGCTCTTGGTACGCTCGACGCTCACTTATTAAAACATAGTTCGTGTCACAAAATGTGGTTGTTGCCGGCACATATTTCACGGATTCCCTGCCTCTTTTGCGTCTTTGCCTTTCTTTTTCTATATTAAAGTACTAGCTTGTAGCTGATGACAAAAGAGAACGAAAAAGCTTCGATAGTGTTGTACGCTAATGTCGCATTATTAGCAGCCTCCCATAGGCAAGAACAGAAGAGAAGAAAATAATTGAAACGAAAGCTTGTCGTAGTACATGCGCATGCACAACCGCCTGCAAATGTTTCGGGGTACTAAATGTGCGTAAAGAGAGTTTAATTTTGTCACAACCTAGCCATATGATGCGATTATTGTACGGAGAAGCATCGACTGTACTTTTTGCTTCGAAGGCGACTTCACCGGCTTCAACGCTATTTCCTTTGTCTTTTCTTTTTTCCCCGTATCTCGCGCTCCGGAGACATTTGCGGTTGGGAGCACGCATCAAGGCCTGAATTGCTCGGACGGCTGCTGTTTAACCCCGATCTGTGAAAAACTGTGCTCTATTAGCGGTACGCGTTAGTGATCATGGGTTCGAAACGCTATCTACGGAGTGCCTCTTACATTGCTAGCGAATTTCTCCGGCTGTCAGTAGACGTTGCTGGACAAGTTGGCGCCTTCCTAGGGACATGACTACGCAACGCGAGCACACAACCACAAATAAAAAAAAAGTTACAGAAACAGACAACACAGGCGCTGATATCTTTATTAACGGGCAGCAAGCTGTACGCATAATACTGTTCGGTGCCTTTTCAATATGATAGTTATTTCTATGTGTAAGACGCCACAGCTGCATAAGACAGAGTTCTGCAGATGTTTGTGAAACGCTGCAAAATCAAGTGAATAAAATAAAGAAGCTGAGCTCTCGCTTCGCTTGCGCTTAAGACTAGCATGCCTTTACGCGAATCTAAGCCCACGCCGGACCCGTCCGAATCTGGATTCGCGAGGCAGTTACCCTAAGTTTCCGAATTCGGGCACCTTGCGGTTTATACGGAATTTGAATAATTCGGCATAAAAAGACATTCGCAACATTGTGCATTGCGACATAGCTTCCTCGTCTGCCACACTTGATGATTCGGGCTATTCGTGGCGCGTGACGCATTTTCGAGGGGCAGAGCCTCTCCGGCATTCTTGTCTCAACTTATGAGAAGGCAAATGCAAAGACAGCGTAAAAAAGATGGCGGCGCGTTAATTCCTTGGCTATGATTGTCGACGTTAATGAATGCAATCAGCAGTCTAGTTTATGATGAGCATGTAACTGGTTATATGTTTTATATTGTTATGATTATTGTTATGAAGAGCAGCACATATACAATGACACATACCCAGAAACCCAAGCTGCCGTGATAGCAAAACGGTTATCTCCGGACATAAATAGATACCGGAAACTGCGTGATCTGCCCTATCAATGTTAGTCGCATTTACGCATATACAGGTATACAAAAGAAGCATAATATTTAGGTAAACTTCAGAAGGCTCCCAATGTGTACACGTAAAAGCGGCTTAAATTAACACAATTCGCTTATGGCTATTCTAATTAGCGCATTAGATGGCGGCAGTTGATTAAACGGAGCGATGTGACTATAGACTACGCTTACATGAACCCGATAAATCCGGGTCTAGTCAGCATGTCAGGCCGGAGTGCAGTCGTCGGCTTCCTGTAAACGCCAGCAGGTCGGGCCAAGCGAGCGTCGAGGCGAGTTCTCTAACACCGCCATGCGAATGGTGGGTCGACCTATAGTCGATTCGCTCGCGTCGAGTTCACGTAAACGTCACATGACAGATGAGGCATGCAGCATCAAGTGCCCCTCAACGGGGGAACGTACGTGCGCGGATGCCGCTGGCCTATTCTTGGTTTTCCTCTTTAGGTGCGCCAAGTTCGAGTGACACCGATGTCTGTGATCCACGGGGCCACATTTGGCTTTTCCTCGCCCGTCTCACCGTCTCAAAATCCCCTGTTCGAACACTTTGTGCTGGGAGCTGGCTCCTTCGTCGGCCACACTTGACGATTTTGGCTCTTCGTGGCGTGTGGCGCGTGACAGTGTGGCGTGACGGCTCGTTGGGGCCAGGTGCGCCACGCGTTTTCGTCGCGGGGCACACCCTCTCCAGCATTCTTATTCTGGTTAACCTCCCTGCCTTCTACTTATCTCTTTCCCCCTCGATTTTGTCAGTGAGTGCAGGAAATTCGCAGCCGCATGTGGTGACGCCGGCCGGCACAGGAGTGACTACTAGTCTCTGGAGGTCGCTTGGTTGCGAAATACCCTGGGGTGGCGTCGAGGCATCCCAATATAGCCGTCCCCAAACACAATTCACAATATGCTCCTTTTTTTCGCGAAGCATTGCCTGACGCGCTGAAAAAGCGTTGCAGGGAAAGATTACGCGGAATGCCAGTGTGTTTTCCGACGGATGCCAAGGACGGGGGCCACAAAATATGTGGTAGTTCAGGACTGACCACTGAAACAGCGCAAGGAACATGACAACACAAACGGCGTCTGTGTTGCCTCTTGGTTTATGTTCGTATTCACATCCTGGCAACATAATCTGCGGAATCCCGACAAATGGGAGTTTTTCGAGCACGGACTGTTTTCAACACTACTGCCGCGTGCGAGCGTCCGTGTGTGCGTGTGTGTGTGAGAGCACGCGTGTGCGCGCGAGTGTGTGTGCGTCATTGGATATAGCATTTCCAGGATGCATGTACCACATTTGATCATCATCAACTAAAATGATTATACTGAAGAAGTCGGTACTCAACCCGTATCACTAATTCGCTGGTAGGGAAGGCTCGTCTTAACGTTCGGCCTCCTTCAAGCGGCATGGTCGCAAGTTTATAGCCCATTAAATGCAGGATGGACCGCGAGGACAGGGTGACGAGCGCTGGCCTGTTGTCCTTCCTGTCTGTATTTGTTTTATCGCTCCATAAACGTGTGGCCTAGTTGGTGAACACGGCAACGAGTAGCGCGTGGCCGAGGCAATCGGTGCTTGATCTCACTATCTCTGCCGCTTTTCTGAAACATTCGGCACGTTGCGGCTCTAAGGCCCGATAGAGCGCACTGTTGTCGAGGCCCCCTGTTGTGACAGAATGAAGCAATAGAAACGTGCATTGATAGTTGTGCTTCTTTCTTTTCGAATTCCCAGACAGAGAGAAAAAAGAACAAAGGCGGGAAGATTAACCAGAACGAAAAATCCCCTTTGCTACCATACACTGGGGAAGCAAGAAGGCAATATAGAAATATGAGAAAGGAAGCTAGTAATATGGAGCGATTCAGCGATTAGAGACACACAATCACCGCTGGCAACGGTCACGATCTCAACACAGCATCACGTGCAGCACGACGAATACCAATTCAGGCTACAGCCGCTGGTGCAGGTCTGCTGTCTTTAAAAACTGTAGCAGCCCCTGAACTGCTCAATGGCCGACCAGGGAGGCCACGGTGGAGAAAACCGGTGTAATTTCGACTACCTCCACGTCTCTAACGCGCAGTTGCTTTTAATTGAACGGGCGTTTTCGTATTTCTCGCGCGTGAAATTCACTGCTGCTGTCGGCAAACGAACCCGCAGCATAAAATATGTTTTATTTCTCGAAGTAGTCCGTAATGCCTCTCGGCTTCTTGCTCCTGCAGCGCGACTCAACCGGCGTGCGGTGTCAAGTTACGACATGTTTAAACCCTGCCTCGGTATTGGACATAAAGGCAAAGTAAAGTTCTGAAAAGTAAAGCTAAAGTAAAACATCTTCAAACTAAGGGAAACATATAGCATGGTCTTCTGAATTTCATGCCTTCAAGCTTTCTAGTAACCGCCGCGCGCGTGATGGGGATGCCGGCGGGGATCGAATGAACCGAAGCGGCATGCTTTCGTGTTCGAACTAATACGAGTTTTTGTTCCATAGTCAATGCATGCTTTCTCGCAACTAGTTTACAGCGCGATCAAATTAGGCGAGAAGTCGAATTAACAGAGGTCGAAATAACGAGAGTCAACTGCATCTGACAGCGAGAAAGCGCCTAACTGATCGCGCACGCCTCATCCATGGCAAGGCATTAGTCAGAAAATTACGCGCAAAATCAGCATTTAGGTTCACGTGAGATAAAAAGAAAAGCAATAAACTGCAGATCAACGCACATGTTGACATTTATGTTAAGCGGAGCTTTAACGACGCAGTTAAGTACTATAGAACTGCATGTGACGAGAACAATTGGCATTTATATCCTATGCAACGTGCAGTCTCGTGCATCGGGAGGTGAAATCGTTCGAGGAATGGTTCCAGCCACAAGTTAACGTTAAAGGTATTTATTTTGTTTAATAACTCCACACCGATGAAAATAAACATATCTTAATCGCTACGAAGCTTGGCATGTGACGCTTTCATAATGATGCACACTTTTTCTCTTTCCGTTTCCCCTTTCCATGAATAGGCCTCCAGTCATTATATATACTATTGTTTTTTTTTCTTTCTTTCTTTCTTTCTTTCTTTCTTTCTTTCTTTCTTTCTTTCTTTCTTTCTTTTTGTGGTAGTGCACCCGGCAAGTAATAAGTGTAATCTCGTGCAACGTTTGTATTTACGCACTACTATAAGCTACAGTACAATAACATGCCAACTTAGGCAGGTTGGTACATGCTTGAAGAAAACGATTAACAGGGCTGGAAAACGGGACGTGACTGAGACAGACAAGCACTTGTCCGTCTCAGTCACGTCCCGTTGTCCCACGCTGCTAATAATTTTCTTCAGCTGCTACAAGCATACCTGTAGAATTTACGGGGAGAAAGAAACAAAAGTTAACTTAAGCGACATTGGTCCGTGCTCTCTCGTCGCGTTTCAAGATCATTCTGTCGAATTGCTTTTATTCTTTCTCTACTCTTTCCAGGTAATTATTTTTTTTTCTACTCTTCAGTAGAGCGCTATTGTTGCCCGAGCACTTGTGCAGGTTGTTTATAAGGTTTCTTCGTTTCGTGCATTGACATTAAGGCAGCAAGTATGCCACTAATGGGCTTGGATGAATAAAACAAGTGTAATCTATGTAGAGAGCTTGGACTGAAGTTTAATATATGCCGGGAATCAAGTACAGTAACTACGAAGTCAGTCATGGCATGCGTGCATTTGCGCCCGCGATCAGTCAAGTAGACATGCGCTGTCCGTCGCGAGAACTGCCGCAAGCCAGCTGACGGTGATTACGCCCTTTTAAGTACTAACTGCAAAGGACGCGCAATAAATTTGTTCGAGCACCACAAGCAGTGTCGAGTTTGTTCTCTCCAGCGTCCTAGAAAACAAACCAGAAAACACGTCCTCTGCTCTTGCCCCAATAAAGAACACAGGGTAATCTACCTTCATTTGTGGAAACCGTTGCCTTTCTTCTTTTAAACGAGTAAATGTTAACAAAAACCGGAACGAGTCATCGCGGCACTAAAGCCAGCACGCTCAACATGTGCCGCTTTAGCACGTTATATTTTGTGAACAAAACAGAGGACACATATTGCACCCACGTTTTGTCTGACATAAGCGGAATTCCATTCAAAATTTTGTTCAGAAATTTGAAGCGGAGTTTTTTTATTTTTGTTCAAATGGAGTTTTCTTTTTAAAGAAAGCTTGCTTGACAATCTTTTTCTTCTCTTGTGCTCCATATAGGAAGATAATATTCTGCACAAATGTTGTCAAACGAACGTTCTATGTTTGACACGTTTTTCAAGTTTCTGTATGAAATAGAAAATGCGTCAACACGCATCAAAGTTTAAACATCTTTTATCATTTGGGCCATGTTTGGAAATTTCTAACATCTTTTTTGTTGTTGATGTTGTTTACGGACAGCATAAAAAATCGCATAGAACTAACCTACTATGAAGCGTATTAAAATGAGCTGAAAGATTTTTGGACACAACGTTCTTGGTTTGCATTTAATTCGGCCGTAAAATCGGAAAATATTGTGGTAAGCAACAGAAAGACGCTCTCGCCGCCACATTCAACATATTTTTTGGCTTGCTGGGAACGCTTTTCGGTAATGAAATTTTCGGTTCCAAGCAGTGTGGATATTCCTACATGACATATAAAACAACCAGACAAAACAAAAAATATCAATCGGACATGCATGTTTGACCTCAAGTGAATCACCCTAATGTACTATAGCATCTGCTTTCCTCGCATAGAACGACCGCTATCCTCAAGTCACCTGGGTAAAAGCCAATTTCTATTGATATTAATACCCCGCGTGCGTCATGAACGGTATGTTAGAAGGCGAACGCTTGCTCACATGAAGATAAATGGCTTCGTCATCTGACTTTAGATGTGCAACTATAATACGTGCGCTATCATTATTAATGCTTCAGCTATGCTGTTTTGAGAAGAAAAAAAATAGAATGAAATGAACTTAAACATCACTATTGACTACCTGTGTCTTTCTCTTTCTTTTTTTACTCGCACAAGGGCCAGATGTGGCCAGTACAACGTGATTAAATGCACGTTTAAAGTCGCGACCAATTTCATTTTCTGTACCTCGCAATAAGGTCGGAGCACGTTGACAGCGAATTAATGACAATTCCAGCGAATCGAAAATACACGCAGATCCAACGCGTTGTTGGAGCCTAAATGACACGAAGCTTGTTTTGAGTTAGAGGCAACATCATTAGCGGATGACACGAGCACAGCCTTGTCACCTGTAGCCCGTTGTTACGTAGCTGCCTGCGTCAAGACGACGAAGCCAATCGTTGTATGATGCTTGTCGAGGGAAGAATGTCGACGAGAGGTGCGCATGGCACCGAGAGGTACGCCGCATGTCTAAATGCACTTAAGGCTTCTACACAGCTTATGTCAAAGTGGCTCAACTATTCTGTACGCATTTGCAGTGACACATACCCACTGCCGAAGTTGCCCGTTCAAGCACGTAGCCAGTGGGACAAGTTGCCTGTTAGGCAGTACAGTAGCAGTCAGCAAGTTTCTATATCAGACATATACCCAGGGGCACATCTGAGTTAGGTTGTCTACTAGGCGAGATAGAAGCCATCTGCAAGTTGTCAATATATGCGTATCAATAGAGAAGTCAAGAAACAATGACACGAAGGACAGCATAGGGGAAATTATTTACAGCTTCTAATTGCATTAAACAAATGATAAATACGTGGAAACGAAAGTGGACAAAAAAGATCACTGGATTCAGATTGGATACGCACCCACGTCTTCACGTTGCGCATGCGATGCTTTTACCAAATGAGCTACCGCGACGCCGTTTTCCTATCCACTTTCTGAGATATTTATGTCTGTCTACTAGAACTAACACTGGGAGTGTTAGCCAGCGCCATCACTCACGACTGTGGCAGTGGATGTAGAACATCTTCTCTACCGCTGGCACCACGTAGTACGTGAACTTTTTGTGAAAATGTGTAAACGGTTCACTTTTATCCGGCATCCGACCCCTGTGAAAGCTGTTATTTCTTCTTTTTTCTTTCTGTTTATATGGTTCTCTGGTCACAACTTTTTATGTGTGCATTCATAGGGAGGAGGGGAGGGGGAAAGTATGCATGTGCGTGTTCAACTACAATTTTGGAATGTCAGTCTTTCTTCACTAGACAAACATCCCATACCATCATCGTTAATAAACACCAAACAACATAGCACATCTATACACTGCAAGGCAGCGATCACAAATAAACGCAGCGAAGCGTTTGTGAGGCCCATGATATGAGAGCAGCGTAATACTGTGGAGTTCCGGGAGAGAAAAAAACTCAACTCTCACCTAACTATACTTGCTTTTCAAAGCTCGTCCGAAAGCAACGAGTGCTCTCCCATACACGTAACCGCTGTAACAGTCTAGAAGGAATTGCTTCTTAGAAGCCAGAAATGAATTCCGCCGATTGTCGCGAGCGCAACTTCGTCTCGCATGCGATAAAATATAATGTGCTTCCTGCACGATACTGTTCTCCCTGCAAGCGAAATGCAGAAAGCGGACGTGCTTCCTTAGCTTCCGCTTGCACCGATTTTCTTCGCTTGGAAAGGGGCGCCTCCCGCAAGCAAAACGTATCAGCAGGAAGGGTTTGTGAGGCATCTGGAGTCTATATTTGGTGCGCCAATAAAGCGAACATAAATATATAGGCACCCACTTTCTCATTAAAAAGAAAGAGAAACCAGACTTAACAAGTTTACCTATTCGTCTTATCGCTCCCTCATAAACAAGACTTCACATTGCATGAATACAACCGGCCTATTATTGTAGAATGAGAGGCAACTTAGTACTGTTTCGCCCGTGTCAAATCGTCTGACGGCTGCAGATGTGCATTGCTGCAGCAACGCTGCAGAGTTGCAGATGCATCGTATCAAAAACGCAAATGAATGAATGAATTATAAATTTTATTTAGTGAGCTTCTGCAGCGCATGCGCCGGATGGAAGTGGTCCCAACGTCACAGGAATCCATATGATGCTCTCGCCGCCGGCCCCGTGGTTACGAGCCGCAAACGTTCCACACTTGATGATTTGCGAGCATAAGGTCAAAGTACTAATTCTACCCGTCGCTATTCATCGCTTAAATGTCTCTCGTTTCGTCAACATCAGGGCGCTCGCTCCTCGTCCAAAGTACGTCGGCATTTCATGTGTGGGTTCTTCGATGGAAGCTTTGGCACGCTCACTGACTACAGACGCATGGCTTAATGCCTCCCTTCAGGGGGGGAGGCGACCGGTGTAGCGTGCGCACAGTCACACACAGCCATACACGATATATATATATATATATATATATATATATATATATATATATATATATATATATATATGTGTGTGTGTGTGTGTGTGTGTGCAATATGTATGTAAAGAGATTCTTCCGGCTATCTTTCAAACGTAAAGAACTTGAGCGGTGCTACGCGGTAAGCAGAATAAAGTCCTTTTCACCTACGCCTAAATAAACAGGTGTGCGGGTTTGTGCCCATGTGCAACTCGTCGGGCGCTTCGCATCTTACTGGAAACCGTCGTGAAAATCGCTGTTGTGGGGCCAGCTGCGAGGTTTTGAAACCACAGGCACAAATGTTCATGACAGCTGCCCATTCTACACTCTCTGTTCGGTCCTGCTTGCAGCAACATATTCGCAACATGTCTCCATGACCAATTCCGCTAAATACACGGTGGTTAAAATACTCTAACGTTCATTGACTACAACAATACTGCCGTGCTCTCTGTTGATCTTGCGATACTGCTTGTATTGTATCATCTATCTATCTATCTATCTATCTATCTATCTATCTATCTATCTATCTATCTATCTATCTATCTATCTTTCTCTTTTTCTTTTTCTTTTTCTTTTTCTTTCCTTCTTTCTTTCTTTCTTTCTTTCTGTCATTTCAATGAACTATTTTGCGTTTAGGAATGACAAAATATCGCTACAGCAGTCTCATGCCTTTTGCTCTTTTTCAACGGCTTAAGGTAATCGTACTTCGAACTGAGCTGGCATTTGCAGTACCTCTGGAGTCGCTAGTTTAGTATCTTAGAATGGCGGTCGTGTATTGGTGCATTCAAGAACTTCCGTTTTTGCACGGCAATATGAACTGCACGAGTCCTTTCTGTTTTCTTTGGAATGTTGTGCCACTGACTTGCATTAGTAGCTGATAGCGATGTGAATTATTTTGCGCCGAGTCCAAGGTTCTTCTTTATCCTGTTTTTCCTGCAGTGGCTCTGCAGTGGTTGTGACAACAAAGTGCGCTGTGAATGGACGTTCACCTGTTGTCGATATATCGCACTCTGTAACTGTGCATGAAGTATGGCGTGCTGCGATCGGTTTATGTGACAGTTTTTGTAACCTCCGATATTTTTTTTTTTATTTTCTGTCATTGGTAAACTTGTTTTTGCTTTTTCATTCATATTTGATAGCCCCTGGGTTTTTTTTTTTTTTTTTTTTTTTAGGATAGCCGGCCATTCAATGCCAAACAACAAAAACCGTTATGAAGAAGTGAATGCTTGGAACGGACGATAGACTTATGGTGCTCATTTTCTGGATGAGTGGTCTCGAGAAATGGCACCAGTCTGAGGATCTCTGGCGAATCAAACTGCCCTTAATGTTGGCTAAATTCTATTCCACATGAGCTACACCTTCGCTTAAGTAAATTGGGAAGTTGTCTCGTGCAATCCTTCTCGATGTGCAAAATTATACAGGGTGTTTCAGCAAACACTTTCAAATTTTTTTTAGTGGTTGCCTGTGGCAGATAGCTGAATTCTAGTTTATGAGCTGGTCTACTCGAAGCGGCGGACACTACTTGCACAAAAAAACTGAAATGCTAAATCGACTAATTAACACGAATTCATTCATTATCTTTTAGCTAATTACCTTATGACCCCTATTGCAATTCACAAACTGTAGCCGCGGAGTTCGCATTGCGGATCCATTTGGAACGATTTCTCAGCACGACACCAGTTTCGAGATATAAATTCCCGAACTTTCCGGAGAAATGCATTGGCGTTCCAGTTACTTCTGTGCTTCAGTGCATGAAACGACGTTTCGTTAACAAATTAACTGGAACGCTAATGCATCTCTCCGCAAAGTTCGGGAATTTATATCTCGAAACTGGTGTCATCTTGAGAATTTGTTCCAAGTGGATCCGCCTTGCGAACTCCACGGCTACAGTTTGTGAATAGCAATATTGGCCATAAGGTAATTAGCTAAACTTAATTAGTGAATTTTAATTAATTAGCCGATTTTGCATCTTAAAGTTGTGTGCAAGTATGGTCCACCGCTTCGAGTAGACCAGCTAATGAACTAGAATTGTGACATCTGCCACAGGCAACTTTTAAAGATTTTTCAGTGTTCGCTGAAACACCCTGTACACATCATGGTTTTATGTTCGCGTCCATCGCATCCTAAATTCCGTTATCTGCTGCAGGCGATATAACATTCTGTTTGTTCCGAAAGTAATGCTTGATGTACTACCGTCATACAAACAAACGCGAACAAATCTAAAACAAATAGAGTGTATTGTTGCATTTCCAGGATCGACTCCATTTGTACTAGCGGCCTAATTCAGGCTCCGATAAGTACGCCTGAGAGCACGCCAAAGATAGAAACCGTCTACGGAGCGATTGCATGTCGCACTCCGATATAACTATACGCGCAACGAGATTCCTATTTCTTTTCTTGTTCGCCTTTTAATTTATGCTAATGGTACATTAAGCGTTACTTACAGGCTAGAACTTACAGGCTAGACGGAATAGGATAAATATATATTTAGGCCATCGCCTATTAAGCGCCTCCTGCGAGCTGAAACAATCGCTGCACGTGCATTCTAGGTCAATAAAGGCGCTGGCACATACCTGGCACTTGCCGTATATTTAGCTCCTCTTTTTAGAAAACGTTTGCAGTGGCGGTAATTGAAACTAAATGGGTAAGCTGTTCCTGCAACCAAGATGATATCAATTTACCTCACGCGAGCCAAGCGGGCGCGTACGAAACACTCCAGATATTTATGGCAGCATACACTAAAGCAGTTAGGTGAAGTGTAAAATTCGGCAGTTTAATGCATTATCATATCAGTGTTTCACAACTAACCTTTCCAGCTATTTCGCAGTCGAAATTGCCACAAAAGGAACGTTAGGTTCTGACAGGCGCAGAATATGCTCTATTATATGTAAATAAAAAGAAAAGACGCCCAGTTAGTAGCTTTAAGCACAGATATCCAAAGTTCCATCTAACCTCGTCTTGCCGTTAATGTCGCACAGAAAGCGTAACAGTCGTACCGTCTTTATTGCCAAATAAGTGTTTCCTTTAAGAGTAGACCACATGCTGTGCGTCCGGGTGGTCAGTCGAAGGGGTCATTAGTGTTGTCCCCGTATTTCCGCCGCAGTGAAACGAAACCAGATTGCTGGGTCACTTTCTGTCCTTTCTAGTGCCGCCAGTGTGTACACCTGCTGCACTTACACGCGCGCAGGTGCTCCCGTTATCGTTAATTATTGAAGCAGTGCTTGTGCCGATTACCGAGTGCCTTCCGCGTACATTCAGAGCGAGCTGCTCCTTTGCTCACTGTTTGCGCAGGTGTTTCCGGTGACGATGTCGATGATGGCGAGCTTCCTGTCGGCGATCGCTATACTTGGTGTTCCTTCAGAAAGCTTCATTCATGGCGCCCAGTACATGGTCAACTTCATCGGTGTCATTGTCGGCATTGTTTTGGCAGCCCACGTGTTTCTGCCCGTGTTCTACGAGATGGATATGATCAGTGTGAATCAGGTGAGGACGTGTTGCTCGGTTGCTGCCTGTGGAGGATATAGTGACAACGATGAAAATATTGAAGGAAACAGCATTTTCGCCTACCACTGCCATCATCATCATCGATGGAGGGGGGGACGTGCAGGGGTTAATCCCCTTTTACCCCTGTCTCGCCCCGAAGGAAAACTGCCAGACCAGTTTTCAATAAAGTTTTTGCTCGCACCCGCGTTTGTGCAGGAAGGTGTAGGATATTTCGAACCTGCTTTTCGTTTCCTGAAATTTAGTTAGCACCTACATCATTTGTAGTATTGTGACGCCTGTGTCAGGGATATTGTGATACCGTATACTATAGAAACATGCTTCTGCTTTCTTGTTTTTCTTTTACTTTAATCGCACAGAGTAATAATTTCTACACACTCAAATGTGTAGAAATGTATAAAGGCATAGAAGGCCATTGGGAAGATATAACACGTTTAAGGGTGTAAATTTTTTACTTTGATACAAGTGTATGTTTGCAATTAGTTACGTTTGTGATCTGAGATATTGTATAAAGATAGTTTATGTGGTTATTTCTGTTATTTCCAGGGTTGCAGATGGCTATAATTGTTATTTTCATGTCTATTTGTTTTTGTTTTTGGGTGGTGTAAATACTGTGTTTCTTTCGTACTCTGATACAATTTCCTTTGCACTGCTCATTTCTTTATCTCGCATGCTGTTCTGCTGTATCTGCATTCTACCGTCCGCCTGGAACTCCGTCAGATTGTTTATACAGCTCCTAGTACATGTAGCCAGCCATAAGTGTCTGGACAACACATTGCTTTGAACTCAATTGAATATCTGAACGACATGTACAAACCCACTCTTGTCAACACTAAGGCCTCTACAGTTTTGAAAAGCGCGAATTCGTCTGACACCAGTTTCTGTACTCCGAGTAAGCTACTTCGCTTATCGTATTTTTATGACGTTCCTTGATAGTTCCAATTACGGTACCGCTATAACAAAAATTTATAACAAATTACGGACATCACTACATGCAGTCGTCGCAATCAAACGCAATTTATTCATTCGCCGCTAGAAGTGAATACGCTGTGCACCCGCTGCCTTTAATTGGTGATGAACGGGACCTTTTTAAACAGAGGGCTCATAAACTAATCAGAAGTAAGACGAACACTAAAGCTTGTGTCCCTCTTAAGTGCTTGTGCGTTTGTAGCTTACACTTTCTCACCGCCTTTCGCAACGAGACAAAACAATCCGCTTGACGAGCTGCGCGGATTCGAAATATAAATGCCTTCTTTTAGCTTAAGATTCGTAGTGATATATTCGTATGAAACAAATTGCTACTGTTCGTAATAAATATTCTGATTTTAAGGAGATTTTGCCACTGCGGAGGCTAAAATCGTAGTCGGCGACTCCAAGACCGCCGTCAAGAACTATGCCAAAGAAAGAGTCTTGCCGGAAGTGCTAAGAATTTTAACCAACTTTCGTGAAGGTAGAGATGTTCACATTATATCGGCACCCGCACACTCCTACCTTCCCGGGAACGAAATAACGAACAACCTCGCTCGATAAATGACGGACCGAGCAGGTGACACGCAAATACTGGAAACGGAAAGAGACCGGATGACCAGCTTTAACGAGATCACCAAACACTATACATTATAAAGGGCCCCTTCATCCCTCCCCCACCCCCTCCCCGGCATACTCCTCATTAAGTAGACTGCAAGCGACGGCATGGCGCCTCTTACAAACAGATACATATGCGAACCCGGTAGCCTATAGCGCTACTACCCGGTCATTTACGCTGATATAAGTAGATTCTGTCAATAAAGGGCGGACCTACAATATTTGGTTTGAACAGAATAAAACACATAAGACCAGAAAGCAGTGGGAGACCGCGTGCTCAGATGTGCACCGGAAGACCAATTCAAGACTATCCATCAAGCCGAAGATGCCGCTAGGACCAAGGGCTCGAGGCCGTCATCTAGGTAGGGAAGGCTAGGTCTCAAAAATCTGCTGTACTGAAATCCTTCTGCTCATCCAGTGAAATTCTGCTCATCCAGTGAATAAACCTTAAGTAGTTAGTGCACCCTGTGTACGCGTAGTTGTCCGTCTGGTCATTTGTGTTGTCTGGCGCTTTTTTACTACGTATATGAACCAACTAGCCCAAAAGTACGTCTTGACCATTGCTCCTCCTCCTTAAAGAGATTTTGAGTTTGAATCCGAAAACGAAGTTTGCCGTAGACTGTGTGAATTGTTTGCACTATTGCACGATTTTTTTTTTTCTCTTCGCTTGCTATATCTTTATGCAGTACCTGGAGAGGAGGTTCAACTCTGTGCTCATTCGAAAGCTTACGTGCGTCATGACTACTATCCAAATGGTAATTTGTATTTAAGATATTTATTTGTGGGAAAATTCGGCATTTACTTATTTTTGTACCTTTCAGTGTTTCTACATGGGAGTAGTACTCTACGCTCCGTCACTTGCACTTGGATCAGGTGAGTGGACTCCCTTTGATTCGCATTTCTTATTGACATTTGCACTGAGAACACTCGCATCACTTATCTCGCACGTCAAAAGCACTGTGAAGCAGGTTACAGCAATTAACGCCTTAGTGTGGCAGATCAATCGTCTTTTGATTGATTGATTGATTGATTGATTGATTGATTGATTGATTGATTGATTGATTGATTGATTGATTGATTGATTGATTGATTGATTGATTGATTGATTGATTGATTGATTGATTGATTGATTGATTGATTGATTGATTGATTGATTGATTGATATTCAATATCTCTTTGTCCATAAGTAGAGTTGGGTGGACTTCTAGAGAGAAGACTGCACGGTTGGGAAGGAACGCAGGTATTCAAATGACATGCCATCCCTTTTCTCCTCGACCCTCCCCCTCAAGCAAGGAGGCGGTTGCTTCTTGATAAGCAGGGAGTGAGAGCAGCGGGAGGAGTCGGAAGGTGACCGGAACATCGAGACGACTGGATATGTTTTCTTTCTGTCCGCCTGGCATTTGTCGCGAAAAACGTACGCACTCTCAATGGCTCAACTGCATTGTAACGAAGCTTGCCAGAACACCGCCGACGAACGGGATACAAGAAGAGTCGCTGGAATGAACGTGGCTCTCCTGGCGTTAAGTGTACTTCTTCATACTGTGCTTGGCATTTAAGCCACGGAACTTCATTGAACTTTCAGTCGCTTTGCTTGTCATAAAGTCAGACTTTGGGTCATATCTGTTGTATCACAACAAAACTATGTTTTTGTTGATCTTGGGGTGAATGAGAGATTGTGCTTGATGTGGACGCTGTAATTTTTAGCTTAAAACTCATCCACGCAGTGACAGGCCTTCCTGTGTGGCTCTCCATTGTGCTGAACGGAGGCGTTTGTGCCTTTTACACGGCAATTGTGAGTATTGACGCATTGTTATCTCTCTTCAGGTGTCCTCTAATAGTTTTTAATGCTGCCACTGCTGACAGGTACAAGGTCGTAAGAACAATTATTATTACATAAATTGGTACAGGGAATAGAGGTAATATAGAAATAAATGTGAAAGTATGAACAAACGAAGGGCTACCGTAAACGTTCACTCCGATGACCTACACACTCGACTTCAACTCTTTATGTCGTGGTTCTGCGAAATTTACTCTAAGACTGCATCGCAGGAACAGAGAAAGGTCCTCACCTCGTGGTGAGCAAAAACTTTTCAACATGCCGACTGAAATCGACGCTAAGTTCGGTCACTTCCAAACTTGTGTATGTGCCGCCAACACGATGAAGCAAATTTAAGAAGCGATAGCTCACTCGAACCTGCATTTCGCTCCTTTGCAAGCGAGAGCAAAATTTGCGAGGTCTTGTAGTAATTAGACGTGTACTAATAAGTAGGTGCGCAGAAGCCGAAATAATCTTAAGTTTGTTTTGACTTTTTTCAACCCAGCTACAACTAATTTTGCAGAGTATCGACACCTACTATGCCCTTGGCGCAGAAATTTCTTTTTAGACTCGTAAAGTTTAATTAACTTTCACTCGATTACGGTGTCGAATAACTTTCTTAAACTTTTATCAACACAGGGCTAGTCTGGCTCCTTCCCCGCTGTGCTCGTTTTGTCGTGAAGACGAGACAAATGATCATTCTTTTTTCTCTTTTTTCCGTCCTCAATTCATAATTTCAAGGGAAAACGTTTTTTGATGAAACATTTAGACAAATTGGAATGAATTTTTTTCAATTGCTGAAATCCTTTCTCTCTGAACATCCTCTTTCGGGCAATGTCACAAAGATGCTTGCTCAGCCGTTGAGAGTTTATAATTGTTTAAAATAAATTTTTAGCTTGAATTTCTAATTCGTCGTGTTATTTTCTACTCCTTTGATACTTCCCCAATTATTTAGTCTGCTAATTACCTTCATCTAATTTCATCCGGGTCAATCGCCCATAGTGCGTAAGAGCTATAAGCAGAGGGCAAACAAACAAACAATTTAGGACAGACCGTTCAACAACGCCTGCTTACGATACCACCGGTTGACTACAAGAGCACGTGATAGAAAGACCGAGAATATTTCGAAATGTGGCCTCGCGCCTTTCCCTCGCAAATAATTATATATTGAACTCACAGGCACGCGGTAACACATTCATAAACAGCGACAAGAGACGCTCAGGGGAAGTATTTACCACCCCAGACAGCTTTGTTAACTACGCCTGTATAACTGGCACATTAACCAACCAGCCAAGCAACATCAAAGAAGTAAAGATGTTCAATCACAATCAACATCATGATCATCGCTACACCACTGGTTAAGTCCTGTACGACAAAACTTCCTTCAGCACCTTTCACATATTAAAGTTCGCGTTATAAAACTATAGTCCCAGCTGTCGCGGATGCCTGTTTCGAGTCGGTAGATTAGGAATGTAGCTAAGGATATTACAAAGGCATTCCGATTTCGCAGGGTGGCATCAAAGCCGTCGTTTGGACCGACGTTATACAGATGGTGTTGATGCTTTCTGGGTTCTTCATCGTCACCATCCAGGTAAGGACACTTTTGTCGAAACAGTTGCACCATAAATAACGTATCGAGCATACAACTTGTTCCGCTGACGTAGAACAGGCATTCAGTGCACAAAACGTTACTGAGGCGAAAGCCTTAAATGCCTCGTCAGACGGCGACCCTGAAAATGCGGCGTGTGGTACAGAAAGTCATGTGAGCTCGTCTCGCGCGCACACGTGTTCGCGCCACTGCTCGCGCATTCGTCGGCGGCGTCGTCGTCTTCCACAGCTGGCTCCGAAGCCGCTCATCATGCCAATAAAAGGCAAATTAAGATAGAGTTAACTCAGGCACTCGAACTCATGACCTTCGGTGGGAGTCGAACCATCGAGCTTATATGGAAGTAGAACCCGTGGGCCTTTGGTGTTAAGGCCACGGTAATTAAGGCACAGTTAATTAATTTAGAGTTAGTTAAGGCACTCGAATCCATGATCTTTGGTAGGAGTGGCACTCTCGACCTTAGGTGTTCATAAGGGCGAAGTTAATTAAGGCGCAGTTAATTAAAATAACGTCAATTAAGGCACTCGAACCCATTATGTTTGGTGGGAGATAATATAAGTAACAACGCATTCGAATGAGAATGTCAAGTAATTTAATGAATGTCTCTTGAGCGCGCAGGCTTCCGCCTTCACCCTCTTTGGCGTATACTAAAGAGACTTTCGATTTTTGCCTCGTCGATGCATGCTTATGATGGAAATAAGTATAATCAACCACATTTTACATCTCTTCGGTGGAGGCGTAATGACAACTCTTTTGTAACGAGCTTTGCCTGAAGCCCAGGTGGTCAAAAATTTATCTAACAGCTTCAACTGCAACACCTCCTATAGACTTTGCGTAACTTTTAGGTGTTACCAGTCAATCAATCTGGTTTTGTATATCAAGGTTACAGCACTACGAGAGACGCCGCTATGTGAACGCTATGTGAATGTAATGATACATGATATGTGAACTATGCTGCTATGTGGAGGGTCTTGAATGAATTTAACCATTAACCCAAAATCAAGAAAGGGGCTGACAAATGGAATAGCATTAATGATCATTTGACGTGTACAGCCGTATTCACATTACACCCTCCCTGAGATCGCGCTGCCCCGTGCTGAAATCGAGTCAGTGCTCAAGGGCAAAACGCATTAGGCGATCAGGTGTGGTTGAGCATACTAGACAAAGTAGACTCGTCGCCGATATTACGTTGCTAACGGAACAAGAAGGCTGAAACGTTGTTTTTTTCTTCTCCAGGGCTTGATTATGACTGGTGGACCTGCTGCAGTTTTTGAAGCTGTCGACAAACGTGGACTGCTGGAGTTTTTTGAGTAGGTATAAGTGCACCACGACTAACATAATAACGTTATGCCTAACAAACACATTTGCAGTGGACATAATGCTTCTGCAATACGTCACAAATGTTGCAACGTACTTATTTTTAAAAGGAAAAGCCCTGGTTGTCTTAACCATTAGAGGCCCGTGTGCACGAACCACGAGAGAAATTGAAAACTGTCGCATCACTGAAAAGCAGTACGTAGGTTTCCTGCGCAGTAACTCAGGAAGTTCCCACTACAAGTTGCCTTGACTGTATCAAGGCAATAACATTTTTCTAAGACTTCAGTCAGAAGGTTAGAGCATTTTGTTCAATATTTTTGTACCGCCATGGCGACGCCGGCACTCAGATGGCTGCGGGAGGGAAAACTCTCGTGTAGTTAGCTTACATTTAGTTTAGACATAGGTACACGTTAAAGCATCTCTCATGATCAAAATAAATCCGAAGCCCCCCACTGAGGCATCTCTCATATAGCCTCAGTGTTGCTGTGGAACATTGAATGCACTTATGAATGCGCGCGTGTGCGTGGATGTGTGTGTGTGTGCCAGTGTGCGCGTGTGTGTGATGTATTGTGTGTTGCGGTGTGTGCTGCTAGAGATAATAATTTGTAGACAAGTAATTCTTTTTGCAATCTTCTTCGCCCTGCATGCTACAGTCTATATTGCCAAAAATGACAAGTGCGCACCTTCAGTCGCATCTCATGCTAAGCCATTGACAAAGCCTGACAGTCATGAGCTCAAAGCGGCAGTACGCCAGTTGTGCTCTTGCTACACTCTCAACACGCCAACTTTTAGAAAGGTGCACATATGACATTTTTATAGATATGCAAGCGCCGCTCTTTACCGTAAATAACGGCTGGAGCTGCGCGTGCTTTGATAAATTGGTTGTTTTCCTGGGTCTTAATGTAGCATCAACATATAGTACCGTAAGTGATTGTATACATTAGTTACTGTGTAGGCTCCCTTTAGGGAGCTAAAGGGAGCCTATACAGTGGCTCTATTATACATGATTGTAGCGTGACCCCTGGCGGAACAATTTCGCAGTGTTTGCTTTTGCACATATTACAAAGGTCGGGCCTCATTTTATAGCATTACATAAAGGGACAGTAAAATAGAAACGATTTCAGCCGTATTAGTAAATTACCCTTCAGCAATGCCAGAAAATAAAGCTTCTTTAAGTCAGAAGCTTCATAAGCCAGAAAAGATGCAAAAGCCGAATACCAGTGGTGACGCCGCCTTGATATCAAGAACTTTTGCTGATCCACGGCGGGCCAAACATCAAAAAGCGTTTTAAAAGTACATCGAAAATAAGAAATGCAGTTTCGAAAGAATATTTCATCAGCGTAACTGATACCGTGTTTTGAGTGCATAGGGCGGTGGATTCACAGCGAGCGTATATGCTAACAGACTCTTCCGCCCTGCTTCCCGATGGCAAGCATGAGCTTCGACTTTCAGAAGACCTTCACCTTCTGGAACGTGGTCATCGGCTGCTCTATCGTCTGGAGCATGGGATTCTGCACCAACCAGAGCATGATACAACGCTTCTGCGCTCTCGGCTCCATTCGCAAGGCACGCACGTGAGTCTGCGCTCAGAAAACGGGCGTGTTCGATGACCCTATTTCGTCAGAATACAATGCCATGGGTTGTTATCCCTGCCCTGCAGGTCACCGCGGAGATAACCTCGATCTGTAGATTGTGTGCCTTTAGGATGGTAGTTACTTCGATTGAGCAGGAGCGTATGCGGTTAAAAGATGTTTATCTCCTTTAGCGCTTGTCAACAACTACGAAGGCAGCGCCAATATGCGGACAACAGATGCCCCAATTCGTGCGCTTGAGGTGCCGTACACTGTATTAGCAGCTAAGCCTTAGTTCCTACGTGTAGTCATACCCTGCCCATTTTTTGGTCGGTGTCGTAAAGCAATCAATTGAATAACCAGTTTATTAGTATCCTAATGAACGGTCAATATTTTTGTTTATTTAACTGTAATCATATGATGATATTTATCAAAGCTGCCGCACTTGATCAAAAAGCTCGCAGTTCTGAGCATCACAATATGGTAATCACAATGGTAATCACAATTGTTGCACTAACACTGTTGAGAAGAATCTATAGTCATTGTAATGGTTCTACAAACGTCGGAAGCGGTCGTTTCGCGATAACTTTGCAAACCACTCCACCGCTTGACAAATGTGTTTTATGATTAGGGCTCGCCTGTAAAGGCGGCACGAAAATTTCAGTGCAAAGTGACTCTAGCAGTGGTTGAGTCGCTTCTCGACAATGTTATTGTCTCTTATCATTTTATCCAGCGATGCGCGCGTTCCGATGCACCTTTCATATCGCAGGCTCACACTCGCAGGGCGCTGTACATCAACATGCTGGGCGTCATAGGAGCGATGACGCTAGCGGTTTTCTGTGGCTTGGTGCTTTTCACGCTCTATGAACAGTGCGACCCCGTCAAGGCGTCCGTTATCAACAAGTATGACGAGGCAAGTGAAAAAGAAAAGAGGGTAAACTCTTTGCACCATCTCTTTCAAGGCTGCTTACGGCTTCTAAGAGCACGGAGGAATTATTCCGCATGCAGTTCAATAATTCCATGCATGTTCGACACATACTGTGACAGTAATGTTGCGGAGCTCATACGTAATCCTTATAACTTTTGTGAGAACTGTACAGATAACATATGAGAAGCGTATGAGAATTATTGGACTGGATGCGAAAAGGTTCCAGTAAGCTGTAGAATGTGTAACTGGTCATTTTGTTAGTCTTTTGTGAGGTATTCGTGGTGTTGGCATGTAGAAGTGGAGCTACACAGGCAGTCTGCCAAATAACTCATGCAGTGGCTCGCTAAAGACAAACAAGTGTTATGATGACCATCCTCATCAAGCGAAGAAATTTGACAGCAATGATAATACCAAATAATGTGCAGAACACTGATGCACTTTCTTTTGGCCAGCTGTAGGAGCCTTGTCCATGAACACAACGAATGCATTTTGTAACGACAGAAGCTGCTGTCACCTCTGAAGTTAAGTCACCACAATTCCCGTTGTAGCAAATAAATTATCTGCACTGCATACCTTAGCCTATCACCACAGCTAAATTGCTCTTTTAGTAGTGTTGTTAAGCTCCCCCATAAATCTGGTACTTTGTGTTAAAATTTACGTTACCAAATACACGGACAAAGACTGATGAGCTTATCCAAAGACTTATTCTGGTTGCAGTTGATGCCGTACTTTGTAATGGACACATTGGATTACCTGCCCGGCATAGCTGGGCTCTTCGTCACAGCTGTCTACAGCGGATCACTCAGGTACGACGGGAGCACTGCTATCTTGCTATTTATAAAGATCAAAAGCGCAATTACTCAATACGCACCTGGTGCACTGGAGAAGCAGCGACGGCGAGAATGGTGCAAACACAATATTAATAACGAGTTCTTAACGTTAGCAAGCATTTTAGAAAGCTATCAAATTATTCAAGTAAAGCAAGGTGACTTCGCATCAGTAATCCGACACCCGCGCCTTGTTTGGCGTGGGAACTGGTATCGCTTCTGTGCTACTGATGTCAAATCAAAGTAGGATAAGTTATGTCAGCCTGTGTCAGTTGTCTTTGAGCAATCCCAATTCGTGACATCGGGCTTTCTCGGCAACAGGCTTGTATTGTTTTTATTACAGCACGATGTCGTCTGGCTACAATGCCTTGGCTGCCATCACATGGGAGGATTTCTTAAAACCGAAGCTGAAGCTGTCGCCGAGAGGCGTCATGTGGGCAACGAAGGCAATCGGTATGCGTGGACAAATTGCCATTAACTTCCTGCTGTGCTACAATCAAACGTCCTTATAACACAGAATCAATACATAAGCAAAAAAAAAATGTGTATACTATATCAGCCATTCCTTCCCGCACGCCGGATTAGAGCGTATTTTAGAAAAGGACCGGTTGAAACACGATGCAAGGGAGAATCGGAGGACTCGAAATCAGTTCGCTTTCTGGACAGCCCGAGCCTGTGCAAAGGCACACAGTACTGCAAAAAAAGAAAAGGAGACAGTATCAGCCCCACTTCCAACACCCACTGAGTTTCCGTTCGCTTGGAACTGCAAGCTACAGCTGTGAGCCGAAGCAACCTTGTTCCCTACAGCTTTCGACTATTGCTCAAAGAATTTTAGCACATACCCATTATGATGGCACCTTTAGATATAAAAAATAGACTTTTATTTCTTGCCCTTCTGTACTTTGTGCTTCACTCGAGCACTTCATGTGACCACAGTCGCTTTCATTCACCAGGTATCATACAGGGATCATACATGCAATCGTCTCATACATCATAGAGCGCACCAAAACGGGTGATCGTGGGGCTTTGCTCGGTGTTCACGAAGCACTTCGCTAGCGTCGTGGTGGAGAAATTGCTTGGAGTGTCTGCTTTGCGCGTGTGCCAAGCTTTCTTTGTTCATTCTTCGGGCGTTAACTAAAATTATTACGTGGAGCCGACTACAGCCTTTGTGAAAGTTATCACTGGAAAAATTCAGCTAACAAAGGTCACATGAAAGACGGGAAGTACAAGCGCTTGTGATCGCCACCTTTCCTCTATCCTGAGTTTGTGCCACCTTCTTTGCTTTTTAGACAATCATGAACTACGCCAAATGAACTGTGCTCACGTTAAATATTTTTTGCTTATCTTCATTCATAGTATATTGATTTGCAAGCACGTGTTTTGCCTATCGCTGGCCTCGCAGCGTGTAACTTCCACCTAGCTCAAGTATGTTCATCATGAATAGTTCTGCGGTGTAACACTGTCAGACGGGGACTGGAAAATATTGTTCTGCACCTGTTTCTACTTTTGAGAGCGACCAGAACATTTTCTTTCTTTTTTTTTCATTTCAGCTGCCGGTTACGGTCTCCTCACGGTGGTCATTGCATTCCTCGCCGGCAGCCTGCCTTCCATTCTCTCGGTGAGGCCACCTTAGACGCCGATTTACACCTACCGTGAATTGACGCTATTTAACCGCATTTGGGCTCTTATTTAGCGCTGAGAAACATTCAAGCGCATGCGTTCAAGCGTTCATTGTTGCTCTTGAACGTTCTTCGGTATGTCGAAACTGCAAGGCCAAACCTATAGAGCTGCGCTCATCAAGCCTCTTTTGTGATCGCCGGAATTAAGCCTACGACAGCTTCAACTCGACACGCCGATAACCGATGATAGCTTCAGCACTGCACTAAGAAAGAGCTGGTGTCGACTCGAATATCTTTCTTGACCTCCCCAGAGTGCACCGCACAGGTGCCTCTCGTCTAAAGCAGACGATACGATTCGATAACGCTGATCTGCCATTGATAAGGAGTTGCTTGGGAAATGCATCATCACCCCTACAATCGAGTCGACGCTGATAGTGCGTGGTTATCAGAAAGAAAACAAGAGAAAAGGCAGGAACGTCAACCAGACGGGCATACGGTTTGCTTTCCTGCACTGGTGATAAGAGAAAGGGGCAACAGAAAAAGCAAAAGAGTGAAAGAGTGAACCTTGCACGCACGCAAGACGCACAGCAGGACTACAAACGATCACTGAGGCTGGTGCATCGAAAAAAATGCAATAGCACACGAATAACCTTCTGTGCCAGCGACGGATGTGGCCGGGGTCCAAGGTTGGACCTTGGCCACATCCGTCACTGGCATATATTTCTGGAATACAGGGTTTACACGCACAACTGTCTCTCAGGTAACTCAGGACATTCTCCTTATCGGTCCATCACTTAGCGCTTTTCATCCGTTCGTCAAAGTGATAGTGGGTTATCAGTCATTTTCACTCCGACACTGCTCTGCCGCTGCTAATATAAATCTATATCACGCCGCGCTTATATTGCTCTAAATTTATTCCACTGATGCTGGCAAGTTTCTAGAGGGCGCAAGTACACAGAAGCTGCACTGACCTTTACCCCGCATATCCGAACATTACCTTGTAAAACTGCTGCTCTGCCTTACCGGGGTACCGCAACTAAAGAAATCCCGCAGCAAAAGCCATAAAAGAACAAAATTCTTATCTACGCTTTCGGCCCCTGTAGCATAGGTAGCGTGAAAGCGTATCGCTAGCTTTCGACACCCTTTCCAACGGTTGCAGGAGAGCGCTAGTTCGAGACATGTTTCGGAGCGCGCGCTATTGTACGTGAAGGCACCCCCTGCTCTCTGAACAACTCCATTCGATTCAATTACGCCGCTCAGGATCTCCTACATAACAAACGACCAAGATGCTTTCAGCCGTAACGCACGTAAGCACGGAGCTCCGAATTTCAATAGGATACACAAGGAACGGTTAGTGCTATTTTTTAAGTACAGTTTTTCTATGCTATTGACGTCTTTCCAGGATAAGATAACTTCACAGAGGGAGAGCCCAGGTTTCGTTATGTACAAAGTGCTTTTCCACACCACACCATGAAGAGCCTCCGCGGGTGACCTGGTCGCTAAGCAAAAGCAACACGTGTTCCGATAATCAAGTCAGCGCCTCGGCATGTTCGTTTCTTCGTTGCACAGCTAAAACGAGGTTGCTTTGATAAAGGAAAGCCAGTGCACTCGATTCCGTGGGTTCACGAGGACTGTTATCTAGGAAATACTGACCATTCGGCAGCTCAAGTTGAGAACGAAATTGTCCTGAGCTAGCGGCTTTGGAGAGCTTGTTCTAACGCTGCCTTCACGCGTGTCCGGCGGCAGCTATATATGAAACATACGTTCTTTCAATAATGGCGTCAACGACTCCTTCATGTCCGGATGCAGTACTTGTTCATTTTTGTGCTCTGATGCCTTTTTGTGTCGTTTTATTCACGCGTGTCTCTGCTGTGTTGAATCACTCACTAGCTACTATGCGCTTTTGTTTTATTATGTTGCTTTTTCTCGTCCCAGCGAAGGGAGACTGGGACTAAAGGCACGAAAGGCATGACAGATGTCTCAGCCCCTACACTTACAAGAGCAGTGACAATCAATACAAATTAATACATATAAAACACACATACATATTCCACAAGAGAATAGGATTTCATTGAAAAATGATTACGACATTTGTTCATTGGAATAGGTAAGCCACATAAAACATTAGCACAAGTGCTATCTATATGAACTTTTTGTTAGGTCATACGTGCATCAAACATACAAATGTAAAAGAAACAAAACACCAATTATTGGTGAAAGCAAATGTGATCGGCCAATAACAATGCACCAAGCTCTCTTTTGAAGGAGCTTTCTGAAGTGGTAAAATTTAAGTTCTCCTACCTTGTTTAATAATTCTGCCTACTGATATATGAATCCAGAAGTACATGTTGCAGGGCTAGTCGGTTTATATTGCTGAGTAGACCATAAAAATGATCGTCTTCGCGCAAACAAGGAAGGATGGAAGGGAAAAAGGAAGATTAAAAAGGGAAGATTAAAATGTAATTAGCGTAATTACGCTAATTATTCAATTGAACATTCTGATTTCTTGTAGAAGTAATGCGCGCCTCATCGAATAAATTAAATCAAGGATTAGAACTGCGCTAGCTGCTATAGGCGATCCTCAAAAAATTTCATGCAGCTAAAAACAGAATACCCTGTATTTTGTCTGCGAGACGAAGGGAGTAGCGCTGTAATAAAGGAGCTCTTTCAAGGTCTACAAAACAGCCATGGTAACTACAGCATATATGAAGGATTCGCTTCTGTGAAACAAATAACTTGTAGTTTTTTTTGAAGTTATTTCCCAAACCAAGAGCCCGTAAACCCCATTCACAATAACTATATAATGTCTGCTTGTTGGCTAATACCCTGCAATTTTAAGTGTCATTGCTTGGAAACAAGGACAACTTCTAGTAATCTGAGCGATGAAGCTGATGATGTGACCCATTGCGCTGTAGCTTGTTCGGAATAGAATTGTCACGATGGCATTCATCAGTGCAATCGCACGGCGTTACTGATTCAGCATGCTTTATTCTAAACAATTAAATCTACCGTCAAACAAAAGAGAGAGAGAGAGAGAGAGAGAGAGAGAGAGAGAGAGAGAGAGAGAGATAGACTATGTATACAGAGGCAGGGTGAATTAACCAGAGGTATTTCTGGTTGGCTACCGGGCGGCTACCTTACACGGGGGAAGGGACAAGTGAAAATAAAGTGAAAGCGAAAGGAGCACAAATAAAGTAGACCGCGTGTACAATCCAGCGGTAGCAATTTGGTTGCAAGCAGCGTTCTCATTCTGTTATGCATGCCCGTAAACTTCAGGAACGTCAGCAACGCAGACGTAGCCTTCAGCGCAGATTTCTTTTGGGAGTACTAGCCTAGAACATTTTGTTCTGATAGTGTACGATTGTACACCCTATCGAGAACTACTCACATCATTTCTTGACACTGCAGCGCGGGCAGACCCAAAGGAGGTGTGTGAATGTCTCGTCACAGCTGCATGTGTCGCATGTAGAGCTGTCGACCATTCCACTTGAAAAATACATGTGAGTTAGTGAATGTCACATCAGTGGGTGAATGCAGAACAGCTATATCAAAAGTTATGAGACAGCGAAAGTTGCGTTTAGCCCATTACCGCAGCGACACCAGAGCAGATAAAAATTCTAGACGTTATGTGATCTGCATCGTAAAAGTTGTTACGGTGTTTGTATATGTTGACCTGTGCGATTGTGTCAAGAGATGGGCTCATCTCGAGTGATTACTTTTTAATACCTAGGCCACTTTTGTCACAACTGGATCCTTCGGAGGTGCCTCTGGGGCCACATTCTTCGTCGGTCTGCTAGTTCCATGGTGCGGAAGCCGGGTGAGTAATTTGGGCATGCACGTCGTTTCTGGTGCACTCAGTATCCTTGTGCACAACAACGTGTTACTTCTAATAGACCTTGGAGTCAGTTGTTGCTCAATGAAACTAAAGTGAAGTCAAAATAGGTACCCAGCAGGGCTCTTTTGCAACATCGCACCTCGTACTCAACACTAACCCGCCGCGGTGGCTCAGAGGTTATGGCATTCAGCTGTGAATACGAGCTTGCGGGTTCGATCCCCCGCCGCAGAGACCGCATTTGGATTGAAGTGAAATATAAGAACGCTCGTGTACTTACGCTCACACAAAAGTTAGAGAACACCAGTAGGTAAGAAATAATGGAATTAATTCGGCGTCCTACATTACACCTTCTCTCATAGCCCAAGTGTTGCATTTGGGGCGTTAAATATTTTGAAACGCTGCGCAGCACCTCGCTACACGCATTTCTGTTGTGCACTTGCATTCCCTGGACGACATTCTTTGGCGAATCCGCCTGCTTGAAAGTGTCAGCGCCACGCCCACTCCACTTTATTTTTCCTATATTTTCGCCTAGGAATTGCCTGACCGTGAAACGATCGAGCTTCCTAGCTGGCAGCATAGGTTCACCTGAACACTTTGGTTGCTAGGAAGAGGAATGCAATTCCATCATGTTGCTTCGAAAACCATTCGGTGATACAGGTTCCAAGTATCCTTCACGACGGGTGAGAATGAGTTGAAGATATGCAGCATTAATTTTACCGAAATAGCTGGTTAAAGGTTCGACCACAGTAACTACGCGCCATAACGTTGTCGGCACAACGGGGCAAAGTACAATGCAGCAAGAAAAAAATGTCCGAAATAAAACTTCGCTCACCCGTACCAGTGCAGATGGAACCCACAGCAATGCACCTAGGTGTAGCTGAGAGCCGAATGCGCCAACCACCGAGCAATCGCTGTTCTTTTGTAGGGCACGCGTTCAGCAAAACGCCAATAGTCAATACAACGTGCACTTGCTCGTACACCTTATTGCCCAAACTGCGCGTTTGAAACGTTGTACGTTCCCGTGGTGACATGACAAGGATCACTGCTGTGACGTTGCTACGGCTACGGCAGCGTCGTAAGTAGACGTGGAAGGTACCTAAAACCAAGGTTACATTTGCGAAAAGCAATGAAACTTTGTTCTGGAGAGGCGCGTGTAAGATGCGGAATGTGTACTTGTCCTCCTTTAAAGGGCTGACGAAGGGCTATTACAACCGCGCAGGATAACAAAATACGATTTCGAATACGAATGAAACAGTATTTCCCATTCGATTCGTTTTGGATTTGAGAATTCACCTATTCAAAGTTGTCGAATATTTCTTTCGGTTTAGTGTTATTAAGGACAACAACAGTTTTGCAGTCTGCAAAGAGATAAATTGGTGCAAATGTAGATTCGTCTGAATTATTTTAGTGCATGAAAATTTCAGTCATGTAAACGATCCGGTTCCTGAACAAGCACATGGAGGAGGTCACTTATGGACTATAGCTACTAGCCGTTGAGTAAGGATGTCTCGCATTAGGCAGCCCACGAATTCGCTCTCTATTTATACAAAGCAATTTATTATTTGGTCAATTTCATCATGTATGGGTTCCTACAAAACGAGCACTACTCTGCTACATGCATCTGGCACATACTGTTCCTTTATTTTTCATCAATGTCATTGTCATAGTGTACCAGTGTAATAGTAGTTTCCTTCTTTTCTCACTTAAGGTATTGTCAGTTGACCTAAGATCCATTTGTTAGCCACATTACATGTATCAAATATTGGAAACAACCTCTTTTAGCCGAACAGACTCCACGCAACTTTTTATTTCACTCTTAGAAACTGGGAATACTCGATATTCAACTTCATACTTGAAGGTCGTTTTTCTCGAATGTTCATATCTTATTTAAAAATTTCGCTATTCGAATACCCCTGTAAAATACCGTAGCTACCGGCACTGTAAGCAATTAAATAAGGTTTTCCGTTTTCTTCAGGGTACAATCTCATGACCTTGTGACCCACTTCTGCATATCCTGTTCTTGAAATCGTTTCGCTGAACTCAAAACAAACTTGCAATTCTTTCATTGTCACGTACCACCTGTCACTGACAACATAGTACTCTGCAAAAGATGTCGGAATCTTCCGTCAGAATTTTTAGTAGCGTCAGGAAGCTAAAGATAGTTGCAGCCGCCTTAAGAAAATTAGCGACCTTAGAGAGACAACAAGTCCCTTGCACAGACCTCCACAGTCGCCATGGCGCCCTTTGCGCTTTGTTACAAGAACATAAACTGATTCAATGCATGATAAATAACTATCCAATGAGACAACGGAGAGCGGATACGAAATGAGTCAAGAAAGCAGCAGGCAAGCTCGTAAATCATACGCAAACGTTTGTAGCAGCAAACTTAATTTGGACGCGGACAAACGTGCAATCGGTGTAATTATAACGACTGCGGTTGCGCGTGTGACCTGTCTGACAGGTTACGTGTTGTCTACAGATAGTTGCAGCCGCCTTAAGAAAACTAGCGACGTTAGAGAGACAACAACTCCTTTGCACAGACCTCCACAGTCGCCATGGTGACCTCTGCGCTTTGTCACAAGAACATAAAGAAAAAAAAACTGATTCAATGCATGATAAATAACTATCCAATGAGACAACGGAGAGCGGATGCGAAATGAGTCTAGAAAGCAGCAAGTAAGCTCGTAAATCGTACGCAAACGTTTGTAGCAGCAAACGTGTAATTTGGACGCTGGCAAACGTGTAATCGGTGTAATCGTAACGATTGCGGTTACGCGTGTGACCTGTCTGACAGGTTATGTGTTGTTTCATTGTGAAACGCTGTCACACCGTCGTCCCAGTGCCGTCCCATTTTGGCTAAAGTCAGACTCCCTTACTCGCGTCAACAAAGCGAAGAACCGCAAATTTTCTTCCGGCGTGATTTTTTGTTCGGGTTACTGCCGCAGGTTGCTTTGCTGTCCATGGTCACGGGCATGGGACTGTCCTTTTGGGTGGCCATCGGAAGCATGCTGTATCCTAAAAAACCTGTGGCTGCCCTCACTACGCTCGAGGAGTGCACGTTCAACTACACTCTTAGGGTGCCCCCTCATCGGACTTACTACTCCGGGTGAGATCAGCTGACCCGTGTCATGGTCTGATAGCTGTCATATGTTTACATTTCATTCATTCGTAGCCTGACAATAATAATGTCGTTGTAATTATCAGAGAGAGAGAGAGAGAGAGATAGTTGCAAGGAAATGATGGGAAGATAACCAGACTTTGCCCAGTTGGCTACTCTGCACGTAGGAAAGGGGATAAGAGAGCGAGAGAGAGAAAGCAAGAATCGAGATTGATTACGTGCGCTAAATAAGGTGCAGTGTGTTCATAGAAGGGCACTAAAATATGTTGCTTTAGGTACTGCAGAAAGGATCGTGTGGATTTGTGAGTTTATGAGGAGCGATGCTTAGCTCCCAGCTTTGTTAGCCAGCTTTGGCAAAAGTTGGATTGTTCATTCTGCTTCCAACTACACTGGGAAGTCTGACGTCGTTCGTCAGACACCGCAGTGTTGCGTCACATCGTGGGAGATTAGGCGGTAACAACGATCGTAATAACGGAACCTGATTGTGTAACTGGCGATTACAGTTCTGCAGATTATTCCAGCAAGCCGATTTCATAATGCATGCCAAACGGAGAAGCTCTCTTGCGGCGTGTCCACTCTCGGCAGTAGTGTAAAGAGTCGCTGCACTATGGCACTGGCAGCATGGGTAGCGTCAGCAGCTAGGTGGTTTACCAGCAATGCCGCAATGAGCAGCGCCTGACTGTCAAGTCCTCTATCAGCAGCGCGATGGGAAATTTCTTAATTTGGCGCAAGCTTCGTACGCTTTGAATGGCTGGCTTAGAATCTCAGCATATTGCATAAGTATGCTATTTCTGTCCATTCGCAATGGAATTTTTGCTCAATATATTCCACTGTGCCGGACCCCACTCTTACGTGCGAAATTCTCAATTTAGCAGCGATATGTCGAGATTCAACCAGAAAAGCTCCCGTAGTACTTCCCGACGCCGAACCGTTCACGTGTACATACGTTATATCAGCATAGAAAGCCATGTGAGCACATACCTATCAGTTCGTTACTTCTAATCAATCTAGTCAATTTCTAGTCTATTCATAGTCAATCAATCGCAAGAGGGCTCGCTTGCGCAACGTCTGCGCATTAATGCATTTGTTTGCCATCGATAGCTATGCTCAACATGCACTTCATGGCGCCACCATCTACACTGGTGCAAATCCCTGTGATCTTTGTTTTCCCCTTTCCCATTCCCCCGGTGTAGGGTAGCCAACCGGACGTTATTCTGCTTAACCTCCCTGCCTTCTACTTTTCTCTTTCCTCCTCCTCATAGAAACTTTCTTGCCAACGACCTCACTGCCGCAGAATGCGAGGAAAGGAAGCGTGAAAACACAGGACGTAATCAATCCACCGCGGTGGCTTAGCGACTCCGGTGTTGCGCTATAGCTAAGCACGAGGTCGCGGGATCAAATCCCGGCCGCGGAGGCCACATTTCGATGGGGGCGACATGGAAAAACGCCCGTACGTACTGTGCACTGGGTGCACGTTAAAGAACACCACGTGATCAAAATATATGCCGAGTCTCCCACTACGGCGTGCCTCATTATCAGATCGTGGTTTTGGCACGTAACACCCCAGAATTTAGTTAAACAGAAGTTAGAAACGAGGTCTCCAACTGTATCCACTCTACACTCGATACTATACTTTTTGCTGAAATAACAAACAAGACAAAACTAAGTGGTGCAGCGTTCTCTCCATAGACGATAGAAGTGACGGGGGTTCGTTCGATCACGCGTTGTCGGACGACGATCTCGTTCGCAGGGGCAGGGGATCCGTCCGAAAGAACTGAGAACCGGACGGACAGAAAGCCAAAGTAAGAGCTGCTGTTCACTCCGGAATCCTCTTCTTAAATTTTTTTTTTCGGATCATTCAACGGGAAAGCGGTTATCTTCACTCGGAGAACACGCACCAGCGTTTGTTCCGGAAATCTGGTACGAACGCACACCGCTGATCGCAGAAAAGGGGTGGGAACAAAGCGTGGCATGCGTTTTCATCACATTATCCGGCACAGCCCTCCACCCTATCTAAACGGAGCCTATGCTATAATTTTAATCCTGTGTCTGGCCCTTTCCGCTCCCGTCCTAGAGCGAATCACCAAAGCGACCGTCACCCCATCGGTGGAGTTGATCATCACATCGCTGGAGTATCACACTAGCGAAACTACGGTCTCTGCAACTGCTCTCCTACTATCGATGATGGGTTTATCTCTCCCTCTTTTCACTTTCGAACCGGCGATCCGCGCGTGTCGCTCTCTGAAATCACACACTGATCTAGGTTTTCTTAAGATCAGCGCATGTGCAGCACCGCCCCCCCCCTTCCCCAATTTATATTAGAACTGTCTTTTGTTTTGGCTTGTGTTTACAGGGGCATATATGAGCTGTACCATGTGTCCTACATGTGGATTCCCGTCATCAGCTTCCTCACCACTTTCCTCGTAGCGGTCGTTGTTACGCTACTCTGTGGTGAGTGCCTCTGTCCCGCTGTTATCTGGTAGTACGAACGCGAAGAAAAATAGCATGGTAATAATCTTTAATAACAATTGTAGTGACTGTTTGCAGCAGATCTTACTTATAGACCCTCGAAGATATAAGTCATTTCGAAAATCGGCATATTTTTTAATCAGGAGCCAGCTCCGCAACACCATGCCAAGAACAAATATATCATAATTCTGTTAAGCTGCATATGGTATAGTGCATGTAAAGCAGATACAAATATCAGTTTCCAATGCGATTGAAGTAGTTG
The DNA here is from genome assembly GCF_023375885.2 of Dermacentor andersoni. Taxonomy (NCBI): domain Eukaryota; kingdom Metazoa; phylum Arthropoda; class Arachnida; order Ixodida; family Ixodidae; genus Dermacentor; species Dermacentor andersoni. The sequence continues at coordinate 161,285,780 of NC_092818.1, read as the reverse complement.
TTTCGTTTATTTAGTTCGACAAGACAAGTGTCCTCAAGTTATTCACATACGTACTTAACTTTGTTGCATAGTAAAAAAAAATTTATAAGTCACTCTGCCTTCCCGCAGGTCTCAAGAACTCAAATGATGTTGACCCAAGCTTAATAGCACCGTTCGTGAGGAAGCTGTACCTCAGGACGAGTGCCAAAGAGCACAAGGAACAAAAACATGGTCTTACGAAAGCGGAGGTATGTATATCCATAAGGTAACTTAACACAAGCCAAATAACGCGTAGGCAAACACAGGAAAGCGATATCTTTGACGCTTTCATTCTCCTTTTGCAACAAAATCTACAGCCTATCAGGTCCTGAAAAGCGCGGAAATTATGAAAAAAGACTGAAAAAGTCACGTTTCAACGCTTTAATCGTTCCAGTCGCGAAATCCTGGATAGCAACATGTTCTAGTGAACTCTCCAACGCCATTGTCCTACTCCGAATTATCGCGATCCGAATGCGTGGAGGACGCCTGACAAGCCCATTTACTTTCGATGTGGACGTGTCGGACACATTTCACGGCATTGACGAAGTCCTTGGACATAGCCTTCTCGAACAAGCTTCTCCAGTTTCGTCTATCCACCCCGAAGTCTGCACCAGGTGCCAACCCAAGCTGAACCAGAAACTTGTGCTCACAACACTACGACCGCCGCCCAGGACAACCACTCGCCCTCACCATGACGCCGATCTTGTTCACTTCCACTACGCCGTTCCACGCGTCCTATGCTCCCGGCGTTTTCCTTCGGGAAACTGACGGCCGCAGCTCCTGGCTTTGACGCTGCCATTACGGCCTGCCCTCAAATTCCTCTGTTGACACTCTCAACCAATCAGAACCTGATCGACGTTGAAGTGGATGGCCTACCTGTTACAGATTTGGTCGAAACCGGCACCTATATTTCTGTTATGAGCTCTCATCCCCGTCAGCAGTTGAAGAAAATTCTGACCCCTACCCTATCATGCGTCGTAAATGTGTTCGACTGTGGTCGTCTCCCGTAGCTCACCTCTGTACCGCACGTGCCAGTGTTGCCGGCCGCCACATTTATGTTTTGTTCGCCATCCTCGCCCGCTGTTCCGACGACGACATCCTCGGTCTTGACCTTTTATCCGCCCACGCTGCCTTCATCGACTGTTCCGCTCGTACTGTACAGCCTGACCTACCAAGTGTAATTGATCCGCCCGGACCAGTCAAGGGCCGGCTCTCTTCTGTCTGGGCCCGTTCATTTGCCGCCGCAAGCGGTGGCTTCATGTCGAGCCGGCGGTGATGTCACGGCATTATTCCTCTAAGGGAGCGTCAATGAAGAAGACGCTTATATATATATATATATATATATATCCGTGTGTGTGTGTGTGTATGTGCCGCTCTTGCTTTTCTACGTGCGCCTGCACTTCTTTATATATATATATATATAGTCATATCATAAGAAGCCAACAAACACTGACACCAAGGACAACATAGGGGAAAGTACTTGTGCCTAATAAATAAAATAAAGAAACAATAAATGTATGGAAATTAAAGTGGATGAATAAACAACTTGCCGCAGGTTGGAACCGAACCCACAACCTTCGCATTCCGCGTGCGATGCTCTACCAATTGAGCTACCCCGGCGCTGTTTCCCCATTCACTTTCTTGGGTATTTATGTGTTCTAGTAGAACACATAAAGTAATATATATATATACTTTCCACCGCATGAGATGCATAAAAGCGATAATTTTGAATTCTCACTTATATTAAAATTTAGTACTTTATAATTTTATCATTCTTAATCAACAATGCGTTCCGAATAGTTCTCAAATGTTAGCTTTCTTCCTGTGTATTTCCAACGTGCTTTAATATGTTCGCTACCGTGGCTCTTCCACTGATCCATGCCCTTACAATTTCATTCTTGCAGGAAAATGCCACCGAGAAACCGCAGAAACTCCGCGAGATCTTCAGCATTTCCAACGGCCACGTGAACCTTGCCATGACCAGTGACGATGGCGTACAACACACCACCATGTAGGAATCCAAGAAGACGTGTTTTACGGCGGCAAATTATTTTCGCCGCTTGTGTACCTGAAATTGTGAGACTTGAAAATGCGTAGGAACCTTGGAACAGCTCCGCGAGCCCTGAGGGGGGGGATCGTACAAGCCAGAGATGTCATTCATGGCTGTCGTCTTGTAGACGCCAACCAAATGCCACGTGCCATCGCGATGGCCTGGGAAGTGTAGAGGTCCAACAGGACTGTTGTCACTCGCTACGAAGGAGATTCGATCTCGTCTGATTCAATTTCACTTCCTCGCGTCGTGTCCGGTAGACATAGAGACGTCGCGTTTGAAGCCCTGCTATTCGCGTCGCTTTATTTCTCAGCGTAACGCTTTTCTCTGAGAGACCTACAGGTTTCCGCGCGTCGTGATTTCTTGTTTTCTAGGTGATAATTTTACCTCTTTGTTGCCTTTTAGCATGCGTCATCATCCTCAAACTATTTCGTGCACCGTGTTTGAGATGCGCAGCACACTTTTCGGGCGTAAGATTCGCATTGTTATGGTGCACTTGGTGCGCGCGCAAGAAGCATGTCATTACACTAAGCAACAAGCCAGCCAAGATTGTCCACAGATAACGTGTTGCCCGCGGTAAAATTGTAAATACGCAGGTTTTTTGTTGTACATGACAACAATGGTTAGTGCTTCCATGCACCATGACAGTAATAGTTCGGCGTGATAGCGCCCTCATGAGTGCTGCTTGAAACTGGTCGGCACTTTAAAATACCTGCGATATGTGACCCGCTATTCCTTTAACGCGTGATAATGTGAGCCTAAACTGCTGGTCTTTAGCAAGTGCAAAAAAAGAAAAGTATTATGAAGCCTGGTTGAATGACATTCAAATAGAGTTGTGTTCCAAACAGCAAGGGACATCACGATGAAGCTCAAGCCTCATTTAGTTTGTTTTTATGCCGAGTCTGTTTGTGTAATGCATTCGTCACAGAAAGTGGATGCGCTATACAACCAACTTTCCCTTGGTATTCACTTGTTTCACCTGTGACCTTAAAACCTAGCACGAGAAAAACACTTCCAGGAAGTCCCCCTAGCTCCTGCCCTCTGAAAACTTATCTCCGTATTTTCTCTTTACTTTTCCCTCTGGTGCAAACTTTACCTCCGGCCTTCTATGAAATGAAGGTCGTTGCCCTTTGTTCTTTTCTCACCACTCTTTAGATCAAAGTGGAATTATCCTACCATCAGAACAGAAGATGAACGCACTGACACCCGTGAACACTGAAACAGTTTCCTATATACAGTGAATTATTCGCACTGATATCAGATCGCTCAAATTCATAAGAATACCCTCTTCCAAGAAAAAACTCTTAAAACCGTGCCTCATGCGGCTTTCGTGAATGCTCGCTTTATTACGCACGTAATATCGGCTGAAGCATTGCGTGCTTATGAACTACGTTAAGCGATATAAGGTCACAAAGTCAAGGTCAGGGGTCAGCGGTTATGAATACGCATGGAAAACCGGACATGCGCGGCAGTGCGTCGAGCACCGGGACCACACGCAGTTTGCCTTTTCAATGTGTTTCTCGATTTCGGTCTAGAAAAATAGCAAAGGTATCTAAATAATCTTAATTCCCAAGCGCAGAACATCTTTAACTATAGTATAGAGGCTGCCGCGGCTTTTCCAAACGCCGAGTGCGACTGCTACTCAGCTTTTCACTGCCACAGCGACATTTCACTATTCGACTGTAGCAATGATGTGTTTTTGACTAGAGTGATAATACAGCTGTAGGAGCTGTACGTGGCTCTGGTTGATGCAAGTTTCACTGAACAAGCTCACCCGAGTTTCGTTACGATCACGCTCAACTTCCGAAGTAGCGCTAGTCACCGAGTTTTGAAAGGCATTCCGCATTCGCGTTTGACACAACACACAAAAATTGCAAGCACCTGCCAAATGCGTTTCAAGCAGCGAAACTCCCAAATAGTACGCGACACACGACTCAGTCACATGGGATTCGAAGACTCCTTTGAAACCATTAGTAGCAATTCTGCCTGTGCATAAGTAAAGGGTCATGTCATATATGCTGCACTAACGCTTGTTATGTAAAAACAGCTAATTAAGTCGTGCGTTCACATCTGTTACGTTAACCATTGTTTTTAACCACGCACGGTGGTATACATTTACTTCCTTATAGAAAGTTGAGACATTCCGTAATGTGCTTTTGTATATATCTTGCAATTTTTAATTAATTACTGTCATCCACATAGTAAAGCCACGTACAGACAAAACATAAACAAAATCTTACATGCATATGACAAAACTGAAGCAACATTTATCGATGAGATAGCCGCAAGGTATTTATCTCGGGCTAAGCCAACAATTTACCCAGATTACACAGGCACCAAAAACAGAATTAGATGAAGAGATTAGCGAAGAGGAATTGAGAACAGCTCTACAAAAGCTTAACACTACATCCGCCGGGACTGGACGGAATAACGAACAAGACGATCCGAGATCTCGATGATGCCTCTCTAGAACAACTTACCAAGTATATAAACGAATGCTGGCAATCTGGTACAATACCACAACAATGGAAAACGGCCCAGATTATTCTAATACCTAAACCAGGCAAGCGGCTACAGTTGCAGAACCTGAGACCCATTTTACTCACGTCCTGTGTGGGCAAACTCATGGAGCACGCTGTCCTAACGAGACTGACTAACTATATCGTGGATAACGACGTTCTCCCCCCTACAATGTTGGGCTTCCGGAGAAATTTGTCTACAAAGGATGTAATGCTCCAACTTAAGCATCAAGTTAGAGATAACGCAAGTCGGAATACCAAACCTGTCCTAGGATTCGACCTAAAGAAAGCTTTTCACAGTGTTACCCACAAAACAATACTAAACAATATATGAGCTAGGCCTAGGCCAGCGAGTATACAGTTATATACGAGACTTCCTTACAGAAAGGCACACATTAAGATAGGAGACCTTAACTCTGAAGAACTACAGATCGGAAGCGCAGGTACGCCCCACGGTTCAGTAATATCACCGGTGCTGTTTAACATGGCTCTTATCGGATTATCAGCAAAGCTACAGGAAATCGATGGCCTCAATCATACCATCTACGCTGACGATATCACCCTATGGGTGAGCGATGGCAGCAATGGACAGGTTGAAAACACATTACAACCATCAGGGTAGACGGGAAAGCAGAGTGCGCAATATATATAAGTTCGCTAACAGCAAGGACACCACATTTGTAGACGCAGCTATATACAGACACAAGCGCGCCTACACAGCAGTGGTGATAAATTACGAGGGAAAATGCACGACGAGCGCTACAATCGACACGCTATACACACAGAAACAGCAGAGGAAATAGCTATCGCGCTAGCCATAGCACAAACACAAGCGGGCATAATCATCGGTGATTCCCAGACAGCGATGCGAAACTTCGCCTACGGTCGAATCTCCCCAGAGGCACTACGACTCCTAAAATTAGCTGATAACCACGACAAAAGTGTCGATCTCATCTGGACGCCCGCTCACGCACTACCACACGGTAGCAATGAGGCGGCGCACCGCATGGCTCGAGAACTTACGGACCGAGCATCGGTTAGCTCCGCCTCACCGACTACCGCCGAGTGGGAAGATCGAATGGCCAGATTTCACGAAATTACACACCATAGATTGCAGAGGCACACATTCCCACCGCCTCACCCAAAATTAAGCAAAAATCAGACTGTCGAATGGCGGCATGCAGTTACAGAGCAGATCCTATCCGAGTCCAGCTATCATGCACCTAATACACCGAGATTTATACACGACTGACAAGTGCAGACATCGCGACTCTAAAGCCGCCCTGGAGCACATCCTATGGGAATGTACGACTATAATACAGGATAACGGTGATGCAGCCTCAAACAGCGACAGCCTCCGCGTGCACTGGGAGTTTGTGTTGCTCAGCTCGGAGCTGCAGCACCAACTTTGGGCCGTCCAGGGAGATGAGGAAGCCGCCAAGTGCCAACAACCATTGGCCAAAACCTATATAGGTGGGGTCCAGGCCCACCCCACCAAATCGCAGGGCACTCAATAAAGTTATTTGAATAAATGAGTGAATCCAGACATCTGTATTTCCAGACATCACTACATCCCACGCGCTGAATATATTTTTAAAAAGAACGTATTGTTTAGAAAAGAAAATGGTGTCCCTTAATTTTAGTTCTATAATTCAGCATTTGGGTAAGTGTATACAGTGTACTACTGGGGTATCGAAGCAGCTGCGCTTTGAGCATTGTGCCGTTTCCGCAAGAGTTTTACTGAGTGTTTTACAGCCGAGTTTCCATTGCCTAAAACACGCATAAATCAGTGTATTTAAAATAGCTAACCAACGCGTCCAGGAACCCGCCGTGGTTTCTCAGTGGCAATGGTGTTGGGCTGCTGAGCACGAGGTCGCGGGATCGAATCCCGGCCACGGCGGCCGCATTTCGACGGGGGCCAAATGCGAAAACACCCGTGTGCTTAGATTTAGGTGCACGTTAAAGAGCAAGAGGTGGTCAAATTTCCGGAGTCCTCCCCTACGGCGTGCCTCATAATCAGGAAGTGGTTTTGGCACGTAAAACCCCACAATTTAAATTCAATAAATTTTAACGCGTCCAGGATAATCTAAGACACCGCCATCCGAATCGAAGCCTCGAAGCTTTTATACAATATCTCAATAATTGCATTTCAACTAGCTCGTTCGTTAAAAACATATTATAGTTCGCAAAAGCTAAACTGCTAAACCTTGTAGCCACTTGTACCAGCTAGTTTGCTGTCTTTCATGACCGCAATTATGGTTTACATGTTTCACGTGCCAGAATGTACATTTGTCCGTTTACCTCACTCAATTCACAGAAATAAACAAACGTAAAACAACTACCCATGTTCGCGAAAAAAGATTGGCGTTTGTTTGGTTTCATTACGCTGTTTCTGGCGCAGTCACCATATCTGTGTTTGTTCATGTCACCGATTTTTTCCTGCAGTCTAGATGGATATTAAGGTTTATTCATATTGAAGCCATAAGTTCATCTGCTAAGTTAATTCAAGTTGTCACAAACCGCGCTTTGTTCTTTAAGTATGCTTAGTAGGTAGGTAATTCGAGTTTAATGGCGTAAAAGCGACTAAGGCCATGCTGCGCCAGTCACAGGACAGTATGTATGTTTAGTGTCTTGCAGTATGATCTTCCGGGCATAAGCGTTACTTGTTAAGTCAATTGTAAATTCTACACCCTCCCTGGAATGTTTAGATGAATTGCAATTATAAGCACGCCCAAGTGATCTCTTAAATAAAAAAGGAGTGTTTGTAATTTAAAGAGGTTACAACTGTATAGATGCCTAGCACCTAATTCATTTGGTATGCAAATTAAGTACGTCGTCAACAATTCTTGAATGACACTTCTTTACTGTTCAGCTGTTTTATTGAATGTAAGCACTGTCGATAGTGAAATTTTCAAATGTTTTAAACATCCACCACCTAACCGTGCTCTTGTATATCTTTATTTTTTGTTGATGTTGTTGGAAATTCAGTTTCTGCCGGTTGTTCATTCGGGCTGTGTCGGAAGTCGAGCATTCCATCGATGTGCGAATTGTCCTTGTGTATATATGTACAGTCTATATTTACACTGAGAAATAAAGACGGTGCGCTTGTTTCATCCCCCGTTTGGTCTTGTTATTTTTAACGAAGCGCTACCTCCAATATGTTCGTCTGCTCACCATAACAGAATGGGTGTCAAATTGTTCGGGAAGGTGTCGTCCCGCGAGAATGTGGGAAACGCACGTACACTACTAATACAGTAGTGGTTACAATTTATTAATAATCATGTAAACATACGTAAGCACCTCGCATACAGAAAGACAAGCAGGCGAGCAATGGCCTTCTAAAGAGACATCACGCTCGCCCGCTTGAAGAGTACGAGCGATAAGTGCGGAGAACAGGGGAAATTAATGATCGATATTTATTTTATTGCGGACAATAACTTGACCACAGAAGAGCACGATGAACAAGAGAGATTGACTGACAGAGAAGAAGGAAAAGCCTGCTCGCCGCACCGTAACTGTATAGCGCGGCGAGGAAGGAGGATAAGGAGCGGAAAGATGACTGAGCCAACGAAGAACACCGAGGGAATCGAAATTCTGTGAAGTAAAGTCATCTCGCTCTGCAAACTTCGAACTTTTTTTTTTCTTATGTCATTTAGAACGCTTGCCAAAATTTGAAACACCAGCCGCTGCGGCTCATTGACTGTGCCGTTCTGCAGCAGAGCACAAGGGGGGGGGGGGGGCGCAGGGGTTTCGATTCCCGTCAGCGACTGCAGCATTCATTGGCTGCAGAGTGCAAAAACGCTCGCGTACACCGCGCTTTGAGCGGGCGCTCCGAGAACCCACAAGCAGTCAAACTTGTTCCAGAGTCCTTCATTACAACGTCTCTGATAGCCTCTGTGTAGCTCTGAAACGGTGAACCGCATGAAAACTGCAAGTGTTTTAAAACGAGCAGAATGCGCAACGAGGGCGCGTGGTGAGACTCGCGAATTTTCGGAGGCAAAACTAAAGTGTCCAAACGTGGTGCATTGTTGAGGGCGTACTCGTAGATCCATTGCCGTTATTGGTATCCTGACTCGCTAAATTGTCAAAATTACAACATGAACTCTGTGATGGAAGGTTTGCGTAGTGAAGCCTATACGAGGAGCAATTTCGATACAGATGCCACTAAAGATTGGGCTTCTATAACAATGAATTCGTCATTCGTAGCGAGAACAGAGCTGTTGTAAGCGAGAACGCGACAGTGAAAAATTGTAGTGGCGCTTCCTGTTGTGGACTACGGTGCCTCTCCTGTGACGAAAGCACTGGCTGATTCAAAGGGGGAAGTCACGTGGAGATTACGTCAACTCGTCCGTTCTGGTGGGGGCGGTTCACATTGAGGAGCAGCAGCGGGACCTTCAGCGGCAATTTCCTGCGCAACAAAGTGACGTACTGGTCCACGCAAGCGGTGATTGACTTCTAGACGAATAATCTATCGATCTAGCTCAACTTAACATTTTCATTTAGTGTCCCTTTAGGCCTGTTACCACGGATCAATCCAAAGTACCTCGAAATGAGTAGCTTCATTATAGCAAATGTTAAACTGTTCCCATTACCGACGAACGTTGTACTATGGGTAAGGATAAGGCAAAAATTCTTTTCCAAACAATTCCTTTTCTTGCCTCGTCAGCGCTCTGCCCACGTCATCACCGGTATATATGCAGCGGTCAACGGTGCGCGATAAGAAAAACAAAGACGAGCTAAAGAAATTTCACATTATACTGACCCTAGTTGTTGCGAAATAATGTGTCATTGAAACGGAAACTACTGTTGCCGATAGCAAATCAGGAGCGCAATCATGCGTACGCATGCAGCACACCTTTTTCCGTGCCCCCATATCTCTCCACATTACAGCACTGCTGCCCCTTTTTCGGGCACGTTATCTATAGCTCCAGATCACACCTCGCACACTCTTAAACAAATGTACACCCCTTGGGGTGGATATTTGCCACCCAACAATAATGGCCATCTGCCTTGCTTGCGTTTCCTTTCTTGAAAACGCTGCGCTCGCTACTTCCCCGTCGAGAATGCTCTGTCATGCTGGTAACGCGCATGCCGTTCTTGAAGTATCGGGCTCGGAGCGTTAAAGAAAACAAATGCCGAGAAGACAGATGGCCATTATTGCTGAGTGTCAAGATACGACCCAAAGGGTGTAATTTCGCTTAAGAGTGTACGTACTATTTCCGTATCTCGAGACGGAATGTAAGTGAGAAAGCGTGTGACATGCCCACCTTTTCTCACTGAGCTGTCGGTCACGCGAATTTGAGCCGGCGAGGACTGGTTGGTTGAAGAAGTCTCACGACTAGCTCGGTTCACGGTTGGGTCTCCCAGGAGCTTTGCAAAAGCTGTCCCGCATTTTAGAACTGTTCCCAGTAACTGTTACAGTTACTGGTGGCCTGGACGTGGTATTATATATAGCAATAACATTTAGAAACGTCTGAAGTAACAGCAGGATGCGTGGCGCTGAAAGGTCCAGGCATCTGTGCACGCATGCACTCACGAAGGTCCCCGAGCACGCAAGCGCGCGTGTCACCAAAAGCGCTTGCCGCGCAGACAGGTGACGCCGAAGGATTTTAAGGTCCTTCGAAACCCATAACCAGGCATCGCATAGAACAGCTGACCTAAAATTCAAGCAGAGCTCGGGGATTTCAAGGATGCCGAAGGACAAAACTCAAGGAGGGGGAAACATACCTTAGCCGTGAACATACACTGAAAAATAGCGAAATCTCTTTCTCCTTAGCTGCACTGTCGTGCAGCTGTAAGCAGCTGCTGAGTTGGACACACGTTTCAAGCTCTTCAGGTCGTTTTTCTAAGTTTACTTTCCCGTTGTAATGACTTCTATCGCCTTCCGGCATGATGGTTAGTATATAGTGTCCGATTTCAGCCGAGAATACTCGTCGCGTTAAAGTCGAATGGACGAAACTTACTTTCCGTTAGGCATTGCTCTAGCCTAGGGCTCAGAAATGGATTCATCACTTACAGCGCATACAGGGACAAGGGACCAAAAGGATGACGAAGACAAGCGCCCTTGTCTCTGTATATGCTGTAAGTGATGTTTGAAACTATGGTATACCAACTAGCCCGTACCCAAACCTTGCTTCAAAAATGGAGTCGTTATTGATGTGGTGTGAACTAGCAAATCACACAAAATAGTAGTTGCAGTGCCTGGCCGCTTGATCTGGTTTTGTCTAGCTCCACGATGGCAACTGTAATTTACGCAAGACTGTCGTCGGTGGCTGTGAACGAGCCACATAGCAATCGTTTAGCATGACTCTCAAAATAACGTATCTAGGATGTCTTCCCGGTAGAGAGTGTCCATGGAATGGCCTCTGTGCGGATTTTGTTACCTTAAATGTTCGAAAGTTGCCCCGAACGCCAGTGTTCAAGGAATTCAATGAACACGTTTATTTTTAGCCAGTTTTAAGGGCACTTGAGCATTTATTTTCCGAAATCGAGGGTTTTCAAGAATTTCAAGGAGGTGTAGAACCCTGCGCCACTCTATATTCGTGCTGCCGGCTGACCGACACGTGCACATAACGGCGGTTGCGCAATATACACGCACAGCTTGGACCAGAAACTATACCGTGTGATGAGACGTTTGTTTAACATTCCTAGCGTGTATGTATGTAGATACGGATAAGGCTAAGTGCCACAATTGGAACCTACAGCATGTACGGCCCAAGGGTGTGATGCGGACCTCCCAAAACAACAGCTGCTATCACACTCATAACCAGGCTGAGCATGTGCCGGATAGAAACTCGGTGCCGAAGCCAAGGAGCGTTGTCTGTCTAGGCAAGCGAACACCGAGCTTTTACGTCGCTTGGAATTGTGCTTAGGTTTGTAGCTCAATATGTTTTCATTGCTCAGATCCAACATTCAACACTTGCTCCACAGCGATATTAGAACCTTAGGAAATCGAACACAATCTAACCCTGAAACACAAAGCCTTCACGACATATGGCAGAAAAAGTGGCTTGTTTCGAGTGGTGTAGGAGGAGTCGACCAGCCAATGTGAGAGCGACAGAAGTGAACACGCGCCTAGGAATACTAGAGTCTGCATAACGCGGAAGGCGTTATGCAGACTATGCATAACGCCTATGCATATGCCACGGCGGCCGCATTTCGATAGGGACGAAATGCGAAAACACCCATGTACTTACATTTAGGTGCAGGCTAAAGAACCCCACGTAGTACAAATTATTCCGGAGTCCCCCACTACGGCGTGCCTCATAATCAGATCGTGGTTTTAGCACGTGAAACCGCATATTTAAATATATATATTTATCCGCAAAGTTCGGCAATTAATATCTCAAAACTGGTGTCATCCTAAGAATTCGTTCCAAGCCTTGGGAGCTTCACGGCTGGAATTCGTAAATTACAATATGGCCCGGGCTATAAGGTACTAATTAGTTAAACACTTAATTATTTAATTAGTGCGTTATACATTTCAATTTATCGTGCAAGTAATGTCCGCCTCTTCGAGTAGACCAGCTCATGAACTAGAATTGTGCTATCTGCCACAGGCAACCCTTAAAATTTTTTGGAAGTGTTCGCTGAAAAACCCTGTATATTGTTTCGGAGGCGCAGTGGCACAGGCGGCTGTTTGTTGACCGCAGAAAGGAACACATCAAACACTTTTTTGTTTTTTTGTTCGAACCACTTTTTAACCAGAGTTGTTTATAAATGCAGTTTAAATAAGAAGAAAGAAGAAAATAAACTTCATTAAAAAGAACGGTCCGGCAGTTTTGGTTGTGGTAGCCTGAGGTGGCGGCTCAATGTCCTTGGACTCGGGTGGCATCTTCGGCTTGCCGGACGGCCGAGAGCTGGTCTTCCAACTCCGAACTTTTGAGAGCCCTCTCCCAGCGGCGGCGACGCCGACGGAGAAGGTCCCCAGCGGCCCCGCAGCTGGGGCGACGTCGGGAGAAGTTTACATTACGCTTTTTTTTTTTTTGACTCAGCGAGCATTTACATCCGCATCCGGCCACCAAGCTAGCTTGAGCACGTCCCGATGACGACACAGCACGTGCAAGGCACGTCACAGAAGGAAAACCGCAGTAAAACCATAGGCCCCACGTCTGCAGATATTAATTTTGCGGGAAGCAGTGAGATATATAGTTATACTCCAAACTAAGGCAAATGTTTATAGAGTAAGTCGTTCGATCCACTTCGAGCAGACACGACGGAGCTGCTGGAACATTTCTAACTAATGGCAAGCCTACAACAGATACCATGGTTAAGCGTTGCGCGATCGAAAAACACAGACGAGTGAAAGAAAGCACGAGCACAAGCGCTTGTTGTTGTTGTTGTTGTTGTTGTTGTTGTTGTTGTTGTTGTTGTTGTTGTTGTTGTTGTTGTTGTTGCTGTTGTTGTTGTTGTTGTTGTTGTTGTTGTTAACACGTTTGCACAGCGCAAAAGACTAGGACTGAGGGAAGAACACAACACAGGCGCTGTTGTGTTTCTTTCACACAGTTCAAAGCTCAGCTCAAGCAAATAAAGCACCGATTTCGTTTTACATGATTTCTTGTGTTTGTGAAAAAAAATGTGCGTTAGAAAAGTAGTCGCAGTTCTGCGGTATGGAAGGATTTTTATGCCTAATATAAAAATGTAAGTGAAAACGAATATTAGGGATCCGTTTTGCAACTGTACTCATTTGAACATACCCAGCTGGCTCATCCACTGCAGGGGCCTCCATAGGCACCGATCATTGGGGGGGGGGGGGGGGGGGGGAGGGGTGTTGCGTGCCCGAGCCCCCTCCGGAATTTCCGGAGGGCGCAGAGGCCCCGGCGGTCCCGAAGCCTACCCCCCCCCCCAAATCACACACGCGCGCACCTAAAATGTCATCACCAGATTTTTGTCACCCGCATCATTCGATGTTTCTTTTGACTTGCCTCGACCTTTTCACTTAAAATTTGATTGTGGCTAATAGCTTACTGCATTATTGTTGGCGAGGACGTGCAGGGCTTTTAATTCATACTTTCGCTTTATTTCTGCAAATCCTCACAATTGGAGGACAAGCGCATTAGAAGCACTAGCGGCGGCAGCCTCATCCGTATTTTCTCACTTTAACATTGTTTTAAATTTCCACGGTAAGCACCATGCACATACACAATATATTTAATTATAAACACAGGACAAAGTTTATTATATATTTTAAAGAAAAGGACATAGTCAATGAAAAATTATTTAAAAAGGTATGGATAGTCTATGCCTAGAGAATGAATATGTAGCTGTATGTTCACCTCGCTTCAAATTGCTCTGCGTACTTTTTGGCTCTGAAAAAAGCCTGCAGACTTCATTTTTTATTATCTTTCCAGTAAGCAATGCTAACGACTCATGAAAAAAAAACTTTTCTAATAATTTACAACATTTATTATGTATGGAAACATCGTCACTTGCACGCGGAGGCCATAAATATATACAGAGTGTCCCAATTAGCTACCATGCGCCCAGATCACCCCGATCGTGGCTCTCCAAGAAAATGCACAGCTCAATACACTAGATGAGCTGGTGCAGCAGCGACGTGATGCTCGCAAGCTTAAGACCAGCCTTTCACACGCACCGTGTGCTCTCAGGGCTTACGCTTTCTCGAACTCGCTTCTACCACCACCATCGCCAGTTCTTCCTCCCTGGAGTTTTGTACAACTGAGTGATAACAAGCCAACTGATATACATCGCCCGACATCAACTCACGCGGCGGCGTCGCTTCGTGACCGAATTGTAGCTCAAGATGCCCACCTGCCGCTTGGCTCCATCGTCCTTTACGTGGATGCAAGCATTAAGGGCTGTGAAACAACCACTGCAATTTATTGCCCATGCGCACCTGCCCTTAATAAGACGACCCGGTTTCAAGTCCAAGAACCTCCTTCCTCCTTTTGTGCTGAGCTCCTTGCTATCCGAGAAGCGTTGTGCTCTGTAGCCGCCTTCCCCATGGTCCCCACGGCCCGCATCGTCATCCGCACTGATGCCCTCCAGGCGACGCGGCTTCTGCGACGCGTCAGTCGCAGCCCTGACATATGCCAAGAGATCCATCTTCTGGCGGCACGCATCCCGCAGCCAATATCTGTCGAGTGGATCCCACGCGACCTTCTAAGCTTCCAAAGCCGTGCGGATTCTGCGACCCGTCTAGCGACCTCTCCATCGTCACTGCCTCAACTCTTTCACCTAGATGATGCCACCCTCCTTTTAACAAGAAAGGAGCACCTCCGGCGCCGCACACGTGCTCTCATACCTCCGTGTGCGGTAAACCTCCCCCGCGGTCTTACCCGTGCAGAGGAGGTTGCGCTTCGGAGGATCCGGGTCGGGGTAGCCCTCACTCCTGCCGTGACTAGGAAGTGGCCGCACTTTCGCCCGCTATATCCTCGTCCTGAGTGTCCACTCTGCAAGTCGCGAAATGTTGAAGCCGACATCCACCACCTGCTGTGGGTTTGCCCTGCACTCGAACCGACGAGGCTCCGGCACCTCGCAGCAGCGGGACTCTCGCCGCATAATCTGAGCCATTACACTGCTTGGACGCAGGGACCGCATTATCGGTCCCTCTTGGACTTCATTAAGTCAGCAAATCTTTTTTCATTCATTTAATCATCCTTATTCACCCCCATCACATACCCTTGTATGCCCTGAGGCATTTATCCTCACATTTAAAAAAAAAAAAAAAAAAATGCGCCCAGATAAAAAGAGAGCAATTGCATTACTCGAAGAAAACCTAGTGCATTTTGTTTCTGGTACAGTAAAGTAGCTGCCAGTAACTTTTTCAATACTGAGATTTAATTAGGTCATTGTAATTACCTAACTCGAGACGTACTATCGTAATTATCAAAGCGTCAACGAGGCATTTGTATAGGCACAGCCAAGGAACATATATAATTGCGGTATTTTCAGCGACGTACGAATTAAGAGCATTAATTAATCTCGATTAATAGCATTTCTGCATGGTGCGGCACTTGGCTCAGGAAACTTAATATATCCAAATGCAAGGCAATGAAAGTAACACGAGTTCCTTCCAAAACTCACCCGTATCCGTACGTTCTTAATTGCTTTCCTTTATGCTTTGTCTCTGTGTATAAATATTTTGGCGCGCACATCAGCAGTGACCTTTCATGGAAAACGCATATCGAACACATCTACCAATGCTAATTGCATGCCTGGTTTCCTTCGCATGTAATTTTTCACTTGCTTCGGTTGCTTTAAAATTACTTTTCTATAAAACGGTCATTCGAACCGAGATGGAATACGCGTCTTCCATGTGGGACCTTAATATAAAGTCATCGATTAATACTCTGGAATATGTTCAGAATATACATAACCTAATTACCTTGAATTAAGCCACTCAATTTACTTTTCTCAATAAGCTCCTCGTTGAAAAAAGGGTCCTGTTTTCAGATCTCACCTCAAGCCTTATCAAATAACGACATGCAACAGTAGCCGCACTATGATGTATATATATAACTAAAATATGTGCATTTTCACTATCCCAACGACGCAGTATACATTTACGACGTAGATTTATATTCAAAGAAAGCTCTGTAAATGTTTCACCAAAAGGAACATCGCGAAGATTGACTCATCCTCGAGACCTGGGAGCATCCGAACGCGGATGCGAAGGCCTCCATGTTCTTCAGCGGGATCACACAGCGATCTCTCCAGGACGCGTAATTCGTGAACGAGGCACTGCCGTTGGCGGCACACCACTTCACGCAGCTGGAAATGAAGAAGAGCTGCTGCGCGTTGTATCGAAGCTCTGCCAAGTGCTCGGCGCTCTCTCGGAGAAGCCCCCTGTACGCGTTGAGCGCGGAGACGACGCCCGCGAAATCCGCCATGTTCTCCGAGTCGGCGGTTTCACGCGACGTCCCATGGGAGCGTCGCAGGCAGAGCAGCTTGTCATCGTAGAAGAGTCGGGACGACTTCGACCACCAGTCACGCCACTGGCCGTCACTGTCCCACAGCCTGCCTTCAACGTCGAACGCGTGAGTCATCTCGTGCCCGATGACAGAGCCGAGGCCGCCGTAGTTGTATGCCATCGGCGCACCGGGCGAGAACACCGGAGGGCGGAGCATAGTCGCCGGCAGCATGAGCGCGTTGCGCATAGGGAAGTAGGCGGCGTTCGTTGCGCGCAAAGAAAACTTGAAGCTGCTGGTGTTCCTCAACTCCCACTCGATGGTCAGCTTCATCGCGTACAGCCACGCTTCGAGAAAGCGAAAGGACACGTCCGGGTAACGCGAGTACACCTGGTCCAGTTCTTCGTCGTTGGCGAAGAATTTGGGATAGCCCACGTGTGCCTGGAGGGTGCGCATCTTGTCCAGGGCCGTCGCCTTGGTGACGTCGTCGAGCCAGCTGGCGCGACGAATCTCTTCGATAACTGATTTCCGTATGCGCCACAGCATCTTCTTGGCCGAGTCAACGGTGCTGGCTGGAACGGCCCTGAACAAATAGTGCGAAAGCAGCGGCACTTCCATGGCTCTGATCACGGAGCGCAGGCAAATGAACGGAAAATTCCGCACGTGCTCTGCCAACTCGGACGACGACAGGGGAACCAAAGTGCGCACGAGCTCCCATGCCACCAGGAGGCTTGTTCTCGCCTCTCCTAGGTTCGAATAAATCTTGTCAAAATAGGACAAGGCACTAACACTGATTTGAATCTTGTGCTCTTTCCGGTAGACGTTATTACTATGAGCCGCGATCAGACCTTCCCAGCGGCCAGGACGTATGGTCGGCGTGTAGATCCCAATGCCGTCAACAGTCGAGAAAACGAGGCTGTTCGCTTTCTGCAGCGTGCCTTTCGTAAGGAGGCCGATGGCCGTGTTCTCGGATTCTGTTATTTGCACGGCTATTCTCAAGGCTTCGTCACCGTCATTCAGCACGCCGAGTGCGTCAGTGTGCGGAGCATAGAACTTGTTCGTCAGTACGTTCGAGCTTCGCTGGCGGAACCAGACCAATTGATTGGCATTGAGCGTGACCTTGATCTCCCTGGCGCCCTTGTAGAGTTGCGAGTCTTCCAGAGATAGGCCTAGCAGAGTGAGCAGCTTGTACTTGAAGAACAGGAGCAGGACACGGTCCAGGGCTTCCGCGCGGGCGTAACCAGGTACGGAGAGACCAACGCTTTGGACAAACTGCCTCAGCGTCGTAGACTCGTCCAGTTCACCGGCCTGAACCCTCAAGCAGCTGTGGTACAGGGCTGCCGCCTTCTGGGCGGCACTCTGTCCTCGCTCAGGGTACGTGGTGGTCGAGAGCGCGCGGGGCAGAGCGTCGTACATCTCGTCCTGCATCTGCGTGATGGTCTGCGCCGACGGACTTGCGTACGCGCCGCAGGCGAAGGCGTAGAAGTCGCGGCACGGCTCCGCCGAGGTGTCCACGAAAGGCTCGATGAGGCTGGACAAGCCGGCGTTCAGTCCCACTCTTTCGCTTGACGCCTCAGCAGTGGAAGCCGAGTGCGTTTTGCTGTCGGAGCTGGGAGATGGGGCCGCGCGGAAGATGACATAAACACACGTGACAGCCACGGTCAAGCCGACCACGACGATGACGTAGGCTAGGCTCTTGGCGCTTCCGACGTCGGCTGCGGGCTTCGAGTCGCACTGTCTGGCTTTGGCTCTCTGGGGGAGGAGGGATACATAGAAAACGTGGGATGAGGGCGGGTGCACGTTTATTACCAGAAATGTTGCGCAGCGAAAGACGAGGGACGATAGAAGCAACATAGACAGATGCACCTGCCTATGGTGCGCCTGTCACCAACTAGCCTAGCAAAGTATTTTATTGCGCTTTTATTCTACACACGAAGCGACGATATTGTGAAAGATACATGGCGAACCCGAAGTGATTTAACTGCGGGCGCATCGCACGCGCGTCCTTTACGAGGTTCTTTTGCAGCTTTTACGAGGTTCTTTCGCAGGTTCTTTCGCAGATTAATAAGTTTGCAGGGACAACATGGCCACAATTAGTACATGACCGGGGTAGTTGGAGAAGTATGGAAGAGGCCTTTGCCCTGCAGTGGGCATAACCAGGCTGATGATGATGATGATTATGATTCGCAGCTTGACGCGTTGTCACGCCGCCTCGCCGTCGAAGTCTCAAAAAAAAGGAAAGAAAGAAATAGTCAAGCGCCCCGGAGCGGAACTTTTCTACACACATTTCGCTGTTACCTACGCTGCTGATTGTTACGCAGCTTTTTGCGATGCATGTCGCCCTCTTCCCCACCTCTGCTGGCTCGTATGCTGTGCACTACGTTATTATGATAAACGACTCCCGATGAGCCCGAAATGCAGACCATAATACGCTTCCTATACACAGCGCGAATGTATATGGAACCCAAAAATACGACGCGCTGTACTCCACAAATAGGCTGCCTGTGCAGCGTTTCAGCGATTCTTCAATGGTCGCTTTCAATTGAGCACGATACCTGGATACTAAACTGCTCTTCAACGAAGTAATTCCGAGAGAAAAGGAAAAAATCGCAATGCACACACGTAGCTACTAAGTAAACATAAGACTCGGGCCACTTCTCGGTGAATGACAATTTCTCCCTTTCCCTACACTTCTTGCACATTGCCGATATCCGCAGAATAAATTTGCTTATTCATACGCGCCCTGCCATTACTAACTAAAGTTCGAGTGATAAGAATGTGCAAATATTTCTCGTAATTTCTTTTCATCATCATCATCATCATCAGCCTGGTTACGCCCACTGCAGGGCAAAGGCCTCTCCCATACTCCTCCAACTGCCCCGGTCATTTCTTTTAGTGGCGATATATTCTGTTACCAAGTGACACGGCATGAGCGGCGACTTGTGAAGATTGGCTTTTTGGCATCTTTGCAATGTGTGCGACTTACAGTGCCTTGGCCGAAGCTCGACAAAACTACTTTCCTGGTGTAAGTGCACAGCGTCGCTCAGGGACGTGTAAATTATATACCTACACGCGCGATACGTCGGCGCGAACGATCGTTGCCGTAGATGGAGGTATACAGCACAGCACAATAATCGTAGCGGAGGAAATGACTGCGGTTATCCCAAAATAGTGATATCGCAGTCCACGCTCTGCTGTTCCGGCTATACCTCTCGCGATACCCTTTTTACGAGGACGCGATTAGCATCCTTTTGGAACTTTGCCCGCTTTGCGGTACGGTTTTGTCTAACATCTTTCGCGCCACAACTTGGGACACGGGATATGCGCCACTGGGTCTGTGCGCGTACAGACAGCTCGGAACACATGGTATGTGCAACAATTAAAATATGTGCCACGGCCTATGTGCCTATTCTTGGTTATTCCCCCGGTATGGGTATGGGTCACTCTTAAAACCCACTATACACGGGCTCCTGAGGCACCGCAGCCCGACGCTTTAGCGCTCTGCGCCACGAACGAGAGAACAGTTCTCAGCGTTCGTGAAGGCGCCGCTAGATGGCACAGCCTGTTCACAGGGAAGCACGTTAGAGGATCCCGGCTACAGTACAAGCTCCATACATGACGCGTTTCGGCTGTGCCAACACGGTGTCGCTACATTGCTTCACTGCTAATCGCATTAGCGCCGACATTCATCGTGAGATGGGTTCTGCCCGATTATTTCTTTATTTACTTACTTTACTTGCATTACTTATTTTGCTTCATTTACTTGCTTTACGTGCTTTGGTTATTTTACTTTGCTTTCTCGCGTTAGTTCCTGAGCAGCTTCGTTAATGTGATAACTGTCCCTAGGCAAGCCGCATCACACCGCAGCGCAAGCTAGTCAACTAGGCATTTCCGTAAAATTGAACGTCACGCTGAGGAAGGCACATGATAGCTTTGAAAAATTACATATGTAAAATACAACTGGCCAGACTCGCCGTAATTAGTGTGTAATACCACAAAGTCTTAGCATAACTGTAATACGCAGCAGCGCTTCTGATAACAGGTAATTTATCTGACACTGAGAAAGACTTGCTCGTACTATTATATACATATGCAGGATTGTAGGATTGTTTGTAGGATTTTTGCAACCGTTAGGACACCCATGCTATTGTTTAGCGTTTGTGCTCGTCGCGCTTTTGCTCCGGCTCAATAGAGCAGGTAATAAGAGACATGTTGTCACTACACCAGAATTCTAAGGGTGAACAAGCACAGCTGGTGGCTGACCAACTCGGGTAGAGGGTCATTTTATGAGCAGGTAACCTTATAATACGGAGAAAAAATTCGGAGTAAGATTTAGGTGCTTACCGTAGTGAGGGCGAACATCTTCTTCCTCTTCTTCTCTACCATTTCGTCAAGTTCTACGATCTTTTTTTACTTTCTGTAATTTTATTTTTTTAATACAGTGCATTGTCACATTGTGCCGCATCTTTCCGACCTACTGTTAAACATTTTTTTTTCTCGGTTTCTCTCATTGGTAACACACTGAACTTAACTGTAATTCTTAACATTGTACGGTGTGTCAATATCGTACCTTAGTATTCTTTTACTATAACGTACGTTGGAAAATTCCAAATTTAATGTTCTCATGCTTTCTTGCTTAAACTGTTTTCGTATACACTGTAACGTGTTTATCTATCTATCTATCTATCTATCTATTCTAATGTATTGCGCCCGCCCTATGGCCCAATGCAATACCCTTCCGGAAACGTTTGAAGCGTTAAAAGGCTGACCATTGCAGTTGTTAAGGCTGTACTTCTAACTTTCGTGGGGCGGTAAGAATACGGAACTTGTGACATCTTCCTTTTTTTTATTATTCACGTATATGTGTTTGAAAACGTCACAGAAATTCCGAAGAAGAAAATGTAAACCGAAAACCGACGCATCAGCGCTATCGTGGCTTGTGGACGCAAAAATATAATCAATCAAGAGGAGTTCCCCAGGAATTTATCCTTTCTGCTATTTTGTTTAACGTTTTATTAAGCTCAATTCCATTGTGCGATACCGTACAAGTTATGCAGACAACGCAGCATTCCTTGCGTCTGCGAGTGATATTCACTCATCACAAATAACACTGCAGTCATACTTATAGAAACGCTTGAAGCTTGGTTTGCAGACATTCGAATGTCGCTTAATGTTAACAATGTTCCTTCACTGTGTTTCCATTGAATGTACCGGTTAATATCTCTGTCCAATACCGCCAGGAAATCATTCCTCAAGTTGACTTTATCAAATATCTAGGTGCAATATACGACGCAAATCTGAGCTGGTGAAATCACATGTATCGTGTTAAACCTAAGGCAGCACCCGCTGTTGGCATGATAAGCAATCTTGGCCGACATCACTCTGGGCTACGCAGGGAAACTCTAATAATGAGTTATCGCATGTACGTTCGACCGATACTTGAATTTGGATGCGTGCAATTCTCTGCTGGGCGAGCATACAAGATTAACCCCCTAGTTCTTGTCTTCGTTTTGGTTTACCAAACTTTGTTGCTAAGAATGTTTTATATCAAGAAGCACGCCTGCCTACTCTGTCCTGCCGATTCCGCATCCTAACAGTAAAAACGCATTTAAACATTTATAATTTTTCTTTGAGACAATCGTAATTCGTATTTATTAGTGAAATGAGGGCATTTTTCGATGAGCATTGGTACCGCTTACATAGACCTCAAGTTTTGTTTGTGCAAGCTTAGCTAGATTCACTAAACGTTAATGCATGCGAGATAATTTGCCCAGACAAGCGCTTGCCTAATATAATGATTGAATTTGATTACATATTTCCATCAAATGCCTAACTCCTGTTCACTACATATTTACATGGCATGCTATAGAAGATCATTTAACGCAATTGGGAGAAGATCATGTGATCACGACTGATGCGCCAATGACTGAGGAGAAAGCGGGTGTGGGTATTTTCTCCGAGTCACTATCCCGGTCATATTATGCATTACGCCTTCCGGATTTCACACCCATATTTCTGGCTGAACTATCAGCCGTTATCTTAGCCCTTCGAAAACTTTCTTCAAATTATTCAACAGTGGTTATAGTGACTGATTCACTTTCACTATGCACATTACTCACTTCATCTTCAGACACTACCAATACATTTAAATCATGAACCCCTCCAAACTTAAGCCTGGTGCGGTTGGTATGGGTTCCAGACCATCGTGGTATATTCTGAAATGAAATGGCAGACACACTTGCGAGGATGTCTGCTAATGGACCAGCTATGTCCGTTTTGGCTATTTCGGCTTATGTCACTGCGGCTAGGTTTAGAAAATTTTCCCTTTTCCAAGATTCTACAAAACTGAAAATTCTGACGTCGTAATTTAATCATTTGACCTTTTCATGGGACCATAGATGGTGACCCACACGTAAATTAGAAATCTCAATAACGAAATTACGATGCCGCATCCCACCATTAAATTTTTACCTATACAGGTCTGGTCTGGCACCGTCCCCTCTGTGTCAAACCTGCCAGGAACCCGAAAACATTGATCACTTTCTACTAGCATGCCGTCGATTTAGAAATCAGAGGAAGGAATTCGTATTCGCATTCCTAAAATAAGTAGTTCTTTAACTACCCAGAATATCCTCTCCTTCGGGGCTTCATTGGGCTTTAGCCACAGGAACATCTGCGTGGCCTTTCGCGACTATCTCTGTTACCCAAGAAGGCTACCAGGTTAATTCACATAATCAATAATTAGATCGCTGATTGCTTTATTGCAATTATTGTAATACCACAAAGAAACACACACGTACGCACACACAATTTGCTGTTTATAACTACAAATATTATTATTTCTGTATCTTCCAGCTAAATCTATCTCCTACATAATTATCGTAAACGTTATACTTCACCCTGATTTAGTTTTCCGTTTAGGTTTTTCTCTCTCCCCTTCCTTTTAACCTTTAACCACCGGCTTCTTGGCCAATCCCCCGTAGTGGGTAAGCGCCACAGGTGAGGAGAAAGCAAGCAAGCGAGCTATCGTCGTTTTCGTCATCTCGTCTCCGCGCGCTAAGAACACGAGCTCAAGACAAGCTGGAACGTTCACTTTTCGCGTAAATCTGCCACCATTACTAGCCGCAAGCTCGCCTCGTCCTGCTGGCGGCACAGCTGGCATCGTAACTAGTGCGACGCTTCCCTCAGGTAAGGTTCTTTCCGAAGAAATTTGATAGCAGTCGCCCTATAGACTTGGCAAAATACTCATTATAGTAACTTTTGATACGACAAGGGCAGCATTTTTCAACCAAACGATCGTAGACGTCGCACATAGACGCACATAGGCGTAGTGTCCCCGACGCGGGAGGCAAGGACGTCGGCCGGCAGACAAAGGAACGCGCCCAACGGGCGGCGGTAGACGAACGTTGGTGACGTTGGATCATCCGTGGGATCATTGTATTTTGAAACCTCGGCCAACATTAAGCGTATCGCGGGATGACGTAAGGTATGCCTCACTAGGTGAAGACTATATAGGGGCGCCCTACGTACAGCATTGCGAAACCAAAACTGTGACTAAGTCACGACATGACAGTTACGTTAGGAGAGACAAAGACGGTAGTGCGGATTGCGGAGCAAGCTCGGGTATCTGAGATTCCAGTTGTGATTAGGAGAACGAAGCGGAGTGGCTGGTCATGTAATGCGTAGAACAGATAACTGGTGGTCTATCACAGTAACAGAATGGGTGCCAAGAAAAAAAAACTCAATCGACTCGAGGGTGGCAGGGAATTAAAAAGAAACAATAATAATATGGGATGTTGCGTGTAAAACCACTACCTCATTATGAGGCGCGCTGTAATAAGGGACTCCGGAGGAAATCCGGATTAATTTTGACCGCCTGAGGTTCTTTAACATTGCGTCCAATGCCCGGTACAAGGGATTCTTGCATTTCGCCGCCATCGAGATGTGGCCGTCGCGGCTGTCAGAGAATTATACGTAGGCAAAGGTACACGTAGCGGTCGCCGGAAGAGACCACCGTCCTGCAGTTGAACGTAAGTATGATTATGGTGATATTGAGGACAATTATGTTGATCGTAGGCTTGACCGAACTGAACTATAAGGCGCTGCGTGCACGACATTAAAGGCATGCACGGCTTTTCTGTGCGAACAAATCACAAATAAAGGAGGAGATTTAAGTAACACGTCTACTCTCCGACTTGGCGTAGTTAACCTTTGAAAGATGGCAATAAGTGACCGCTATTTAAGCGATGTTTAGTTGGCTCACAAATTTTGTGTTACAGAGCTATGCGCGTTCGGTCACGTCTTTCCGCTATTCTATAGACTCCCTTTGTTTTGTCTTCCGAGCTTTCTTCACAATTTGACCCCTTTAACTGCCTTCCTTTCAACGTGGTGGCATAAGAAGAAGCATCTGAAACGCCGCGCGACTCGATTACGCGAAAGTTTCCTGCTTCTTTTATGCACCAGCTCGTTAAATATGGGCGGAAGCAGGCAGCAGCAGCCAACAAGCACAGCCAACAATCCTGTTTATTAATAAAAAACAGGGACTCTATTACATTCCAAAGTAAGCAAATGACTCGATATATGGAAACTTCTGTGGATTAATCCTGCGCAAAAGCCACTAAGACATGCGGAAACGTGAAAATCGTGACGTCAAGGCTCAGTCCATTAGACCCGCTGTTTTGGCGCGAAAGTCAAGAGGAAGCCTTAGTAGTTTCTCTTTTCTCCGCTGAGGGTCAACTATTTCGAACCAAAGAAACGCCGAAGAATATTCTGGAAGCCCTATGGTCACCAAAATGAATAAAACGTTGCTTATATTTGGTGTCCATTTAAGACTCTTCCTGTCGTCTTTTGTCGTTCGTAGCGGGAGCCGCTCCATCCCCTAAGCACCCCGACCGCTGCTGAGAGGCCGCGATGCAAACCCAGTTCATCTCGTCCAGCAAGGGTCGCGCGGAGCGAGTCCAAGCGGCTAAGGCCACCTTCACGTACAGGTCAGCACCGCTGCACTTAGCCTCCAGATTGCTGTTCTCAATTCGATGCGATAACGCCTGAATGTGCTAGTACGCATCGCGACAAATAAAGTTTCGCTGTTATAACGCCTGCACATCGTAGCCTAGTCATGTAGATGTTTACCTTCAAGTTAAGCATACATACTTGATCACACTACTGACAACACTCTTTGAGGTGCGTAAGGCAATCAGCCTGTAGAATGCTCATGCTCTAGACTTTGACCTAGACTTTGACTCTATACATGAATGCATAAATGCATATTAAATTGCAACCAACGTTTACTATCAAGTGCATCGAGTCGTCCATAGATCGCCTTTAAATGTGGATGACTGTTGATTTTAACCTTTTTATAACGATAGAGTGGGTGGTCTAGTGCGACACGCTACATGTCTCCAATTTCACGTAACACTCTCGCCTGGCACGTTAAACATATTTGTGCGTGTGTGTGTGCGTGCGTGTATGTGGGCTGAATTGCAAATGCCGCCATAACTGATTAACTCGTAGGCAACCAAAGATCACGAAATAATCTCTTAGATAATGATTTTAGGCAGCATGTTTTAACTGACGGATTGGGCCAGTCACTGCTGAGGGCCTATCAGTTTCCAGACATCCTTCGCAAACTTGCTTCGAGACGCCAGAGGCGCCCTATATACTTATTTCCTCAAAAAGCATTTCAATTGAGCGATGCACGACAGAACTATGTGGAACAACAATGTAAATTGTGGCAACTGTTTACTTGTTATTATTATTTTAATCTTTTATTAATGGTTATTTTGGGGAGGGGAGGGGGCGAGAATATCGTAAAGTATAGGCTCAGGATTCGTGCTAAGATACATGCACTGAGCCGATACACGCACCGGCTTCAATCCCGCACTTGTAGCATGTACATTAAATTACTTCATTGACGAATTCTAACGAAACAATTATCTATATGGAGGTATGTAGGAATTACTTAGAGCCTTTGCCGTAACACACGGTATGTTAATAAGGAGATAATGAGACATCCACCCAGTCGTAGCAATTGCTACAAAGGAAACCCATGCGGAGGCCTTTGTAGCCACTGCTATTATTGGGTGGATGTCTCATCATCCCTTTATTAATTACTTCTCTCCACCTAGCGAGTTTCCGCACAGCTATTACGTCAAACTCTTGACTTTGCTTAGAGTAGTTGATAAGCTCGACTTCACCCTGCAATCTTCCAGCCGCCTGGTTAGCTCAGATGGTAGAGCGGTTGCCCCGGAAAGGGTGTGGTCCCGGGCTCGAGTCCCGGACCAAGACGAATTTTTCTTCAAGTGCGCGGCTTTTCTTTCGAGGAACCTGTATGGGTTTCCTTTGTAACAATTGCTACGATTGGGTGGATGTCTCATCATCCCTTTATTAATTACTTCTCTCCACCTAGCGGGTTTCCGCACAGCTATTACGTCAAACTCTTGACTTTGCTTCGAGTAGTTGATAAGCTCGACTTCACCCTGCCATCTTCTAGCCACCTGGTTAGCTCAGATGGTAGAGCGGTTGCCCCGGAAAGGGTGTGGTCCCGGGCTCGAGTCACGCGGACCAAGACGAATTTTTCTTCAAGTGCGAGGCTTTTCTTTCGAGGAACCCGTATGGGTTTCCTCTGTAGCAATTGCTACGAGTGGGTGGATGTCTCATTATCCCTTTATTAATTACTTCTCTCCACCTTGCGGATTTCCGCAGAACCATTACGTCGTACAGAGTATGTTCCCGCAATGACCATGAGGTGGCGATGGTCCGTGCAGGTGGTGGCACGGCGTGACGGCCACCAACTTTATCGTGTTCGCGGCCTACTTTTTCTTCGTCATCTTTGTCGAGGTACACAAGGAGCCCGAAGCGCACCTCGACATAGGCACCGTCTACGGGCGCACATTCAAGAACCTCGAGGTAGCAAGCGCTATACGCGTGCAGCGTGAGCGCGAATGTTCCGTGTTTCTCTCGCCAGAGGAAATGGTCAGAAATAACGATTGATCGAACGCTGAGAATGAAGACTGGCGTCGTAGGGTGGGCCGTACGGCGAAAAGAAGATGCGGGCGAAAAAACCGCCAGACATGTGAACGTAGCGTTGGCAACCCACACATCCAACAGCGAGAGCTGTGCTGATCATCACCACGTGCACCACGAGATAGTGGTTGTTGTAGCCCTGCGGCGTCGGCGGCAGCGGTGGTGGTGGTGGTAGTGATGATGATGATGATGATTTATTGGCATGCTCTTTGAAACGGGGCGGTGACAAATTGTCACCTAGCCTGCTTGATTTAATCAGGTATGTTATACACGGTTTTAACTCTAGCATTATGTCTAAGGGTTGATCTTCAGGACATTAATAATGTTCATCATACCATACCATTATTTTATACGTCTCTTTAATCTTGTTTTTCTTTTTTTTTTCCTCTTCAAAACTTCTCTACCTAGCTTGTACCGCTGCCCATGCCTGTAGCGGACCTGGTCATAGCCTTCTCTTCACTGCTTTTTTTTTTTCGCCAATACGCCAAATGCCTCTTGCGTATCTCGACTGCTGACCGATTTATGCTTCCGTCCACTTTAAATCCAAACGCTTCTGGAAGGTATACGTTACCTCCCACTGTGTGAATCTCTTCGCATTCCATTAGAATGTCAGAATCAGAATCGGTTTTATTGTGATGATTAGAATGATTACAGGCTGTTAATATACAGGAAGAGGACCCGAAATCAGACTTCCATGGGACCTCCTTTACAAACTAAACGTAATAAAACATAGATTACAGCAGTCTGGACAATCGTTACCAAGGAGGAATTACAGGTTTTAGTATGAATAGTATAATTAAAGAATTAAATGTGCATAAATAAGAGGCATATAAAAAAGCACTGTAAGAGAATCTTTTTCAACAGTAATAAATTAACAGCGTAAATAACATGACGTACAAAGAATAATTTGCGAACTCGAATTTATATGCATGGCAAGGACATCAACCAGAAGTCTAATGGTATGACAATGAAAATTAAACAAAGGCGCACTGAAAAAATGGTTGTGAGTATGAACTAGGCATCAGTATTCGACAGAATATATTCTTTTAGTTATTTCTTGAATTCGTGAATTTTAAACGCTTTTATATCTAATGGTAGTGTGTTCCAGAATGCGACAGATGAAAAATGGACGCTCTGCTTGCCATATTTAGTATATAGTTTGAATAAAATGAAGTTCCTATTTATTGCAAACCTGGTAATATTGCTATTTATTAGAGGAGATTGTGGTACCAAGCTGTCGCATCGTGTATAATTGATTTGATGGGAAAAAAAGTACCAATCATTATATTTAACGAGTTGTGTGACTGAAAGAATGTGGTTACTTCGTAAAAGATATGCGGCTTCGTGGTTGTATGGGCTAAATGTAATTATCCTAACAGCCTGATTCTGTAGGATTTACAATTAGATTAAATGGGCTACGTAAGTGTTTCCCCAACGGGTAACGAAGTAGTTAATCTGGGAATGAATAAATGAAAAGTATAAGGATAGTAATATTTGATGGTTAAATATGTTAGGTGCCTTTAGAAGTATCCTAATCCCGTAGATAATCTTCTCTTTTGCATTTGTTATTTGCTCAATAAATGTAAGATTTCTGCCTACTTGTATACCAAGATAATTACAGGAAAAGCTTGCAGGGATAGGACTGGCGCCAAGAAAAATAGGAAGAATGGAGTGTTCATTTGCGGAAAGTCAATACAACCGCACATACCTCATCATTTTGTGAATATTTGCTCCTGGGTGTATTTGTCTTTGGTGTCTTCGATATGGCAGCGCGCTTATCAGCCAACCTGCAAGGCGTGGCCTCCGAGAATGCTCCAGCGCACCGGAGCAATCTCGGAGGCCACGAACCAGGTAGCCCGCGAGTCTGTCTCGGCGCTTCACTGTCTTCTTTTTTTCTGTCCCTTTTCACGAAACGTAATGCGCGCCACGACCAAAGTATGCCTAGAAAAGACTCGCCACGTGTTCTCGCGCGCAGGTGTCCGCGTTCTACGGCGTTCCGTACGCCAAGCCTCCCATGGGCTACTACCGATTCCGGCGGCCAGAGCCCATGCCCGCGGGCTCGCTGTCGCTCGACGGCCGCAACCCGCGCTACCCGTGCGTGCAACACAACCTGTACTACGGCAACATCACCTTGATCGATGCGTCCAACGCGTCCGAGGACTGCCTGCATCTGGACATCTACACGCCCACGACGAGCTCTGCCTACGAGCAGCTCAGGGGCATCGGGGGCCTCGGGGCCGCGGGACACAGCGCCGTCCTTGTGGCGCTCATCGACTTGAACTTCGCCAACGGCGGCAACTCGTACTTCTTCTCCGACCCGCGCCACTTCGTCAACCAGACCGGCGTGGTGGTCGTGGTGCCCAACTACCGGCTGGGCGCGCTGGGATTCATGCGCAGCGGAAAGCAGCGAGCGGCAGGCAACATGGGACTCCTGGACCAGGTGACAAAGTTTAGCAGCGAGCATGACACTATATAAAGAACTAGGCAGCGCATGGGATAGCTCTGCGACAGCGTCGAGGTACTTCCTATTTCGAGAAACAAACTTTATTACGAGGTCCTGAGCACACTAAATTAAATTATGGGGTATAACGTCCCGCAACTGCAGTGTGTTGTGAGGAACACCGTAATGGAGAGCTCCGGATTAATCCTGTCCACCTCGGTATCTTTAACTTGCACCCAAAGCACGGTCGACGCGCGTTTTCTTTTTTTTTTTTCCATTCGGCAGCTATCAAAATGCGGCGGCCGCGGCCGAGATCGAACACGTCATGGCCAGTGAGTTACGGCGGCGGATGTTGTGAGCATGCTTCCATTCTAACGAACGTCTCCGATTCTGAATGGTCCACAATGCAGACGAAAAGAAAAAAGCACTTCTGCTTGAATTCGGCGTGCCCTTGCAAATTTGCCTTTAAGCCTATATGAGAAACCTACGTACGGACTGCACAAACTCTTCAGCTCTTATTACGATGGTCCGCATGGGCGCAGACAGTTCTAAAAAAGAAAAAAAAAGAGAAAGCATGACCTAAGGAGCTGCCAGGACCCAAGGAAGAGGCAGGTGGCGACACTCCTGGAACTTCCCGCTACAGCGACTTATGATGTAATGAATTTGGACAGCGTTTTAACAAAGCTGATGATTTATCGGTATCGCAAGGTCGCACTGTGTGCGACAATGAGCGAACACTCAACGTGGTCATTTTTAATGCGAATAGCGTTCTTGGCATCGTGAGACCAGATTTCTTTCCGGCTGTCTAGCTACCTATATCTATACCACCAAAAACATGGGCCAGACCCGGAGACAGCTCAGTTTAATAATGTGGGCCGATCCCTAAGATAGTGCAGTCTAAACATAGGGGCCGTTCACGTGCGTACGTGCCATTGCGTATAATTACCACTGGGCATTTGTGGACTTCACGGCGGCGCCACCAGAAGGCACAGCGTGTTCAATGGCAAGCGCGAGAGGACCACTGCTGCAGTATGGACTTCATACACGATGCATTTAGAATATTCGCATACTAGGATAGCCATCGTAGATAAGTTCTGTCCGATTTTACCTTTAACGGCGTAAATACGTCCCGAGCACGCGTAAATGCACTGAAACCCGCCACGTCTCACTTACGTCATAAGCAGCGCGTTTAGGTGCGAAATTCGAAAGTTGTTTGGGCTCGCTTTTCTTCGCTGTCACGGCAAAGGAAGCTCTAACAGCGTGCTGCCATTAACTGCTTGAAATGAAGAAGACGCAATCCTCTAAGCTGCACCTTGCGTATACAGAGTACGCAAGGCGCAGTACTCCTGAGTACTCCTAGCTCATGCTTGGCAAGGAGTACTCAGTGCTTGACGTCACTTAGCTCTTCACTCTCAGCGAACAAATGCAACTTCATTCGGTCGAGAAGCGCCGCTAACTATAACGTGCTTCAATTGCATACAGTTACACACCTAGTAATTTTCCTCCGAGAAACAGACGCTTCTCGGTTTAATTCTTCATTTTAGTGCCTCTTTAAGCTCTCTTCACCTTTCTGTTTTGCTGCCTGCACTTGGACCGTCAGGCCATAATGCTTCGCTGGGTACGCGACAACATCTTCAGCTTCGGCGGCAATCCGCACAACATCATCCTCATGGGCGTTGGGGGAGGCGCGGTGGCCGCCGGCTACCACCTACTGTCTCCCATGACGCGAGGTTTCACCAGACGCGCCATACTGCACAGGTATAGGATGCACGTACGGCACTCTTGCCTGCTTGTAATATATCAGACCGTATGATCAGCCTATCTTTAAGTCCACTGCAGGAAGAAGGCCCCTTCCCGCGAACTCCAATTTCATCACCCCACCTACTTTTCTGCCGTCCTCGACTGCGCTTCCCTTCCCTTGGCACCCATTCTGTAACTCTAGTGGTACACCGATTATGTACCCTACGCATTACATGACCTACCCAGCTCATTTTTTTTTTCTCTCTCTCTCTCTCTTACTGTCAACTAGAATATCGGCTATTGCCGTTTGCTCTCTGATCCACACCGATATATTTCCGTCTCTTAACGTTGCCCCTAACATTTTTTTTTTTCGTTCCATCGCACTTTGCACGTAACACCAAGGCGTTCTGCGATTTCCGCAGTAGTGGGGTGGGTGAGGAGGGGGGGGGGGAAGAAGCAGTGCAGTGGAAGCCCATGTGTGGTTTGATAACATCTGAACATAACTATAAGTGAAAAGCTTTCAAATTTAAAAAAATGGAATCTTGAATGGCCGTTAAAATTTTTGCTTTACTTATCCATAAGCACACTGTTGCATCATGTGTTTTAATCAGACAAATGGAATTAAAGTATGACTGCTTGTAGTCGTGCTGATTCGTCCGATGCATTGTAGTGACCCACAAAGTTACACGAATAATTAGCGGGGTCAGAAATATATTCACTTACTTTGATAATTAGCTTTGATAGTTTCCGCTTTTCTTTCTACTCCTTTTTTTCTTTTTCGGGGACAGCACATGACGCGGTTACGACAGACTCGTTTACAACTTAGCTACGCTTGTGCGTTGCGCGTGCCCTCGCAGCGGTTCTCCGCTGATGCCTTACCCGGACCGTTCGAGCCAGGACCCGATCGAGGAGGTGGCGCAGCGAGCCCAATGCGTCAAGGGCGCGGAGGATTCAAGGGTGGACCTGGCCTCCGCGGTCGCTTGCGTGCACATAACGCCCACAGAGCGTCTGCGCCCAGCGCTCACCGAGGGACACTACCCGATAACGCACGATTCGTTCATGCCCCTGCCGTACGAGACCATGCTGTCGCAGTCCACGGGACACAGCGCTCAGGTACGGAGGCCATAGCTGCACCGGCCACGCAGTACCGAGCGTTACTACGGTCGCGTTAGCACGAAGTGCGCAATTCGTTGCGCGCTTCCGAGGCTTTCGTGCCCTGTCCAGTCTACCATTCGCCTTGGTTTCCAATAACCCAAGTAGCGCAACATGTAACTGACCCGTGACCACATGTAAAAATGGTCTCGAGTTTACGCAATAAGATTGCGAGTTAGCGCTGTGTGCGTATCGTTTGTTGTTTTAGTCCGTAACGCGCTGCGTAATATGTACGATTGCGCAGTTCGTTTAGTGTCCTGGTTCCGTCTGTGCTACTTTTCTTTTTTTTTCCAGTTACCTGTGTAGCACAACTTAAGCTTAGTATCGTCCCAACCGTGCCCTCCTTAAACGCATATATTCGTGTCTGCATCGCAGGTGCTTGTGGGCAACGTGCGGAACGAAGGCGGGATGCTGGTGGCGCACGAGTTCCGGAACCTGAGCTACAAGGAACTGCACAGCACCAGCAGGGATGAGATTACCCAAAGGCTGATCAAGTACCTAGAGCCCTATCATATCCCGCACCTGGAGAAGATCATCAAGTATGCTCGAGGCGAACATATAGTTTCTGTTTCCGCACATAACGTATCTCCCTTAAGTGAATGCAAAGTTAATCCGTGCGCGCGTGATCGAGGCGGCCGTGGGAGAGGTGGACCACTCCGGTTGAAGCCCGCTGAGTGGCGACTGTGCTGCGGTCGCCACTAAGTAACTGTTTCCAGTTAAAAAGAACAGTAATATTTTTCTACAAGCACTGCTTGTGTCATGCAGGGCATTGTTTATTTGGTGTCCATTCTAATATATAATATCTTCTGCTAACTGTGGGATCAGAGATTGAAGGGTACAGGGGAATAAATTATAGAATGCTTACAAAATTTGACACATGTCAAACTGCCACCATATTGTCATTTTTTTATTACGTAAATAAATGTCGAATTACAAGAAAAAATAATAGCGTTGCTCTCTTAAGTTACTTCACATTCATTATATACAAAATGCATCAAGAAATGGGCAGTTGCAAGAGAAAAGGGGAGGGCAGGGAGTGACACGCCCAGCAGAGGCACTGTGTGGCGGGAAGCCGAGTGACGCCACTACTATCATGTCATTAGCAGGACTTTGTCAGTGTCTTTTACAATGTTGCAACCGGCCATAGCAACTTCGGCCGTTGCATGTAAAACATGAAGCCCAAAAGCAAAATGGCGCCTGCCCCATCAAAACCATTCAAGCACTTACCTGAGAAAGTTCTTAGAGTACAACTCAGAAGTTGTACTCTGATAACTTCCTCAGGTGAGCGTGCTGCAGTTGATAGTTATGTATAAATTACTTTTCACATGATAGAGACTGTTTTGAATGCTTAAATTATACTGCAGTGCACAAGATAGGGCATCGTGAGTACGCATTTCAGTCGAATTAGTTCTGGCGAACGCATTATATAACGAATGACATTCAAGAAAAATACATTGGGTTTCTTACGTTTTGACATCACGCTAATGCCACTAAAATTTAAGGCATTAGCACATTAATGTCATTTTCTGTGCCCGTGTAAATGTTGGTCAGTAGCAAGTTACGTTTCAACGAAAAGCTACCTTTTACCATGACAGGAGGCTTGACAGGCCAAGCACAGCCACCCGATAAGAACGCACAGGATGGTGTTTTCACCGAGCGGCCACGGGCCAAAAAAGGGCGCTAAATCTAGACGTGTGGCAACATCACCTCAAAGGGACACAAAAGGAAAATATTAAGTTAAATTATATCGATAGATTCTTTGCCTAGAAGTATACTGCGTTTTCTGTGTGTCCTTGTTCAGTAGAAAATTGCCGCCGCAAGTACCGGTGTTACTCATCCATTTTAATCGCCCGCGTCAAAATGACCAAGTTAACGTAATCCTCGCCTGACCTCCCTCTACCGCCCTCTGTGAATCGGCTAGTGCTGACGTCACATGAGAGGCACCATTGCCCAGTAGTGTGTCGAATAAAGAGAGAAAAAAAACGGTTTGGTTGGTTTCAATGCACTTCTATTTCGTTGCGGTTCGGAGAAGGAAAGATTTCTAACGGTTTGCGACAGCCCGCTCAATCCCATCGCTCGTGATCCGTTGTCAAGATGGGAGTCGGGCATGAATTAGAAGGTAGCTGGCCCATGCCGTCGTCCAACTTATCCACGCTGAGGACGTTGATGAAGGGAAGGACTGCTTCTCATCGAGAACGAGGAATATGGGTTTATTTACAGTATTTATATCTGTCTAACATGACTGTTTGAGAAAGTACATCAGACTAACATGACTGCTTGAGAGAGAGTCTCAGTCCAACATGACAGCTTAAGAGAAGTGTGTCGAGCATCCGCACAACAGCAGTTTTTAAACACTCGGTCCTCCCGCGATACAAGGTGATGCGAACGTTCGTTTAGTCATCGCAAACTATCCGCCTCCCCGCAGGACGGTCTACACACACACATGCACACACGTGCGAAGGTCCGGAGCCGACGTCAGAGGGGCGCCGTAGAACTCGGCGCCGTTCCGGGTAGCACGTTGTCTTGAGTCTTGGTCGGTGCGTGGGAAGCAGCGCAAAACGGTGTTCCCGCGGCAACTCGCGCACCCGTAGCAGATCAGGTCCGCGTTGGGGAGTTTGGGAACAATAGTTGGCCGCCGAACTCATTCCGTCACAACGGCGATGAGGCTAGAGGTTGGCGGCGGTTTCAGCACAAAGCCTGCTTCATCGAACGCATCCTAGCTGAAGCGACGGAGAGTGGGGGATGCGCGTCTTGTTCCCCGACACAAAGTCGATTTAGTCACGCTGTGGCTAGAGGTTGGCGGCGATGCTCCCGAGATGTTGCTTCCACAGTCGCAACTTGGTGGCAAACTTGCACTGCAGCTGGCCGTTCTTAACAGGGTGCGCCAATTGTAGTAGTTATACAAAGAATTGTGCAAACTATGAGCACCTGCTGCTTGAACTGTTTCGTGCCGAACCGGTAACCATTACATTTTTCGGTTCGTAATCAGGCACGTTTCAAAAATTAGGGTTCAGGTTCAGGTTCAAATTAGGATTCAGGTTCAGTTCCGGACAGAACTGTGGTTCGGGTGTGGTTTTTGATTTAGGTACAGGTTTGGTTCGGCACCCTGGTCCAAAACAGGCAGCACCACTCCAATTTAGTTTTCACTATTCTCTCGCGTGCAAAAGTTATGTTCTCGCTACGAATGATGAATTCGTTATTACAAAAGCTAATGTTTCAATCCAGCTGGACTTGATTTTACCGCACCGGCTCGCTGTGACGTCATGGATTTTGACAGCGTAGGTTTGAGCCTAGTTTTTTTTAATAATAAGTACGGGCTACATTGCGTTTTTTCAAAGAAGCCAGAAACCGAACTTAGTGAGTTTCGAGAACATTAGACGGCCCAAATACAAGAAAATAATTTGAAATTCATGTCACACTGATGCACAGGCGTGGAAGTTCAAGGCGCAAAATTTAAATAAAGAAAGGTAAACTTGGCCTTTATTTTCTTTTTTAGTAATGTACCACTAAATTAGATGAAATAGTTCTGAACATAATACTTTCTCTACACTAATTTAGTGTCTCTCAGTGCTTTTCGCCTCATTCTTTGTAAAATGTCTTTTTTTTTAAGAGCGCTGTAAGTGCAGTAGATGGTTGTAGCTGCTGTGCCTACATCGCAACGATTATCTGTGTGCCCTGCCTAATTCTGTTCATTGCGTTCACTCGCACTAATGTACCATGATGCTTCCCCTATCCTCCAGGAAACTTCAAGCGCTGGAGCACTGCATTCTGAAATGTGTTATCATCTACTGGAGTTCTTTGGCCTAAGCCTTGCCAAATAGGCAGCAGTCTGCCGTTGTTGACCAGTTCCTAAGTAAATGAAGCTGGTCACTGCTTCAGGCAGTGAAGTACAAGTGGGTTGTATTTCTATGGAGTGTTTGAAAGGAAGCAAAGGTCACCACAGTGACTGATGCAGTGAGCACACAGACAATTAGATATTGATCAGATGAGAAAATTCATATGGAATCCTACGCATACAGGTGCTACCTGGCCAACCCGGAGAAAGGGCAGCAATTGATAAACTTTGTTGATGTGGCCTCGGAATTGCTGGGTGACCTGTTGTATGTGTGCCCGATGAAGCGGTTCGCCAACCTCTTCTCGGATGCCGGCAACCGGGTCAACTACTTCGTGTACGATTACCAGCCGGAGGCAATGAAGTCGCTGAAGCCACTCCACAAGGACGCTACCCAGCTGGACGACGTGCTCGCCGTGTTTGGCGCACAGCTGTTCCCATCCGAGATGCTCTTCTCTCACACAATAATGAAGCATTGGGGTGACTTCGCGAAATCTGGGTGAGAGTGGTTGCACTGCCATCCTTCTCTTGAGCTCCACAAGAAGGTTGCGGTTTACCCCATCCATTACAGTTTCCTACAAAGCTTACTAGAGGTGACTCTAGCACTAGTGTTCTAGCACCCTATACTAGTAACTAAAGGAGCTGCAAGAATAACCGTTCAGCCAGCATACAGCTGTACAGAGATTTGTTTAAACTTAGTCCTTCAGGCTTCAAACACCTTTGTGACTTGACAAAATGATCATTTGCGACAGAACATTATGCTATAAGCTCGACAATTGGCAATGATTACAAATATGCACAGAGACTAAATGCCTATGATTATAAAACTACAAATGCGTGAATTTAGAAAGATAACATCACAAAAATGTCTTAAGCCACAAGCACGAAGATTAGATACGACTATGTATAACCATCATTCACATGGTAGTAGAACGACTGCAGTGCCTGAGTTTCCTCTAGTAATTTTTGTAGGAAACTCGCCATCCATGACCCTATCAGTCAAGGTACCTATCCAAGAAGAGGCAATTTGTGTAAGCACGTTACAGTTTACGGATGTCAGAGACCTTGACCGCAGATGATCATGAACTCTGCCATCCATGACCCTATCAGTCCAGGTGTCTACACAGGAATAGGTAATTTGTGTAAACACATTACAGTTTATGGATATCAAACATTGACGGCAGATGATGATGATGATGGCATGGCACATTTCCTTTGTAACAGGCAGATGTACAGGTTATGTCCTAGCAGTAATAATATTAATCATTAAGAAAAAATAAAAGGAAAAATTGCAAACAAGCACAGTCACAATATTTATTTATTTTATTTATTTGAAAATACTGCCAGCTGCTTTTTGGCAGCCAAAGCAGGAGTGGTACATAGAAAATAAAAAGGGATACTGTACAAGCAAAGAAAATGTCAAAATAAAATTCGAAAACAGCAAGCTCACACACAGTGCAACACAGATCATACTTGTACGCTACTGTGCAGAGCAATATCTCTAAAACTAAAGACACGAGTTGAATAAAAATTCGGTACGAAAGGAATTGCGTGCTTCGCTCACAACTGAGAAATAGCCGATAAGAAAGAGTCGACAGTACGCTTGTTCGTTACCTCTTGTGGAAACCTGTTCCATTCTCTTATCGTTCTAGGAAAAAATTTAAATTGATAAGCGATAGTTCTAGCCTGGAGTACAATAAGGGTAAGTTCGTGCTTTCCGCGGGTACTTCTACACGTGTTAAACTGTATTTGTCGAATTCATTTTAGTTTGGCCGTTGACTATCGTGTAAAGCATCTTCAGACGGTGTAGCTTACGGCATTCCTCCAGTGTTGGAAGACCAGACCTTGAACGGAGATCAGATAGTGACACGTCTTTCGTAGGCATTAAAAATAAACCTGAGTGCTCTTATTTTTTTGTACTTTTTCCAGCCTATCTGTATCAGTCTTAGTGTGCGGGTCCGAAACGACATCACCATATTCAAGTAGAGGACGCACCAGTGAAGTATAACCAACTAGTTTTGTCTTGCTTGTACAGTACTTCAGACGTTGCCGAAGTAACCATAGTTTTTTTGAGGCTGACGAAACTGTTTTTAATGTGCGCACTCCATCTTAAATCGCGAGATATTTCAAGCGCCAGATATTTAAACGTATAGACAAGAGTAACGCCAACGTCGTTAATTTTGTATGCATGCGATAGTGGACTCTTCTTTTTTGTTACGGTCATTTGGGAGCACTTAGTGATATTTAGGCTCATTTTCCAGGTCTGGCACCAGTTAGAAATTGATGTTAGAGAATTGCTTAAGAGTAGTTGATCATTTTTAGTTTGAATTGCATGATAAATAACGCAGTCATCCGCGAAAAATCGGCATTGTACAGCAGTGTCAAATGAGAGATCATTCAGATAAACAAGAAAACGTAATGGTCCAAGGACGGACCCTTGAGGTACGCCTGAAAGGACTGGAAGCATTGATGATTTAGAGTCACCTATTTGAACATATTGTTGGCGTTGCGTTAGGTAAGAGTCAAGCCGCCTCAGAATGCGCTCATAAAGAGATGCTTTAGTTTTAATATCTTTGTGGAATGCGACATGCGGTCAAAGGCTTTTTCAAAGTCTAAAAAGATTATGTCGACCTGGCCACTATTATCAAGAACTGCAAACAAATCATTAGTAATGTGGAGTAACTGTAACAATATCAAAGAATCCAACATAGAATCCAATATCGACCAGTCCGACACTGATGCCTTTGGTGGCTGTTACTGTTGATTGGCCCTCGGTGTTTTTTCACCACCATTTTGCAGCATTGCTTTGTCAATGTAACTGCCGCTGACTGCACCAGCCCAGAGGTATCTTCACAGCCGAGTGCTTTCACCCAAGACATCTTGGGATGGTGTATACCCACTTGTTCACATTTGAGTGCGATATGCTCAATTGTTTCGTCCACCTTACCACATGCTCAACACAGCACACTGCACACACTTTTGGTGATTGTTTGTTGCCGTGTAAGCGTTCGCAGTGCTCCTGCTCTCGCCTCAAAGAGCAGTGAGCTTCCGATGCTCTTGTCGTACAGGTGGACAGTACTCCTATGATTGTGATAGATAGCCAGGGTGTCCTGCTGGGTGAGTGTCTGCTGCCACATGGTGTGGCGCGCCACCTGTGCGTATGGCCTAGCTGAGTTCAATTGCCGACAGGTACTGAAATGCACATCTCGCCCACCTGTCCCTGCTCATGCGTTGTAGGCGGTTGTAGTATGCCAACTGGCTGGAAACTTCTTGTGCTTCAAAGCTTGACCACAGAGCACCTATACAAACTTAGAGAAGGGAAACTACCTTCCACAGTGCAACGGAAATAAGAGGAGCGGTGGCATTATGAAATAAAGTATACGACCGAGAGATGGTGCTGACAAATCAAAAGGGGAAGAGAAATGCAGCCACAATGAAGCACAGAGCGCTATGAGGATATAATAGGTACGAGGTGCTCCGGGGTATGTGGAAAGGTGTAATAGTTCCAGGAGTTACTTTTGGAAATGCGGTTGTTTGCTTGAAATCAGAGGTACAATTAGGACTCGATGGCAACGAAAGGTCAGTGAGACACCTCGCACTGGGCACTCACGGGAAGGCTACAAATGAAGCTGTGCAGGGTGATATGGGCTGGACTAGTTTTGAAGTGACGGAAGCTCACAATAAAATTCATTATGAAGAATGGATGTGGCATATCGAAGAAAGAAAATGGGCTGGGATAGTGTTGAGGTATTCTTGTACAGGAAAAGCATTGATTCACAGTGGAGGAAAAGAACTAGGAAGCTTACCAGCAAGTATGCGGCCTGTAGGGGGAGCAACACAGCAACAAAGAACGTCAAGCAGAAAGTCAGAGAGGCTGAAATAATCTCATGGGTGGCGGCAATGGAAAAGAAATCTGCCATGAGTAACTACTTAAGACAAAAAAACGAAATCAGGAAAGAAACAATTCATGATAACTCAAAGGGAAGCTCATTACTTTTCGAAGCGAGATCAGAATGCCTTAGAACACGCACCTATAAAGCGAGATATAAGAAGGAAGAAGAAGCATGTGCTTGCTGCGGTAAAGCTAGGGAAACGATGGAGCACGTTTTATTAGAATGTGAAGATATCTGCCCAGCAGCCAATTTAGGCACCACTGGCCTCCTTGAAGCCCTTGGGTTCAGCGATAGCAGGGGAAAGTGAACATGTCCAAAGTAGAGATTAGTAAGAAATGATTGGAAGATTGGGGCAAGAAAAGTAGGGAACCGACAAAAAACAGAGACCTACAAAAGCAAAGTTCACAATACAGTTGAACCTCGCAATAACGAAATCGGCGGGAAACGCGAAAAAATTCGCTGTCGCGAGAATTTCGTTGTTGCGAAAAGAGACAGCACAGATAAGTAATGCATCGCAGAACAAAACTTTACTGTCCAAATTCCGTTAGCCTACTTTGCAAGCTTTGCTCGAGGATATAGAACCGCATTGTTGACAGTACAAAGTGTGCCGCATGCGTCGACTAGCAGTACTGCCGTAGCGCTGAATTCTCGGTCAGCTGCTTTCGGAGATGCGATCACTTGCCGAGATTTTGCGTAACTCGGCACCGGACGCAGAGCAACAGCGCATGCAGCAGCATTTCTCCAGCGCACGCTGTTGCCCGTAGGCGCCGCCGCGGCCGGTGCCGATCGCAAAAGTGATCGTATCTCGTGTACGCGAAGGCATAGGATCGAGATAAAGGCCCTTTAGCGCAAATCTACATCCGGCGTAGAATCCGCACACGATGCCTGTCAGGTGGCACCAAAACCAGCGATCTTGAAGCAAGGGATGCGTATTCCCGGATGATCGGTCAATCATGGCCCCATGCGTGACACTCCATATGCCGCGACCGCCATCTCAAGCGTCATAAACAATTCCACGTAGGTGGGACGTGGATTTCTTCGTTTTTGATGCATTTTTCTCACCGAGGCGCACATTACGCAGTGCACTGCCGCGATCGGGGATTGTTGTTCGAAACGCGCGTCCAGTTTGCGTTCAGTCTCGCCTCACGCGACTGGCCTAGGCCTCGCCGAGTCGTCAACCGCGGGGAACGCAAAATGAACGCGCGTTTCGAACAACGATCTCGCCTGGTAGGCGTGCAAACACCGTCGTCACATGTCAGTAGCAACGTGCGTGCCGGTCGTGGTGCCGCTTCGAACAGGCGATCAACAAACAAGATGGCGGCCATGACGTGTTTCCAGCGCACTGATAGCTTCCGGCGCTTGGTTGTTCTTGTGAACAAAAATGGTGGCGCCCACACAAGTGTAATGTGGTGGTATTTTACGCAATTTTATTGCAAAACAAACGCATTTGAGCACATATTGGAGCCTGCTAGCCTTACGCAATATGCGGAGTTACGTTTCGGCACATTTCGTTGCCGAGAGGTACGAAATGCATTGAATCCTATGGGCGTTCGCCGGGGATACGAAAATGTTTCGTTGTCGCGGGAATTTCTTTGTTGCGGTATTTCGTTGTCGTGGGTTCCGACTGTAGGGGGCAAAAAATTTGGTTATAAAAATTCATCGTGGGTTCTTTTTTTTCTTTAACCTAGGTAGGACATTAGGCAGTATAATAGCAAGAACTTGGTGGCACAACCCACTGCCCCTTTCCAAAGGGGACACTCATAACATACATGCATCCATCCTAATATTATGGTGGCTAGAGCCACCATACTAATATCATCACCATTATGTAGTGAGCAATATGGCCGCTGCTGTAGAGGCTGGTAGGGCTTGCCGTGCTGTTCGGTCATTGGTTTTGGGCATTTTGTTACCACTTTCAGGGCAGTAATCGTGTGTACGGTACTTTAACATGACTACAGATATCTTTATTATGTCGCCAGGTAAGTGAGAGGGCTCAACTGGCAAAAAACACTTGAAACAAGTATGCTTACATTCTTTATTGTCAATGGTGAATGGAGCAGTACATCCTCACATATTTCATACAGGTCAGGTGGACTTAGTGCTGTCAGTCACTAAGTTTACAACACACAGAAACACAGGTGGCCATCTATTTAATGGAATTGAAAGCTGAAATCGAGCGAAGTTTTCTTGTCGTCTTCAACATGCTGCTAAAGCAGGGAGAGCGAAGCTTCAGCCAGCTATATTTATGCTGGGCTACCCTCGTACTTGTAGTTGCATACAGTGCTGCTTGACGTGTTTCATACTATATGTATATTGTCTGTATTTGACGATTTGAGCTAGATTAAAAAAGAAACATAAAAAGTGCTCGGCAAATATACACTGTCAGCCAGATGAGCTCAAGCAGCATTGTCCCACTGTTTTCATGACACATTGGCGAGAGACATGTAGTGTAGGAAAAAAAACGTTATGCTAAATTTTACAGCGGGTATTGTCTGCTCTAGATACTTCTGCTGCACATTTAGTGTTCAGGTGCAGTAGTAAAGGCTTTGACACAAGTGGCGTACTCGTAGGAAAGCAAGGAACGTTATGGAGACAACAGTGCTAACAATGGCTTCTGCAAATATTACGTGCATAAATAGGGACACTAAATATACATTTAAGTAAGACTAATTAATGCTCACAGATCCTTGGAAAATGCAATTTACAGCTTCATGTTGAAAAACATTTCGGTTTGTGTGTTCAAACAAGGCAAAAAAGTTGCAAGGAGATGAACACTTCAACTGAGTAACAGAGGTTTTGCTGTACATATTGCTACGGCACAATATGCGCGATCACGAAAGGCCAGCAGTGTGAAGACGACGACGACGATTAGAAGCTAGCGCGGGCTGTTGCCTCTTGGCCAAGCGCAGCGTATTTTCCTTGTAAATATATTTGTACATAGCTTTTCGTCTGCGTCTTCCTACGTAACATATCTGGTGGAGGTGGACGTTCCCTGTACCTCGTCACGGAGCTTCGCAGTGGACGGTACGTCGAGCCTTCCTTCATGGCTCCCGGCGACGACAACCCGACTCCGCCGGCTCCGACACCTGCTGCCACTTCGACGACCTACATCACTCTCCCCGCTCCCCGTGATCCTGGCGTATTCTCGGGCCAAGATGGGGCAGACGTCGATGACTGGATCAGCCTGTATGAACACGTCAGCCGCAATAACCGGTGGGACCCTACTATTATGCTCGCCAACGTGGTCTTTTACCTCGGTGGCACACCTCGAGTTTGGTATCGCACGCACGAAGATGAGCTCACCAGTTGGGATTCACTTAAGACACAGCTTCGAGACTTGTTCGGCAACCCCTACGGTCAACAACTTGCCGCGCAGAAGGCGCTTTCCGGCCGTGTGCAGACGTCAACAGAGCCCTATGTCACGTACATTCAGGACGTCTTGGCTCTGTGCCGCAAAGTTGACACCCACATGACTGAGTCAGACAAGGTTTCCCACATCCTCAAAGGCATTGCCGATGACGCCTTCAACTTGCTCGTTTGCAACAACGTAGCGACGGTGGATGCTGTTATAAGAGAGTGCCGCCGCCTGGAACTCGCCAAAAGCCGACGTATTGACCAGCAGTTTGCCCGTCTGCCCAACACCCCAGCGACATCTTCCTGTGCCGACGCTCCTCGTCCCAACAACACTGCCGATGTTACCAGGATCGTCCGGCGTGAGATCGAGGCCGCCTATCCGGCTGCCTTCGACTCCAGTCCCACCAACACATCTGCAGTCACGGTCTCACTGATCCAGGCAGTTGTCCGCCAGGAGTTTGAAAACATGGGTCTTCACACCATCTGCTCGGCCCATCGTCCTAATACCCGCCCGGCTTCTTCGATTTCGCCCCGTCCCGCATCTTCTTACCCACCACGTTTCCGCAACCCATCTGAATGGCGCACTGCTGACGACAAGCCTATTTGTTTCCACTGCCATCGAATCGGGCACATTTCTCGGCACTGTCGTAGTCGCTGGAGTTCCCCGAGCCGGCCTACTTATACTGCCTACTCTCGCCCCTCAGGTGGCCCTTCTCGTCCCTATGCCGCACGCTCCGATAATGCCGCCACTGATTCTCCTGCAACGAACCGCCCCTATTCTCGTTCGCCTTCGCCCCAACGACGACAATCTCGCTCTCCCCAGCCCCGTCGCGCCT
Source organism: Dermacentor andersoni (assembly GCF_023375885.2). NCBI lineage: Eukaryota > Metazoa > Arthropoda > Arachnida > Ixodida > Ixodidae > Dermacentor > Dermacentor andersoni. The sequence continues at coordinate 161,241,054 of NC_092818.1, read as the reverse complement.
ATTCGCCGACTCCCTTCGGACGCCGCTCCCAGCCGGAAAACTAGACGATGCAGCGCCTCGAGGTGACGCTGCATTGCTCCCTACGCCGCCAAATCCTCTACTGACTTTGCCCACTCATCTGAACCTTCTTGACGTGCAAGTCGACGGTGTTTCTGTGTCTGCTCTCATAGACACTGGGGCGCATTTGTCCGTAATGAGCGCTGACCTTCGTAACCGGCTCAAGAAAATTATCACGCCCGCCACGACGCCTGTTGTCCGTGTCGCCGATGGCGGAACAGCCCCCGTAATTGGTATGTGTTCCGCCCGCGTCTCCTTCGCCGATCGCTCAACAATCGTGCTATTCACAGTCATCGCCCACTGTCCCCACGACATCATCCTCGGCTTAGACTTCCTTTCCGCACATTCTGCTCTCATCGATTGTTCCGCCAGTACTCTCCGCCTTGACCTGCCTGTTCTGGATCCTGCTGAACCACACCCCAGTCGCCTCAGTTCCGCCGACTTCGTTCGCTTGCCACCTTCGGCACTGACCTACGTTGAGCTAGTGTCATCCCCACCAGTCCCCGACGGTCACTACATCGCGGCTCCTATGCAAGACGTCCTCCTTACACATGGGATCACAGTACCCCATACAGTTTTATCTATTACGGCGAATTGCGTCTGCCTGCCAGTGGTCAACTTTGGCTTGACGACACAAGTGCTGCCACGTGGGATGTCTTTGGCCCAGCTTTGTTCATTCGAGGATCACTCAGTAGCATCCATTGCAGTAGACGACACTTCATCCGATACTCCTCTACCATCGCAGTCGGCAAATTGTACCATCGCTGACTTACGGAAAATGATTGCCCCCGACTTGCCCTCCGAGCACGCTCGTGAACTCTACCGCGTTCTGTTTTCCTACCACGATATTTTTGACTTTAACGATCGTCCTTTAGCCCAAACTACAGCTGTCAAACATCGCATTAATACCGGCGATGCCCCTCCTATTCATCGCCGCCCGTATCGAGTGTCGCCAGCTGAGCGTCAAGTTATTCACGCAGAAGTTCGCAAAATGCTTGCCAAGAACATTATTGAACCATCATATAGTCCATGGGCGTCACCTGTAGTACTGGTCAAAAAGAAGGATGGCTCATGGCGCTTTTGCGTGGATTATCGGCACCTTAACAGGGTTACCAAAAAGGACGTGTATCCCCTACCTCGGATTGATGACGCCCTTGACTGCCTCCACGGTGCTCGCTATTTCTCTTCTATTGACCTTCGCTCCGGCTACTGGCAGATTGCCGTGGACGATCTCGACCGCGAGAAGACTGCTTTTGTCACACCCGACGGTCTTTATCAATTCAAAGTGATGCCGTTCGGTCTATGTAACGCCCCTGCCACTTTTGAACGCATGATGGACTCCCTTCTTCACGGTTTCAAGTGGTCCACGTGCCTGTGCTACTTGGACGACGTTATCGTATTCTCCCCAACGTTCGCTACGCACCTCGAGCGCCTCTCAGCAGTCCTGGACGTTTTTCGGCGAGCCGGTCTGCAACTCAACGCATCGAAGTGCCAATTCGGCCGTCGCCAGATTACCGTCCTTGGACATCTCGTTGACGCGAACGGAGTGCAACCGGACCCAGGCAAGATCCATGCTGTTACGCACTTCCCTGTTCCGAAGTGTGTCAAGGATGTGCGCAGCTTCATCGGCCTTTGTTCGTACTTCCGCCGTTTCGTGAGAAATTTCGCCGCCATAGCACGACCACTAACCGACCTTTTGAAGAAAGACGCTCCTTTCCAGTGGGGCGATAACGAGGCCTCTGCATTCTCTCATCTAATCGACATTCTCACAACGCCTCCCGTTTTGGCCCATTTCGATCCTTCTGCGCCTACCGAAGTCCGTACTGATGCCAGCAGTCACGGAATTGGAGCAGTACTGGCACAACGCCAGCGTGGCCACGACCGTGTTATCGCTTACGCCAGCAGGCTCCTCTCACCCGCGGAGCGCAACTATTCCATCACTGAGCGTGAGTGTCTGGCCCTAGTTTGGGCGGTTGCGAAATTCCGCCCATACTTATATGGCCGATCCTTTTCCGTTGTCACAGACCATCACGCGCTTTGCTGGTTATGCTCACTGAAAGATCCTACAGGAAGACTTGGTCGCTGGGCCTTACGCCTCCAAGAATATTCGTATACTGTCACCTATAAATCTGGCCGACTACACAAGGACGCTGACTGCCTGTCTCGCTACCCGGTCGACGAGCCTGACGACGCCGACAGTAGTAGCCCCAACGGCATTTTCTCTGTCTCTGCCTTCGGTAACATCGCCGATGAGCAGTACCGAGACCTATCGCTGCGAGCACTTATCGAGCGTCTGCGCTCTACACCTACCGACGCATCCGTTCGCCGATATGTCCTCCAGGGTGGCATTCTGTATCGAAGGAACTTCCTCCCTGACGGCTCTGACCTTCTTCTTGTCGTGCCAAAACAGCTACGACAGACTGTGCTCTTTGAGATGCATGACGCACCCACTTCAGGACATCTTGGGGTAACCCGCACGTACGACCGCGTCCGCCGCCGCTTCTATTGGCCTGGTCTCGCTCGCTCCGTTCGACGCTATGTTGCTGCCTGTGATCCCTGCCAGCGTCGGAAGACACCTCAGGTGCTACCTGCCGGTCATCTCCAGCCGATCACCGTCCCTGTGGAACCGTTCTTTCGTGTTGGATTAGACCTGCTCGGTCCCTTTCCCACGTCATCTTCTGGGAACAAATGGGTAGCCGTCGCGACTGATTACGCCACCCGATACGCTATCACTCGGGCTCTCCCTACCAGCTGCGCCACTGACGTCGCGGACTTTCTCTTGCGTGACATTATCTTGCTTCATGGCGCCCCGCGACAGCTGCTTACTGACCGTGGTCGAAACTTCCTCTCGAAAGTTATCGCTGACATTGTGCGTTCCTGCTCCATTCAACACAAACTGACTACTTCATACCATCCTCAAACCAATGGCCTGACAGAGCGGTTAAACCGTACTCTTACCGATATGCTGGCCAAGTACGTTTCCAAGGACCACCACGACTGGGACATTGCCCTTCCTTACGTAACATTTGCGTACAATTCTTCCCGGCACGACACCGCCGGATTTTCTCCCTTTTATCTACTGTACGGTCGCGAACCTACCTTGCCCCTAGACACGGCACTTCCTCCTGCTGCGGTCTCAACAAGCGAGTATGCGCGCGACGCCATCGCCCTCGCTGACCATGCACGCCAGCTTGCCCGTGCTCGACTGACCGCCTCACAGACCACTCAGCAGTGTCAGTACAACGCCCGCCATCGTGACGTACAGTTTTCACCTGGTGCGCTCGTGCTCCTGTGGTCGCCCTCTCGTCACGTCGGACTTTCAGAGAAGCTCCTTTCGCGATACACAGGGCCCTACCGCGTGCTGCGCCAGGTGACGCCTGTGACTTACGAAATTGCTCCTGTGGCCTCAACCTCGTCCTCTCCTGTGGCATCTAGTGATGTCGTACACGTCAGTAGGCTCAAGGCCTACTACACTGCTTCCGAGTCCGATCTTTAGTCGCTCCGGGACGGCGCTTTTGCAGCCGGGGGTAGTGCTACGGCACAATATGCGCGATCACGAAAGGCCAGCAGTGTGAAGACGACGACGACGATTAGAAGCTAGCGCGGGCTGTTGCCTCTTGGCCAAGCGCAGCGTATTTTCCTTGTAAATATATTTGTACATAGCTTTTCGTCTGCGTCTTCCTACGTAACAATATTATAAATAACTTAAAATTATGGGGTTTTACGTGCCAAAACCACTTTCTGATTATGAGGCACGCCGTAGTGGAGGACTCCAGAAATTTCGACCACCTGGGGTTCTTTAACGTGCACCTAAATCTAAGTACACGGGTGTTTTCGCATTTCGCTCCCATCTAAATGCGGCCGCCTTGGCCAGGATTCGATCCCGCGACCTCGTGCTCAGCAGCCTAACACCATAGCCACTGACCAACCACGGGGGGTATGACAAATAACTTAAATTGGACCATTAATATAAAGTACGTCATCAATAATGCTAATCATAAGCTCACGTACTTAAGGCGCAAGTTTTCCAAAGCACCATCTAGGTAAATTACAGCTTTACAAGACCCTATTACGTTCGAAACTTGAATATGCATCTGCAATATGGGATTCTGGTCACGTTAATCTCATTACATTTCACTTGAACTAGTAAAAAATAACTACTCATTTCATTCTTTATCATTATAACCATGTTGCGAGTATAACCTCAATGAAAACTAACCTAGCACTTATTCCACTAACCGCATAAAGACGCCAGTCTTTCACTATTTCATAAAAATTTTCCATCACATGACACTTTACGATGACTTCATAGTGCGGCCTCTGTACATTTCAAACTGCATCGATCATCACAGTAAGGTAGGAAGTGATTAATGTTACACAAAGTCTTCCTTTCAATATTTCGTTCCCCGTACATCTCTGGAATGGAACTACCTTCTCTCAAGTATCATAGCCATCACCAATAACAAATTTTTGCAAAATAATTAGCTAACATTGTATAATCAGGATAATTACTATATTACCAGAACTCGCAGCACTTGTTTGTTTGTTTGCTTTACTCCCCTCTTTAATGCCACGTGGCAATGAGGGTATCTTAACCTTTTAAAAAGTTAAATTATTAAATGAGTAACCACCAGAGTTGCAGTCATCATGAAGTACCATTTCCTCAAAATTGCATTGAGAGCATTTGATCATTTTAAAATTCTTTGCATTTTCACGCAACAAATTATTGTTGTAAGGGAGCATGTGATCCCTCGTGGTAATGCCCATCAAGCTGATTTGCAAAGAGCCGATGACAGAGCTTGCGCATCAGCAAGTAGGAGCTTGCTACATTGTTTCTCTTCTGGTAGTCATGGCTAAAATGACTAGAAAAGAAATAACTTGGGACTCAACATATTACTACTCCATTCGTCATAAAATGCCCTTAAAAGCAAGTAAGCTTATATGTAGAATTTTAGCATTCCCCTTGGTACGATACGAAACTGTAGACAGTTGCTTTCCTGATAGGGCTCACACCCCTCTATCCGGTAAACTAGCAATTTTTCATGGTGAGGCATATAGTTCAAGAGGACCTGTTGTCATTATGGTGACCGTTGAGCTTCTTATGGCTTGGAGTGGGCAGCTTGCAGACCAATAATCTATATTTTGTCCGTCTTCCTGAAAAGAGAAATGATGAAGCCATGACAAACATGCAAACGCAAATGGTGAAGCAAAAGTTAGTTCAATAAGTAAACAAATCACGGTTATAGTTTCAGTGTTCAAAAACATCCCTTGTGAGGGTTTTGGCCCTTGATGTTACTCCAGTGGTGACGCACTCAATGTTGTCCTGTGCGTCCCGAGACAATAGAGTCCAAAAGGGTGAACAAATATGAGCAGCATCTTGGAGGCTGAAGTTGAAAGAAAAAAGAGCCTCAATTACTGTGGTGTAGGTGGAGTTTGTGATCCATGCGACTAAAGACAGTGCACAACATGCTTCATGACCGAAATGCACATACACACACAACACTGTTTTGCGTGTGCATTTCTAATTTCTTTCAATGGTGTCAATGCAGCCTCCATTGGATGACATTTTTTTCTGCCAGACACTAGGTAATAAGCACAGTCATTTTGTTATGTCTCAAGTGCAATTAATCTAACTGTATTACTGGAAGTACATTTGCCACAAATGTGCAGTGAATTTATTGCAGTGTATCACTTATGCAGAAACCGCCAAAACTATTTATTATTTATGCTGTACTCCGTGTTAGGAATTTCAACATGCCAAAATAACAAGAGCCTCATTTGAACTGTCTTTGAGGAACAATTAATTTATAATTATTATTATTTTCTACTTTTAAGAAATGACTACGGGAATCTGTTTTATCTGCCTTGCACACAAAGAAATTCAAAGTTGAGAATGCAATAAAATGCTTTTTTACTCACCGGTGCATGCAACCAGAGGTTGCAAGGTTAATCCACTTTCGTGGGTAGTCTCCAAGCAGACTGTGCTTGGTTACAGCGATGCATTTTCGTGCTAGCTTGCACCTTTTTTTTTTAAGCAACACATCATTATGCGGTCAGACACGGCAGATCCCTAACGCCAGAAGCTGTGCAGCCATTATGCCAGTGAAACACCGCAGCTGATAAAATTCACCATCTTTAAACAATTTCACTTGGTGATGGCTATAGAATATATAGAATGTTGGACGCATAAACAGGCTGAGATATTACTGTTTTCTAATGAAAACGAATCTGCGTGATGCTCCTCAAAGGAAACGACCACCCCGTTTGCAAATATTACCACCGTAGAGTTCGAATCAATAAACGGCACGGACTGCATTCAATACCAGTGGACTGCTGCTTATCACACGTTAGTGAGATCTCAAAACCTTTATTCAAGTAATAAAGCACAGACGTTAACAACACAAGTCCAATAAAACAATGGTCTGCTTATTTGATAAAAAAATGACATGTGAACTATGTTTGTTGGTTAGTATGTGTACATTTCTAAACCAAATATTGAGCCGCATTGAGCACCCCTAGCAGAAGAAGTATGAATTAAACTATACGACCAAAGTACAGTAGCTCGACTTACGCGCTTCATGCTGGAAGGCGCCACTGTTGATTTTTCACCCCCTGTGGCAATCGCTGGAACGTGAGAGTGGGCGGGGCCTGGCTTGACTAGCCTAGGTCACCTTGCACAGCTTTGTTGGCAGTTCTATGGCAACCCATGGTGATTCGGCCTACTACTCATTGTCAACATTCCAGCTGATCCCAAAATTTTACCGACAAGCCCACAACTGCAATTGCAAACGTTAACACAGGGATGTGGACGATTTTCCGTAGGTCTTATCACGTAGCGACTGCAGCTCCACAGGCATTGGTATCATAGTATGCACTGTGAGCAAAAGGCTGTTTGGGCTATCGTCTCGTCGTACACTCTGCAAGTGTTACTGGAAGAGAATGAATATTTGACTCTTTCAAAAAGCGAATTCCTGCATCAAATACAAACTCAGTAGCAAAGATAGCAAAGACTATTAAAATCAGATTCTAAAGTTCAAATATTTGAACACAATTTTTTTTAAATATTTTTTTTTCAAGAACCACAGCTAAAGCTGCAGAAATCCTGTGCAAGGACAGGAGGAATAGAACCAGATGATGTTAATACTGTAAAGTGAAGCCCTTTCATATTTCTCAGCACTTTCTAGCTAATCAGCGATCCTGTGGCTACTTTCCGAGTTCACAATTTCACAATTTTGTCAAGATAATTTCTTTATCTGATGACTATGGTACAATATGCACACACAGGGATCTGCCATCACTGAAGGGCGGTCGTCCGTGGCCACCCTACACGCGAGACAACCCTCGTTATGTGTTCCTCAGCAACCGTGGCCAGACCAGCCAAAACGAGCTTGCCACAGAAGACAAGGACCACTACAGGGACCAGTTGTGCAAGTACTGGGATGACTATCTCAACATGCAGGCCACTCACCAGCAGCCCAATGAGTTCCTGCACAAGTGCGACGAGATCATCCCAACCTAGCCACTACAGTGGCAAGTCATATAATGTGCGATATGTGCGGGCCAATATAAAATGTGAAAGTTATGTGAAATCTAGCTTTCACTCCACATACCCTGAATTTCCAGTTGTCACTATGAAACCCTTTGCGTGTGTGATTAGACACCTAGAGCAATTCTCCAGCCTTGGCCTTGGTTACACTGTCCAGCCAGTGCTCTGAGGTTACTGTAGTTGACGTACTCATCTGCCTATTTGGCCACAGAACTGATATTTTGGCTACAGTCAAAGTTAGAACTGTCCACTTATGCCTCAGTAACACTCAGTTGGGGCCCACGGCAGTTTGCTCACTTAGATGTAAAACCCCAGTGCCGTTATTTGCAAGTGCGCAAGTGCATGTGGGGGCCCATTTGATGACAGTGAACACTTTTCTCTGCCTTAAAATTAATTCCAGTGGTGTTGCACTTCCATTTGATTTTTTGCTGGTCTATGCACTGAGTGTCATCATATGGATTTAGTTTAGATTATCCCCACAATTATCCCCACACTATCCACTTGCCGAGTTGCTCATATGAAAGATATGAAAGCAACAGCAAACATTTAAGCAGAAACTTCAAAAACTGAATCACCCTATCTTCTAATATGTCAATGGTAATAAAGCCCATGATTTACTTGATGCTTTCATTAGACTAAGGTGACACAGTGTTAATGCTCCTTAATTTCCAGCAACACATCTGAGTCTGCTGCCTAGAAGTGTGCGACAAATATAACATGGCCATGTATATAAGTAACAAGGTGGGACTACGGCCAGACTGAAAAATATTTCTAAATCATTTCAGAGGGCCCCACAAAGGACAGCCAGAGGGTTTGCCCAAAACAGCGACAGTTTGCAAGACAACAGTATGCTGACAGCACAATGACAGCATGACAACGGCACGATGACACACACATTGTGGATCTAGAATTGAATCCTAAGTGGGAACATGTTTTCGTTCCTGCCGACTACCTCAGCCAAATTGGTCCGACAGTTCGATAATAAAACTGAATTTGATACCTGCTGCATGTGTAACAAAAGCTAAAGTACAGCTGCCAACAGACTTCATCCAAACAGCGAAAAGAATCTGTAACAGTTAACTTTATCAAGTACAAGTAAGAAGTTGACAGTTTTGGTAGGAATGCACATTAGGCTAACACATTCAAGGCAATCCAACCAGAAACCTCGTAGCATCCTCTGCAGTAGAAGCAAAAAGACACTTAAGGTATATTTGGATTAAGTATGATGATTGTATGTTTAACCCTTTGTGATCATGTATTAGGCCCCTCCCAACATGCTAAGATATCTGTTCTAGTCAGGTGTCAATATGGACCACACACACACCTGGGCTCACATCTGTCAGGTATTTAGGTTTGTAGCATCAGTTTTCTGGAACTTCTTCAATTACGTAATAACTGTACTTCGCAATGTCTTCAGGCGAGGGCAGCATTTTTTTTTTCCTTCCTCTATGCTTGAAGGGATTTTTGCACAATTTGTGGCCTGACGTTGCCGATAGGATGGTAATGCTTTATGCATGTATGTGCATTTTATGGACAAAATTCACATGAGTTCAGTGAATCAGATCATTTAGCACCGTGGATGAATGTATTTCACCTTCAGATGGTCAGAAAGTGTCCTCAGATGAGAGCATTTTAGAAGAAAGTGGCAATGAGGACCCTACAGCCCTGTAATGAAAATGCTGGACTCCACCTAAGATTGTTCTTCAAGCGCTACCACACAGTGCTCAAGTACCATTGAGAGCCTCATTAACGTTTCTGTATAAATCATACAATGTGCGTTTGTTTACCTGAGTGCGTTTTCTGGGTGGCATCTAAATGCGAAAAATTCTAATTGGAACGACCTCAAATTGGATAAATGTGCATAGCCGCAAATAGTTAATAGCTATCGCTGTAAAAGATACAATGTGGACTGATGACTTTTAATCCAGTCGTATCCGTCAATTAGAATAAGGCCCATCGGAACAGTGCAACAGATAGTCGTTATTCAGATGCGTGTGCATGCAGGGCCCATTTATGCATGCGTAGGGATTGCTGTGACAGGTTGTCTGTTGCACCATACTATGCTAAAACGCCTCAATATGTGCAGAAAAAGCACTGCACCGACGAGCAAGTAGCAAACACTACCCATGCGGCTATGTGGACAAATATCGGATTAGTGGAACAGGACACTGAAGTTGAAGTCCCAAGTCCCCAAACATGATTTTCTGCTTTGGTGGCATATCCAAATTACAGCATTCTTTCCGTCTTGTTATGGCGAGTCGTTCTTGAATATGCAAACTCCTGCCATCTAGAAGGTGGTTTTTCCACAAGGCTTATTCACTTTGTAGCTTACCTCTCTGCATTTTGAAGTCAGAAATGAGAAGCAGGAGGGCTTGGGAGGGGGGAGGGCAGCAATATCATACAAAGTGTTTTCAGGCTGGTAGTTATGAAAAAGCATACTCAAATTATACCCATACAAGATACATGACAGATCAAAATTGAAATTCAGTTGCTCATGCTAATGTCCCTTTATGTGGTCTCGAACAACCTGCACATGAGCCATACGATTCAAAGAAATTTTGACAATAACAGCTTAAAGCTACAGTTGAGCCTCGACATAACGAAGTATGTATAATTGGCAATTTACGTCATTATATCGAAATTCGACCTTTTATGCAAATAAGTACAGCTGCCGATTGATTTTTCTTACACAGAAAGGGGCCGCAGAATTTTTCATATTATCGGGCAGTCGAAAAAAGCAAATTTGAATGAGAAAACAATCCATTTTGATGAATTTGGGAGTCGGCGACGGGTGATACGGTTTTATGCCACGTCGACAATATCTTCACATAGGCAGTATGAATTATGCGAAGCCAGCCGTGCTTTCGCATGCACTCCGCCCCCGCAACTGATAGCGTCGCCCGCACTGGGATGATGCTATCATGAAAAGCGCTGGCAGTGGGGAGCGAATGCTTCGTCTGCTTCTCGCTCCAACGGGTCACCGAAACTCGTGGGAAGACAGCTTACATGATACCTCGCTGTCTTCGCACGGCCACTCTTTGCATATGTGGCAGGTTGCCTCTAAAGTAGGGTGCGTGGCTGCGTATGCGCTCAGCCGCGCTTAAAGCCATGCGCAGCCACGGCCGAGGCGCATGGCATAAATTGCGATGCGCGCCAACATGCCCTCTCCCCCGCCCCCCCGCTACCCCCTTCTGGCACGGCCCTAGCATGTGTTTCCCTTCCCCTCTTTGTTCACGCAAGGCGAAGGCACTCGTATGCGTGAAGTCATCATTTTTTTTTGTCACCCGCGCACACTAACTTGCACCTAAAGCACAAAGTGTGTGGGACGTGATAAGGTCTTATCACACTTGGACTTTATAGTCATATCATGAGAAGCCAACAAACACTGACACCAAGGACAACATAGGGGAAATTACTTGTGCTTCATAAATGAAATAAAGAAACGATAAATTATTGGAAATTAAGGTGGATGAAAAGACAACTTGTGCAACTCACTACAGCAAGATCAAATATGAGAACATAAACTATTTCAAGTTTTCAAGAGCTTGCAAAACACTTATCCAGCCACTTGACAATTATGCCTGGTGCACGACATTGCGACAAACAATGAAAGAAGTGAACACGTTACATACAACATACTGACACTAAGTAAAAACACCCAACCATCTACCTTCCCACTCATTCTGCACATTATTTAAAATTGCGGCACAACTCCAATCACAAGTGTTTCAAGATGTATGCAACACATTTTAAATACCATTACTTTCATCAGTGCTTTTGCTGTTGATGCACTATCTTTCTGTACATAATTGTGTACACAGCTTCTGAAAGGATCAAACCTGTGCAAGGCAGCAAACCCAATGCACTGCCGGTTAACCTACCCTCATCAGTACCAAGAGGCCACAGGGGCCACAAGTAAAAACAAATATTAATTACTAGTGCTTTGAAATGTAGCAAGATATGTCACCCGACGACCTGCCTTTGCAAGCAAGCTACCTTATTCATGGCAAGAGGCATTGGTCTAACTTTCGTTTCTACACTTGCATTTGAGTATGTGTAAGGTAGCAGACCAGATTCGTAGGTCGTTAACACCCCAGCATCAGCACAATGGGTGACAAGAGCCACAAGGAAGGATGAACATTAGCTGAAACTAAGTGCAAAACAAGTACAACTTCATCAGGAAGGTTGAGAAGAACCTGCAAAGTGTGCTGTTCACGCCTACAAAATAATTCTGGTGGCGCTCATGGCACCCTGAAAACAGAAGCTTTGTTCTGGGCATTGTGTCGTGTCCGCTAACAACCAGACGTACGCATCATCTGCCTAGATGCTATTTAAAGTTAGTTACTAAGAAAATCAGACAATTACCATTTCTGCAGCTTTGCCAAGATTGCTTCAATAGTACACTGCTATATACCTGTCTATAACCAATAGAGCCAAAGTGAGATTTTGTTGCAGTTGGTCTTTAAGTAGATGGACTTTGACACTAAGCCAAATGATATCATTTACTGGCTAAACACAGTAGATCCAGGTTCAACAGGAAACGAGCAGAAATATAGTAAGATGCATTTTAATTTACAGTGAGTGGATGTATGTACAAAGGATGAATAGCAAATGATCCGTCGCTAGGCAACAAGCCTCCACTGGCCTCCACAGGGACAAAACCGCACCCACCGCTGTTCCCAGGCTCGAATCGTGCCTGCCTTCACTCCAGGTCGCACCATTGACATGGAGAAGCACCTGCAAATTGAAGTGACCGCAGTTCAATCTGTTAACTCAGTTGATGTGATATGAGCTCTGTTGTATCAACTGATCTCAACTGATTTGTATGAATACAGTAGACTCAAAGGTACCATGACAATTTGTTCATCTCATCAGAAGAATAATTGGCGACACAACTACGTACATCCAGATATCTTACTTCAAAACGGTAAATGAAGTACGCTTAAAATGGGGAAAAAAATGACATAAAAAGTGCATATTTAGTTGAACTTAATAGAAAAATGTTTTCAAGCGGTACTTTTGCTTGGTTTTATCCAGTTCGTGACAAATGTTTGGCGCTTCTGTGCAAATCGGCAAGCAGCCACAAACGATGTCATCTCACCTAATGACATTAAAAATCCTTCTGTGCCTTTCTGCTGCTGGAAAAAATTAATTGGTAGTTAAAGCAGGCATCTGCTGCCTCACAGGTCATTGGTGCAGGCTCTGAGCAAGCCAAAATATGGAGGAATGCACTGAGTGTGCGGCAAAGCAACGCAACCTAGAGGAAAGTCTAGGTGATGTTGAGCGAAGTGGGGAAGGAGAAACGAGGCAAAGCGTTGCAAAAAAGGAAGGTAGGCAGAGGCGCACTGGGTTGACCTCCTCTGACAGTTGCTACAGGCTTCGCTTGCGATACGGACGTACCGGTTTTGTTTCGCGATAACATTGTCCTCGCGCGTCACACACCGTGTGTGCGAGTGAAGGCATGCGACAATGAGCCAACGATGGCAGCTCAATCTCGCATGCACAAAGGAGGAAAGGGGGGGGGGGGGGGAGCGCGCCATCTTCCGTCGCGTGCATGGCACCGACGAGGGGAGGCCGTGCGCGGTCACGTGGGCTTTATCTTGAACACTATTCACTTAATTAATTTCATTAATTACTTCAATTAGTTTTTATACTCATGTTCATTATATAGGGGTTCTACTGTATGACAGTACAAGATTTCAAATAAAATTCTGCGGTTTTACATGCGATATCCACAATATGATTAAGGCTGGGCTACATGGAGCAAAATTTCACTACAAACTTCGCATGGCAGAAGTAGTCGCTGCGGCATGCCGCCGATTGTTCACTGGCTTTGGCTACATGGAGCAAAAAAACAGGCAGACACCACTGCACATTTACCACACAGCTGTCAGCGTTGCCAGATTCTATGAAAGTGCTTTGTAAAACAAAAATGTTACAGAAAGGGCTTTCATTTTACTATTTGTTGTCAAATGCAAAGCAATTAAAGAAACGTTTCAAACATGCGTTTACAAATTATTTACTCTTTTTGTGCGCTCTACCAAAAGTTGGCTGGGCGTATTTTTTTTCGACCAAGCTAGGTCGGCAGCAGCTGTCAAGTTTTTTTACACCGGCCATCGGACTTTCGCTGCTGGGTGAAGTTTGTTGCTTTGACACCAGTTTTTCATCCCATGCAACCCGGCCTTTATGAGGCACACCGTAGGGGGGACTCCAAATTAATTTTGACCTCCTGGGGTTGATTAACGTGCACTTCAATGCACAATACACACGGCGTTCCTGCATTTTGCCCCGATAGAAATGCGGCACTGCGGCAGAGATTTGATCGCACACCCTCAGGCTTAGCAGCGTAACGCCAAAGTCACTACACCACCATAGCAGGTGTGTAACAGTACAGCTCCAAGACTAATAGCACCACAGTAAGCGGTTCCTGGGGATGCTTTTCAGTGCTCCTCATTGTGAAATTCATGTGAGAAAGAAAATCAAAGTGGCATTGCACGTAAGCTGACTTAACCGTTTCAGCATCACCAACATACCGGTACATTTCCAAGTTTCTGTACCACAATGTTCTTTCTGCCATTCCTTTTGTCAGGTAGAAATGCGAGGGCCCCATCAAGAGAGCATTTGCCATTACCTGTATCATTTTTTTCATTTTTCCACAACCAAAAACAACCCTTTGTGTTCGTTTTATAATATCCTAGAAAAAAAACTATGTTGGGGGCGCGTCACCTTCGAAAAATCCAGACTCTGTAAGGGTTAAAAGACTGCCTGCAGCTGCTATCTTGCTTTCCACAGCTGTCCTTTGATAAGGCTTTGTTATAGCAGCAGCAGTTATATTACGGAATATAGACCACTCATTTCTACAAGACTTAACTAGTGTAAACTGCCTGTGAACCACACTAATGAATAGGTATCAGAATATGGTACAGTTAACTAAGTTTTCAGGAATACTACAAAAAAACTACTATAAAGTCTCGGCATACTATATTAGTATAGCTGTACTACTTCAAGTCAAGCTTATTCATCTATGCCAACCGACAATGGCCAGGAAAACGTGATCTGTGGGTGTTAAACTTACAAATGCACAGTTAATTAGTGAGAATGTGGCTTATTTGTTATCATGCACTTCACTGATTATAGTGACACTGTCAAAGGTGATTGATACATGAAACAAACCCATATTGTATAATACTGTCACATAGTAGCCAATGTAATCATGATAGTACCTCAGCAAGTGAAGGCTTGGAATTAACCATAAATAATTTAGGGTCAGCCTGCTGCACATTGGAAGAAATTGACAAGCATGACACAGGCAGGTAGGCACCGCACCATGACATGGTATTGCAGCAGGGCCAGAGCTCATCCATACATTGAGCAAAATGAGCCAGCAGACTTTGCTGCAATTCTCAGCCCTCCTGCATAATGAAGCAAACTTAGTCACATTTGACCATGATATCTCAAAGAATGCGTTCACTAAAAAACTTCCACAAAATGGGCTTGCTTCAAATAGCAACTACCTTTTAATTTACAACTTCAAGGCCTTTAAAGACCCTCGTGAAGTTGACGCATGGACATTGGATCTGCCTGACCACTCAGTATAGCTTCACTAATGCAATTGTGAACACCTGCCAGTAGATTACGCAAAGGGTAAAAGTGTTGAGGAAAATTTCCAATTTCAACCTGACTTTACATTTCATGTACAATATCGGGCATTGAGGCTACCACTGGAAGCATGATCGCTGCAATCATTCTTGCATCGAAAGTGGGATTATGTGACATCACTTCGCCGTGGTGGAGCATGCGATATTATCCCGCGATTTAGGAGGTTTATTTTATTTTCATTGTTCAAACATGTCCACTGTCATTGTGTAGTACTGACTGCCGTATTAGAACAGAAAAAAGTTGCTTGGGGCCTTGTAAATGCATTCTATAATATGCTCAGCACGGAATATATCCAGCCAAGGCAGGAATTCGTTCTTGTTTTAGTCGGATTATTCCTTCAATATGCAGTGACAAGACATAACTTGTGCAAAAGTAAGCTGGTCAGAGATTTTTTTAAGAATATGAATATGTTAGATATCACTTCTCTAAACTTCATTAACTTGTCAAAGGCTGATGATGCAGCCAAGTTACAGATGGTGATAGTGTCTGCCGTAGTGAAAAAAAAACAAAGTGCAGTAGTCTTCCGTTAATTAGACTCCGGTTAATTCAATTTTTCAGTTGATTCGATCCCAACCAGAGGTCCCGCATTTCTGTAGGTCCAAACTTTCGTTATCTATATCCTAAATTTGGCCTTTGCCAGATAATTCAAACTTGAACAGTAAGCATGCATGTGCCTGACCCCTATAATGACTCCAATATGGACCCCTTTACTGGTAGCATCCGTATCGTCTGAGCTTCAGGGACAGTAAATGCATTGAACACGCGTCATCTCCTGACGAAAATGTCCCTTTTCAGCCTGCCCAAAGAAAATTTTCAAGCAATAGTGGTAGCTCACAATGTCTGATTACGGTATTTACCCAATTATAACACGGCTTATATTTTTTTCTGCAAGATAATTGGGCCAAAAACCGCGTTCGCGTCATTTGCATGCTTCACCGCATAAGACGGCTCTATTACGACGAAGCTGACTTAAGAGGACGCTTTAGCTCTGGTGCTGCTATCTAAATACACGCAGAAGGAGAATTCGTTTTTCTCAGCAACCACTGCACCAAGTTTGACGAGGTTTGTTGCACTTAAAAGAAAAACTTAAAATTTAGGGACTGTTGGTTTCGGAATTTTTTATTTAGGCTGTCAATTTTTATTAAATATCGAAAATTTTCAGAATACAAGACTACCAAGTTTACAACTCTAACTCGGCAAGGAAAGATCATATGTATAGTACATCTAAAGCGGAGAAAATTCATACGTTCTCCGTGAATCTAAAAAAATCCAGTAATATGGAAATACAGCTTTTGCAGGACCCTTGTACACAACGTAACTAATTCACGTAAGATATAAATTGACATATCCAATTTGTCCGCATTGAATGATCTAATGGATGCCATTTACAGAACTGCCATATCTGTTCTTGATGTAGAGCTATTAATTTATAAACTTCGTGTGTCCATTTTTTTCAAACTTGAGAATTCTTTAAAATTCTTTTAACAAAATTCAAGCCATACATCAAAAGTCTGCTTCCAACAGCCACTAGAATTTAACTTTCTTTCTCAAATGCAACAAATTTCATTAAAATCAGTCCACGGGTTACCTAAGAAAAGCGTTTTTCCGTTTTACATGTATTTGAATAGGCCGGAATGGAGTTGGTCCTGAGCTAAAGCTTCCTCTTACGGAAACCGGCCACTATTGTGCAACACATATTAGACCCTTGCCCATTTCTCTTGCTAAAAATCGGATGTGCATTAGATTTCTACATCATCTAGGGCATTTAATGTTATATCCAAGTTGGTTTTCTTTAGTTTGCCTGCCAGCTAATTCGATCAATTTGGTTGGTCCCGTCAGCTTCAAATTAATGATGACGATGATGATGATCCTCTGCACAAATGGCACATACCCACTGTGGGAGAGTAGCCAAGAATTTGGCAGTTTGAAGAAAAATGAATAAAAATAAGTAGTTTACAACAAAAAAAAAGATAGGGCAAGATGTATTCTGCTCGGTGTTCTAATTAATTATTATAATTGACTGTTTTAGGAGAGCAGTCAAAGTACTATAAAGTTTTTCACTGCCATGCAAACATTCTGGTGGCTGTACTCGAGTGTGGAAGCTCCATACAAAAGCAAAACGAGGACGTTCAGGCTGAGGCCAAGCTTGTTTAAGGGTCCTCAAGCACCCTTTTTCTTACTGAGGAGAATCGTCCTCAGTCGACATTGAAGGAGGAAGTGATTGATTGTTTCTGGTTCCTCGCACTGTATACACAAAGGAGATGCCGCCAAACCAGCCCTGTGTGCATAGAAATTTAGTGTCGGGATGGCAGCAGCATAGCTTTGTTAATGTAATCTCTAATTTGCATGTTGGGCAGCATTTACAGTTCGAAGAGAAAGGAAGTCGACTGTATTTTATTAGTTTTTTTTCATCTTTCTTTTTAGCAGCACAAATAAATATGGCCTTGCATGCTACATAATACAAACAAAATAAAATGCATAAATTTTGCATGACAAAGCAAAAATATGAACATTCCTCTCTGAAGTTTCGAAGTCATCTGCTATGTTAAGAACAGAAAACTACAGCAAGCTATCGTCTGCATTATTGTGCACTGGAGCTCACACGAACATGGCACGATACGCTTCTTATGCAGGCTAATGAAGGCACATGCTGATTCCAAAGGCTCTGCATTGTACTGGCGATAAAACATAAGAAAGCCACTACAGAGGTTTATTTACCAACGATATTGCTGGTAAGTTAAGTGAGAAGGACACCTGTAGCATCAAGTTACGCAAATAATGAAGCCACATTTCTTGGACGTAGGTGGCCAAAGATAACAATCGGACTGGTCGAAACAATGTGACACAGGTGTATGCATTTTAAAGAAAAAAAAAAATGAAATAAAATAAACCGTACCAGTAAATTCCGGACATCTACAACATGGTCCCTTCACATGTTCAGACCAACTAAAGGCTGTCAATTTACAAGATTTGTTGCTGTGCCACACACATGACTGGCTGCATTAGTCACACATACCTCACTTCATGTAGTCAAATGCGTCACTCTTGGAAATGGAACTTGTTTCGTAGATGTATATGCATGCTTTAAAATTTCTCATAGGGATCAAATGACCATTGAACTTCTGTAGGAGCTACCGTCCTTTCTATTTTTGCAATAGTACGTAGAGCAAAATCTGGCCCAAATCGGCACGGCAGAAAAAAAAGCACGCGAAGCAGATGTTCCGGCACGTAATGCAACTTAACACACCATTCAGGCGCTGACGGCAGGTGGCGCCACGGTATGTCCTCGCACCCAATAGCAAACAAAACATGGCAAGAGCATTCTAGTTCAGTTCTTGTCAGCACTTTTAGGATCACGTGACAGCCAACATGCCTGGTGCAGTGTCTTGCTGAAGAAGGGTTCGTTCCCAGGCTAATGTGCCGCACGATGTCCATCTTGCTTGGCATAGACACGGACCCTTCCACAGGGTGCAGCTTAGAAGGCACATGCAGAAAGTCTGCAGTTGTGCCAAACTCAAACTGCATAGGCAGTGAATTGAGGAAGAACGCAGGGCTGGCCACACCTGCATGTTACAAAAACATATATACATATATATATAGTAATAAGGCAGGTGAATTTTTGTGCTTAAACGGGCATAGTAATGATCATCATCATCATTCACTAATCTAAGCCCACTGCAGCAACTACAGCATGAAGGCCTCTTCCAGCAATCTCAAGATAACACAGTCCTGCATCACTCCACTCTATTCTATGTCTTTAAAGGGACACTAAATGCAAATGTTAAGTCAAGCTAAAGTGACAGATTAGTGCTCGAGAATCTCTTAAGGCATCAATATTATCACTAACAGAGCCTTAGTAATTGAGAAATTAGGTAAATGAAAAACACAATTAGAGACTCCCCCGGGAGATTTTAGTACTTGCCCAAAGGCATTCCTCATTTAAATTCTGTCACTAGTACTTGATCACTCATTATAAAAACGTTATTGTATTGCATTATAACACGAAAGAAAATGCTTCTTGTCCAGTTCTATATAATTTTTAGAAAAAAGGACTCAATGACATTACCCATTGACGATGATGTGGGCAGACGAAAAGGTTTCGTTTTCGCTCGACTCTGCGCCGCTTGCGCTTTTGCGTTTCAGTAGTTTCGTTATCTTGTAATGCTATGCTGATTTTGCTGGCTTGCAAAAGTCACACAAACTGCAAGTAGCAGAGAATTTCACTTCCACGTGATGTCATGGGATGCCCAAACGGTCCACGCCACTTGACCAAAAGCAGCTGCAGCGGCGAATCCGACACTTCGTCTCGGCTCAGTTTCTCCATGGCCACGCATTTGCATTTTGTGCAAAAACCGTACCACCGTCTGTTGTGCGCCGTTTTACTCGCCAATGGCAGCAAAGGGTATGATGGCATATTCAGCGTCGCCCCTCCTCGGTTGGGTCACGGGAGATTTGAATTGCAACAGAGGTATGCAGACCTTTCAGATGCAATTTTCTCGTAATCTAAGTTTTTTCTTGGCATGAAACAAGCATTGCGAGCTTTCTGGAATGGTATTCCAGAAGAAACAGTCTAATTTGACTTAGTATTTGCCTTTAGTGTCCCTTTAATGCTATGGACTAAGGGCATCAATTTTATGTTATCAATCCTACAATGTTATAAATCCTATAATGCTATCAATCCTCTGGCACCATCAATAGCATCTCCTAACAATCCTATGAATTGATGAGTCATGGCATCACTCCATCAATAGCTTGCAGTCCTCTACTGCATCTTTTATACCTTGGCACCCATCCTGTTACTCTAATGACAACTATTCTGTAATTACTGCAAGTCAAAGCCAAGACAAGTCAAAGATGAAGGTTTCATTTACAGTCACCAAACTATTTTTTCAGACCTGTTCGATTATTTGAACATCCCCGAGGCACCGTCATCTTCTTTAATGAAGTAATGCACAACGGCGACTGAAGATACGGACATAGTACTGTGTTTTGCTCAATTTTGGGGACATGATCCACAAGCATAACAGAAAAATAGTGAATGTGACGGAAGGTAATGCCATTCAGACTCAGATGGCGATGTGCTTTCTTGGCCTTATGAGGACCGTATGGCCACAGTAAAGATATGTATGCGCCTCTGCAACACCTGACAAAGAAGCGCTGGTGAGGCCTAATAGCCAAGTGACCGTGGCAAAAATTCACTGATGGCCAGCATGGTGGTGGGTGGCAAACTATCAGAATAAGTTTGCTGCTATAATCTAATGTTAGTACGATTGGCTTCCCAGTGATCAGGCTTGAGAACATGCACACAGATTACACTGAGGGCTGTAGAAGTAGCAGCCAAGTTTGCACACAACCAGCTCACAAACATTGAGCATGCCTACGAAAACCGTCAATGTTGTTTACAGGATGAAATGTTACTTATGATTATTATTTGGTTTGAAAACATATATACACTTGAAAGAAAGAAAAAGAAAACAAAGCTGATGCTGGCAACTGCCACCGGAAAGCTCATGTGTAGGTAGAAAGCAGCAAGCTGAATTTGCACAACACAGCCTACCGTAATATCCCGAGATTCCCCACCCCCAAAAGGTAACCCACCCCTGTTCTCGACACGATTTTCGAGTTTTTCAAAAACACCGATAGATGACCCCCCCCTGACAATACAAAGAGCCGACCGGCCGGATCCCTTCGAAGGTGTTGTTCGCCTTCAGCATTCCAGGTGTAATTTTTTAAATTGCAATACTATTCACAAAAACACTTTTTTATTTTTGTAATTTACAAACTCAGAAAATATTTAGCTCGCTCACTATTACGATTCTTGTTTGTTGCTGTATTCTCACTCTTTCTTTTTCTTGTTTCCGTTCTGTGTTTTGCTGGTCCTGTACTTGCGGTGTACAAGTTACGCCTAGCAGCATAGTTGGCCTGATAGCGTCACTTCTGTGCTCGAGCACTCGCATTTGCTCGAGTCATGAGTCGTCAAAGATTCCAGAGTAATCGCTGGTGCCCACTTGTCTTCCAGAAAGTACTACACAATTCACGTTGCTCATAAAATCAGATTACGCGAGGTTCGATGACATCAGACAACAGGTAGAAACATTGATAACATTCAAGAAACTTCCGAGACATGCAGGCATGCCCTGCGCTGGACGATAACATTTGTTAAAGGGTGAAACGGGGTCACCCGATAAACAAGTACATGTGTCAATATGTATTGCTCCCAATAGCAATGCTCGAGGACTGATGCACGTCTATGAACAGCGTCCAGAAAGAGATTCTGCCGTACACTGTGTCGCAAAGATGGCGATGGCTACCATGAACAACATTACAGTATCATCCCGTACATTCTCTTCTGATGCAAGGTGGTTTGTTGGCTGTCTGAGAGCCGTACAGCCTCTGCAAATAAATACGAGCTGATTCAGCACCAAACCATAGCTTGTTGCTGATACCCAACTGCCCTGGCAAAGCAGGGTCAATTAGGTCTATGGCCAAGGCAGTGTGACTACGATGAGAACTCGCCGTTGGCCGATGTGATATGGTCCGCAAGTAAACGTGGAAAGCTTGCTGCCAATATGCTAGAACAAGTGGCAAATTAGCAATTGGTTCTGAGATCGCGCAAACAGGTTTTTGATGGCAATTAAAGTGCCATTCAAGTTCGTGGGTGACCAGCACGACAGTATGTGTAAGATCACAAAGTTTCAAACTGCATGTGTAAATGTGTGAATCTGAATGCTTGAACAGGCGTATCCGATATGATTTGCATGCCTTCCAGTTGTTAATTGGTCCTACGTTCGCGCATGCTATGAGGATTTCCATACGAGCAGCTTTCATAGCCATTCCACCGAGGCAGGAGAGCTTCACAATCGGATCATGATTTCTACAAAGTTTACAGCACTACTGGCCCACCAGGGCCTTGAAACACAAGGTTCTGCAGGCACGTGCTATACAATAGTACTATTGCAGCGGCATCTTCTGAAGAGAGGAAGTGATTAATTTATTAAAAAGAACTGCTCGAACTGATACTGCTTCAAGGGGCATCTGAAGGGCGACATGATGACAAGTTACAGACTTGTCGACAACTATTGCTAAGCTGCCAGATGAGCGTTTCGCCTCGTAGTCTTTGCGATAGATGGTGTACTGACGAAGAAAGTTTGTATGTGGGGGCTTCAGATGTGTCTCTTGAACACACAGCCACTTTGATTTATGCTTGTGCAGAAGTTCTGTAATGTCGTCTAGGTTATGAAGAAGTCCTCTAATATCCCATTGTATTATTTGTGTCTCCATGATCGTAAATGTGTTTTGTGCTGTGTGTTTAAGAGATGGAGATTAGCTCACGGGCCATTTCCAGGCGCCGTGACGCGAGGTTTGTCTTTTTTGGAGCAATCGCGAGAGTCTTGCCACTCCGTAGGCACTGGTGGCGCCGTCTGGCTGGTTGCTGTGTCAATCGCCTCTTGCTAGGCGCTGGACACGGGCTCTCCCGAGCGCTGCGTTTGACATGAGGGCCTCGCTACATCGGACGAGACCTTTGAGGCCACTGGCCCAGAGGACGATGGTCCCTTCTGGGGTAGCGGAATAGCGCCAGCTGCAGTCGCCAGGGGGCCGAAGGGCGTCACTGCTGACTCACTGCATGTGAGCCAGACAGTGGCTGGAAGTTGTTGTGCCGCCGCCCCCTGATGCATCACATTGGCAAAGCTGTTCTTAGGCAGGTATGATACCCGCCTTGAAAGATGTATTTTCTTTGACTTTGATTGTGACAATTTCTTTTTTCCAAGACGGGCAGGACCACGAGTATGTGGGATGCTCGCCATCACAGTTGACAGAATGTGGAGTGCTCTGGCCCATTTCAAAGGAATGTTCATTGTGACTACACTTGGTACATGTCAGCCGGTCACAACAGTTCTGTGTACTGTGGCCGAACCTTTGGCACTTAAAGAATCTGAGAGGATTGGGCACGTATCGCCTAATACGAAGTTTGATATACCCGACCTCGATGGACTCAGGAAGGACACTTGAGCCGAATGTGAGTGTCGGGTGCTTGGTCTGGATTTCTTTGCCATCCCGCCTCATATTAATTCGTTTATGACATTCTGCTCACTGAAGCCCTCCAAGAGTTCAGCCTCAGTCAGCTTCAGCAAATCATCGTCCGACACAACGCTGCGGCTGGTGTTCATAGTATGGTACGGTACTGTTACTTGGATTTCCCCAAATGATACTAGTTTCGGCAGTTTCTCATATTGCTTCCGATCGCAGAGCTCCAAGAGGAGATCATCAATTGCCATCCTCAATGCCTTCTAACCTGGGCCAAAGACTTTGTCTTCAGTCAAAGTCTTTGAAAAAAGGCAGGGTGAAATGGCTCGTACTGGTTTGTCTGGTTTTTCAGTGCGAATTACATGGAAACGGGGAAGTTCTGGACTTGGTGTCCGAAAGACTAGAAGGCACCTTCGGTGTGTCCTCGTTTCTGAGGGCGATCAGGGAGTTTAAGGAAAGCATTCTCCATAAGTATAGATGGGGTTTTTGGCAGCGATACCAACCACCCACCACGGAGCCCAACAGGGGGCTGTGACAGAAGTTCCTGCTAGAGAAACCCTGCCAACGCCAGCCGTACATCGCTGCTATAACCAAATACAGCATAACCAAGACTTGCTAACCACACAAGGTTAACCCTTCCCACCGGGACACTCAGAACTGAGGAGTGAAGAGAGGACAGGAAAGATTAAAAGTGAGATAAAGACAGAGATCGAAGAGGAGGACAGGAAAAGGCGACTGCATATTTCCTCCAGGCAGGTCAATCTGGAGGTGCCGTCTATGTGAAGCAGAGGCCAAAGAGGTGTGCTGCCTCCGCCGGGGGGGCCTTAAAGGTCCGAGCAAGTGGCATCGGCTCAACCCCCAGGATCCCCCTTTCCCCAGACACGGCTAAGCTGCACACGGCTACACGTGCGAAGGTCCAACCCTCATATGCTTGGGTACGTGGTGTCGCAACACACTAAACGCCTGCTGACGCAGACGCCCCTGTGGGATACAGCCAAGCTGAAAGTGCATTACTGGCACCTCTGAGAGAAGCACTAGTTAAATAAACGAAACAAACATAATTCATGCAGCCATTGATGAGTGTAAGATATGAGCAAAGTGTAACCATGTGTTCTTCGAACTACCTCTGTTAATAGAGACTTTTAGCATGTCCGGTAATCCGGCAAGCGCGGGCGATTTGCCGGTTTAGCGGGGGCGTAAACGTGAGCGGCCAGATTGGTGGCGCCAGCTGGTGGCGCAAAGCTCAACCACACAAACACAAAGCTAATTACTATATTCTGCTTAGCTGCTGGTGCAAATTTTCGACAGCGGTGTAATCGTGTTCACAATTACGCCGCTGCCGAAAATTTGCACCAGCAGCGAAGCAGAATATAGTGGGTTACTGTAGTTTTAGCTCTGTGTTTGTCTGGTTGAACTCTACGCTACCAGGCGGCTGCACCGCTCTGGCCGCTTACGTTTACGCCCCCGCAAATCCGGCAATCCGCCCAAACCACTTCCGTTTAGCGGAATAGCGGAGAGGCTAAAAGTCTCTAATGAAGCATGACATATTGAGGTTTCATATCTTATGACATACAGTATTACAAGACAAAAAGCCATACTTGCCTTCTGTATGGTTTCCAAGATCGATGGATGGTATGAGTATCTGGCTTGGTAAAAGACAGCACTCATCTGAAATCGACAAATTCCTGTTAGTTCATCGCACTTCCTGGTGAACTGCTACTCAACGAATATAGTGTGGCCCACTGCCCAACAAATGAGATTCAGTGGGCAGGACCATTCAATGTGTCTTAAAGGAGCCCTCAAAAACTTTTCCAACTAATAATACAATGGCCTCACTATTAAAGAGCGCCATCTCACAAATCTCGTGCTGCAAATTTTCCTGTTATTGCACCAATATCCGGCTTCCTCTTTTTTTGTAGCCGCTAGCATGCTGGAGGCTACAGAGTGCAGTAAAGAGGGCAGAGCACCAGGCAGAATTTGAATGTCGCGGCGGCAAAAGGGCTTGTCGCAGCACCCCATGGTGGCCACGGTAGACTACGCTATGCGGCATGCCCCTGCCATCTGAGAGGCTACATGCAGCAACACAGCTAGGCGCAGTGCAAAGATTAAATCATTTTTCTGTCTTGAGATGGCAGACATATATACTTTTCATTTATTTAACTAAAATTAGCAATTTACTGACAATGTTCTTACAATCACTAAACCAGGCATTAGAGTTGGTGAGTCCAACTGCTTTCGATGGTGCTGCATGACAACATTGCCGAAGCGAGAGCAAGTAATTTTTTACTATGTTTGACAGGAGATTGTAAGTTCATTGCTGCATGCAGTGCAGTATTATTTGGCTCACATGTTCAAGGCAACCTCTATGATATATAGACAACATTTTCTTACTATGTTCTAATACTGTTTTAGGGTCCCTTTAATAATTTGCATGTATGCATTTAGCAACACTTACCTAAGAGAGTTTCGTCAGGTTCAGAACCGTGGTTGAGGAGGGTCTTGGTTAAAAGTTTGAATAAAAGAGAGAGCACATCCAGATTGTCTAAAAAGAGATGATAATTGAGAACAAAGACTTAAATACTACCTAGAAAACAAATGTGGGCAGAATTAATTACATTCATGCATTTCACTTTAGCACTAAAATATTTTATCCAAAGATGTATGGCAAATCCAGCGTGGCAAAGTTGAATATTCAACTCAGTTTAGTGTCATAAAACTTTGCAGAGATTAACGTTTTGCTACTTCAGACATTGTGACTACTAAGGGTGTGCGATTATTCTAAAATTTCAAATAAGATTGAATATTATATTTTTAATATTCGTGTTCAATTTGAGAACTAAGTAACCTATATACTTGCGTAAAAGGTGCACTCTGATAATAAACACACCCCAACTTTGCTTTTGAAAATTTGGATTTTTGTTTTCCCCAAAAAATAATAGCACGCCCAACTTAGCTAGTGTGTAGTTCCACGATCGAATGGTTGTGCTGTAGTTTTTCAGAGAGACTAGAATCTCTTACTCTGGCACACGTGTTTAAAGCAAGCACACTTAATCTCAATCTTAAGGTATTTAATAATGATGCCACGTGAGAAATGCCATGATCAGGTAAACAAAATTCTGCAGCTAACATATATAGGCGGCACATCCACGCTAGCAGCAAACCTGCCGGGGCGGCACACTGGCAGAGGCAGTGGGTTTGATGACCGAGAAGCTGACGGCAAAGCCACGACGAGAGTACACTGCCGTCAAGCATGCGGTAAGAACAGGCTGTGTGCTATCACGGTCATGGTGCAGAGTGAGGTGCAATAAAAACGCTGTTACGGTTTTCAAATAGTATATGTGTATTTTTACTGCAAAGATAAAGTTATATAAAGCATTTTTCAAATCATTATCGTCTTACTTTTCAAGTTTTTCTGTTTTGAAAAAGTGCCTATATATATTACCGCTTTGGTATTTTGGGGAAAAAAAAGTCTGTTCATTACATGAGTATATGTGGTATTTGAATATTTTCGAATATTCAGTTGGATATCAATTAATTTTTTTTATTTAACTATACTGTGGGCCTTTTGCACAGGCCAAAACAAGAAGTGTGTCATAAAAATGTCTGTGAGCATGGAAATAAAAGAAAAGAAAAAAGAAGAAAATAATAAGGAGGACACACTGCTTGAAATATTGACAATGACACCAAATACATCATCTATGCTGATGACACTACACTATTGTTTTCGTCTCACCATACCTCAGACTTGTTAAGGACTGCCAATGCAGTACTAGACAAACTACATGTGTGGTCCGTTAAAAATGGTCTCATAATTAACACTACTAAAACTAAAGCCATATTATTCCAAGCCAAGAACAAAAACGCTACGCTGCCTGCTGACATTACACTAAATTCGGAGAAAATTGAACTAGTGAGCTCAGTTAAGAGCCTAGGGATCATTTTCGACCACGATATGTCGTGGAATAGCCATATATTATCACTTGTCACTAAACTTTCACAGATAGTTGGACTGGTTTTCTCCCTTAGGTACCTTCCACGACATGTAAAAATGCTAACATATAACGCCCTTTTCATTAGTCATCTGAATTATTGCTCCCTTGTCTGGGGTACCACATCTGTCACAAATATAGGTAGACTATTCATAATTCAGAAAAAAATTCTCCGTGTGATATGTGATGTACCATGGGACTCCCCAAGTGAACCTCTTTTCCAAGAACTGAAAATACACAAAGCGCATGATTTGTACACTTACAGGTTAGTCCGTGCATACGTTAGAGAGTGTAAATCGAATAATTGCTGTATCCGTTCCATAGCTAATCTTAAACAGAACATACGCCATTATCAAACACGATCTCCAGAATATTGGCACGTAATGCACCCGCGCACTAATTATGGAAAGCAAATGATTGCTTATACGCTGCCTGTCCTGCTTAACACACTGATCGCCGTTGATATCGATGTTTTACAGTCTTCGTTAACTAGTCTGTATAATTATTATTGCTGCTAGAGCTGGTTTTATGCCTAATACTTTGTACTTGTAGATCACAATATTACTTTTGCAACACTATCTGCTGTTAGTATGTGTGACTGATCTGAGTGTGTTTTTTTTTTCATACTGCTGATTTCTTAATATGCAAGCTAAGTAACTTGTTTTGGTTTATCAATGTTTGTGTTTATCAATTTGTGTTTGTTTCTTTTGCGTTAATTTATTCGCCCTTTTCTGCTTAATTGTTATCATTTCCATATGCACTGTTTTCCCCCCTGCTGCTGCCATAAAATGGGTCTTAGGACTTAGTCAAGCTGCTGACGCAGCTTTTTTCCTCAAGACCTGTCCATATTCAAATGTATGTTGTATATGGGAATAAAGCACTTACTTACTTACTTACTTACTTACTTACTTACTTACAACACTTCCATTCAACACAACAAGAAAGTATCTTTGTTTCCCATGAATCAATAAGGAATAACAAAAGGTGCTAACAATTACAATGTTACACATATGACATTATTATAGTAAAGGCGGTTCAATAAACTACCACATTTCAGTGCATTACAATAAGTATAATACATATAAAGTAGCACACAAATACACGTGTACCATTGCCCAAATATTTATCCCATGCATTATATTGTGAACTACACACTCAAGAACTCTCATGCGCAATCAAGATATGGCTCCAATTTTGCAAAAGTGCCATCCACAGAATCTGATTACAATTTCCTTTGTCAATGCATTCCATATTTCAAATGCCCAAAGAAAAAATTAATACTTGAATGTGTCGCAGTGCATGGGGTACTGCCTGATGTGTTTATGATGGCAGATTCTGGCAGAGGGTAGATACAATGGCTGCACATAACCTCACTTATTTATATTCATATTGTCATGATACAGCACGAAAAGAAATTTCATGACAGCCATACACCGGCAAACAAGAGTAGGCTGTGCTGCTCGGCTTCGAAACAAATATATTTGAAACAAATCTAATATATTGCTGGCTGTGCGGGAGCATGCACGGTCCTTAGCGTTAGCTTCCATCTAATCTAAGAATGTATGTTTGATTTTCTGCTGAATTTTGCGATAATTTTGTGCTGCTGGCGAAATTTCACCTGGAAAGCACGCTTAGCCACAAGACGTCTAAACTTTACAAGAAAGTTAGCCTCTCAGTAGCAAGGAGCACGGATTTGCAGACAGCGAGGGTGCACTCTATTGCAGCGCCACCCCCAATCCGAGCTTATTGCTTCACAGTACATGCAATGAGTGGCGGCTGGCACAGGGTCAAATGCCTGAGTTTACGGACATTTGATGTTGTTTAATAAGGCACAGGTGGGCGAGAACAGACAGCTAGTAGGAATTACTCAATTTTCCAAGTTAACATGAGCCAAATACACCATATTTTAGTACAATGGCTTACTAGTCTCATTCTTTACCATTGACAAAATACAGCGATGTTCCAACCTGTTAGAATAACCGAGCTTGCTAGTGAATGCAAGTGCATATCATTATTTGATATTCGATTCCATATCAGAAACTACACATATTCAATTCATATTTGAAGATTATATCTGCAAAGCCCTAGTGATTACATGTGGCTTTCTTAGGTGCCATAAGTTGCACTGAATCTACACACTGACAAACCCATAAAAAATAATAAAGAAAGAGACTCAGGGGCTCGTTGTATCAGACAATTAATTGAACAAAAAGTTTACTACCACATGGTAATGGGACAAAATCCAAAAATATTGACATACTGAGGCTTCACTTGACATACGTAAATTGGGAAATAATTATTTAAGGCGTCTCTTACAAACCCAGTGCAAAGCTTGTTAAAGGAGTACCAACATTACATTTACAACTTGTCATATCTTTTTGTCTTAACTTGAGGTTCAGACCCTCTAGAACTTTTAAAGAGTACTGGAAAGCATCAGAGCAACCCAAATAATTTACTATAATACTTTTTTCCACGAACCGGTTTCAGTTTTGGGGCCCCAGGAGGGGCATGCATTGTGACATCATGATACACTGGTTCGCTCCATTTCTACAATCGCTGCAGCTGCCAGACTTTAGTGCAGCCAGAAGAAACATGCATAGCACTCATGTTCACTTTTTATGAGCATCATTATCACGCCAAGCCTTATTGCTAAACATCAGCAAATTTTGCTCCACGTGTCATGTCACAATAGCATCGGTGATGCGAAGTTTGGTACATCAAGGCCATTTTTAGCATCAAATTAAAATATCTTATGCCACAGTCACATGCTCGCTTTCGATGGCCACTGCAACTGAAGGACTTGAAATCCAAGGTCTGGATCACCTAAACCCGCACAAAGGAGCCAATTAGGCACGCACATTTCAATAGCTTTTGATTTCAATGGTCACTGAAAGCAAACTTTTGACTGCCGCATTAGAAGTGCTTCACAACC
The DNA here is from genome assembly GCF_023375885.2 of Dermacentor andersoni. Lineage (NCBI taxonomy): Eukaryota > Metazoa > Arthropoda > Arachnida > Ixodida > Ixodidae > Dermacentor > Dermacentor andersoni. Next base: position 161,210,846 of record NC_092818.1, on the reverse strand, counting down.
TTCATTCTTGCTAAGTGTCATCCTTTTACTTAAGAGAAGTGACTGGTAGAGCTCTTACAACTTCAAAAATGTGCGTCAGTACTCCTTTAACCCTATAAGTGCTGTGCCTAAAGGCGCATTCACACCGAAGGCGGGGCGAGCAAAGCGGGCAGGCGGAAAGCGGAAAGCGGCGAAAACCTCCTCGCCGAGCGGGCAAATCAGGCGGAAAACGCGGCGGGCAGCCCGATCGCTCTCAGACCGATTTTTCCCGCCCCGCCGGAGCTTCCCGCTTTCCCGCCGCCAACCAGGGCTCGAGAAGACCAGCCGACTCAAAATGGCATCCACCGAGACAGCTGGATTTTGCGCTGCACTTTTGATCGACACAATTAAATGTTGCCCGATGCTATGTGACAAGAGACACGACGTATACAAGGACAATGAATACAAGAATCAACGCACTGGCATGACCCATTCTCTGTCGTTCTTGCAAGGCAGGGCGAACCCAACAGCGGCGTTGACGGGCTGTCTTCCTTCGAGCTTTCTGCTGCTCGTCTTGAAAAACTGCTAAAGAAGTAGCGAGTAGAACGCGAACTATTTCGTCTTCTTCGTGCGAGCTTATTATTCTTCACAAGTGGTTAGGAAGCAAGAGTGGCTGGCCAGACGACGGTGGCGCGGTGACGACACTCGCGCGCGCACTGAGGACGGACGACCGGTGCCAAGAGATGGCGACACGTGTGCCATGAAAAAGCTAGGTGCTCCACCTTCCCTGCAACGCGGGCCGACAGGCAAGCCGTCTGGTCTGAACAGGCGCGCGCGCTCACCGCCTCGCCGCGTTGAAAATCCGCTTGGCCGCTTAGACGCTCCGCTTTCGGCGTGAATGTGCCTTTAGCATACTCGTCTGGCCACAAATCCAGAACCCTGGCTGCGCCCAAGATAATTTGTGAATGTGAAACACCCATAGACTGGTTGACCCGTCTATTCTAAGGTTAAAGCTAAAACTTCATGGTAGGTTTTGTTTTATACGACAGATGGAGAAACAAAACTTATTGACTGCAATTACACTGGAGCCTTTATCGAGTCTTGTATAAAATCCGACGTGGTTGACCCACAGATCAAATTTTCGAAGACTGCCGACTCTGCTACATGTCTCCCTCAAATTCCTTGCCTCAATATATCGCGAAATGAAAACACTCATAAAGCTGTGCTCAAATTTTGCATTAGGAAGTATTGTAATCATCGGTGAATTTTCCTTCCAACAAGGATGGCCGGTGCGAAAAGCCAGCACGCTTTTTCAACAATGGAGAATTTAAGAACTTCCTATGGACTCTGATTCACAGGACTTCAAAGTTGATTACAAGGGGTCATCAAAGACAATGACAGCAATTATTAGAACATGCTCTCTGAGGAGCACTAATTATTCTTATTAAAATAAATTACTAGCACACCTTAATTATTGAGTGAATTTTCAGATTTAAAATTTTGGAAAATGTTCAGCAACGTCTTGGAAATAATAGCATTTCAATTTAAAGTCTCCTAATGTGTTACTCAAGACAGAAATTGAATTTGCTACACTTCAAAAGGACACCCGGCACCCAAGGAGTCAAGCTGCGTTATTTGAAGCCCAGAGGTGCTTGCCCAACTGCAATGTAGTACCTGTCATCTTGGTGTAGGCGGGTAGACAGCTCTCGCTGATGAACCCCCACATGCGGAATATGACCAACAGCTCACGAAGCATGTTCAGGGACTTCGCATCCGAGATAAGGCCACCCTGAGCAGAAAACAAGATGACATAATACAGTGAAACCTCGATATAACAAACTTTAATATAATTAAGTTCTTAATATAATGAAGTATTGAACTTTCTATAACTTCTTGTCCACAGAACACCATGTATATTGAACCTCACTATAACGAAGTGTTCATACACAATTTTATTATAATTAAATTTTACTACCATCGCAACGGAATACCAAGACAATAAATGGAAACTTCCGTGGGCACAGATGGTCAAACTACATGCAGCTGCTTGCGAACACACTGAATCTCTCAAACTGAAAGAGCCCGCCAAAGCACAGCAGTGTCATGTTCTGTGTAAAGGCCCACTGCGATAAAATCCAATCATGCCCCACGGGCTGTATGCTTCAGGTGTGAGTGAAAGCGTGCGAGGGTGACACAAGAAGGATGGTGGCTTGATGAGCACAGTCTTCGTGCACAAGCGAGGGGAAAGTGGGAAGGGATCGAGCTCGCGGTAATGCGATCCAGCATGCACAAGGTCGGGGGGGAAGGAAGTGGAAGCAGGTTGGCGCGCACCTCCTTTTCAAGCGTGGCCGTGGCTGAGCGCTTACACAGCCCACGCACCCTGTTTTACGGGTAATCTGTCATGTCTGCGAAGACTGATGGCATGCCATTAGTGGCATGCCATTAGTGCTGGTGCTGGAGGCTGCGTAAGGTCAAGTTTCGGAGATGCGTTGAAGCGAGAGGCAGACAAAGCATCCTTCCCCCACTGCCAGGGCTTTTCACGACAGCATCATGCCACTGCAGGTGACACTATCAACCGAGGGGGTGGAGTGGATGTGAAAGCATGGCTGGCTTCACTTCGTACCGTCAGTATGAAGATATTGTCGACACGGCATGAAACCGTATCTTTCATAGCCAACTCTAAAATTCAAGAAAATATTTCTTTTTTCTCATTCAAGTTTGCTCTTCCCGACTGCCCGATAACTGGGGAAATATTGCAGACCCTTCAATGTAAGAAAAATCCATCGGGGATTGTACTTATTTGCATTAAAAAAATCTAACTTTAATATAACAATACTTCAACATAACGAAGCAAATTTCGGATTTTACAGACTTCATTATATTGAGGATTAACTTTACTTCATGAAACTCACAAGCTTCTTGTGACAAGGATGAACGAGAAAGGGGGTTAACCCAGGGGTCAATTTTTATGAATCGCATCATGAGAAGCCAATAAAGGCACCAAGGACAACATACGGGAATTACTTGTACTTAATAACAGAATTACAGAAATGATAAAGTAATGGCAATGAAAGTGGATGAAAAAACCACTTGCCACAGGTGGGGATTGATCCCATGTCTTCACATTACGCATGCGATGCTCTAACCAACTGAGCTACCACGGGGCCGCTTTCCCATCCCCTTTTTTGGGTATTTATGTTTTACTACAAGAGATAACCTTGGGAGTGTTGGCCAGTGCCACCACTCGCAAACGTTGGCGGCGGATGTGGAACATCCTTTCTGCCGCAGGCGTCATGAGTACCTGATCTTTTTGGGTGAAGGCAAATGGTCAATAAACCCACATATGATACCTGAAGGCATCAACGTTGCCGGATTCAGGACTCTATGTAATGAACGAGAAGAAAGGGGGTTAACTGAGGGGCCCGATTTTTATTATATCATGAGAAGCCAAAAAATGAACACACCAAGGACAACATGGGGGAAATTACTTGTACTTCGCACATCCAACAGTTACTTGTACCACATCTGCCGCCAAGGTTTGCGAATGGTGGCGCTGGCTACCAAACCGAAGGTTAGCTCTTGTAGTAAAACATAAGTACCTAAGGAAGTGGATGAGAAAGCGGTGCCGCAATAGCTCAATTGGTTAGAGCATCGCACGCGTAATGCAAAGACATGAGATTGTTCCCCGCCTGCAGCAAGTTCTTTTTTCATCCACTCTCATTGCCACTAATTTATGATTTCTTCAATTCAATTATTAAGTACAAGTAATTTCCCCTATGTTGTCCTTGGTGTCTTTGTTTGTTGGCTTCTCATGTTGTGACAAGGATGTGGTTTGAGTTTGTGCGAAGGCCTCAGGCAAAGGCCTATGTGCCCCATTCACATTTAGCAATAGCACACTTCTAGTGCAGCCTAGGCTGCCACAAAATGCAGGGCATATGATAGGCACGTTACAAGCAACTAAATGTTTATTTGATGTCACATGCACAAATTAACACACATTTGCTTATTGTAGGAAATTCCAGAATTTAATGCCATCTATTGTTGTATTAAGTATTGCTTCCACAAAATGTTACCAGATGCCACTTGCCTACCGATGACAGTGTAAAAGTACATTTTGAGCATGGGAGAGAGAGCGACGAACACTTTATTTAAACTTAATAATAGAGCTGGTGAAGGCCCTCAGTCCAATGCCTTGCTGGTGCAATCTTTCAATGCAGCATTGATGAATTTCACCAGGTACTCTTGTGCCTGTAAGGAAGTGGCTTCTGTCAGCCACAAGCACGGGAGAGAAAGGTGGCTAGAGGACAGACGCGACACACAAGAGGCAGTTGCGGCGGTGTGCCGAGGAAAAGCTGAGTGGTTTAACAGGCAGCTTGGTATCACTTTTTATATTGTCCATCTCTTATGTTAACTGTGATTCCTAATGGTGTTTAAATTTTTTGTCCAATTAAATACTTCATGTTCATGTTCATGGCTTCATGTTCGCCTTGTCTCAGAAACACACATACCTGTGAACCAGAACTGCTTCAACATGCACATTCATATCACATGTTACTGTACATTTGAGCTTGAATTCACTCTTGCGTGTTAGGTTTAGTCGTGTTATGATTTTCACATATTGAAATCTAATGTTATGGAATGCAACACAGATGTCTATTCATTGGTAGGGTTAGAGAGATTTAGCATTTAGATTTAGATTAGATTTAAATTTAGATTTAGGTACATGATGCATAGCAGTGATACACAATGCCGTTAGGCTCACTGCACCCGCACATCATATACCGTGAAATATTGTGGCGGTTACTGCCAGTAACCATGATTACATAGCAACATGGAAGTATCCATACAATGCAGACCGCCCACACTGATTTGAATTCAGGCTTGTTACTTGCTTACTGTCCTGACATCCAAGAAATAAACAGTTAATTCAGTCATCGCTTACTCTTATCAACGCATTAGGTGCGTTTTGTTGTTATTATTCAGATCAGCTGCTTGTTTTGATACTGCCAGGCCCACAGAAGCAGCATGGAGTCGTAAAGGTGTCTCATTTCAACTTAGCAGAAGGAGCAACAACATTAATACTGGTGATGAATTACCAATGTGGATCGCTCTGAAAGCCTAATTGTTCGCTACATCGTTAATTTACTACTCTGCTCTAGTACAGTACATGATGGTGATGGCAAGCAAACCGTAAACTAGACGCTGACCAGACGATGCGGCATGGGTGAACACATTTAGAGGAGCATTCGCCCCTGCTGTTGGTTAAGGAGGCTGCATGAAACTGCTGAGAAAGAATATTTAGATGAGGGGAAGCACCACTGTCACATTCATGTAAATGCAGTTTATAGCTATGGCACCAAAACATTTGTTGTACGAACGCACCAGAGGAACAGGATGGAAAGCAGACACCGAGCGGCCAACGCGACGTGGAGGAACACATCTTGACGGGGCTTTTGCCCTTACTATTGGCTAAGGAGTCCTGCAGCTTCCACAGAGCTGCAAGGTACAACTGAGATATAGTATGTATGATGGTTTGCAAACTGCCAGTGCATAAATAAAACTTGTGATAGGGCCTGGTGAGCAGCCCGTTAACAGCTTTGCTCTAAAATATCAAGGCACTACACACCCCTGGGAAACGCATGTGGTTGTAGACTTGCTGTGGCAGGGAGGCCATGAGGTGCAGCGTGAGGTCAGCCACCCACTGGGTGAGCTGCTGCAGTGACTGCAGTATCAGGGGCTCCACCGAGAACTCCTTGGTTTCGAGGTGCAGCAGCACCTTGTCCAGGTTGCTGATAACTTCCCGGCTGCCCATCACCGCTGCATAGCCAACAAAGCCAGCAGAACCAAATGAGCCCAAGCAACTGGGCAAGAAAACAAATGAGATAGAGCACAACAGGAACACGAATTTTAATTTTAATAAGCCGCTAAAGGCTCCAAGTTAATTTCAACTACCTGGAGCTCTATGACATGCACTTAACTTTTAAGTGCACAAGCATTCTTGTATTCCACTCCCACTGGAACGCAGTCTCTGTGGCAAGGTATCAAACCTGTGACTTTTTGCTCAGCAGCAAGACTCTGGGAGGCTCTATTGGAGGATACAGCTGCTGTGGGTGTACAGGCACTACAGTACAGAAATGATGTAACCAAATAACACATTCTTTAGCAAACAGGGCAAATAACGAGACACAGAAAAGAGGCACATGACACAGGCGCTGACTTCCAACAAGTATGTTTCTTGCATGAGCGTAGAATATATAGGCAGAGAAGTAATAGTAAAAACATAAATGGTGTGAAAATACGAAAAGAATAGCTTGAGATTGCAGGTGGAGAGAGATCGGTTAAATTTGCAGATATGCGATTTGCTTGTCTAATAACTTAATGGATGGTGAACTGATGCATGAAGGACCACTTTGGATGATGGCAAATGCTTCAATAATTCCACGCGTGCGCTGGTCAGCATGCGTTTGGTTGACGGTGACTTTTCTCAAATAGGAAATGCATTTACACTACCTGCAATGCAGAGCAAGATTGCTGCTGTATTTTAGTTTTATGTTGTTGGCGTGCACCCAGAGGCGATCGCTGAGGCAGCAACCCATTTGTCCTATGTAGGAGTGCCCGTACTTAAGGGTATTTCATAAAGACTCCTGTGATGCAGCTGGTGAGGGGCTCTTGATGCTTCTTGTCGCAACCTTTTTTTGTGGGGTTTGTCTTCGCTGACTCTTCTGGATAAGGTGTTCCGCTTTCCTGGGGCTGAAAAAAACAACTGAAACACCCACCCTTCCTGCAACCTTCTTCAATCTCTTCTGTGTCCCGCTATTCACGCTGTTTGCTAAAGAATGTGTTTGTACCAACAAGCCCGGCTAGCCACTATTCTGAAGTTCAAATAACACAAGTGACATTTAGGTACACATTATGAAGCTTACATGCTTGACTTATGATACAAGCTTTCATTCCTTGTTTTTCCACGGCGTAAGATACTTACTTCATTTGCCAAGTCATTGTAGACAGTGCGGGTGCACACTTGTGTTTGGCAGCACAAGTATCTTAGGCCGTGAGAAAACAAGAAATGAATGAGAGATTCTGGAGGCATTCCACATAATTAGGAAAAAAGCCACATGCATCAGTGACATGTCACTGTGCCTCACTAACAGAGAGATGAATTTCCTTATTGCAACTGTTGATTAAAGATAAATCAAGAAATTCGCCTCTTGTGACGGCAGCTTGCGCATATCCATATGGCCTGCTGGCAGGTATATTTCGTCATTCAAGTGTCAATCCTTTAGTTGCCATTTTCAGCTAGTCCCGTCATCTTCTTCACCCAGTTTCTCGCGTGTATCTGTTCTACAGTGATTTGCAGACCTCCATTTCTTGCAGAGCGACATAGTTCCCAGATAGCATCAGGTATTTGTAATCATATCTGTTTGCATCATGGCTGGGAGCCCCCTGGGGCTTGAAGTTGCAGCTGCACTGACGTGCAGATTATACGCATCCACACCATCACACATGTCAACCTTTTCTTTAAGGCGAGCTCACATTGGCCCTGCAAGACCATCATGTACGAAGGGCAAAATTTAGGACATCTAACTTTTGCCATCACACAGTTCATAGGACCATAAACACGTGGTGTGTACGCATCAAAGCAAATGGAAAATACCCGGCCATACAAGCGGGGTGCCTGGCAATGGTGGATGGCTAGGATAGATGGCAGATGTGGTGTCACATGCAAACTATGCGTAGAATCTGTGTTTATGGATGACTTTTCCAAAGAGCAATTTGTGCCAGAACACCTAAAACCTAATACCAACACTGATAACAGTACACGGGTAATGAAGAGCACGGGATAAATATAGGGTTTATGTTACACAGGGCTTCTGAAGAGCTTATATTAGCGGAAAAAAAAAGGCTATGAAATGCAAACTAGCACAAATCTGTTTTGATAAAATGTACATGTACAACACTCATAACACATGAATGCTGAACGGCATCTGACTGAGTGACCACTTCTTTTCCTCATTTCCAACCTTTTAACAGAAGAGAAGCCAGCACATTGTTTTCCTACACTGCAAGATGCATACACTTTCATAACTGCAATTCCCAATCTATAACACGGTTTCATAGCTCCGTGCCTGTACGTACCACAAAAACATATGTACACCCACCGCACACATAAACTGTGCATAGTGAGTAAATGTGAAGTTCTGAACAGCAGTAACATAATCAGACACTTAGGCAAAAACTTTCAAGGAAACAGCTGCGTAAGTATGTAACCCAATCGGAAATGAGTGGCATCACAATTTGGGCCTTTTGTTTTCTTCGGAAGTATGTTCAACCATAAACTTGCACCAGTGAAGTGTAAGCAAGGTGTAACACACCAACTCAGCAGAAACAAGAAAACCCACGAAACAAAACTCCTAAAAACAAAGGGTCTTACTTAAACAAGCCTTTACAGACTGGTGTGAATAAAAAAATCACGATTACGACACTCCCTGATGCGAAATTTTAGCACAGCTGTATACGTGTTTGCATTTCTTGATATATTGAGGCATCGCACTGAACATTGCACCGAGTGGCAGAGCCACGACGCACGGCACTACATACAGTAAAACCTCGTTAAACCGTACCCGCTTAAACAGTAGTTTCGTTTTAAAAGTAGTAAAGTCAAATCGCCGACTCAGCGGCCATTGAACATAATGTGTTTTGTATCAGCTTAAACCGTACCAGCTTATTGCGTACGTATCGGTTAACACGTGTTTCCACTTTTCACCGCGCAAACACGGCGGTGTGTCGCCTCCATCGGGTCACCCGACAGAACAACAAGCCTCAGAGATCAAAACCATGTATCAGAACAACGGCCTCCAAGCGCGCTGTCCATTTGCGTGTGAAGCCACATCAACATCACTTCGGCGCCGTGCCAGAGAGCGTTGTGGAGTCGTGCAAACAAATACTCGCATCATGCCGAAGCTCAGATAAAAAAAAGCACCGGGTGCTCAGCATAGAAGAAAAATTAGACATCATTCGTGCTATCGAACGTGACACGAAGTCGGCGCTGGCATGCGGCAGGGATCTACTGTTGACTATGGCGTGTGGCATTTGGAATGCGAAGTTGCTCGGCAGCGCTGCTGCCACCGCAAGGAGATGTTGACTACAAGGTTCGATTTTTCACCATCGTTGCCTCTTCTAGCCGAAGTGTCGCCTAGCAACAGCGATGAGGACGACACAGAAAGCAACAGCACGGGCGATTCAGGTCCGACAGTAGCAGAAGCTACGCGTTACGTCAGCCTCATGAATGCACTCGTCGCAACGAGAACAGCACCCAGCAATGCAACAGGCGCCCCACAACGTCTACAACACTACCGCACCCGTGCATGGAGAATATGCAACAGCAACGAGGAATATGCCATGTGTGTGCTTGCCGAGAAGAGGGGGCTGGCCGAAAAGCTGGCTCGCAGCTTCAGTAAGATTGAGGCTGCCGCGGCATCAAACGAAAATAGCACTTTTGTCGCGCGAAGTGAATAAATACTGTATGTTTTTTTCCATTTCATTGCACTCTCTCTGAGTTGCGTTTCTGACAGGTAAGAGGCCATCTCATGCTATTTCGGTTAAGTAGTACTACATATTAGTACATACTTTTTCCGAGCTCCAGCCAACTACGGTTTAACGAGGTTTCGCTGTATACAGTAGAACCTCATTCACATGTTTTTGAAAAATATGGCGAGAAAAAACGTACTAACCAGTAAAATGTACGATCCGCAGAAACTAAAAAATTTGACAGACTCAACTATTGTTTAATATCTATGCAATGTGAAACGTCGTGCGGATCGTTGCGGCACGAGACACTAACCCGCGTCGAGCTGGTGGTGCTACGGCGGCCCGAGAGGCATTTTGTTGTTTTCCTGTTGTGTGTTGTTTTAAGAGCTCGACGGGGAACCAAAACGAAATAGAGCTGGTGGACGACGCCGGATGCCGCTGAAGCGAAACATGATGCCCACATCGCCCTGCCTGCAGCAGGGAATGCAGTGCGTTTGCATTATCACCTATTAAAACTGTGCAGTGCACTACCAATAGCACTACGCACCACACGCTGTAAAACAGATAGTTGAAGATGCTTATCGCAATAGGCTTTGTGGCAACAGCTGTGAATGCAGCATGCGATAACCTGGGCAGAGATTTGCTGGTACCAGAATAAGAAACTGCGCACCTTCGTTTTCATGTGAGACGGGCAGCTATATACCCTTCTCAATTGTGCGCACCTTGCGCCTTTTCTTTTTCACATGAGATCTAGTGGCCAGAAAGTCTGCAGCAGGGAACGGCACCATGTTTCTGTTATTGCCTATTAAAAGCATGCGCTACGCTTCCGACCACACCACGCGCTGTGAAACAGATAGGCAAAGCTGTTTACCGCAATAGGATTGGTGGTGATAGCTGTGAATGCCACATGTCTCTGACGATTTGCTGGTACTGAAATGAGAAACTGAGTATGCGCCAACGTTTTCATGTGAGACGCGCGGGCAAGTATTGTGGTGAAGCTGCCACGGTGGACAGCTATATACTGTTCTCGATCGCCTGTGCCTCGCGAATTTCTTGTTTACATGGAATCTAGTGGCCGGAAAATATATACAATCATAGTTTGGCGACATATTGAACGTTGATGCCGAAAAATCTTGTTTTCTGGGAACGTATGAACCAATAAATACGAGCATAACTCCATTGAGTTTTCTTTTGTGTTCTCAATTGCAAACGGTGGTGCCGGGAAAACGTATGGAACAGGAACGTACCAACAAGGTTCTACTGTATATAGACCAGCCACACAGCTGCCGCTTCTCGGCAAACTGCAGCTTCTGCAACCGTAATCTAAGAACTGGAAGGCAAGCTTTCTGGTTCTTTTTTTTTTCTCCCTACTCCCGCAGAGCCGGTGCAGCCGCCACCGCTGTGGATGCGCGCATGTGAGCGCCATCTGGTGGCGCTTCAAGGTGGCTTCCTCCACATTCTTCCTCATGCTTCCACTGCACCCTCCTCCTCCGCTTTCCTCCTCACGCTCCCTTTGCTCTCACTGTATTTCATCCCCCGCTGCACTTTGCATTCGCTCTTTCATCTCTCACTGTACTCGTTCGGCCGGCTACACCACCGAAGCACGCCGACACTCAACGCAGGAACAGGCGCCAAAGAACTGCGCTCTAAAAAAATGACACCACGTCCCCACCAGAAAGTGTTTCAGCAGGGCCCTTCTCATGGCTGGACAAATCCCTGGGCCTCAGTAGGCCCTTCATCACAGCAGACACAGCGTTCAGCATGATCTGGGCGTGGCAGTCACCAGCCTTGGGCTGACCATTGCTGAGGCACCTGCACAGAAATACCAGGCAGCAGTGTCAGCCACCAGTGAAGCATGTAAAAACAGTTCTCATACGTCCTGAAGATCAGATGGGCCCATAAACGTTTCAGCAGTACTAATCAGTGGTACTTATCCGAGCTTTGCTTTGTACCGATGTGCCTGAAGGCCTCAAATGAAGAGCTGCTGCAATTTTATTACACTGTTGTTGTTGTTGCTGTCAAACAGCACAGCATTGTTGAGGACACAAGACAATTCCAGAATATTCTACATTTTGTGCAGCTATCAGGACGCCAGAAATTGTACAATTAATAATCACTCCACAGAGTTTCTTTCTCTCTAAATGTCTGTAACTGCTTGCATAAAGAACCGATAGTTTAACATTTCTGTCACGTTGCAATTCATGATTGAACGGCTTCAGTGTCATTTGTAAAAAATGCAGAGGCTTATGAAGAGGCTTTTTATTGCATACAGCAAATCAGCTGGTGGTGGCACACAGATAACAGAAGCTTCTAAATATCTCCATGAAGTCTAAATTTTATATGCAATGTGCCTGACCTCCCATGTGCAGAAAGAAAAAGAATTATACAGATCCCACACACTATGAAAATTAATATTAGGCACAGCATGTCGCAGGTAGTTGGCTATCTAAAATATTTTTGGGTGTCCACAGAAGGTGAGCAATCATCTGCGTGACACGTGTGCGACAACAGCAACGCAATGGCGCAATGACAAAGACAGCATGCCAATTGATTCATTGTATTCCGGCAAAGAAACATTACAACCTGCACTGCTATTAGCCCCGAGAACAACCTAGAGGGGCGCTGCAAGCGCCGCTCGCGTGACGTCAGGGCACAGACTCGCGCCTGTCGTCTGCTGCAGTTCGGGTGGTGTCCGAACGCCTTCTGCAGTGTTTCCATTTGTTCGCACTCGTTCCCAATGCTTGTATACTTATGACTGGCCTCTCAAATATATATTTTATGATGTCTTCGTTCGCGAAAATGTAATCAAGGAGCTTATTTCCTAGACGACAATATATTTCTCGAAGGCAACACTATAGTGCCACCCGAGGGAGCTCAGACCAGCCCATTACGGGTTTTTTCATGCACGGATCTACACTTTCCAGTGGTAGCTCATGTGAATAATAAAAGCACAGACGCAAAAGCACAGCACATAAGAATCTAGTTAAGATTCCACACCCAATATGGTGCAGTATGCGTGTCACAATTAAACGCTGACTATATATGACTTCTACAACATTTATCTTGATTTTAACCCGCTAAAGCATGTTTGCCCACGACGAATAGTTCACGGTATAATATCGAATTTTTCTATTTCTTCACAAAAACTGTCGGCAGTAACACGAGGACTTAACTACCACTGCAGTTTAGATTCGGCCAGCACCACTTGCGTTTTTCACTGGTTCTCAAAATTAGACTGTTCTTCACCGGTTAAATTTAAGTGGTGGTAACTTGAAGCAAAGCTGATGGAGGTTTACAGCTGTTTGCAGCACACAGAAAGGAGTGTACCAATGTTTATTCCCTTTCCGTGCTACACGTTCAACTCACTTGAGCAATTTACTGGTGCTTCTTGCTTGAGAAACAGACATGATGAATCTGTTTGGAGAACTGACATAGGCTGCTCCGGTCAAATATTTGAGTGAAATATGCCTTTTGGACCGGTTCGCTGCAGCCAGCAAGAAGCCGAAGGCCCATTCATTAGTAGTGTTGCACATATTGAAGATATCATTGTACCCCAGTGGAGGTCAAGTGTTCATGTGAGACTTGTGGTGTCTTCTTTAAGACCGCAAGGTTTTCTTTTATGCACTGACGAAGCAATAGTTTTCAGTCTGTGTAATTAAACAACGCAGGATCAAGACATGTTGAGGCAGAATCTGTTTGCATTTTCCATTTCAATGCAGCCTAAGCTGCGCTGTAGTGCTTTGAGTATGCTATAGGCATTGTAATTGGAGCTGCAAAGAGCTACTTCATGGTTTCAATTCGAAGTTGCAGTGAACTGCTGGGTTTCGTGAACAATGCAAGCCTCACCACAACAACAATCAGTCCCTTCCGTTGCGCGAGGGGTGTGCCATATCGTCGACAAAAGCTACTGAGGGTGACTATGACACATTTCATCGCTTGCATTTGATTGCTTCTCGATCTTAAACACGAAATTTTCTTTCATGTGATTGCTGTTATGGTATTCGTGAAGTATATATATACTATACACGATGCGCCGTCGTGTTAACAGCCACTGCATTTCTGGGTGCCTATTTCAGAGAACGGTGAAAGTAGCACCAAACCACGCATATCTCTTCCATTTAGGTGTTAATACAGTTGCCACATTTGATTAAAACAACTCACCAGAGTGACAAGAATTATGATGAAAGCTTCGCTGGGCAGTGTCCTCCTAACACGGATTTATAATGTTGACACCAAAAATCAAGGGATTTCTTCCATGTAAAATGCTATGTCTCTCATACCTAAGTAATAAGGGAATGTTAAGTCTTTAGAGGAGCATCATAATGAACTTCGCGTGTTGAACTTGCTGATGTTATTTTTAAGCAAAATTTATGAACAGACAGGGTGCATATATGCATTGCAAGACCAATAGACCCCTTCAGCACTACATGACTTGCGATATCCAAGTCGAAAATTTTCATGACTCACGCGGTTTCAAAGAAGAAACTGCGGTCGATGCATGGCAACAGAAATAATCCGAAATAATCTTTTGCAAGTACGGCTCAAGCCGCCAATACCCCAAGCACGCACCAAGAAAATGAGCGCGCTTGGCAGCCGAGCGAGCCGGAGCGAGCGGCGTCCTGGCCTTGACGTCACTCGCGAGAGGGCGCCTATTCAAATTCTCGCCGCTAATAGCGTGGGTTAACCCTATATGCTGAACAGTACCAGCATCTCAAAAGCGATAGCTGCCACAGGGAAGAATGGAGAAAACTGGCACGCACTTGCTTCTATAAGCAACTTCTTGCTATGCAACGTGACACGCACGAAGGGCAGTAATAAAGTTGACATTTGTGCTTTCTATTCTTGCATTTGTGGCCTCATGAAAACTAGTGCACGCACACATGCTCTCGCTTTTCTAACTTGCTATCCTATGTGACACATCCACCATTCATCTCAAAGTGCTAGTTTGCAGGCAAGGAATATGCATGCATATGTGGCCTGTTGAGTAGAGCATCGGGCTACTGCATTAGAGGATCCCGGTTCAAATCAGATGCATAATATTTATTAACTGAAGAGGTCCAAAACATGGTACAACAGGAACCAACCTACCACAAAGTGTGTGGTATGAGGCGAAGAATGCTTTGCTTTAAAAATTGCTGATTCGCTGTTCTTACCTGATATATTGGGGCACTGATATTTTGGGGCACAAAAATCCAAAAGTGGCCATATGGACCATAAAAACATGTTTTAGTAAAATGTGAAGTTATACGTAGGCAGTCGATGCAGGCCAACGACTGTTTATTAGACGTGTGGAAGAACCACGGTGACGGCCCGGAGGAACGGTCTATCGTGCCACCATCCAGACCGATGACTAGCTTGTCTTCTGCCCGCACTCGCAAAGCATGCAACCTATTCCTCGTCATTGTAAGTGGCGCTGTAGGCCATAGCGCCACCACAAGGTAAATGAAGTATGCCAAAAAAGAAAAGTTTGGTAGAGGTTTATGCTACAGCTAGATAAATGTGCTCACAATATGAGCACACCATGATCATGACTACAATTCTACTAGATGCAGCTTCGTGCTTTGAGCATTCATGAAACATGCAAAAATGGGGGGGAATGGCAATATTACACTGACCTATACAGGGATCCCTTGATGGACAGAAACCTACTAAGAAAGCACTGCTGGGTTCCAGGTGGCTGCTTATTGAAGATCTCAGTGAACTTGTCACAAATAGTTTCTATCACTCCTGGAAAAGAAACAATATATTGCCATTCAGGGTTCACTCTCCACACTATCACAAATCGACGTACAAGTTAACATAATAAAAGAACAGACAAACTGAGTTACTGTGAGTTGAGTACATACTAAAAAAAAAGTTTGATACAAGAAGAAATTTTGTTCAACCAAATAAGAGATTGAGAAAGCTAGAACAGGCTGTACCCACTAAATCTGTTGTCAGATGCATAATGTAATAGAAAGGATAAAAGAAAAGAAATAAGACAAAAGAGAGAGACAAAACGAAGAGATTCACACTTTCAAATGGAGTTATTCTGACCAAGACAGCACATTTATATTACATCATGATGAAGAGAACAAAAGCAACAATGAAAATGATGTCTATGGAAATACTACAGGCATGTAACATAACAATATGAAGAAAAAGCTAACAAAAGTAAGGAACGAAGACATACTAAACTAGAAGGCCACTACTCCCTTTGTCCGCGCAAGATTTCTTAAAAGGGCCCTGAACCCCGCCTCAGGCTTGGTGAAATAACATAGTCCGCGGGTAGCATACGCTGCAGTGAACATCTCAGCCAAGTTTTTTTGTCATATGCGGTGTGTGGAGCTCGCAAGCATATCACGAAGTCACCTTTCGGTCAAATTCTCTCTTTTTAAAAGAAGGCCCTGTCCTCGCTCTCTTTTAGACGCACTAATTCGTCACCGGACGCACTATTTCGTCATTCCCTTAGATGGCTGCTATTGGCCGATAGCTGATATCAAGCTGCAGTCGGCTACATGGCGCAGATACTGCGGCCGCTGCAGGGTACCACCACAAGTTCACTGGCTAAGCGCACTGCAGATCACCGAGGACAACCGCATCTGGCTTATGTTTAGTGCATTGTAGGCACCAAAGGGAGAAGTCATGGCATCTATGTTAACATCCCAAATGAAATTCAAACTGCGCACCACGGTGACATTTAAAAAGCGGAGCATTGCGGGCACGGCCCATCGCACTGTAGCCTTCGCAGTGCAAGGCACTGAAGAAGAAACGGGAGCACAGTGGAGGCCCTGTTTGATTGCTAATAACTCCGCTTATGTTGAACTCATTGTAGTACTTCAAATGGCTTTCTTCACTTCATGAAAAAGTGGTTCAGGGCCCCTTTAAGTCAAGTTAACTAGAGTGTATGTAGCAATATAGAGGGAACCCCAACAGATGCATCTATGAAGCACTTCACACAATACAATTCTTTAGTGACCTGGTTGTTATGACAGAAAAGCATATTTGGATCTTTCCACCTAGGGGGAGGAACCACACACACACACAGATGCTAAGCTGAGCCAGCCATTAAAGCACAAGCCAGTCTGCCCCGCCTATGTACACAAGCCCACAAGACAGTGCAACCTAGCATGTAATGGAGGCTGTGTGAATATTCAAACTTGTATTATTCGAATATTTCAGCTTCAATTTGAATACTATGATATTAGAAATTGATGTTCGATTTCTTCAAATATTCAATTTGTGGCTGAAAATAGTATGGGACTACTATGACTACAGAGACCTGCCTGCACACAGTGCGTGGTGATTATACATTTGCATGATGACATTGCTCCACTTAATGGGATGGTGAATGTGCTTCTATGGAATCTGCAGTTCATATACAATACTCGGTGTGTTGCAATTACCGTGCCTTTTGGCGTGCATGCTTGCGTGTATGTGTAGATAGGTTTTGGTGCTGTGTTTATTGGTTGGATTCGGTGACTGTAGAAGTTACTTTTCTGCATTACTAGGGTTACTATAGAGGTTACTATTAAGAAAAGCTTTTTTTTTTTTTTTTGTAGCATCCGACATGTTTATATTCTATGCTGGTTGGACTATGGAGAGGAGGGTCCAGGCGTTGAGAAGAGGAAGAAAGGTGGCATTGAGAGGATGAAGGCAAGAGGAGAAGTCGAATGGCTAGCACAAGTGATGACATCATCAGCCACCATAGCCAAATGGAGAGTGTCCACATTGGGCATGACTTGGCACAGCAGCACACAGTCACGTTAGGTGTGGTGGAGTGGGTGTGATTGCTTCGCTTATGTTGATTCCTACAGTTGTGGGATCTGCATGATTTTTCACGTTATGTCACTTGTAGTGTGTTGAGATGTCACAACACCTATGCATGCCAAATTTCCCACCTGGTCTCAAGCTGAGAAGGACGTCCCACCAGTCAGTGCCTGTCATGAGACAGTGTTCCAGGAGGGTCATTGTGTAGCTGGGGCTCACTGGAGTGCCTGCATCGAAGTTGTTGAGAACATCCTCTAAAGAAGTGTTTCTCAAACTGCAGGTCTGCAGACCCAAGGAGACCTCAAAATTCAAAAAGGCCTGTGGGGTCTGCTCTAGACTCAAGAGCTGTAACCAACATGTGTCAACCCCCTTTGAAAGAAAAGAAACTTTAGGTTGTTTGCGTGAACGCACGTCATTCACGGTGACACAAATACAATGCTAAACAAGGAACAGGACTGCTTATGAACTGTCTTTGCTACTCTGGTTGCCTTTAATTAAATGCAATGTCATCCCTGTTGCTTTCAACATTCCTTGATACTCATACAATAAAAGTGACATACACATAACCTAAAAGGCAATCCTGGCAGATGCAATTATAAAATGGTTGTAATTGTTGTGTCTCCAGCTTGACATCTGTTCTGTATTGGTGCTTTTTGCATAGGAGAGAAAATATGCAAAATGGCCCCAGGACAACGTGCAAGAAAGAAAAAGGTCTGTGACAGTTGTAACTTTCAGATCCACTACTCTAAGTGCACAGAGTTAGGCTCTACTGTAATTCCTGTGAGACACATATATCATGGAGGGGCGCACAAGGGAGTGCATAAGTGTCAACCAAAATGGAGACAGCTGAACCCACAATGACGGAGACAGAGATGCAGATGTAACAGATTACGCACACATGCACTCTCTACTGAGATAATCATCACATAATTGCTATCATTATTAAAGCTCAAAAGCTTGTTATGTTCATACCATTAAAACCTTTCTTAAGCCAACAGAGCTCAAACACATTCAGCCCAATATCTACAAGCAAAATTGGAGTTGAATTACTTACACAAAAGGAATAACCCAACAGTATGTCAAAGGTTGCATTGTAGCTCCTTGGGCAAGAAGCAGTGCCCTGTGAATACTATTTCCTTCCTGCCCCTTGTGCTCCAATAATCTTGATGGATAAAATCAAGTTCAAAGGCATTGTATTAGCCAAAAAATAATGTGCCTATTTAATAACATCTTCCTAACTTTACTTTATTACACTCCGAACTTCACACGTCTTCCGAACACAGCTGTGACGTCTACCTGCTAGGACCTCCGTCTCCCACCCGTTCCACCCGTTCCTGCTGCATCCGACAATATTGTGCGCATCATCCGCCACGAGCTTGAAGCTGCCTCCCAAGTTCCTCTTCAGGTGCGTAACCCCCACGAGTCCCATACAACCATTTCCCTTATCCAAACCATTGTCCATCAAGAACTAGCAAACGCAGGATTACACACGCTTTGCCCAGTCAGCGGACCTGACTAATGGCCGCCCGCCACACCCAAGTTATACAGATGCCACACAGTTCATCTTCATTATCAGAATTCTGCAGAATGGCGCACTTCCAATGACAGGCCCATCTGCTTCTGTTGTGGACGCGTTGGACACATTTCCCACCATTGTCGCAGTGCTTGGAACTCACAGCCTTGGCCAAGCTATCGAAACATCTGACATCCAGGTGGTAGTTCCTCAGTGCCGGTACACAATGACGATGACAGCGCTTTGCCATTATCACCACCAGCACGATCAAACCACTCTCCTTTGCCGTCCCAACACCTGCCCCGCTCACCTCCGCGTCGTCGCTCTCCTTCTCCCACATACTCCCGCAAACTGACGGGTGCAGCTTCGAGAGGTGTGCCTGCCATGACGACCCAGCTCCAACTTCCTCTGCTCACACTTCCTGGGCATCACAACCTCATCAACGTAGACGTGGGCGGTATACCTGTCATCACACTCATTGACACCGGCGCCTACATATCGGTCATGAACTCAAACTTCTGTATTTGTCTGGAGAAAGTTCTTACCCCTGCTCTGATCACTGTAGTCCACGTAGCCAATGGTGCGACTCCGGCTGTTGCTGGGTTGTGTACCACCTGTGTCCCTGTTGCCAGACACCACACTTCAGTTTTGTTTTACGTCTTGGATCAGTGCCCACATGCAATCATCTTAGGACTTGACTTTCTCTCGGCACATTTGGCTCTTATTGAGTGCTCTGCAGGAGTTATCCAGCTTGCCTTACCTCATGCCGTTGAGCCTCCTGATCCTGCGCCGAGTTGGCTGTGTTCCGCCGATTACATTCGTCTACCACATATAGCCGTGACATACATAGACGTCTCTCCTGATCCCCCTCTGGACATTGGTGATTACAGTGTGTCGCCCAACGCTACCGTCCTCTGTTCGCAAAATATCATGTTCTGCGCTCAGTCATCAGTATAAAGGGCAATGCCACATGTCTGCCTATTGTGAATTTTGGACTATGCCTTCAAGTAATACCCCAGGGTATCTCTCTTGCAACCCTAGCTCCAGCCTCCGACTATCATGTTTCTGTCTTAACTGAGCCTGCTGCACCACCTCCTGCTGCTATTGATTCGAACCCCTCGATGTTAGATAACATAACAAAGATGATCGCCACTGACCTTCCGGACGAATACGTACACACGCTTCGAGGACTGCTCATGTCGTACCAGGCTATTTTTGATCTCAGTGACCGACCACTGGGCCAAACAACAGTTGTCAAGCATCGGATTTACACCGGCGATGCCAAACCCATACACCGATGTCCCTATCGTGTCTCCTCCGCTGAGCGCAAAGTTATACAAAAGGAAGTTGACAAAATGCTTGCCCATGATATCATCGAACCTTCTTCAAGCCCATGGGCATGTCCTGTTGTGCTCATTAGAAAGAAGGACAGCAGCTGGCACTTCTGTATCGACCACCGGAGTCTCAACCAAGTAACAAGAAAAGACGTGTACCCCTTACCTCGGATAGATGACGCCCTTGGCTGTATCAGTGGTTTCAAGTATTTTTCTTCAACAGTCTTTTGTTCCGGTTATTGGCAGATTGCAGTTGATAACATGGATCGTGAAAAGACGGCATTTATTGCACCTGATGGGCTCTATCAGTTTAAGGTGATGCCATTCAGGTTATGCAATGCTCCCGCAACATTCGAACCAATGATGGACGCCCTCCTTCACGGCTTAAAGTGGGCAATCTGCTTCTGCCACCTCGATGATATCATTGTCTGTTTGTCGTCTTTTGACACACCTCGAGCGTCTCTCGACAGTTCTTTCAGTGTGCCACAAGGCGAAACTTCAGCTCAATTCGACGAAATGTCACTTCAGCCGCCAGCAACTTACTGTGCTCAGACACCTCGTCGACTCTTCCAGTGTTCGTCCCAATCCGGAGAAAGTTCGTGCGGTCAAAGATTTCCCTGTGCCCACATATGCAACTGATGTTCGAAGCTTTGTAGGCCTCTGCTCCTACTGCCACAGATTCGTGCAAAACTTTGCTGTCATTGCACGCCCTCTAACGGAACTTCTTAAGAAAGACGCAACTTTTGTCTGGGGTCCCGACTAAGCTAGTGCATTCGCTGAGCCGACAACGCAACTCACATCCTCGACTCACATCGGCCACTTTGACATGTTCGCCCCAACGGAAGTTCGCACCAATGCCAGCGGCCACAGTATCGGCGCTGTTTTGGCACGAGAGCACAGTTGCGACCGTGTCATTGCATATGCTAGCTGTCTTCTGTCACCAGCCGATCTCCATTACTCAATCACGGAATATAAATGCCTCGCCCTCGTTTTGGCAGTAGGTAAATTTCACCCATACCTCTACAGACAGCCTCTCACGGTTATCACCAATCACCATGCCCCATCCCTATGCTGGCTTTCATCTTTAAAAGATCCAGCTGGACATCTCGTTCGGTGGGCTCTATGTCTCCAAGAGCACTCCTACACAGTGGTGTATAAGACCGGTGGATTGCATGAGGACACTGATTGCTTGTCACGTCATCCATTAGATCCCCAGACCAGAATGAGACCAGCAAGTCAACCTGCATCCTCATGCTTACTGCGTTTGGTGACACTGCCAATGAGCAATGACATGACCCTTACCTGAGAGACATCAATCTAAGCCTGACAGACCTGCCAGCTTCACCCTCTTCGCGTATGTTTGTGCTGCAAGATGGCATACTGTACTGTTACAACATGTACCCTGATGGCCCTGAATTGCTACTCGTCGTTCCCAAGCATCGCTTAGTGTGTACAGGAGGATAGCAGTTGCTACGGACTACACCACCCAGTACACGATCACGCGGACTCTCACTACCAGTTGTCCAACTGACGTTGCCGACTTCCTTCTCAATGCAGTGATACTTCACCACGGCGCTTGCCAACAACTCCTTACCGATTGGGGCCACTACCTTCTCTCACAGGTTGTCCAGGACATCTTGCCCACCTGCACTACAAAGCACAAGTTTACAATGGCGTATCACCCTCAGACCAACGGACTCACAGAGCAGCTGAATAGAACTGTCACAGAAATGCTCGCTATATACGTCTCCACCGAGCACTGTGACTGGGATGCCGCTCTGCCGTTCATCACATTCGCCTACAATATGTCCCACCATGATTCTGCTGGTTTCTCTCCATTTTTTCTTTTGCATGGACGAGACCCTATACTACCGTTTGACACTATCCTCCCAGCCATTCTCGAAACAATGTCAGAATATGCCCAAGATGCCATATCTAGAGTGACCGAGGCATGTGAGATTGCACACCTGCATCTGACCACTTCCCAAGAAAAGCAATGACGCATATATGACGCTCGCCACCGAGCTGCCCACTTTAACCCTGGTGACATCGTGCTTCTTTGGAAACCAGCACAGCGAGTTGGTCTTTGTGAGAAGCTGATTTTACCCTACTCAGGCCCGTACCACGTCTTGCATCAAGTGACAGACGTGACCTACGAGTTACAAACTCTCGATACCTCCACACCGCGATCCTCCTCCGATATCGTTCATGGCGCTCAATTGAAGCGATATCACTCAAGCCTACCAAGCAGCGGGACAGCGCCTTCGCCACCGGAGGTTACGCTACGAGGCGCTACAGGAGTAAGTGATGATGAGAGGACTGATGAAGACGACGATCACCGATGTTGTGTGCATGGGCTCCATCTTGTATTCCTGTCTTCTGCCCGTTGTAGATATCGTGTAAATATATTGTCAAGCGTCTTTTCTCCCCATAGCAATATGTTTCAGTATTCACAGCAAGCAGACACAAAAGCAGCAGTGCGGTCTCAAAAATCTGCGGCAATTCAGTGTAGACTGCACAAGTATTGTGATGTGCCTAGAGTGTTTCAATAGGTCACATAGTTTATTTTCAATCAACAGTAAAGTTTTAAAAGGACTCACTGGGCTCTGTGACTGGTGCCAGCCTATAGAGGAAGAGCTGTGAGAGAGAGTCAACTGCCACCAGAACACTGCTTGTCCAGCTCAGCTGCATGTGGGACACTGTGGCATTCAGATGCTGGTACTTCATGCCTAGAGACAGAAAAAGGGCACATGACTTCAACACCAGTTAGCAGTTGCATGGTCTACAAACTTCATGGTCTGTGTCTGGTGTACGTTCCAGAAAACAGAAAAGCCTGAGGGTACACTTCCCAGTGAACTACTTTCAGTTAAGGGCCGTCTTGCTCGTAGACAGAGTGAAAGAAACTGACCACAAGCACTGCTGTAGCCAGCGTCATCTATATCTGACCTGCAGTCTAGTGTTCCAAGTGAACCAAAGCAACGATAGACTTTCCGATAAGCTACTTTCGATTAAAAGCCAGCTTGTATCTTCACATACAGACAGAAAAGAACTCTACAGAAAAATCTGCTACAAACTTCACGGTCTATGTCTCACTAAATGAGCTCATGTTCAAATGAACAGAGCTGAGGGCACACATTCTCGTGAACTAAATTTAGTTCATGAGAAATTCACATATAGTTAGAAAAGAGCCTTAAGCAGAAGGCTGATACAATGAGTTTGACATATGGTAGGACCTTTAACACAACAGCGTACATCACATCAAGCCAATGCTAACAACAGAAGAAAGAAGTGCCAATAGGCAACCAGAGGAACATCGAATAATGGCTCAAAAACACACACACGTATATACCGCAAGTGTCACATACACAGCACAGACACTACAGGAGACAGGCTTTGTACAACATTACAGAACAGATCCTAAATAGCATTTCTTACATATAAAATCAACACTATTGGCATCACATGCAAGTAACACCATGTACACACATTGAGCCTAGCTATGCAATCAATGTGACGTGTACTGACTCCTGCAACAATTTCACACATCATAGCACTACTGCTGTATCATGCCCAACACAAATATAGGGCATGAATGACCTCAGTTAAATCTCTCACCCATATTGACCAGGAAGAAAGAAACTGAACAATCAGTTACCACTGCCAAACATTTTCCATTTTCACAAATGCACGAACTTTTTCAACACACCATGGTCATCGCGTCGATGGGATGCAGAATTGATGTTGATGCAGCAAAGGGTGTTCATGAACTCCCTAGAAAAAAAAAGGTTCCTCCATGAATAGCGTATAGTGAAACTAAACACTGTCAAGTAAATGCACAAAATACAAGTTGTTAGCTTTGTATGGCTGTGAGTAACACAATATCTCGCCCCTCTATTCCACTTATTCTTGTTCACTGAATAGTGAGGGCCTTGACATTAGCAGCCTTGACGTCATGAGGTAGCATACAAGGCTTCATGGGCTAGTTGCCTGGCCCATGAGGAAATTACTGCAGGTAAGCTGCCGTGTAGAGTGCTTACTGCTCTCAATCACACGTGCCCCACACCTTTCCTTGTTCACATGTGGTCTAGCAGCCAGAAAACATATACGATTGCCGTTTGCAATGTACTGAATGTTGATGAAAAAAAATTGTTTTCCGGGAACGTATTAATCGGTAAAAAGAAGCATAACTGTACTGAGTGATTTTTGTGTTCTCGATTGCAAACATTGGCAATGGGTCTCGAAAGAAACGGGATCGTATGAACGAAGTTCTACTGCATTATGTGGCACCTGCGGTTAAAAGGATGTTCCACACCTGCCGCCTTGGTCGTGAGTGGTGCTGGGCTAATCTTGCACACGTACATAGGTAACCAAGAAACTTGGCAACAGGTCAGCGGCTGCAGTAGGGCAAACTAAAGGAACTAAAGGACACTAAATACAAGCTAGATCGATAGATTATTCATCTAGAAGCCCATCATTATTTTCTCTGTGCCAATATATCACTTTTTTGCATAGAAAATTGCGATCAAAGGTGGCGCTGCTACTCCTCAATTCGTTCAGAGGGAGCAGTGGTAAAGCAAACATGTCCGCAATAGACATTAGTAAGAGGCGACTGGAGGATTGGTGGAAGAAAAGTAGGGAAACGACAAAAGACTGAGACGTACAAAAGCACAGTTCGCAATAGGGGATGAGAAAATTTGGGCGTGGTAGTTCATAGTGTTTTTCTTTCTTTATTTTTTTTTCCATTGTTTAACCTAGGTAGGATATTAGGCAGTATAGTAGCAAGAACTTGGTGGCGCAACCCACCGCCCCGTTCCAAAGGGGACGCTCATAATATCCATCCATCCATCCATCGAACCGCCCCCACCAACATAGACGAGTTGATGTAACCTCCATGTGAACACCCTCTATGCTGCTCTCAGTGAATCAGCCAGTGCTAAGTCCCATAAGAGATGCCGTACTCCACAACAGGTGGCTCCACTCTGATTTTCCATTTTCATAATTTTCTCACTTACAAAAGCTCTGTTCTTGCTACAGATTATGAATTCATCTTTACCGAAGCTTAATCTTTCAACCTAGCTCAACTTAATACTTTCCTTTAGTGTCCTTTAATGCTAACCCTTAACAAGCTAATTTCACAAGTAGCAAGTGTTCAGTGATAGAGCTAACCTTGAGAAGCATTTGATGACATTGTCCTTGTAGGCAGCAATAATGTAAGAAGGAGGTGGGCTCATGTCGTAAATGGACAGACGAGGTGTGCACAGAGCCATGACAGGGGAAGTGTACGTCGTTGATCCATGGTGTTGCCAACCCTGTGAATAAAGGTTGTGAATATGACCACATGTACACACAGCTGAATCTTGCATGGATAAGCCACCCTTACAGGGACACTAAAAAACTAAGTTAAGGCAACAAATCAGCCCAAAGCATTGTTTTTCCAAGAACATAGCTGTTTAAACAAAAAAGGGATATATAATATAGGATATAATAGGTGCTACCCTCTTGAGAATACGGACCACCTACCAGTGACGCCTTATGTCCTGCTTATTATAATTAGCAGTGAAAAAGTGGCAGTAAGAAAGGCAACTGCACTTATAGATATAAGAACATGCAGTTCGACCACTTTTAGTGGATCTTCATATAGATGAACTTGCTGATGCTACCCTTCATGCCATGCTGTTTATGCTATCTGTAAGAGCACATTGCTTTCTTTTATATAGTCTTCAACTCACGAAGGGTGATAGCATGCAGCGAAGCATATTCATTAAGATAACCTCCTTTGTCACAGCGCAGTAATTCTGCATTGTGCCAAAGTGCAGATCCCTTATCTTTAAACTTTTTTTTTTTCTTTTCCTTCCAGGCGTTCTAGTGTCTCACACTAGAATTATGTCTTCAACTGCAATTTGGACAGCAATAGCCTTTTCTCTTGGGCAGGGAACACCAAGAAATATTGTAAACCATAATCAATTACTCACCTGCCTTCAAAGGCCATTCAATCAAGTAGTTTGGCATCTCTTACCGTTAAGATGCACAATATGGTAGCTCACATTTACTAAAAGCAGAGCCCCAGTGTGCAAAAAAATTAGATAACAAGGAGCTATGGTGACGGCACCTCATTGAAATTCCCACACGAGAGGCAGTAACCGGAGGCCAGCATTGCATGCAGAGAATGAGCGTAGGCATATTTGAACTTTCAGGCCCCATACATGATGTATTCAGCAGTGATGTTTTCTCAATACAAACATGATGCTCTGTAGGGGGCGCTTGATCATTTAAAATGTCAAAGCATGTTTAGGGCACTTGAGAAGGTAGGCAGGCACAATACAACAGAGTTAACAGCAATGGCAAGTGCTCAGAGCAACCTGTAACTGTGGATGACAACATAACGTTTTCCAAAATGAAAGCTCCAGGCCATAATCATCAGAGCAGTACTTCTTCATTTTCTACGTGCCTCTAATAGAAGCTCTTACAGACGAACCCATGGCACCCTAACTGACTGACTTTTCAAACTCTGTGACAGTTTCCTATCCACCTAATACCTAACATAGTGAACAGAAAAACAGTAATTCATCACAGTATGAGCAGTATGGGAGGGTAGGAATCGTGGGGCAACAATGCCTGAACACTTCCAAGAATTCAGTAATTCGTGAAGGTATGTGTTTTATCCTTACAACAGTCTTGGTAACAGTGTCGACAGAAGGCGTGTGGAACATCTTGTGGAACCGCACCGGCTTCTCTCTCAGTTCCCACAGCTCAATAGTGCTGCCAGCAGAACCTGAAAGAGTAGCACACAGTGGAGGATAAAAACGCCTTGTACAGCTACAAGCAAATAGAAGGACTTAAGATAAGGTTACCCGATAGCTATCAATATGATTGATTAACAATTCATGACATTTAACATCCAAAAATAGCACTGGGAGCTATGAGGTACACAGTAGTAATTACACTTATAAGGTACAAAGTCCAGATTAATTTTGACTAGTATCTGGAGTCGTTTAACATGCACCTAAAGTTAAGTACATGGGCGTTTTCGCATTTTGCCCCAAAATTGGGAACTATCAAAATGACAGGCTACCATGTGTCCACAACTGTTCAGACACGAAATTTTCTACAAATATCGCAGCACTGTAGCCAACACAAATGCTAATGCCAAAGTAAATCCCAGTCAGATAGCTGAGCAAACTACAAAACTGTTCCTTGGTATTTTCCTCTCCTCAAGGTCGATTAATTGAGTGATTTAGCAATAAACTTGCAAGGTTTAACATCATATTTAAGATGAAGACAAAGACAGAAAGCACTTGCCAATCTTACCAAGCAACAGATTGGCAGGATTCAACATCGCACTTGAGGCAAAGACAGAGCACTAACCTGAGACTGACACAGCCACCGCATCTGCTGCTTCTCGCAGGACAAAATTGAGGTGCGTTACACGCGTATGAGCTGAAAACAATTTTCATGAGGTCAACAGTGCAAAACTGTGGCACTTTCCAAAGCTTCAATACAGACTTACGGGGCTTTTCACGAGGCTGTGCCGTGGCATGACAGTTCAGATAAAAGCTTGAGAAAGGGTGGCAGGTGATGATGCATTTATCTGCAAGTAGCCCAACATGGAAAAGCAATGCTGGTGCTTTTCACAAACAACACATGGTTGACTGTTTCTTACCTTGGTTCAGTTTCAACGCTATGCGAAAGCAGTGGACAGATGACTGGACAAGGCCATCGCTGGTCACAACCAGAAAATCACCATCTGTAATGGTATGACATGCCATGTCAAAAGTACAAGAATTTGTGACAGCTCAAAGGGCCACTAAAGAAAAATATTAAGCTAAGCCAGATTGGGAGATAAGGGCCAGTACAATGCAAGAACTCCTTTCACCCAATTATATTGTTTTATCATCAACAACTCACGATTAGCCAATCTTAATGACAACATAGATGGAGCACTGTTTGAATTACTGATGAAGCACGGAAAGGAAAAGAAATAGAACAGAATCATTATGTTGACCTAGCCTACCTATGAGGAATAAGTCAGTATTACTGCAAGTGAAGGCTTGCTAAACCTTGCTAAACTGAAAAGGACACAAACACTGAAGACAGGTGATGACATCACCTTGGAATTCTCACACCACCTCTCAGTGACACCAAAAATTTAGACACCATCTGCTCACTGCCAGTAATTTCTTATAAAAAAAATATTTCAAAAATAAGGAAAGGTTCAATCTTGCAACTTTTATGAACTATGACTTTTCCTGCACTAAAAAGGCTCGAATGTATTAAGTCTGTGATGTTATAACAACAGTGTTGGTGCTGCAGTTGTGGGGCAAAACTTAAAAAAAAGCTTGGCGCATATTTCTTTTCATTGATAAGTAATCCTTATCTGCTAAAATATCTGCTATATATCTCAAGAGCAATTGAGCAAAGTCAGGAAAGCTGTATGATCAGTACCATCACAAAGGTGCAATCATTGCATGTTTCAAGGTGAAGCAATCCAGGTCTGTGATGCACTTCATTTCATAACATTTTTTGATGTTTTAGTTGTCACAATAGAGATAATTAGGATAGCGATTTGAGCAAGTTGGTCTAAGTTCATGGTTT
Organism: Dermacentor andersoni; assembly: GCF_023375885.2. Lineage (NCBI taxonomy): Eukaryota > Metazoa > Arthropoda > Arachnida > Ixodida > Ixodidae > Dermacentor > Dermacentor andersoni. Next base: position 161,182,172 of record NC_092818.1, on the reverse strand, counting down.
CTTCCCACACTTTCATGCGTTGTGCTGATTCAAGCCATGAATTGAATTCATGTTAAATTTAATAATGCAATGTTCTTTTTTCTTACAATATGTCAATGTGTGGCACACTATCATATGTTCACGAATGCATGGAGTATAAAAAGATGGCATAGCTTTCAACAAAATGCATGATGTCTTTTCTTTTCTAGTTATATGCGCTCTCATGTTTATGAGTTCAATATTTTACTTATCAGTCTTGTCTTTTTATCCTGTGGCATTGGAGTGGCTAATTTGTACATTGTTTGCTGAAAGAACTCTATCTTTCGTCTTTTCTCTAGTACGCACGTTACCGTCTCCTATTATTTTTGTGCATTCTTCTAATGTTTGTATAAAATGTTTTGGATACATTTTTATACTGTTTATTATTCATGTATGTATGTAGGAGCATGCACCTTTCTGGTTAATAGCAATGCCAGAATGACGGGGAAAGCCTCAAAACTGTAAAGGTTAGTTTTGATGCTTCATAATTCACTTCCCACAACACGGCCTAAAAAAATTCATACGAGTACAGATTCATTAGGGAATGTCCTTGCTTACCAAAGATATTTTGGAAATATGCTAACAACTCTTTCATGAGGAAAAGTTTGTTTTGCAAAAGCTTAATATTACTGGAGAAAAAAATAAGCAAGACCAAGAAAACACCAGTAAACGAAGATCACACTTATTTTACAGGAACTGATAAGATGTAAGGTAGTTCGCACAATTAGTCACCATGTTTGAATGGTTTCTTGACACTCCTGTGAAACTTAGCAAAAGTTATTCTGTTTCTACAGACAGACAGCAACAGTGCACCTTTGGCAGGTGCATACTGCTCTTGATAATCATGCATTTTTCATCACATTGCGCACATCCTTCACATTGAGATGCACAAAAGCCTAGATAGCAATTGTCAAGCTAGCAATAAAGATTCTTACTGCAGGCAGCAAAGCACAACTACATGATTAGTTAGTTCCGTCTGAAATAAGAAAAAAAGCGAAACACTGAAAGCGATAGCAAGGTTCGGTGTTGCGCTCAAGCTCCTCAGACGGCGTCCTAACGATACGTGAAGGCGACACAGTGGGAAACAGCGCAGGTACAACTGCTGCTGGGCAGCAGAAACAGCGCCCTCAAATATACCAGGCATCTCACAACGCTGGCACAATGAGGAATGCCAAAAACGGTGTTGCAGGTGTCACACCTCGATTGTGCTTGAGATAAGACTGACCGTTCGCATTTTTGCGTGCCCAATAAAGGGGTCAAATAGTTCCATGTTGACCTTACTTAGCACCACCTTGACCATGTTGACCTTACTTAGTGTTTGCACCACAGTGTGGTATGCACATAGCTACTCTGCAGGATTGCTCATGCCAACTGAATAAGGCTCTGGCTCCACTGCAGAGCTGACTGGGAGAAGTGCAACGATGTAAACACTTGGCTTCGTAGTTTTTGCATCCAAATGCACTGCGCATCTCTGGAGACCTTCCAACCTTCCACATGCAGGCCGCATATACACCGTCGATACTATGACAGCATGATAGCAGTGATTTTCATATAACTGCTATCACAATAAAAGTGCAGATTTATGACAAGGAAGGCTAAATGTGATAGGGCAAATGTGATCGTGAAATCGTAAAGCTGTGCTTGAAATAAAAAGTGATTCAGTGTGTCTGCAAGATTTGGAAAATGCACGGCCAAGGTAAAAGAAACAATAATGTTTTTGTATCATTATGCTATAGCATATGTGATGGGTTAGCAATAAACAAGAGTGTAAAAGGACTGCCTCACAGTGCAGATATATAACACATAAAACATTATGCCTTATGGCAAGTCTGCATACCATAATTAAGGAAAATGGGCGTGAGGGCCTACTGCTGCATTGAAACTAGGAGGCAAACACACTCACTCTTTCCGTAACAGAGATCAACCACTTTGAGTCGGCTTCTGTATTGGCCCAAAATCTCAGTGCCAGTGATCACAGTCTCATCAGACTGCAATATCACCACGCAAACCTGCAACAAAAAGCAGCAATTCATGTACGCCACCCCAAAATGTAAATGCATTGTCATGGACAAATGAAATCTAAAAAGGACTTTTTAGAGATGAATACATAAAATGAAAAAAATTGAATTACACAACTTTATATAATATAGGGTGTAATTCATCTCCCTCTACAAAGAATGGTGTATCTTACATGCTGAAGCCCTAACAAATCTCACTAATCTATTTCCCACTGCAAGCACAATCTTCCAATCTTGCAGACCTGATTGAATTTTCACATTTGTGTTTCATAAGTCCACAACAGTGCATGCATACCCGCCAATCTGTAAATATTAAAATTCTTTAAAAAATCTAATGGATATGACAAGAAAATGGGAAGGGAGGTGGGTGATAGAATGTCTGTCCTAAGGTGCCTTGATACCACACTTCTCCGTACAGGGTGGCGACACATCCAATTGCGCCGCCATATTAGATCGGAACACGTAAAGGTGCGCTATAACGGACAGCGGGAATTTAAGTTCTGCACTTGCTTAAGGCGTAAATACGCCTCTTTTTTGCAGTTTGCACGATTACGTGCATTGTAATGTTTATATTTCACCATAAACATGGAGGTGGAATGCTTACAGTGAAGCAGTACTAAAATAAGTTTCAAGCCCAGCAGATAACTAGTCGTTTTTGCCACACTTTCACTTGTGCTGACAAATTTGTTTGGCTGAAATGCCGTGAGAAGATATAGGACAAAACGAGGTGAATAAATATGGCAGCGTTACCAACACTTGAAGGTAATGTAGTTGAGATACAAATTGCACATACAAAAGGCAAGAATGATAAAGAGAATGTAGTCGAAAACAGTCATACATTTGCAAAGACACACTCTACATATACGAGACTAAAAAAGCATGCTCAATTCGTAGTTTCAATCACAGCACAGCTGCCAAATTTCAAAGAGCGCAAAATGCAAAATCACTTGTGTATACTTAGATTTAGGTGCATGTTAAGGAACCCCAGATCAAAACTATCTTGAAGTTATTGTGTGCCATAATCAGGTAATGGAGGTTCTGGCACATAAAACTGCAGAATTTATTTTTAATGAGTGAAAAGCAAAGGAAAGGCACAATGTACGAAATCTAAACACTGATAAAATAATGCCGTCATTGCAATATAAGCACAAGCATTCAGCTTGCGAAAATTTCCTGCCTCTAGTATGGTATAGCATTTTCTACCTGAATAAGTATAGTGCCTAATGTTTTGCTGAAAACACATTTGTCGTACATTCTGTAATGTTATGACCCATAGATGAGCACAGTAATGTGATAAAGAGAAGCATAGTGACACATCTCACCAAAAACGAATGTGTATTGAAAAAATATATAGCTGTCACTTGAGTAAAACCAGAGGAAGCCAGCCTGGAAACCGAGATGTAGTTAAAGGCAGCTAGCCAACATGTTCACTTGCCTGAAGCTACAGGGCGCCATGCACATAAACTTGAGAGCATTGACAAGGCAAAGCTCAAGTTATTATGTTTCTTAAAACATCAAAACAGATTAGTTCAAGTTTACACATGCAGCAGTGTTACTTCATATTCCATCCCCCTCGATAGATCTGACTGGTACAATCAGGGTAAGTTAAACTCTGAGAAACAAGAACTCCCCAAGAACATTTTCCTAACAATTGGATGCTCCATGCATACGACAGCAGGAAGTGACACATTGTGTTTTAGCAGGCTTCTCATCGCCTTGAATAAATTCCATGAGAAAATCGGCAGCTTTGTCACGCTCCACTGCTGCTTTTCTTATCTTCATTATAGTCTGCACCACCCTGTCCCCCTCGTATTGCTTTAGCTTTCCCTGAACATCGTCGCACTTTTTTTACAGCTTTTGTAGTCGCTGGAAATGACTGAGATGGCAAACGCCTAGTACATCAGAAAATTTCCTGAAGACCATTTCCCATGAAGACACAAATTTAGCATCATGGCTTAGATGAACAAGGTTCTTGTCGACTTCTTTCTGCATTCTGGGCCACAGGAAAACCTAAGACAATGTCGTTTTTCTGTTGAGCTGGTGCACAAATGTGCGCAGCAAATGGGCTTGACAGGCAATTTTTAGCAACAAAACTCTCACACACTTTTTATCTCACAATGCAAGTTCGAAAAGCCAAGTTGCCAAACACGTCTGCAGCACTACGGAAATTACTGACCAGGCAACACGACCACGCCACACTGTCTAATGCACGCACATACGCTGCTGCTTCAACAGCTCCGACACAATATGGCAAAGGTGCAGCACGGGCCTGGTCAAAGGATGTCGCCACCCTGAACGGCGGGAGGTGACAGTCAAATTGAGGCACCCTAGAGTGTCCCGAGAACACAGCCTTTCTGAGATACATACACATTGAACTAGTGGTGATATACTTTTAGATGCAGCCCACAAGCAGACACAAACTTGTAACAGCAACATATTGTTTCTAGATCACAGTGAAGTTTTCAGCGCCTTTGCTGTTGCTAATTTCACCTGCTTCAGGAACTTGTCAGAATAAACTAGCTCAAAGCAAGTATCCCTCAAGTATATAGCATCACCATGCCAATTTTTCATGTGTGCATTTTTTGCTCTATTGCCGCCCAATCCTTTAGGACCTTTAAAACTTTTCACAAAGAGAATGTATTTTTGATAAAGCTTGATGCAACATGATGCAACATATGTAAAACCGTAGAATGAGCTCCCACCCCCTTCCACGGTTCCTAAATTTGCGAAAATTAGGGAGTGTTCGCAGGTGTCAAATGCACAATGGGCCTGTGAAAATGACATGCCTCAACTATCAGTGACAAATGCAAGCTGCTGGTAAGCTGTAGATTCAACCAGAGGCAGCAAAAATACATGCTCACCTCCCAGATACACAAAAGGAGAATACAACATAGTACACATGTACACATGTACAGAAGCAGCAGATGTAGGCTTCCCCATCCGCATCCGCAACTCAGCCGAATGCAGCAAACAATCGTGCGACGCATGCAAGCGGGGTCGCTCGCGCATCCCGTGCTCTTGCACAACATGTTTCCAACAGAGCATGACACTTCATGCCCTTTTTGCAGACGGTCAAAAGGCACTCTAGCACACATCCTTGCAGAGTGCACTAAGCTCAAGAACCCCCCACCATCCCTACCCCCAACCCCCCCGAGCGATGGGAGACCTTGTTGTCAAGCCCCGACCTACCGACCCAGCTCGCGCTGGCGGCTAGGGGCCAGGAATTGCTGGACGCATATGGGACCTGAGAAGGTTCCACCCTATCTGGTGCCAGTGTGCACCAACTGTCACTAAGGGTTCAGTACAAAAGTTGATTCTCTCTCTCTCTCTACAACATAGTCCTGTGATGAAGGTATGTTTCTGTACCAACTTGCTAAACTTATTAGGCAGATTTTACTTATTCGTGAATACACTGTCACCCTATTGCAAATCAAAACAATACACCTCCCCATACCCATTAGGTTGCACATCAGCAAGGATTAATTTTTTAGGCTGTCGTTAGCATCAAAAAAATGTGCTGAGCTTTCTTTTTTCTAAGTACCAGTGGAGTGATGAAGAGCCATCATTCACAGGCTGTAATATAGGTGCAGTTTGTATTATGAAACATGGTTAACAGAAAGCATTACCACTAACAAACTGCAAGCAGTTATTGTATTATGTCAATAAAGTTCAACTCAATTCGAAACATACCAACATAATTGCTAACTTGTGTCCACTGAACACACAGATGAGCTCTTTCCAAAGCGGATTTTTTCTAGGCCCCCAATATTGTGATGTTGACTTCCATCCTCAGCACACAACCCAAGCTGACATTTTCACAAAACAACTGCACACTTTTTGCTAGTAAAAACTAAGGGTACCATATAATCATGTTCAACCTTTAAAATGTTTGATAACACAGTGACCATGTCATTAATAAGATTACTTCAGTTTTCACAGATCACAGTATCTTAGTGAGAGCGAGTTTATTTCCAGAAAAGGCAGGGAAGTCAGCCTGAGCTGGTGCTCTTTAGACCGCTATTCTGCAGTATAGATTATCGTAATAAACTAAATTGCTTGCAGCATTTCAAATCTGGTTGTATAAGTTCAGCTTGTCAAAGGAATAGTAAATATAATTTTACAAGCTATCTTTCTTTTTTGCTTCCCAAAACTTGAATAAAAATTATCTACAGCACATTTCATGGGTCCTACACTAGTTTACTTGCATATCTATTTGAAAATGTGTGAGTTGAAAAGACCTCATTTGTGTTTCTTGTTTTCCCGATGATGCAAGAATAACAGCCAATCGTGAGCAAAGGGTTGGTGGTATTTTTTACAGCAGTTGATAGCAGAGCCTTGGGGGTGCCTTCACCTGGGCTCGGCTTCATCGTGTTGAGCTACTTAGCGTTACCAGGAAAGGACGTGCACAACACAAGGATACCTCTGTACACAGAGTACTCGGCACATGGCGCTTTCTTCGGGTAGCATCTCTTCTGAGTGCACACAGACAACCAGCACTGTGACAAAGTGTTGTTTTCACATGCCCAAAAGACACCCCAGCTCCCAAACAACTTCATTCAAGTGTGCATGAATGCAGGCTCCTGTACGCAGGATAACAAATCAGCAATGAACCAGAAAAATGAAATATTATTTTTGTGCAAAGAACAATTGAACAGAAGTGCTTTCTTTTCTTTCTTTTTTTGCAGTCAAGATCGAAATATAAAATAAAATGGTTTTTATTTTATCTCTGACACCCTTCATCCATTCACTGCCGTGTGACTCAACTGTGCTACATCATTTGTATATGCTCACAGACTTGCAGTAATTTTAGAAGTGGCAATACCATTAGTACAGTATTCAACATGGCTTGTCATGAGGCAGGTATGTTAATAACACTCATTAGCATTTCAATTAGCGGCCATCAAATGATTTTTTGGCGGTAGGATAATTGTACAATACTAGCTGAAATAAAGAAGTGCTTCATAGCTAGGTGGTTTCATTTGATCACACTGGTATGTAAAATGAAATAGGTGTGACAGAAATGATGTATTGCTTTCAAGGCGTACTTCCACAAGGCGATTTTTTTTTAACTACCTGCTCAAAAGCAGCATCGAGTTTTTGCACAAAAAAGAAACTTGTGCTGTTTTTCTACGGTCATCCTTAAGGTATGCAAGCAAACATAATCCCATTCAAACCTGTTGGACCATTATTTTATCGTTCCAGCGTTGAACCAGAAATTAATTGCTTTTGCTGAACCAGAACAAAAGCCAAAATGAAAAAAAATTTCAGTTCAACACTCTACCTGTACACATCACATCATGGCTGGACTTGACAAGATACAGAATTCACTTCACAATGAGGAGTTCAGGGACCACGTAGCATCCACATTGTGCACGTCAGAACCCTACTCTCACACAAGCCAATGCTAAATTTCACACGAGATTGTTGATCAGTGTGCAAGTGCCACAACTTCATTTTTTTTTTTTTTTCAAAGCATCACAGGTACAACTATAAAATAAATCCGCCTTCTATAAAAATGGAGTGAAACTCTATTGCAATCAATGTCATCACAGTCAACAAAAATATGACAGTATCAACCCTGGAGGAAGGAAAGCACAGGAGAGGCCCCAGCCAGCACGGACGTGTTGGAGAAAGTGCAAGGCAGAAGTTGCTGCTTTTCGCAACGGAACACTGGGACTGGTGCACCAAACGTCAATGTTGCCACAGCAACCGATCTCCTGAAGCTCCCACTGCTGCTCTAGGCCTCTGAACAGTGAGATAAGTTTCTTCAGCCCGTGTCTTTCTTGAAGCACATTCTGTTCACAAGACAAGCTGACTTTGGAGTGTGGTGTGTAAGCTTGAAAGTTGTGTTTGATGATGAGTGTGAGTGTCAGCCATTAGAGCCACAAAAATTCACACTGATTGTTACTCATTTTGCTTGTATTCTCAAGTCTCCGCAACCGATAACTTGGGTTTGTGTGCATTAATTATAATTTCTATTGCTTTTAGCTTTTCTCACTATGGTAAAAAAAGCCCTAGAGCAACAAAAATGACCTTAAAAATGTGTTGAAGGGCACATATAATAAATAACATGGGCCCCTCGAAGTACAAGGAGAGGTAAGACCGAAGTTCTTAAGAGTCTTACCAAGCCAGAGCTGGTCACAGCAATGCAGCCTTCACTTGGTTTCCCACCAACCTGACGCACTGAGGGGCCAAATCGCACATGTACATACTTTTCCAAGTACAGTGCACTGTCTTTCTTCTCCATGTTTAATCCAATCTGAAACAAGAAGCACAGGGAATACATATGCTGTGAATCGCAAACTTCCCTTGAATATGTCAGAATAAGTCAATTCAGGCTAAATATAAATACTTTTATCTTACATTGTCTGCACTTGCTAGAAAAGTTAACAGGAGTAGAACATTCCATTAGTACATGAAGATTATATAAATGTGCTTACAGCCTCATGTTCTTACTCGAAAAAAATGAGTGAAATTTAACAAATGAGCAATGGAACTGTATGAAAACACACATTATGTGAAATGACCTTTACTACTTTCATGTTTTCAGTCTTGGATTCTCTCATAGTTGCTATCACACAGGCCCTCAGAGAAACACAATTTCAGCACTGCTCAACTTCTTGTCATTGTATTATTATTTCTTTTTCTTTTTGTGCTCCCGTATGAATTTAAGGTCTATTGTGAGAATCACATTGGACTTGCACGACTAAATGAGGGATTTGGAAATAAAGTTTATTGTCCGCACCTGTAGATACATTTATATGCACAGAACTTAAACACAAACATGTATAGGCTGGGAACTGTTATACGTTATGTTATACTAAAGTAGCCAGGCCAGCTGGAAACCTCTCTTTACTATGCACAAAGTTATTTAACATTTCCGCATGTAGGATCACCTTTTGCAAGCAACACTTCAACCAATCAGGCAAGCAAGCGAAACTACTGGCAACTCAGGTAAGACACAATAACAGCATGATTTTGCCTCAAGCTAGTGCCCCTTCTGTGGAACTTGCTTTGACACGGACCTTCTTCCCATTGTGAAACCAGGCACCCGTCAGAATGTACTCGCCGGGGAACGAGGTAGAAGCGATCATAGTCCAGTCATTGAGCAAGTAACCCTGGAAGAAAGCGCGAAACGACGAATGAACTGGCGCACAGTGCGAAAACAAAAATGTTTAAGAAATGTATATACAGCAACGCACCTTCATAGACCACAACTGTATTTGTCCCACAGCATCTGTGATGAGCAACTTCGAAGCACCTACGTCCCATTCAACACAGGTAATTTCTTCGGTATGTGTCATGACTCTAAAAATTAGAAGGAAAAATATAATTAATGGAAGACTGCAAGCTAAGAAAACATATGTTTATGTGAGTTTATAGTGTAACAGAATGCAATATCGTTTACGTCTCTTGCATACAAAGCTCCTCCAAAGTTTTGTGGACGACGCTGGCGGAACTCGTATCGCATACATAAAAAGGAGGTGCGTGAGCAAATCTTTGCGACACATTGCTGTTAACTCACTTGTGCGCATCCCAGGGCATGTTGAGGTCAACAACGAACACATGAAAGCACGTGATTTTTCCAACTGGTTCTTGAACATCTGACGATGAGGTGAACGCTAGCGTGTTGTGGCTCGACACAGAGCAGACAGCCTTGCTTTCCGTGAGCCTGAAGTGTGGACATAAATCATCAAAGACATCACCCGTGAGCATAGACCCAATCTGTGGCGGCAGTTCATCACGGTATACATGAATAATAATGGTTGCGCATGATTCCGAAGGAGCCTTACCATTCTGTGCTTGACGGTACGGAGCTGGGAAATCGCTTCAGCACTGAATAAACGTGATCCATTCCGTCAGGCTGCCTCTAAAAAGCGCACTTAGCCCAATAACACTCAGATAGTTACCGAAGCTAGATTATAATGACGCGTTACATAAGAGTTAATTAATTTAAGCAAGTTGTCAAACTCCAACCACACGCAGCAGGCTCCCGGTAACGCCGAGCTTCGCAAGTTGGCGGCGATGCACTCCCCATCCTCCTCTGTCTTCTGGATTGGATTGGCGCGGCCCCTTTACCGGTGTTCAGCCTCAGCCATTTTCAATTTTGGCTTTCAACGCGGCTACGGTTCGACGTTTTGATGGCTTCATGCATGGCTCCGTGCATAGTTACATATGCGTGGGCGCGCAGATTTGATTTGCTTATTATAGCGCAAATCCTTCAAATTCCGTTTAAACGGTTTACCACTTCTACGGATACGACCGTCGCAGCCCTGAGACCGGAGGCTGCTCTTGTGACCGATGAACACGATTTGTTACAAGAGCAACACTAATTGCACCTCCGACATATGGATCCAATACTTGCGTCAACTTTAACGAATTGGGAATGGTATATGGAATATATGACCAAGCCACACATTACCGCCATGTTTTTCTTTTTTCTTTTCAAGAATGGTCCTACAGACGCGTTCCTACAGATGTGAAATGCTCTGAAATCCCCTGAACCTATCTCAAGGCTGTTGAATTCAACATGGAAAGCTTAATTATGCTCACTGCTGGAAGAAGACCCTTTATTTAGAACCTCTACAAAATCAATTCAATGGTACAGGGAAAAAGAATTACTATGTTTCCACATGTTTAGGTAAAAAACTAAGGTATAATAAAGCTTGCCCTCAAAAAGCATCTTCTCAAGAGAATCGCAGAGCAATGCCCTCTATCCGATTCTACACCATTCTTAACTGTATTGCAGCACCCCTTTTAACCACGAGAAAAAAGTAAGCAAACCATGTACATGATGCAACAGTTTCCAGAGGTGACACTAGAAATCATAAGGTTACCTCTGCACACAATGGAAATCAGCCACTGCACTAATTCAGGTAGGTCACCATCTTATGCAACTCCTCTCTTTTTCATCCATATGCAGGGTTCAGTTTCCAGCTTAAAATCGAAAACTGCATATCATATTGACTGCTAATAAATACAAGGACAGGGGAAGAGAATACAAGACGTGTTTGCTACGTGTTCCCGTGAATAATTTAGTTGAAAGTTACTGCCCGTGTCATCATTTTGTTTTATTGAGCCTTTTTGGCTCAATGAAACCGAACTTATTGGAGGGTGTGGGGGAACCCCAATCGTGTTACTGTGCTTGCAGTTTTTGCAATGGTTAAGCTGGGCCAGTTCACTAATGGCATTGAAGTTGTATTTACATATATATTTTTTTCCCTGTATTATTCGCCAAAACTATACCAAGTAATGGGAAAGTATCATTCTGTTTGTGTTCGATTACTACATTTTGGCATATATCATAGCTGCTATGTTTTGTACCTTCCCTAGATTTAAAAAACTGCTATTCTGTGTACGTGATACTACTACAACGTTGAAGAGCATGATCTGCAATTTTAAATAATTTTTCAGCAACAACCAACTTGGGACAAAGAAATTCACCTAAAGACACCAAACTTGTGAAAATCAAAACCTCAAATACCATGAATATCTAAAAAGAATAAAAATCTGAAAATACAATAAGTTATAGTTTAACCATGATTTCAGTCAAACAGTGACTGTAATCTTTCACCACTATAACAATGGTTTATTACGAACCTTAATAAAGGCTACAACAAGAAACAGATAGCACACATTTTATGCCAAATTATATAAACTTTATTATTCAGAACATTTCCGCAACCCCGAGCAGCACTTACAGCATCACAGTTGCTATGGCTTGGAAAACAAAAGCTATCCATACTGATGTACTACATCAGAATAATTTAAAGCTTCTCTAAGCTTTGCAAAGAAAAGGAACAAATTAGAAGGTCTCCCAATTCTTTTGGACCTTTGCCAGCTACGGAAGTGGCAGTTGATATAAAATGAGTTACAGAAATGGCTGTAACAACCTAGTACAATCAATGTCACTTAAATTTATGCATAAGATAACCACAACCAAAGCTTTTCCATGCTATCGAAAAGCTGGAATCAAGCCACTATATAGCAAGTCCTGTACTTTTTGCAATGAGTAGATGACGGTGGATACAACGGTTTCAAAATTTCTGAAAAAGATTTTAATACAAGTGACAGAAACTATGGTGATGCTAAATCACAGTACTAGGAACAGTGCTCCTATACTCTGCGTAGCCACTTTTACAGCTAAACAAGTGTCTTTCAAAAATGCTCATGTCGCATCAGCACCAAAGAAGACTCAACATCTTAGAAATTGAATATAGAAATTGAAATTTTAAGTCTTATTTATGGAAGACAAAGAATGTCAAACAACTGAATTATTTTCATCGCTATGTACTAAGCAATTTATTCTGAACCTTCAGCATTCATTGCTAGCAATCTCCACTCCAATACTGGCTATACTTTAACAGAGCTTTAAGCACTGCAACTAGTTAGCTGCTAAGGATATGGCTGCACTAGTACGCTAATCCATATGATGTTCTTGCAAACAAACAGAACACAGAATACGAAGAAAAGCTGGACTAGGTACATGAAAGTTGCAAGTCAAGAAAGGTTAAACATAAAACCAGTTCACATAAAAATTAAACCTGTTTCAAGGTCTAACTGACATATATACAGGAAATACATTAACTATCAAATAAATAATGATTATAAAACCACACAAGTGCAAAGCAGAAAAATATTGCAAGAATACTTATGCCAAATAAGCCAACTAAAACAATACCAATAAATGGTGTTTTGGCTATCGTAAACAACAATAGCAGTACTAGCATATGCAACACAGCCAGCACAAGGTGTGGCTGCAACAAATAGTAAGAAAATTTTGACAGATGTTACCACCAAGTTACCACAAACATAAATCAAAGATATTTTGTGGTCCAAAAACAAGGAGCATATAATAATTTAAAAACATGACTAGTCAGCAAATGACTGATAAGTAACAGTGGGCACAAAATTAACTACATAAATTACTTGCAACATAACGAATTTAATAGATTCAACTTAGTCCATTGGCAGCTTTGTCACAAATTTCAAGATGTCACTGTGAATATGATGCTTGTTACGAAGTATAGAAGTTCCTATGCTGCTCTTCAGTGCATGGGAAACCCTCGTTTGGTGCGATAGTTCGATGAAAGCAACATATTGCACTGACAAGAACACCCTACTATGGCGCCAACACATCTGCAATGCAGAGGTGGCGCAAAATTGCTCGCCAACAGTCCTTGTTCAGTGCAGCTACCTGTGTGCCTTTAGCAGAATGGCATTCAACGGACTTGTGAACAACCCCTGTGATGATGAGATAGTTGTCAGTCAAGAAGTGAGCCGCTGAGGCTATGTCCACCAATGCCTCACCTTCCATTTTCCCTGTAACATTTACAACATGGGCAAGGAGGCAAGGCGTTTTAGAAAACAGCTCAAACGCTTCTGCACACTCCCTGTCTGTCTTGTGCAGGAGTACAAAATCAACTGCACGGTTCAAAGTACCTTTGTTCCTTCGCAGTGCTTCAAAAACAGTGAAGCTCTCATCATTACAAAGCAAGTTGCATGCTAGCTTGAAGTTTACAATTAGCCTGTTCTGCCACATTCCCTTCGAGAACTCTCCCACAAATTCATTATAAAAGAAGGTCATCGAGGACAAAAAAAGTGAGGTAACTGTCTTGTTGTGAGCTAGGAAGTAAGAAAGGTCGGTGGCAGTCTCAAACTTGTTTATTATGTCAATGCCAATCATGAGCTTGGATATTGAAGTGTTTGCCGCAAGGGCCAGCAAGACGTTGTGGACTAGATTCCCTGAATCCTTTTCTATTGAAATTTCCAGAGTTCTAATGGACCGGTTAGCCTTGAGCATTTCACAGAGTGCTGCCCCCTTTGTTCCAAGGTTCCCTTTCAAGCAAACCCTGAAAGTGTGAACACATGCACTCGCAGCAACTGCATCAAGGAGTAGCTTGAGGCCTTCCTCTGGTAGGTGGCGAATGTCACGAAAGCATACTTCTTCAGGGCATACTGTAGGAGAGATAAGGGCGTTCCTCAAGCCATGCAGGTCTGGCTCGGCCCAGGGCAGCTGAACGCGGCTATAGCTCTCGCTCCTAGCCAGCTGCAGTGCCAGGGCTTCCCTGTAAGGCAATGCAAAAGCTGGCGTTGAAGGAACATTACATGGATTACCAAATTAATGAGGCCAACTTAACATACTTGCATGTAACACAACCACCAATGTAACATGAGGGGGAACTTCTGGCCTCTTCTGGAAAGGTATGTATTAAGATTATATAACATAAAGTGATGCCGCAAAGAAGAAACAATGCATAAAAGCAGATGTCCACGGACACTATCGCAATGTGGAGTGAGTGCGTGCACAATTTACTCATTGTCACTATCGACGAGAACAGCGACGTCCTCCATGCCACCAAGGTTATTGAACAGGCAGCACTTCAGAAGTGCTTGCAGCACAATCGAATATGGCAGTGACCAGGGTGGTACATAATGGTTTAGCTCACTGCAGTTTAAGCACAAGAAAAAAATAACGACAACAAAATTCGTTATATATGAGTCCCGAACATGATCACAATGCAAGGCCTGCTCTGAGGCCAGAGATTTCTTTAAAAAGCTTGCGTTATATTTGTGCAAATACACTATATTTAGTTAGGGTACAGAGCACTCTATTGGAACTTGCATTTCTGAGCCAGAAGGTAGGGAGCTCATGAGATTACAGGTATTAAGGAAATATCTCATCTAAATCAACTCTAAAAGGCTAAAGGAGCATAGAACAGAACCAATACCATGCCCCTCAGGTGAAGCATACACCATTTTGATAGGACTTAAATTCCAGCCTATTTTCCTCCCGTGATCCCTACTCTTTCAAGTGGGAAATTGCACATTTTACAAACATCAAGTGAATATGACTTTTTCATTGTTGTGAAACCAGCTTTCCCACAAGACAGTTTGCCTAACCTAACAAGAGCACACTAAATCTTTAAATCAGTGGGTCTGTTCAAAGCTGAAGTTGTACAAGACAGGTGTTGGTGTGCTTAAAGAGACTTTATCATGTGAAACCATAAGTGCTGTCATGCTTAGTTTGCAATTTTAAAGATAGCATATGGTAGGGCAAATCAGCAATGTGGCATAATAAACTTAATTATGGAAATTTTACAGTTAACAGGTTTTGCAGTTCCACTGCCTGAATTTCAGCAATATGCATTCTCGTTTAGACCTTTATTTGATGTTCTTGCATGGCATCGGTGCCCTAGTTGTGGGTAATGTACTTGCTATCCAAATGTAGGTCATTTAAAATTGGACAGCAGAGGCAGCACAAGTTACCACTATAATTGGAAAAGAGCTTTCTAGTTCACAAAAGGTGGGTGACTTTAAGAACAATAGACAGACAAAGCATGATGTGACAGACATGATATCATCATCACCAGCAGCATGTTTTATGTCCACTGCAGGACGAAGGCCTCTCCCTACGATCTCCAATTACCCCTGTCCTGCGCCAACCGATTCCAACTAGCGCCCACGAATTTCCTACTTTCATCGCTCCACCTAGTCTTGTCATCCTCGGTTGAGTTTTCCTTCTCTTGGTACCCATTCTGTAACCCTAATGGTCCAACGGTTATCTAACCGGCGCATTACATGACATGCCCAGCTCCATTTCTTCCTCTTGATGTCAATTAGGATATCTTCTTTACCCGTTTGCTCTCTGATCCAAACAGCTCTCTTTCTGTCTCTTAACGTTATGCCTAGCAATCTTCATTCCATCACTCTTTGCGCGGTCCTTAACTTGTTCTCAAGCTTCTTTGTCAGTCAGTCTCTGCCCCATATGTCAGCACTGGTAAAATGCACTGATTGTACACCTTCCTTTTCAATGATAATGGTAAGCTTCCAGTCAGGAGCTGGCAATGTCTGTCATATCCGATTCAATCCATTTTTATTATTCTCTGAATTTCCTTCTCATGATCAGGGTTCCCTGCGATTGATGGACCTAGGTAAACGTACTCCTTCACAGACTATAGAGGCCGACTGGCGATCTTGAACTCTTGTTCCTTTGCCCGGCTATTTATCATTATCTTTGTCTTCAGCATATTAATCTTCAACCCCCCTCTTACACTCTCTCTGTTAATGTCGTCAATCGTATGTTGTAACTTGTCTGCATTGATGCTGACTAGAACAATGTCATCGGCAAACCGAAGGTTGCCGAGATATTCGCCGTCGATCTTTACTCCTAAGCCTTCCCAGTTTAATAGCTTGAATACTTTTTCTAAGCACACAGTGAATAGCATTGGAGAGATTGTGTCTCCCTGTCTGACCCCTTTCTTTATAGGTATCTGTAGAATTAAGGTAGCTGTAGAACCTCTGTACATATTTTCCAAGGTATTTACGTAAGCATTCTGTACTCCTTGATTATGTAATGCCTTTGTGACTGCTGGTATCTCTACTGAATAAACATGATATAAACAGGGTACATTCAGATTTTTTTCAGCATTAATGCCAGTCTGGTTGACAGCTATGAAGACAGCTTTGAGCCCAAGTATTGGAACTCACCAACAACTTGCTGCAACATTACATCTACAAAAGGCCCACACACACACAAAAAAAAAGATAACAGTTGAAACACGATTTAACAAAGTGATGACGACTCTCGAATTATTTCATTAAATCATCATCAGCAGCAGCAGCAGCAGCCTGGCTACACCCACTGCAGGGCAAAGGCCTCTCCCATACTTTTCCAACTACCCCGCTCATGTGCTGATTGTGGCCATGTTATCCCTGCAAACTTCTTAATCTCATCCGCCCACCTAACTTTCTGCCACCTCCTCCTACACTCCCCTTCTCTTGGAATCTAGTCCGTAACCCTTAATGACTATCGGTTATCTTCCCTCCTCATTACATGTCCTGCCCATGCCCATTTCTTTTTCTTGATTTCAACTAAGATGTCATTAGCTCGCGTTTGTTCCCTCACCCAATCTGCTCTTTTCTTATCCCTTAATGTTACACCCATCATTCTTCTTTCCATAGCTCGTTGCGCAGTCCTCAATTTAAGTAGAACCCTTTTCGTAAGCCTCCAGGTTTCTGCCCCGTAGGTGAGTACTGCTAAGACACAGCTGTTATACACTTTTCTTTTGAGGGATAATGGCAACCTGCTGTTCATGATCTGAGAATGCCTGCCAAACGCACCCCAGCCCATTCTTATTCTTCTGATTATTTCAGTCTCATTATCCGGATCCGCGGTCACTAGCTGCCCTAAGTAGATGTATTCCTTTACCACTTCCAGTGTCTCGCTACCTATCGTAAACTGCTGTTCTCTTCTGAGACTGTTTAACATTACTTTAGTTTTCTGCAGATTAATGTTTAGACCCACCCTTCTGCTTTGCCTCTCCAGGTCAATGAGCATGCATTGCAATCGGTCCCTAACTAAGCAAGGCAATATCATCAGCGAATCGCAAGTTACTAAGGTATTCTCCATTAACTCTTATCCCCAATTCTTCCACATCCAGGTCTCTGAATACCTCCTGTAAACACACTGTGAATAATATTGGAGAGATCGTATCTCCCTGCCTGATGCCCTTCTTTATTGGGATTTTGTTGCTTTCTTTTTGGAGGACTTCTGCGGCTGTGGAGCTGCTATAGATATCTTTCAGTATTTTTACGTACTGTACATACATTTCAAACATACATTTTACATACACTTTATTAAATCAGGAAGTTAATGAAATCGCAAAAGGAATTTTTCGATCCTTCGAAATCTAAAATTGTAACATAGCAACATGCAAAAGCTACCATATGGCATCGTACTTGCCACTAATCCAACCATCTGTTGCACAAACCATGAAATAACAAAAGCAACAACCGCCACCCCTACCGAGACAATGTTTAGTCTGCAGTTCCATGCATGGGCGCTAAGTGCAGCCTCGTAAAAATAAAGCTAGGGCTGAGACTAGGGTGCCTAGATGTTTTAACATGTTAGCTTTAGAGCGCACACTGGAAGAAAAATGTACCTGTATCAAAGTTAGAAAGAAATCACAGCTTTTTTTTTTACTCATTTATTTCATAAAAAACTTCGTTAAATAAAGTTGAGCCAAATTAGTTTTGTTAATTCAAGTTGATGACAACATAGAACCTTAAGGGCATCTGCCGGGGAATAAAAATTTCTTCATTAGATCAGGAACTTCGTAAAATCGGGTTTCGTTAGATCGAGTTTTAAGTGTACTATTACTACATTTTAATATTTTGACATGTGCAAGTCTATGAAAAATAAAATGTGATTTACTTTAAAAAATGTCACTGTTTTCTTGAGCTGCAGCTTGAGGCTTGGAAACTTTTCATGCCAAGCTAACAGGCAAGCTGCTTGCTTGCACAACAGAGCAACCTGCATCCTTCTGGACTTCAAAGCTGTCTCTGCCAGCTTTGTCAGAAATGTAAAGACATCTAAGACAGCTACTGTCTGTCCACTTTGTCATCCGTTTAGCTGCCTATGCTAAGCACTAAAACACCCTAATGTATAAGAAACACCTGGCACAGAAGTTCACTCCCTCATAAAATGCACTGTAAATGTATACTACAATGAACATTACCTTCAGGCTAGCAAAAAACAACTGAAGCATAAAATTCAGCTATGCTGTTATAATGATTTGACCTCTTCCAGCTGGTTATCACGACCTTGCATGAAATGCAAGCTCCGAGCTCCTAAATCAGAACACGCCACTTAAGTGACAAAAAGCTTGGCCTGATTTTGTAGCAATGCCTTCAGCTTAGTTCACGCCACCCATCAACTCATCACAGCCGGCTGATCTAACTGACAACGCTGGTGGAGCGACCACTGACAAAATGGAAAAAGGAACAGCATCAGAAAAAGCAGTGCTACAAAATCATTCTGACGTCAGGACTTCAAGACATTCTTTGCATTAGGAGTTAGAATGTAGCACTATGCACACAGTTTCCAAAGAGGTAGAATATTTAAAGAAACTTCCATGGGTACATCCATTCAGGTACATACAGATGGCAGTTGTCATCTGTACAATAATGGCTGCCTTCAGGCTTGGTTTGCCTTTTAGGTCAACGGTTGTACTGTGAGAAAGCAGGTTGATGAAAAGCAGGTATGAACAGGTTGATGAAAAGGCATTCTCCCACCCACGATTACAGTTTTTCGCAACAAGCTTATAAATTTCACCTCGAAGTAGCAAGTGTGAAAGTAATTTCGTATGCTGTAACATAACATATTTTCCAACACAAGTCAATTGTTCTTCTGCCAAAAAATTCACGCAATGAGGTAAAAGTAACAGCATGGCTTTTTAAAATGTGAAAGTATGCACCGTTACAAAGATTATGGGAATAAAAGCCTGTAACTGCTTCATGAAATTCCCATACTAAGAAAACTGGTCTGCAATGCAGTATCGGGTCATCAGGGTCAATCAAGGTTCTGAATAGCCTCTAAATCTGACCATTGAGCCACAACACTTTAAAACGGGCGCAAGATTTTAAACGTTACATGTACTGCTGCATTTTCATCCTATATGCCCTTTAGTCCACGTGTGCCCTGTTCTCAAGTCGGATATGTGAAAAAGTGTTAAATGAAGAAGCATACACAACTCGTACCTTCCTTGCTTGGAGGCTCGAAAGTCAACAAATGCTAGTTTTTTCAGTGTCTTGTTCTTGCCCAGGGAAGAGCACAGTGCAAAGATTCCTCCAAGGGGCAGCTGCTCACTTGAAAGTTGAATCTGTTCCAATGTTGTATTTACCAGGAGTACAGCTGCCAACAGTTTCATGCTGATGTCAGAAATGGTGCTGTTGCCAATGTGCAGGCTGCGGAGGCTAGTGTTATGCCACAGAGCAGATGCCAATGCTCGTCCAGAGGATTCTTTGATGCAGCAGTGCATAAGCCGCAGTTCCTTAAGGGTTCTGTTGACTTGGAGCGCAGCAAATAAGGGCTCGGGCGAGCAGCTCATTTGCACAACGTGCACGTAAAGCTCTGCCAATGAAGTGTTGACTTTGATAGTTTCGGCTATGGTGGTCACCTGCTGCTTCTTTGCGATCGGGTAAATACTGAGCTTCTTCAGTGCGCTTGTCTTGCGTATGAGTTGCGCCACCGAATCCACGCTCGGGACACGGTCGCCCCAATCGAAATAAGGGCACAGAGTCAGCGACTCACAGTTGACGAGACAGCGCAGCGCGTAGTCAACATTTTTTGGTAGTATCGCTTTCGTGATCTGCACTGCTTTCAGGGTGCTGGCGTTGCGTCGCAGAAGGGACTCCAGTTCTGCTGCGAACCTGAATTCGATTTTTGGGGAGCCGACTTTGAGCTTCTCGAGACCGGTGACGGCGTCGAGGCCTTCGAATGTGTGCAAGTAAGGTGTTTGCTCTTGCTGATGCATAGAAAAGGAGAAGTCCGCCAGCTCGATTTTCAGACAGCGGAAATAGCGGTCGGGTTCGCATCCAAGTGGCGGGCGCATGCAAATAGGGAAAGAAATTGCACTTTCTGCATCGTAGCTGGAGTGCTTATAAGAAAGCACACTCAACTCGTCGATGCATTGATGGTGCTCAAGAAGCCACGAAATCAGGAACGATGCCTCGCTGGCGACAACCTTATCAGGCTTGTCTAGGTCGGTCTTTGAGTGCGCCAACGTCTGCGCGCGAATACTGCCTGGCTGGGCCTCGACAAGCTCGAATGCGAGTCCTTGAAGAACTCGGTTCCACGAAGTCAG
Organism: Dermacentor andersoni; assembly: GCF_023375885.2. Taxonomy (NCBI): domain Eukaryota; kingdom Metazoa; phylum Arthropoda; class Arachnida; order Ixodida; family Ixodidae; genus Dermacentor; species Dermacentor andersoni. The sequence goes on along the minus strand of NC_092818.1, from coordinate 161,161,489 downwards.
CTCGCCGATCAACCAGCACCTTTCCCCTGGTCCCGCCGAAGAACAAGCACGTTCGAAATCCAGGTGATCCTTCCAGGTGTCGGTGCTGACAGCGCGCTCGAGGCCAAGCTTGTACTCCTTGCTGTCGCTTGAACCGCCGGTTTCGCCGGCCGAAATTCTGTTGCTGGCTGCATTGTACTTAGGCAAGGGCACTGAGCGGGTGAGGTCACAACTTTCTCCCGGTGCCTTCGAAGCTTCCATCGTCGTCTGACAGAGCCCTGTCGTTGGCACGTGGTCGGCAGCTTTGAACGGCCGCAAATCTTTGTTCAGCTGATTTACGAACAATATGCTGGCGATGGCGCGCAGTCATAAAACACATGCTCAAGACATAAGAGTTAAACGGACGATTCCAGCGGAATCAATCTCTCCAAATCCAGGTCAAACTTGAGGCTGCTTACAGTTCCGCAGAAGCTTTCAAGAAATGGCGCCAGAAATCGCAAAAACTGGCAAGAACGGGCCACCGAGTGGCAATCACTAGAACTGGGCGGCGCTGCAGTCGATGCGCGTCGTCACGTTAAGCGGAACCGGCTTATCTCTGTGGGACCGGCCAATACCAACCTAGACTTGTAACGTTGGTCAATGACTTCAGGTGGGTTTCATCATAGAGTTTCTCACTATAATATGGTGTGAAACTCTATGGGTTTCACTCATGGAGGAAGGAAAACTGAGGAGGGGCCCTGACGTCACTCTTTGTGAAACTAAGTGAAGCCGGAAGTTGGCGTTGCCCCACCATGATGTCGGGTCTGTTCTCCTCTCTTATTTACATTTATCGCGAAACCATGCCGCGCCAGCCGCGCTGCGCGCAACCGGGCTGCTCGGACGCGCGCGCTCCTCAGCAATACTTAACAAAAGGATATAATCGCAAAGTCTCATTGCATTACCGTTGCCAAAGTCATGTGGAAAGAAGTTCATAATGGATTTCGGAAATTGGGCCGTGAGGTCGAGTCGGCTGCGTTTATGAAAATAAACATGCTTTATAAGGCCAGCCAATTGAACTGTTCTCATCAGCCGCAGATACCGGCCGCTGCCCAGTTCTTGCGTGTTCTTAAAGAAGGTCACCTTTACCGCTGCCTTCTACTTGCTTTTCTCTGCTTGGGCTTCCTGGGGCTCTCAGACAGACTTGCGAGCTAGACGTCTGGCGATACGAAAAAAATATATATATTTACGCATTCTCACTGCACTGCAGGAATGCACTGAAGACACGTACGACACGTACCGACCCATTTGGAGTTTATGAGCACAAAACGTATATCTCGCTGTAGCTTGAGGAATCATCATGCTTTATTGAACAAATTTCGGGTGGCCGCGCATCACTGCGACAGCGCGCCGGCGAAGTGGCAGAATGTCATTTCCGACTCCGCGTTTATGTTCATTGACTGCGGCCTGAGGTGCCTTCTTCCCACGGTAAGTGAAGCTTCACGGAACCAACGTTTTGCGATAGCCAGCGCACGGTGCAGAACAGTACGCGCTTAGAACCGGCCTACGTGCGACCATGGAACGGCCATTTGGTGTGTTCGCAGGCGTACGTTCTGTGGAGCCTTCCTCAATCTTGCAGTGCATCCGCTAACCTTCTCTTCCCTGCGCATCTCGCGCGCACAGATAAGATACGCCTGCGGTAGGGAAGGTTCGTTCCTTAAAGGGCCCCTCACCAGGCCCCATAGCAAATTTCGTTTGTATACGCTGGAAGTTGTTACGTGTCCTCTAGGGAATGCTCTGCCTCAAAAGTGTTTCCAATCGCCTGATTAATAGCCAAGATATAAATATTTCAATGCCGCGAACCCATGATTTCACAAGGCGAACTCCACTGCATAGCGAACACTCTCCACTCGCTCCGTCTAGCCTCCGCAAGCGAAATTCCTTCCCTGCTTTCTCACATACCGGACTTCGAGGTCATGGGCCCCGCGCCTTCATTTTTTTCTCCTCGTTTTTTTTTTTTTTTTTTTGCGTTGCTGCGTTTTTTGCTGGCGGCGTTGTGCGCGAACTGCTGTGATGTCTCGTTTCGCGCAGCGCACGATTTTGCGCGCTGAGCACAAGGACACATGACTAGAGAAATTCAGTGCTACACAAATACTGAGGCAGAAGAAGCGGATCGCAGAGCATGATCCCGCGCTGGAACACCGTAGAAAATGGCATAGTTTCGGTACCTGCGCACGTGAATTCGCGACCGTGGGAACAAGTAGACGAAGCGGAAGTACATCGGTGCGAAGTAAAAAAAAAAAAAAAAAAAACACGCGGACATTCCGTTTGTGTGTTTTATTATTTCTCTAAACTTCAATTCGTCAATTCAAGCAAAGATCACACAAATAACAGACATTACCTTGAATAATTATCGAAGTCACGTGTCACCACGCGCGACGTCACACTGCGGACCCGACTACCTAGGCGTAGGGACGCGACTACGTCACTGTCCGGCTTGGAGTGCGTTCGCTGCGAGAGAAAGGAAAAACGGCGTTCGGATAGAAATTTCAGACCTTTCCGCGGCGCGTAGCAATGTAATTCTTTGTAAACACGATCGTTAGTGCGCATTGTGTGATCTGCGCTTGTCAGCTCAAAATGGCCAGACCACTTCTTTCCCATCTTCCCGGATGAAGCGTCGACTGGCAGGCGCCTTCCCCCCCCCCCCCCCCCCCCGCCCCATGGTGTTGAGGGCAGCAAAATGCACATATTCTGCGTAACGTTCTATCAGCACGTGTATTGTGGTACACCTGGGCAAGTGTCTATGAACCTCGAACGCGCTCTGCTTAAAAGACATTGTGCTGTCGCGAGTAGTGCGAGAAACAATTAAGCAACAGTGAAGCAGCATCTGTTTTAATCTGCACACACGCAATTGTTGTTACTGAACACGATTCTTCTAAAATATGCATTCTTGCATAACGTACGTTCTACGCGCCGCAAATGCACCATGCGCTGTCAAAAGCAGGAATCTAAAGCGAAGACATATCTGAGAGAAGCCATGGTGAACATTAAAAAATTAAGCAGTCGCACAGTGCCACACCCAAGGCCACAATGCCACTAAATGGTATCTTCGACTGTCGCCTCCATCCCCCGAAGCAGAGTCGTGCAGATCCAGCGTTCCCCGAGCTCAGAGGCAGGGCACAAGCGCACAAGCCGAAGGTCTGACTCGCTCTCGGAGGAGAAAATGGCAGATGCGAAACCACATGACTAGCCAACGTCCTAATGCTTCGCCGATCCAAAGCTCAAAACCGGCGGACGCGCCGGGGGGACGGGCGTTTATCGAGACGCCAGCATGCAGTGGCCTAGGTTAACTGTCGAGGTTACGGTGGACCGTCGCCAACAGCTGCAACGCTGCGCTTTGATGAGGTTGCGGGAAAAGCTTCAATCTCGACGACTGCTCCCACATATATAGTGAGAAACTCTATGGCTCCGACGACAGGGCTCGGAGCGCCTCAGAGCGCTCGAAGGTGGAGAAGAGCGATCGAGAAGAACCAGCCGAACGCAGGGCGCGCACCCTCTTTCAACCAGCTGAAGACAACACCGCTCGCGAGAGCGCTCTAGAGCGCTCAGAAACGACCAGCCGAAGATGCCATAACTCTGCGATTGTGTCTATCAAGTAAATTCTCTAGATTAAAGTGTCTAGGGACTTTACTGTCAAGAAAAACAGGTTGAGGCAAAGAGGAGGGGGTTGGAGTATTCTGAAACACGACTGGCTAAAAAAGGGCTCGAGGTCAGCTTTCCACGAGTACGTGTCGCCAGTTTCAAGTCATGAAATAGCGTTGGTCTATGTGTTGCTCTATATTATTATTATTATTATTATTATTATTATTATTATTATTATTATTATTATTATTATTATTATTATTATTATTATTATTATTATTATTTCGTTTACTTTCCGTGGAGCGGTTCGCACGTAGCTCATGGAATTTACAGTGGTGTTTGTGATCAAGTGCAAATCATTGGAAGTTTTATTTAAGTAATTAAAGCAATTTTGAAGCCCTTTCAGACCGGCTTCTAATGAAGAGTTTGTGCAGCTAATTAACACACTCTACATAAAAACGTTGTCGGGTTTTTCTTCTTTCCTGCGATTCTTCACGAGGTGCCCTTCTTCAGGGAGAAAGTCCACGCGGCTACATCGTCACATGACTTCATGTTTCTTTTTATGAGCGAGAAAGGAATCCGAAGAGGCTCGATTTTTCTTTAGTCACAACCACACGCAGTAGCAGACAATGAAGCCATAGAAAGCATAAGGTAATATCATTCTTATCTTTCACTGAAATGCATAAATAATGAGGTAGAGGGAAAGAAAAGTTGATAGCATAGCTTGTCGCATGTGGCGACTGAACCAACAACTTCCGCATTATTTCTGTCTGTCTGCTTCTGCTCACCGTCGTTTCTGAAGCAAGCTGGCCCAGCAACGCTTCGAACATCAAAGAGGAACGGCGACCACAGCGTTATAGTGCGCAATATGCAACAAAAAGACTAAATCCTCCTACTATAAAAGTTCTGGGTCGGTTTGTTGTTCTTTTCGACCGATTCATCCGTGTTGCAAATTCACAAGTTGATGGACTCAACCTGTAGTAATTACGACACGTACGGTTGAGCCGACCACACTACACTACGCCCTCTATATGGACTTGTTCTGACTTATCCACGCTGCGGAACATATGTCTTTCTGGGATGCAGCCCTGTCGTTATATTAAAGGAGTATTCTTATCTAATGAATTCACACGGGTTTGGCGTACCTGAGTATCTTGTAACCACTCCCAGAAAGAAAACTGTTCTTTCGAGTCTCCAGAGCGTCGTAGCGAGTTGCAAAAGGTATCAAAATGTAGGTCTCAACATGAAAAGAAGCGAAAATTAGTACCAGAATAGGCAACATTAACGGTACGGGTGTAATTAGCGCCAGCATAGTAAAATATTAAACACATTGCACTAGACTCCTGTAAAGGTTGCACCACCACAGATATAGACATACTGAGGCAAAGCCGCAGTATGTCTATATCTATACGGCGCACTCTTGGGATATGGAATGAGTTCGCTTGGCAGGGCTCGCGCGAGGCGATGATGTCTGGAAGGCGGCTTCGTTGGTGCTCACAAGAAGTGAGAATCAGTTCGCCGATTACGTAAAATTATTTTTTCCCGCGTAATTAAGCCAATATAGCCGAAAATTAACCACGTTGTACCTTAGACTGCACTAACTTCGGAATCGTACCTGGTGCGGTGGTTGAAGGCCAATGCATCTACCGTGTCGCCTAATGCGCTTTTCTTGGAAACCCAGGGGAACTCGCTCATCCGTCTTGCCCAATAATTCGAGTGCTAAAAGGACTCAGTTTTCGGCATATCACAGTAGGCGTCAAAGGTGTCTGGTATCACGAGACCGGCAGATGAGGTGTCGGTGACGTGAATGGCCTGCTTTCTTTCCCACGTCCGAAGCCGCGCTTCATTTGCCGCGCGTTTTGAATTCGTCGCATTTTTTAAAACGCAGCGTAATTAATTATTTTTGCACTCTTGAGGAATTGGGTCTTCACAGCGTAATTACTGGGTCGACAACGAAGAAATCAAATTAAAACAAACAATTTAACTCTGGTGTTTTACGTGCTAAGACCACGATCTGATTATGAAGCATGCCGCAGTGTGGACACCAGATTAATTTTGACCCCCAGACCTTCTTCAGCGTGTACCGAAAACGCGGTACACGAGCGTTTTGACATTCCGCCCCCTATCAGAACGCGGGGCTACTTATCAAATATATTTAAATTAGGGACGTCACACTGACCTACAGGTTCTGCAGCTTCGGCGCAAAATTAAAAAAGTGAAACTTCACCCTGATTTTCTTTCTTCCTGACTTCAGAACCATGGTGGCTCATCAATAAGACTCACTGCACCAATAAAGCTTTTCTCTTTTGTATTTCTTTTGCTTATCAACCTATTACCACTAATTCAATGAAAATAGAGTTTTGACCGAATACTATCAGTTTGAACTGATTCGGTGTTTCTCTCTAGTGTCCCTTAAGTAACTGGATCCTTCCAAGAGCATCTGCATGCGCACCATGCATTCGCGGACAGCTTTATATCATAGAGCGCGCGCAAGTAAGAGCGCTCCTGAAAATATTCCCGCGTTATCATCGACTTTATCTTGAGTTGGTGATAAGAAAACAACCACAACTTATTTACGACAGCAGCGTAACACAGAATGCACCACTCAGTGTTAAAAAAAACGACTTATTTCACTGCTTTTCTCTTCCGCGCTTGGGCACATGCGAAACCGTCGCACGCGGACATGTTCAGAAGCTCCTTGCCCTGCATTGCCTAGTCCGCGAATATAGTAAAGCAATAGAGGCATGCAACGGGAAGCACCACAAGGGTTGCCTTTAATTCATTTTATTGTGATTGCAATTATATGGACACTCCGGGCGCATTTTTTTCCTCCGCCGTCGCCGTGATGTTCCGCATAAAGTCCAAGGGCGATAACACCGTCGCCGCGCGCGTCTGTGTGTGCGAGTGAAATCTTGCGAGGGTGAGACGACTATCGCGGCTCAATCCAACACTCAATCTCGTGCGCTCAAGGAAGGAAAGCGAGGAGGAAACCCGCCGTCTTCCATCGCGCGCACGGGACCGGGGGGAGGGGAGGCATGGGGGCGTTGTACTTCGGCAGCAACGCGGTCGCGCTGGCTTTATCTTGAAAGTAATCTGCTTTGGGGCCGCATTCTAGGTGGGCCGACGGTTCGTAGCTTTGCGCGGGCTGTGTTCTCGCGGCCCAATTTGCGTTGAAGCGATAGATAGCACGAAGGTCACTTCGCTCGCTGCTGCTGCCGCGCTTCCTCACGCCACCGTTTTGACAGCGAGTGTCCGCGGTCATAGAGTGTGGTGTGTGCATGTTTGCCTGTGCGCGCTAGCGCCATGCTCGTTAATTTAGTTAGTAAGCGAGTGTTTACGAGTTTATACGGTCGATATACCATGATAACGCGGCTGGAGCGGTGGTCGGATCGCTGATGAAGCATGAAAAGGAATAAAATATGTACTGGGTGACCTTGCGAAGACTGCCAATTTTTGTTTAATCGCCTTTGACAGACAGCACAATTCTATTCGTTGAGCTGCATTACTCGAATAGACGGTTATTACTTGAACAAGAAATCAAAATGCAATATAGAAGAATACACTAAAATTTACTGATTAAATTTCTGTGCGCCGGCCGCGAAAGCGTGCTTGGTATATTACCCTAGGACAGCGCAGCAACGCAGCCTGCAACAGAGCCGGGAACTTGCTCTGAAACGTAATTATAAAGAATTATAGAATGGAACTTACCTTGCGTATACATCACTGGGATAAACGACTACTTAGTTGCGCGTTTATCTCGGGCAACAATTCACTATTTTTGTTTCACACGCCGCCTTCAACCGGCCAGCTCAATTTTGGAAGCCACCTAGGAGGACTCACTATTGGCAACTCCAGAATTTGTTACTTCCGCTGGCAACACTGTCCAAATAAACAAAGATGGCTACGACGTTCACGTACGTTGGTTTTTTCCATAGTTTTTTCACTTCGTGCTGCGCTCACGCGTTTCTCTTTCGTGGGGTCGAATCGAGGTGTCTCGTAGAAGCCGAAAGGGTCCTTGCTGCCGGTTACCTCATTTTGATCGGTCTCAAGGATTTCACCGACGAAACCGCGGAAATTGTTGCGCTGTGCGTGCCAACATCCGGCATGTCCAGCGAGCCGCATCAGTATTTTTTTTTTCTTTTTTTGAAGACAAAGAGACTTTCAAGCGAGCCGGAGGTTTAGGAAAGGAAGGTTGTTTTTGTTCGTATAGCGGGCTTCTGAAAGGTGCAAGCACTTGTTCTCGGCGTTGCTCCACTAGTACGATTACGATACTCGTCTGTTTTCAACCTTCATAGGCAACTCCGCACTGCGACTCGTGTTGTAGTATATCACATATGGCAACTCACATTACACAGGGTGATAAACAAGAAGAAAGGGGGTTCGTTGGTTTCTCATAATTATACAGGGTGATCATTTGTAAGTTTTATGGAATATTTAAAACTCGCCTGCGGCAGATAGCACAATTTTTGTCCTTGAACTGGGTCATTTGAAGAGGGGGACATTACTCGCACAAAAAAATAGAAACGTGTACATTATAAACTAATTAACAAAAATCACTAAGTAATTCTTAATAATTACTTTGCAGCACATATTGTGAATTGCAGCCATTGAGCTTGCAAGACGTATACACTTGAAATAAATTTCCAGGATGAGACCACTTTCGAGATATTTCCCAAAGTGCGGAACGAAATACATGGGCGTTCCAGTTACTTTCGTGATTCGATGCATAAAAGAGCTTTTTTTTCCCCAAGAAAGTTCAAGTATCGATTTATACGACAAATTGCAAACGCACGGATCAAACTCCGCTTCTTAAGCACGTTTTATATACCTAAATAGGAGGTTAACTACACAATAACACACCTCAAATTTATTGGTGAAAATTCATGGGACACATCGGTACGATCAATGCTACAGCTTTATAATGATTTGTTCCTGGATTTTCCAAGATGCAGCCTCCCTCTGATGGTCAACACTTGCAAAAGAAACCTGCGTGGCCCTCCATGCAGCCCTTAATTTCAGTATTGAGAAACCACCCCATCCGTGGTTAATCTTAATTTTGTGATTCCAAGGCAGCCCTCCAGAGTTTACTTTCCGTTCTACGTCACGGATCACGTGAGCAGCTCGTCGCAGAGATCAGACAAGTCCACCATCTGTGGAGTAATTGACGAAAGAACAAGAGAAAATATATTTCGGTGGTTGCCTACAGTCACTGCGGCTTCCATGGAAATGATCAAGGAGACGCAGCTGCCCCATCTGCCCATGTGTCAGCTATAGGGCTATAGTGTTCCCATCCTTCTTTAGAGATCTGAAGCAGCGAAAAAGAAACTTCGCGCGCTGGCGCGTCACCTATTGGATTGGTGGAATGCATCTGAATTTACAGGCGCACGCCTTAATATCTTCTACCTTAATTTACAAATTCGTATTTCGTGCGGCCTCTGACGATCGACGTGACCTACCTGGCCCGTTTATGGCTTGGAGTAACGTTTTAAAATGTACTGCTTTATCAGTGAATTTTCAGTGCGGCTGCAGTTAAACAATCGCGTTCCTTACTTGCGAATGTCCTCACTTCAACCAGCAAAAAGCAACGCTCTCAGCCACGCTAGATTAGCTGGACCAAGTGCCCATTTACAGAAGAAAAAAAATTCTCGGGCACTGACCTGCACTGTCATTAGCGCGAGCCGCTATAAATGTGCTGCTGTGTTTCCTGAGACGCTCCAAATTGTGCGACAAATTGTGACTATGCACTGTGTGACGCTTTATTGTGGGCGAGGACTTACGGAGTCGCCATCTGTCGGAAGCGCCTCCGTTACGTAGTATGAGGGATAACGCGGCGCGCTCCTCATAGGTTTGGCTTACGGCGCTCAATAAAAACACCACCTGGTGATTTCTGTAAGTACTCTCAAAATGCGGGAAGTTTTTCTACTGTGAAAACAATAATATTGGGCAAACTTTAAGTACAGAATCGTTTACAGACGCTATCTCTTTATCGAATACGTAGTGAACGCCACAGCGCACGGGCGCCGCAATGGAGTCTCCCGAACCGGCTTCTTGCGTGAAAGGTAGGCAAACAGTGAGAGCAAACTATGTGAAATATGTCTTTAATTATAGTGGGCTGTCTGTATAACCGAATGGAGCATAACAGAATGCAGCCTCAAATCAGCGATCGCACGGGTTCCCAGCGACCGACTGCGCGTCTTCATTCATGTCCGCGCACAATGTTCTGCTTTCGCTGCGTGCCGTGAGCTTTAGGGCGCAGAATATGAGCATTTGACAGCACACAAGCAATCATTGGTGCGTGGACGCTATCAGAGCTGTTCAAAAATAATTTCGTTAAAGAGACTTCGATGCCTACAGCGACTGTGATGTGCCGTCGCGACGATTTAATCTCTTGTTGTTGTTGTTTTTTTTTCTAAATTCTTGGACTTTTCAGTATTATTTCTCAAGTGACGTCGCACTATGTGTTTATCGTTCTCCACAGCGTGCGATTTCCCGTTGCTTCTTTTTCGTAATCCAGTACATTACTTCATAACACAAACATGACCATGTACCATGACCTTTTTTAATGTGCTTCTTGCTACTCCCTTTCAATTCCAATGAAGTTGCCAGAATCTAGCATCAACAAGTTCATCGACCAAATAAAGCGTCATGACATTAGCCGGGCAGCGGGCGCGAACGAGCGCCTCAGTGCGCGTTTTGTGCTACTCACCGAACATCGCAGTCTCGACGCCGTAGCAGGAGTCTTCCTCGCGTCTGTGCTTGCTGCATGCCCGAGTTGTAGCCGATGGCTGTTTGCCGGTTCTAAGTTTCGCGAGCCAAGCTTCAAGCAGCTTGTTGTCCTACGGCTGCGTGTGAATAAGGCTGACACCAGGCTCTGTTACGCACGTCCGGCACTGCGGTACCGAGCAGTAGCTTACTATGCTGCACACCTCCAAAAACAGCAACTACCTATTATAGTGCTTTCAAATGCTGCCAAGCAGATACCCAAGGCGGTAAAACCTCACCACTTAATCACACCACAGCGCAGGTGGGACTTTAAACTTTCGTTTTCAGTTCTCTTCGGTGCTTCCGAAGCAGCCGGCGCGGCCGCTGTGTCCACGTGATCCCTCATGCCACGTACGTCACGCTGATGGTGACGCCAGCTTTTCCAGTGATCAAGCTCGCCCCCAATATCTCAGTGGGACAAGGACATTCTATGTGAATACGTGACGCCTTCACAGACAGTATGACATACCGTTCTACATTGTCCATTCTCTCCTTTGTTTGCTATCTAAACACGGTGTGTCGTAGAGTTCTCTCGGGGCGATGCGAAACATAACTGACAAGGGTGAAATGCAAGTCAAACGCCTTTATGACGAATTGCTTGGGACCTCCAAAATACTTCGTTATACAGGTCACTTCGTTGTAAAGGTGGCGCACTGTGCCGTTCACAATATATAGACAGACAGACAAGAAACTTTAATTGGTCCTAAGGGACTACGTTGTCGTAGTCGCGGGCCGCACCCGCGCCGGGGGCGGAAGACCGTGATCTTCAGCCCTGTCGCAGGCCCTTTGGACAACCCGAAGCTGGACTTGAAGGTCGTCACTCTTGACGGCTTCATCCCAGTCTTCTTGCCTGTTGAAAGGCGAGTGGCGCAACGCAGAACATTGCCACAGCATGTGATTCAAGGTGGACCGTTCCTCGCCACAGTCTGGGCAGCGGGGATCCACACCCGGAGTGCAGTGACTCAGCTTTGAGCGAGACGGAAAGGAGCCCGTCTGCAGCATTCTCAGCACCGACGACTGGGGTCTGAGCTTCGGATAGTGAGCAGTTATCTCGTGGAAAGTAAGCAGCGGGTCCGTGGTTCGGTCGATCCCCTGCGAAGCCGGGCCCCTCGGACCGGCGCGGTTGATGAGACCTCGCGCCTGGTCGTGGGCCAGCTCATTCGGGTTGATCGAGCCTGGGGAGACGTTCCGGCCCATGTGAGCCGGGAACCAAGTGATGACGTGACGTGCCGTGCCTGTCTTGCGGGTCCTCAGCACTGCCGCAGCCTCGGCCGAGACCGAGCCGGCGAGAAAGGCCATCGCCGCCGACCTGGAGTCCGTGAAAATCCGCGTGCGCCCGGGTTCGCACAGAGCCAGCGCCACTGCGACTTGCTTTGCGACGGACGCCGTCGAGCGTTGGACTGATGCCGCATTCAGGATCTTGCCCTGGGGGTCAACCACCGTGGCCACGTAGGAGTTTGATCCGGGATACCGCGCCGCGTCGACAAAGGACGCGAGCTCTGGGTTCTGCAGGGCAGTCTTGATGAGTGCTCGGGCTCTGGCTGCGCGCCGGGCCTCGTTGTGTTGTGGATGAACGTTCTATCTATAGCAGCTAGCATAAGCACGTTAACAGAAACCCTTTATTTAACACGAATTTAAGAGAGATGTTGCGATGCAGGTCGTTAATTTTTTGTGTGCGCACTTCATCTGACAGAATGTGTGATTGAAGTCAACTTCATTGCAGCGAGGTTCACAGTATGGAGCTACGCAAAGTAAGGCGTTGTTGTTGTTGTTAAAGCGTTTATTAAAATAATCATGAAAAGTTTCCGCCCCCAGGAAGTGAATCCATCAGGGCTAGGGGAGGGACGAAGGGGAAGATCAGTTCGGATATTATCGACCATTTTTTAGTCCTGTAGAACTGTAGAAGTGGGAGTAATTACTGGAATATGAGGCACCGCCTGTCGGGGGGACCAGCGGGAAGGCGCCAGGCGTTCAAATCCTGAGGCCTCAGAGTATAGCGGGAGTGTGGCTATCGCTCTTCTACGCTGCTCGGCGAGAGCCATGGAATAAAGAACCAAGAGAGCCGAGCAACCCCAGAGTATATGCAGTATATGTCGCTGAGATCGCCCAGTGCCGCTATCGCCTCCCTTGCAGTCAATATTCTTGGTTCGTTTACAGCATATTCTTCACTGTTGACTTTGTTGATATTCCTCATATACATTGTTTAATTGCTCCGCGAAAATTCAAGAGGAAAGGGGGGCGTTAGAGTTTGAGCTGCCGAGCTCCCCACCATGTTGTTGTTGTTGTTGTTGTTGTTGTTATTATTATTATTATTATTATTATTATTATTATTATTATTATTATTATTATTATTAAAGAAATAGAGTTGTTGCGCTTTTGCGTGGAGCCAAACGCTGTTACTTTTTTTTAAAATAAATTCCAACAATCTTCCAATAATGTCAGCAAAACTTGGTCTTTGGTAAATTATCTCAGAAGAGTGAGTTCCAGTAAACGGTCAGCTTTCGGTGCTTTTGGGCAACCTCCCAAAGCAGTAGCTGATGCTTTCAATAAGCACTTTGTTAGAGCATCCCAAAGAGCTGTCTCTCCATCCACAAACACTCGGTCGTTAGGGCAATCCTTATCTGCGTCAGCTTTTCTTCCGATAATTTTGAAGGGTGATCAGGAAAAAATTATTTACAGTTTCCGTCCTAACAAGCCCACTGGATATGATGGAATATCTTTACACACCATCAGAAGGAACTTCAATGCGCTGTCAGATAGTAACTTGCATATACTGAATGGTTATTTGGAAGGCGCCGAAATTCCAGAATGCCTAAAAACTGCAGTGGTTTTACCGCTACACAAGTCAGGGAAGAAAGATAGTATTGAAAACTATCGGCCAATTTCTATATTGCCGGTTATTGCTTACGTCTTAGAAAAATTTCTTTTCCACACTATGTTTTCTTTTCTTAACAAAGTTTCCATCCTGACTGATCGACAGTTTAGCTTTGTTTCAAAGCGCGGTACCGTGGCACTGCTTGAGGAATTTTTAGATGAACTGTTCTCGGCATTCGATCAGAATCTTTTCACGTGTGCGCTGTACTTAGATGTAGCGAAAGCGTTTCAATCCCTGATTCATAAAATCTTGTTAAGTAAACTGCATTTTTGGGGATTTCGTGGGCATTTTTGTATCATTATCGACAATTACGTGAGCAACAGATTTCAAGTGGTCGCTACCAATGATAAGGGTACTTTAGTTCTAATTAAGCTGTCGTTGAAAGCTGGAGTTCCTCAGGGGTCCATTTTATCGCCATTGTTGTTTAATATATTTATTAATGACTTTCCTTTGGCAATTTCCAAATGCTCCGTGTTCCAGTATGCGGACGACACGGTGTTAGTCAGTCAAGAACTTTATTGAGGTCCTGAGGAGTTTTAAGCCGTTTGAGATCCCAAGGGGGGAACTCCTCGGGCCGAAACCGTAGGCGACGCCCAAGTCGGGACGGGAACGTGGTAACACTCCGCCAGCTGACAAAACATCTTTCTTACAGAATGTCCACTGAAATGTTGCAAAATGACGTGTACAAGGCAACGCTTGGTTCACTAATAATAGAATTGTTGTTAATACCCAAAAAACACAACTTGCAATGTTTGTTTCGCTCTCCAATCAAGACTACTTTAACTAACATGACTCTCTATTTAGATGAGTCAGACTGTATGTCTTGTAAATGTGTGCCTATCCCATACGTGGACTGTGTAAAATATCTCGGAATCTATTTCGATAGTAACTTATCGTGGCAACATCACCTATCACTTGTTTGTTCTAGACTGAGGTCAGCAGCTTGGCTGTTGTTTAATATCAAAAGTTTCGCACCCTTGTCTGTAAAAAAGATTATTGTACATGCACTGCGTTACAGTGCGTTGAGATACGGTATTACAGTCTTCGGCTTCTGTTCGGATCGTTGGAGAAGCAGGGTAGACAGGATTATAAAAAAATAGTCTTAAACATGTTGCCTACAATTCAACATTAAGATATTGCCTACGAGAGTAATTACAGCTGCAAATATCTTCCGTGAACTTGTTGGTCTACCGAATTTTGATTCATTGCTTATAGAAACAGTTATCGTCAAGCATTTTTGGAATTCCGCATTCAAACAAAAAGTTCCTCGTTCAGCCACAAGGTATGGTGCCGCCAGACGCCGGACATATTTAACAAATTACCAGATGAAATTTTTAATGCGACATCGAAAAGCACGCTGAAAGAAATATTAAATCAGCGATGGTGAAATTAACCTCCCGAACTTTTCTTGCGCCATAATATTTACTTCAACTTCATTCGTTTTAACTAATGTAAACAAATGTTATCTAGTTCTTCTCCATTTTTTCATTCATTTTATTTATTCTCCATGTCTCATCAATTTATGTTTTTTTTTTCTTTTTCGCCATGTGTATCATATTCATAGGCACGGTCCTACAAGCCAACTGATGCCTAGACCGGTCTGCTTATGTTGTTTTGTGTTTGTGATGGCAATTATTGTTATTATTATTATTATTATTATTATTATTATTATTATTATTATTATTATTATTATTATTATTATTATTATTATTATTATTATTATTGTGGTTGTTGTTGTTTTATCTAGTCGACACTCATGGTATTGCGTTACATTTCGTCTATAGCGCTGTGTTTTCGTCTCCTCTGTTGTCCCGCGTGCTCTTTTGCGATTTGCTTCAGTTTTAATTCGTTGCGACAAACCATGAAGCATGGCCTTCGAGATTCGCTAACCGAAGTACCCCGTTAAAGATTCTTTAAGGCCCCTTTCATTCCTAATATTAATGCATATATTTAGTATTTAAGATAGAATAGATTACTGTGTGTATTAGAGGCGTCCGTGCCTGAGTAAATACAATAGTAAATCGATTATAAATAGATAATGTCGAAAACATGGTGGCCATGATGTGTGTTTTTTTTTTTGGGGGGGGGGGGTGAGGGGTCTACTTGTTGCTCGTAAAAGCAAAGCCTTTGAGATTTGCACCCGTAAGTCCAATGGAGCAGTCATATGGTGTAGCAGTCAGCGACCCAATATTGCAAATCGCACCGCTGAGCGACAGCTTGCTTGAATAATCAGCCTCGAAGGCTACTTTTTATTTATTTATTTTTATTCATGGCGGGTGGCGATAGTTATATGTGGGAAGGAAAATTCCCTGATCCCTAGCTCCTTCTGCTTCCTTTATTTAAGTACAGTGATTTAGGGGGCACTATTGCCAGCGTCGTTTTCACCGTGGTGCAACCTGCAACCTTTGTGCTTGGCTTTCACGTGTTGGCGTTGGACGCCATTGCTGAAAAACTCGTAGAGGCGGCAGGAGGTCGATGGTTCAGTGAGCGTGGTCTTCCTTGACAGACGTCGTCCTTACTTCCATGTCAGGTTTCAACGCGTGAGCGCCGTTGCAGTGCTGACAAATCGTACGTCAAGAAGTGCACATGTGTGTGAAGTAGTCTAGTGGCACGACCACTTGTTGACAACTTTGTAAATGGCAACTAAGAGGAAGGATCCCTGCGACAATTTCGATGTCGCATTTATGCCGTTGGCTAAAAAATGTGCCGGCGAAGATGAAGCAGCGCCCGACTGTCGTAACAGCTCAAGTGATGCTAGTGTGGATCCGCCAGATTTCGAGAGACCCACTCTAGGGCAGCTAATGTATTACGATCGTCCTTGCTCTGCGAGAAGATCTGGACAAAGATGCTGGCTGAGCGTCGAAATGTGTCTATGGAACAGAGTACTGCACGACCTTGGTTTCGAACTTCTCGAGCACAAACCTGGCAAGGTTATTTTGCAGTCAATGCCCTACGCTGAGGCTTACAACAAACATTCCACTGTTTGTTTCGTCCAGTCTTCGTGCCTACTTACGCGGCTTCTTGAGCGCCACTGTTGCATTGACGAGCTTAAGCTGTTCTCTCGGAAGCTTCCCAGCAACGCCGACTACACTGACAATCCAAACAAAAAGTCCTACCCCGTTCGCTTGGCTGCCGCGTTGCGAGACGGCCCCATCCGCAACATTCGCAGGCTTAAGCTTGTGCTCTCCAATACCCCCGCAGAGAATCCCGACGAAGTGCCCAAGCGCCACGTATACGTATTCGAGGGCCTCAATGCTGTCGCCGGTCTGGAAGAGCTCGTGATCGATTGTCCTGAAATCAACTTCAAATTTTCATCAGAACTGGAAGCGCTGCTACGACGCAATGCCGGCACCCTCAAAAGAGTCAAGATCGTCCAAGCGACTCTACCAAGGAATGTGTACCATGCGTTACAATACCTCGTCAACTGTGAGTCGCTGACGTTTAACCCACCTTTAAATATTGACAGACGCCTCCCGACCACCGACCCCGTGGCACAACTTCTGTGGAAGACGAACACCCTGAAGAAACTCAGTGTTCGTTCTATCATAGATCGCGCTCAGCTTACCCCACTGGCGGAAGCCATCAACACCTGCACTTCTTTGACAGAGCTGACCGTGCAGTTCGCAAATACGAGCTGCTCAATGGGCGCTTTATTTTCTGCGCTTGGAAGCAACACTACCTTGAAGAAACTGCATGTTAAAGAAGGTGTTGTTACTCAAAGAAACGAACAAGCTCTGGCATTGGCACTGCAATACAACACCTGCCTTCGTACCTTGGAATTTGAGGATTGTGTGTTTCTTGAAAGCACCACAAACTGGGCAGGAGCATTGATGATAAACACCACGTTGGAAGAGCTTCATATGACTCTCAAGCTACGTGTGGCACTAGTACGACAACTCTGCGAGGCACTGGCTGTAAACAAGACTCTAAAAAGGCTGACTATTGCTAGCTTCGATGCTTGCATGCAAGTGAGGTATGTGCTTTACTTCTCTTCGCTTTTATTATTTCTTTAGAGTGATCAAATTTGTCATTTAGCACTGGGAGGTAATAACTTAATTGGACACGCAGAGGCAGGTATGAAGATGCAATAATGTGTTTAATTGTTATGTGCTTCACCGGTTCAGATACTGTGTAAACATGCACCCGCAATGTGTTCAGTTAAAGGGATACTAAAGAGCAACACCAAGTGCGCTTAGACTGATAAAATATTCTTTTGACATTCTGTTATCATTAATATTTTTTGGTAAGATGTCGATTACCAGGAAGGAAAATGAAGCCTAAACTTCAATTTATTGAATTTCGCAGCGAAAGCCCCACATGGATACATCGATTTAATGCTGCAGATGGCAAATTAATTTCCCATATTTGAGCTATTTTAGTGCAGCAAAAGGTTTTGAAACTTGTTAAGTTCAGTCTTAGGAGCCTTTAGAATATAGTCATCTCTACCAATAAGAAATTCATTTTGAAGAAGGTGTCAAAGATTTGTGATGTCACAGTGAGCTGGTGCAGGAACTTGAACGCAGCATTGGCCACCTGTCTTTCGTACTTGCTGTTTTCCTGTCTTGCCAAGCTTCCTCTTGTAGGAGTAACTTTTCTGGTACTGTAGCAGCATAATTTACTTATACAGCTAAACTTACTTTTCTCTTTGGTGTTCCTATACCACGGAATTTTTCTATGTCAGCTTGGGCATAGGGAATATGACATTGCAAATACATTTTTTTAACAAGTAAACAGGACTTTGCATTAGTGCTATAACTCGCATACGTAGGAGTTCAGTATCGAGTAGCAACCCGCCGTGGTTGCTCAGTGGCTATGGTGTTGGGCTGCTGAGCACGAGGTCACGGGATTGAATTCCGGCCACGGTGGCCGCATCTCGATGGGGGCGAAATGCGAAAACACCCGTGTACTTAGATGCACGTTAAAGAACTCCAGGTGGTCTAAATTTCCGGAGTCCTCCACTACGGCGTGCCTCATAATCAGAAAGTGGTTTTGGCACATAAAACCCCATAATTTTTTTTTAGTATCGAGTAGCATACTGAACACAAGGCATTAATGTATGTTTCTAGTTCCTTTTTAGTTTGAATTGTACAGCTTTAACAGCACATTGTGCGTGTTTTGTGCAAAGTGCACATTTCTGTATGCAAAGTTAAGTTTGTAAGCTTTTCCCTAGTGAAGGTGACTTCCCTCATGTGCATTCAAATGCAAGACGAGCAGTGAGGCGATTAGTGCTGTAAGATTACTAGTGGAGTATCATTGCTAGCCTTGCCCCCAGTTTGTATTTCTGGATTGGGCCATACAAGAATGTTTGGACAAAGCCTTCCTTCAATTCAGCTGTGTGCACTTAATGGTTCGAAAGCGAAAATCGGCTGTGACTATATCAAGAAATTCATGGAGGACATCCCAGCGCTCGCCCTCCAACTTCTCCAAACATTCCCCTGCATCTTTAAAGCACTATTTATAATAATTGCTGAGCAACGTAATATAATCTTCAGGGGTGTGTGAATATTTGAAAATTTCAAATAATGAATTGAATAATGTCTTATTCGATTTGGTCTTCAAATAGTTTGTAAATATGCAACCTTTCCTAATAGTTTTCAAATAGTTTTAATCCTCAAATGCGTGCTGAAACGTGAAATTGGAGCAAATGCATGATAAACATCACACCAGCAGCTATAGTAGACAAAAAACGTAAGAAGTTACATTCCTCAGGGTCAGACATTTCCTCCTAAACTGCTCATTTATTTTTAATGCCCCGTTTGGACTTCTAATAAACCACGGTTCATCACGTCCAACAGAAACTTCCGAACATTGTGAATACATAGAGTATGAACATCATTGTGTATTAATTGCGACAATGTCTTCTTTCTTTCTTTCTTTCTTTCTTTCTTTCTTTCTTTCTTTCTTTAAGGTATTCAGTTGGATTTGGGTCAGTTGTAGCACTGTTCGATTCATATTCGATTTGGTCTCAAAAATTATTTCTTGACCACCCCTCTTTGCTAGAACCTGAAATAGATAATAGTGGAAAGCTTGGCTGTACTTGCAAGCAACTTTCTGCGGCCATGAAGAGAAAGTTACGGGTATGAAGTGCACACAAGTAAGAGCACTCTTAACTTGTCCTGGTAGCATAGTGGCTCTGGCATTGCGTGGCTAAGCCTAAAGGTATAGGATCCAGTCCCAGCCGCAGTGGCTGCATTTTGAGGGGGTGAAGTGGGGGATGCAAAACCACCTGTATACCGTGGTCAAAATTAAATTCAGAGTCCCCCACTATGTTGTGCCGCATAATCATATTGTAGTTTTGGCATGTAACGCCCTAGGATATGATTTTTAAGAGCACTTTTGAAGTAATGTCCCCCATTAACATCCACATTAGTTTAAGCTGGGGAAGCGAGAGCTTTAGCAACTTATTTACAACAGAAAACTATGGCAAAATACATGTGGGCAAATGCAACGTCACACATGGAAGCTAGGCTCATTCACTGTCTGCTCCAAGAAAGTGAAAACGTCAAATGCTGCCTGACTACTTGGTGCAGTAACGCCGTACAGAAGCTCTGCCCCTCTAGCTTTTTCTTTGCCACAGGAAGTTGTCCGCAAGTATACCTGGTTCTGATTAATACTAGCAAAAAAAGAAAAAAATAGCATGGACTCTTCTGTCAGGACATTGTTCTGTCAGTCACAGACATCTGTTGTAAATGTTCTTTGCATATCATACCTACTGAAAGCAGAAAAGTAAGATCCAGAGTCCACTTGTCAGACCATGATTGCAAGAAGCTACGACAAGCAAACCTTGCAATACAAGATGAAAACTGAGATGAGTTATCTTGTAAAAAATAGATAAAGTGCAAGTTTGCTTTTCAACATGCACCACAAGCTGCAGTTCTAGATTGTTTAGAGCAGACAAGTGTCCATGTGTGAGGACTCTCTAGTTGATTCGCTCATATTTAATGGCAGTGCTTTTGACAGCAGTTTAAAATTCATGGCGTGAACTAGGTAAGGGCAAAGAACACAAAGACAGGGCGGGCGCTGTGACAGGATGGCCGCCCACGAATAGTTCTTGATATGAATTTATTTGTATTGTGACCCACCAACTAATTCGAGCAAAGATTCTGCTGTTATTTCACACTGCCACTTATCAAGATTTCTACTGCTATTGTTTTATAGTTCGGTAAGGCATAACTTCGAATCTAGTAAGTATGAAGTGGAAGAAAACAAGAAAGCCTAGACTATTGGGCCGCAGGTGCTTGTCTGAAGAAGACTTCAGAGGGCTCAGCTAGCTTGTCAGCAAGTTAGCTGACAAGCTAGAGGGTCTCGCAGTTACCGACAGCTGTTGGTTGGTACAGCCCTTGGTATTCCAGAAAGACGCATTTTGAGACTGTTTTGTTTACAGCTACTAAAATAAAGAGGGGAAAAAATTTGGTGTCAACAGTGTAACTATTAAAACATTGGTGGGCTAGCTGGCTCATTTCTGTTAGCATGTACTGTAATTGTGATGCCAAATGTCATGCTTCCAGGTCCTCAGGCCTCAGCTTGAAGCATGCGACACTGTGTTGGTCAGTGAAGTTCTGCCTTTGTAAATACCTGCCAGTGCAATTTTTCAGGGTATCCTTGGCGGAGTGCTTGGCTGCGAACAGCTGCTATGGCCGTGTGCAACTACCCTGGAGCGAGCCTGATATCCCGGGTTTGACAGCTGTTGTGGTGTGCCCTGAATTGTGCCCCGAAGTAGTGATCTTGCCAACAATTTCACACATATCGGAGACAAGTCTGATGCCCCTCCTTCAAGCTATTGGTGTAAGCGAGCGCATTCACACCTTTAAGATATGCCTTGGAGATGCCGCCAATGCTAAGGGTGCAGCTGTCTGTGAAATGCTGAAGACTACAGATTACATCACAGCAGTGGAGATAGGAATGGGGCATGATGAGGGGGGCCAATTCCATGACCTAATGCATGCCCTGGCGGCAAACAGAAGCATAACTGTGGCGACAATCTCTGTTCATGCCATCAACAGGCTCGAAACCGCTGAAGATCTCTCGTACTTACTGTCGCACAACACGACACTAAATGGACTTGCCTTGTACTCAGACTCTAGTTTCAGTGCTGAATTTGTGAGGGAGCTTTCAAAAGGAATGTGGAGGAACAATCACATTGTAGAGTTCGTAATAGCCCCCAAGTTGCAGTGCACTGATAATGAGAGCTTTATCTTATTTGAGACAGTACGAAAGAACAAGAGTGTTCTGAACCGTGCAGTTGATTTTATTTTTCAGCACAGGACAGACCGACTATGTGCAGAAGGGTTTGAGTTGTTTGCTAGAAGTGCCTGTCAGTTTGCTTACATAGCAAGAGTCAGTGGGAAAACGGAAGCTGAGGTAGCTGCGGCTGTAGTCTCAGCTACAAACATTTTGAAGGACTACTATTTAGTTATCACAGGAGTTGTCCAGAACTCCGTTAGATGCCATCCTGCAAACAGCACACAGATAGATGCTCTGAACAGTGACTGCTGGCGTGCAATTGCAGACTACCTTAGTGTTTACGACGTGCTCTGCCCCATATCTTGATTTTCCTTCCAATGTGCACCATAATTGATGCCAGGTTTAGTGAACAGTGCCGCATTTCCCATGCCCTCAATAAGGGCAAGGTACAAGATACGTTTATCTTAAGCTTTTGCTTGTAGCATATTGGAACCTTATGGTTGGTTGTGTCCTTGAAGTCAACATGTTATGTTCAAGCAATTAGTGGACCGATCTTGCCATGTTTAGAGTGCTTGCACACCTGTGCTTTGAGCACCACAATTCCTGCAGTTCACACTGCTTTCCCCGCTGCTCTCAGGTTCAAGACAACGTTGAGGGGAATGTCATCGTGGATTTTTCTAGCAAATATTTTGAGGTGCTTAGGGCTCCTATTCGATCTTGTTGTACAATCATTTTATTCTCGCCTTACTGCCTCCTGATTTTGAGATCTCAGTTGGCTATTTGTCACAGTGAAAAAGAAGTGGAAACAATGTTGACTTATGGGCCTTTTACCATGACCTAATTACGCATTAATTGCAGTAGCTGTAGCAGCGATGGCACAGTGAGACTTGTGGTAAGATCGGTCTATGAGTATTCATTAGTCTTATCTATTATTGTATAAATTGCATGTGTATTTTGTGGCCACAATGGCTCTCATGATTGTCTCTCAATAACTGGTCATGTTATTTGTGTAATTAATTAGTGTTGCTTTTTGAAGGACAGTGAAGGGAGACACTGACCGATCACTAGTAATTGATAACGTTTATCTTCACTTTTCAGCCATTACCATATGTGTACCCACTGCGTAATGTGCCTTAACACAGTGTGGCTTTGATTTTCATTTGTTTGAAACAATGTGTGCAGTGGTAGTCATGACACTGGTGACGTTACTACAGTGTTCAAAGCTTAAGATGGGGCAGTGCTGTTGCCACTGTATGCTATGTGTGGTGATTTACAAACTCTCACTGTGATAACTTTCTTTGATCTTTTGCCACGGACCTTTCCAAAAAGCCATGCCTGTCCACTAGTGGCAGTTACTAGGAAGGCTGGGAGTAGGGTTTGCAATTTGCTACACCACCTGCTTCTGCGGGTTTCTCCCTGTTTTTCATATGTGTGCATATTTCAAAATAGTACAGTCAATTGAACTTTCCTGAATTTGTCTTATATTCTACCACGCAGTGTTGATAAAGGACATTTAGCTTAAATGAAAGTTCTAAAGACACATTTTCAGCTTCAGCTCATGTTGCATGTCTTGTTTCCTTTTATAGTAAAATTATATATTCAAGTATATAAAATTATTTGGAAAGTTAGAACACCTTTGTTATGTTCTGCCTAAACAAAACAGACATAGCAAGCTCTTTAGCCTCCATTAACTAACACACTGAAAATTACTTGCCAGTTGTTTGGGTTGTTTTCACAACTGCAAACTCTTGAATATTGTGTTAAGATTACAAGTGACTTGTTCTAGTACAGTTTTACTAACGTTTCATCAAACTCTGAAAAATAAATTATGTTAACACACACACAAAAAGAAAGTCACTGCCCTTCCACCCTGTTAAGAAGGATGACCAGCAAAACTGCGTATGTGGGCCCCTTACTGCATCTCCGCCGAACTGCCCCTCCGTCGTGGGTTGGCCCGGCATTGCACTATCTTTGCGATTGGTTCACGAATGGGGAGGGCTTAACACCTGCCTCACCTCTGCCGTGATCAGCCTAGTATTGCACCATCTTTGGGATTGGCCCACGTATGTAAAGTGCTGAATGCCTCCTTCACCTCAGCCACGGGTCGTCCCGGAATTGCGCTACCTTTGGGATCGGCCCACGTATGGGGAGTGCTTAACGCCTGTTTCACCTATGCCGCGGGTCGGCCCTGCATTGCACTATCTTCGGGATTTTGTGTCTGCATACTGACATAATCCTGGGGGAACTAGCCCATAACAACTTCGCTGTAAAAGCTTCCCTGACTATAACCTAGGGAATCTTCTAATGCTGAAAGGACAATAGAGGTAGGGTACCTGCACCAAGCAAGTCTGTTTCTACAAGTTCTTGAAACAGGCGAAATTGCAAACAGCAAGACATCATTGTGGTCTAAGAGCACTGTGTTGCTTGTCAGTTTCTCCTCTTCCAAGCTTGCTGCTGCCTGTGCTGCATCTTCAATAAAGTTAGTATGTATCCCACGAAAGGCATGTGCCCAGGGCAAATTAAAAAAAATAAATTAATAAAAGCTAAGGTTTCCTTATAAGTGTTGTGTTTGACACTACACTTGATTGACACTTTCTTTTTTTTTTTTTTTCCTGGCATACACCAGAGCCCCTATGTGGACGGAACCAAACTCGTAGCATGCTGCATCATCACACAACAAGCACCCGAGGTGCTAGTGCATGCTCATGCACAATGCTATGAGGTCTATATGCATATGTGCCTGGCCTAAAAGCATCAAATAAGCCAGTGCTAGAGCATTCCTTCGGCTACGATCATGTCAGTAGAATAAGTGGATAATCACTCATATGCACTCACCAGTATTTTCGCAGGCTCATACTCGCTCACACTTATGTGCACTAACCTTTGTTGGCACCCACTAATATTTCTACTGGCCCATTCAGCTCACTTCCATTCAAATTTACCAGCACCCACTAATGTTCATACCCATGCCCACTCCCACTTCACCAGCATTCACTCACATTCATACCACTCAGTCGCTGAGTCATTCACGCGTCCACTCAACATCATTGCCACTGACCCTCATTTGTACTCTCATAAACTGGCACTCACTCCCGTTCATACTCATGTCGTCGCCATTTTTGCCATTGAATTTTAATACCTTATAATAAATTACACTCTTTATGCGGAGCACTTAGATGCGTCAATTAATGATCAGAAGGACTTACTCTAACGATTCAGTATGCTTGTAGAAAATCATCAAGATTGTTTCAGGGTCCCTTTAACAAGCACATTTAATATTCAGTTGGCAGCCTCACACCATTATAGGCTGTCTGCTCATGTCTACTTCTTTTTTGTTCAAAAGTGAACCTTCAGCTTTTGTGCTTCACAGGTGCTGCTATTATGACTTAAAAAGCACATACATCATAATTTGGGAAATGGCGAAGTGGTTTGCTCTTATTGTACTTGTAGCTGTTGGGGCAGTCTAGTACAGTGGTACTAACATTGCAATTCTGCTGCTGGTAAAGACTGGCGGTTTTTCTTCTGGCATCTGTTTCAGTAGCATGGAAGGACACCACAGGTGCGATCGGAGATGGTTGTTCGGCGCGTTCGTTCGGTTACCAGCGCGCGCGATTGGCCTACTCCGCACCGACGTCGCCAGTCGCGGGGCGCAGCCACATTTTTGGCGACGTCAAAATGACAACACGCTTCTGTCAATCATCCTGCCACCGAGCATTTCGTCTGCTAGGCGCCGAACCTGACGGGAGCTGGGAAGTTTGGAGTGATCATACGGCTTCGGATGGCGCGTCTGGTGGATTGGATTGGATCCAACCGGCAGCTGCGGCATGGCACGTTTGGATCCAATCGATAGTTTAATTCGAGAAAATGGCGCTTCCGTTGGGAATTTAGGTTGTTGCGCTGGCATTTCTAGAGGAAGGAGAAGAGCGGGTGGCAGTGCGAAACGCGTTTGAAGAAATGGCAGAAAGTGAATTCCGGCGTCGTTTTTGTTTCTCGAAACAAATAATTCGTTGGTTGTACAGAGAAATTGACCCCATCATCGGTGCCAGCTAGCCACTGCAATGTTGTCGCTGCCTCTTGAAAAGTGCGCCACTCTTCCTGTAGTTTTTTTTTTTTTTTTTTCTTCTCGCTGTGTGCGACACCACCTAGAGACGACACAAAGAAACTAATAGTTATAAATTGCAGTAGGCACACGTACTACTATTTGAAAACGTGTTTGGGCTTGAGAAGAAAAAATAAATTTTTTTAGATAAAAATTTCATTCATTTGGAAGACGAGAAACATTTCGTTTTGTAGTATACTGTCTGCAAGCAGACGAAAAACGACGGAAGTAAACTTCCGGGCAGGTCACCGCTTTCTGATTGGCTGCTCTCTCCGCCCCGCTGTCACAAATTTCGCACACTGCAATTTTGTGACATTGCAGCAACTGAACAGAACGCATATCCAACAAAATATCTCCGATCACGCCCTATGTTTCGAACAAGAATTAATGGGGAAAAAAAAAAGAAATAGGGCATCATTGACTTACAATGAATGAGACCGTGAGGCCAGCAGGGGCTGTTTGCATTTGGTGATCCGCATAAATGCAATAGGCACGAACTCCTGTCAAGCCTTACTCTCACGACACTTTGGATGTGGCTACCAAGCCCATGTGGCAGCGTACTTTATGGAAAGGTCCGTTGTATAGCATGGTGCACTGTTAAAGGGAACACCTTGCAACTGATAAGGCCATAACTGGAACATTTCTTCACTTTTACCTGAAAGGAGTGGTTGATGTAACGACATGTATACATAAAAATTTGGCTTGTATATATGTTGGCAATAATGTATGGCAGAATACCAACTGCGTGTGCCCTTTAACAGTGGATCATGCTGTACATTTTATATGTAAGTGAACATTTGTACCTGTTTTTGGTTTTTAGAGCATGTAAGTTGGTTTTATGTGATAGTAGAATGTCAGAAAAATAAAATTTTTTTAGCTAGTGTAGCTGTAAAATTTCCTATGTTATAGTGGGTGTGCAAGGTTTTGATGACATGTAGTGACGACTTCCAGAATAACAGTATTATTTCAGACAAGATTTTATATATTCATTCGAAATATTTTACAGTGTTTCTTTCGCTGCTTTCTTTTAGGACTGCTAAATAAAACCATCTTCAGCCTCAATTACTGACTGAATTTAGTTACAATAATGGCAACATACTTGATTCAGATAGTGTGTTGACGTTTTGAAGTGCTTCCACAATAACAGCCTGTAGCGACTTTTTATAATTATGTGGCTGTTAGTCCTTCTCTTATGCCTGCCATACACAGCAGCATACAGGTTAGTCCGCTGTGCTTGAGTGACGTGGCCACAGAAGTTCAGGTTGGGTTGGGTATTCTTGGGTTGCACATATGCTGAAGGAGCAAGCAAATTCACCAATTAAGAGCAGCACATGTTCACATCGTGCACAGAAAGATTGACTGTTGACTCAGCGACTTCAAGCTGCTCGGCAATGGGCATAATCAGGTTTTCAGGGTTCTCACTCATCATGGCCTCCACCTTTTGGAGAAACTCAACTGCCTGAATAGCGTCTGACAAGTGGCAGTGCTTATTTGTCCACGTCAGAGATGATAATTGACCATAAACTCTCATCTCGCACTAAAAACAAAGGATTTTGTGGCCTTCAGAAAGGTGGCGATCGCTAGGTCACTGTGGTTCATTTAAGGCAACTAGAACAATGTGTGGCTTCATCTCCTTTGTGAGAGTGGAAGCTCACACCATGGAATAAATAAGGTAGATAGGTGGCGAAGGGGTTGGTGTGGTCAAAGATAAGCACCTAGGCAGATAGAACAAGAATGTTAATGTCTATGGTGTTTTCAAGCTGTGTCCTCGAATACCTTGCGCATCTGGTATTGCAGAAGGGGCACTGTTGTGGATACTCATACATGCACTGTAACTGCTGCAATGGCTGCAACTTGCTGTGACCTATTTGTTGTGTCTGTATTTACTTTGTACCTTTTTCTTTGCATTTTGTCTCATTTCAATGTGTGTGCTACTACTAGCTTTGACTTGACTTTACTAGTTCTTGCTTTATTTTGGCTTCCATCAGTTTGTCTTGCATGTGTGCCTTTAAGTTACGACTTGCTTAAACAATGCATCAGCCTAGCTAAGCCTACTATTGGATGAATTGGTGCTTCTACTATGTTTCACTAGTTCCGTACGGCGCTATAGAAGCTATAGGATTCGTCGATAAATCAGCGGGCCGAAAATATCCTAAAGATGCCCTTCCACGCCTTGTCATCTTCTAGCGGCGAGCGCTGCAATGCAGGCGGCGGCAGCATCTACTAAGGCTGCAATTGCGTAGCGACATCACCTGTTGTGGTAGCAGTGGTAGAAAATTTGGTCCATATTCACTCTGACACAAAAAAGGCTGTGCGTTAACATATTTCGAGATACAGAAGAGGAGGAGGGTAACAAAGATGGCAAAAGTGGAGGGTTCAAAAGGACCACTTGGCCAGCTTGTCGCAGGGGATGGTGGTGCCATCTCTTGATCCCTCTTGTAACGTCCACTTGTACACAGCGCACTCGTTGCCATTCGTAAGTGCAGCCATTTCCTTTGTTATGATTTGGGCATGTTTACCGAAATCCTTCTGCGCTCTTCCAAGCATGTTCAACGCCAACTTATTCGTTCCTTTTGCATAACAGAGCAGCTTGGAATGATACCACACAAATGAGTCTGCGGATGTCATTTTTGTGAAGGACGAAGGAGGCATTCCTCCATATGAATTTAACCACTGTAAAGCAATTATATGTTTATACTTTTTATATGTAAATTAATGCCCATATGAAAGCGTTGCGTTAATTTTTTCGTTCTTTGCATGTTTTCATGCGAACAAGTGGAGAACTCTATTTTCAGTATCATAAATCCACAATAAATATTTTATTAAAGAACAAAGCAAAATTGCACGATAAACCGCACTGTGACCTGCAAAGATGCTTCCAAGTAGACACTTGCCAACAAAACCACTTGTAAAGGCCATCGTCCAATGTCCAATCAGTCGTCCAATGGGTTATGAACAGTAGTATTACATATCACTGTGCAATAATCTGCACTTGCAGGTCGTGTAGCCTTGGCTCTGCTGCGCGGAACTACTTAAACAGAGTGTATATGCCATGGTATAGCCGGTGCAAAGAATGCAGGCAAACAAAGAAAAACAGACATGAACAAATGCCACTATCAGCTAAAATTCATTTTGTGCAGAAAAGAATATCTGCAGGAAGTGAAGAAACATGCATCGTGCATACAGAATGTGCTAACAAGGACATGACACGAGACAGTGTCGAATCACCAATATAGCCTTTCCATACATTGTTTCAGTGTCTAAACCTTTGTCCTCCACTACTGCTTGGGCCTACTGTATTGGCCTGCAGTAGCCTGTAAATAAATAAATAAATAAAATAAACATGACTCTACGAATGCAAATTCAGTGACATACAAAGAAGGAGATGTATCACGGACACATTTATCACCATATTTCTTGACATAAAATGCATCCAGTGATTTGAGGATGTAAAAATTCTGGGCAGGAGGAAAGATGCTGCCACAAGAGGTACATTGGAGGCATTCTATAATAAGAAATATTCAATGCGTCATTGGTATGACCATTTCTTTGTTACCGCTGAACTTGCTTTTCTGGAGTCACATCTGTCGTTGGACACTGCTTCACGTCACGTCCTCGTTAGTGCATATTGTATGTATGATGCACAAGTGCCCACTTGTGCAAATATCTTTTTCTGCTCAAAACAAACTTCAGTTGGTAGTGGTATTTGTTCGTATTTGTTATCACCCTTGTCCACATACGTTGCGCCAGCTATACCATTGGCAGGCTAAGTGCAGTATGCAATTTGAATTCTGCCTCAACATTGACGAATGAGCAGTGCCTTGCCTTGGAGTGGAGGCATGCATATCAACCTTTTGATGCTCCTGCTATCTAGCCGAGTTGTTTTTCGAGCGCTGAAGTTTTGGTTCACTATTCCTAATGGCCTGAATGTCTGCACTCGCAGATTATTCGTAGCCCTCATCACCAGTTGTGTTTGCCTCTGGTGTTCAGAGAGAAGTCATCTCTTTGCATTGTGATACCGTGTTCCTTCTGAAATCCTCAGGTAGTTTTTCGTTTTGTATTGATCATTGTATGTCCATTAGCTTCTTAATTAAGGTGACACAAATGTGACAAGTTGTTGCTCCTGCATGATGTTTTATTTGTCACCTGTGCCATGAAAGTGACTGTATTGTCTTACAATGTGTCAGTGTTTAGTGTTGCTTTTATAACTGTGACTTAATAAAGTTTTTATGCATGACTGAGCCTACTGTGTTTTGTATGACTGAATAACAATGCTAAACAAAATGAGGACATGAGAAACATGCCGTTTAGCGTTGACATAGTTGTTTGATGATAGGCCAAGAACAATAACTTTTTTTTTAGTGCCAACTTTTGCATGTGCTTATACAGGGTGGCCCAGGTAACAGGTGCTAAAATTTGAGGATACGCTAGTGCAGCATAGCTGGACAGAACCAAAGTAATGTTGTTTGCCGTTGCATGGAGGAATTTGGACTGCTTTGTGTATTTCACTTAAGTAAATCATTAGTTATAAGTAATAAACTTCATTAAATATTATATTCAGAGCAAAAGTGTCAATGAGAAAATTGTAGACCATCCTGAAAAATTCCTGACCCAACTTTTTGTTGCTCAATATGTGCTACACGAGTTCTTTTTCAAGCCTGAATGAAAGCCCATAAAAAAGTGCCGTGTAGCACTTTTTGCTGGATTCTTTCAAGCTTGGAAAAATCTTTTATGTAGCGCGTATATAGCAACAGAAAAATGGAACGGAAATTTTCCATGATGTCCTATAATTTTCCAATTGACAATTTTCCTCTTATTATACTATTTGAGAAGTTCGTTAAAGATAAGTAATTATGTAATTAGGTGAAATACAAAAATAGTCTAAGATGGTGTGACTGGGAAGAGAGGAGAAAATGTTTGTTCATTTGTGTTATCTTAGTACACATAGCATGTTTGTTCACAGAAGTCGGTGTAAATTGCATTGGGTTCAATTCATATATTTAGGTCTGACCGAGATAGCCTGTGATTAGTGAAACAAATTTTGGGGCTAGTCAATAGTTGGCACTGGCCTATTCAGCAAAGCAGTTAATGCAACAAGGAGTGCTCAAAAACATTGATGCTTTCGTGGTTTCCTGAAGAACTAGATCATTCACAAAGTTTATAGAATAGGGCAGCCTGTCGGAAGTGATGGGCAGGTAAATTTTGATCTGTGTGCTTAAGTGAATATTGTTATACACTTGTTTTCTGCTTGCATAGAGGTGTTATTTGAAATGCTACAAAGCTTCCTCCTGCCCTAGGAGAACCAAACTGGCAGCAATTTTGTTTGCAGAGAATTGGGGCCATGTTATGATGTGCAGAGGAAGTTTTAACTTTTCTTGCTTAATTATGATTATTTCAAATAATTACTGAGTACTCAATTTTTGTATTCTCTCAGTATTCTATTGCGTTCCACAAGGCACTTAGTAGGTTTCCCTGTGTAATCGGTGAAGTAAACAAGGTGCATTGTCCATATAGGGCGAAAATAAAAGGCAGGTTATGGGTGATGTGTAGACACAGTATAAAGTGTGCGGATTAATTACAGACTTTGCAGTAAATTATGTATGCAACTGCTTCGGAGCATTAGAGGCGTGTTTTACAAATGGCGCAGAGTTAAGCTTGCTGACCTGGGAGAACTACAACTGCCATCAAAATCAAATGTAGTGAATATCTGGGGAAAGATTATGGATGTGTACATTGAGTTAGATGTGTGTTAAAGGATTACAGTTTTTGCAAAAAATTCCTTCAGCATGTGCTTGATGACATAATATATTGTTACTTGTTACGTATCTCAGTATCTCGAGAGAACTATACTGAACATCATGTTTACATTTGGTGACAAGGAGGGTACGTTAGGTTTAATGTGTGATGGAACTTTAGCATTTCTGGCTTGTTATGAGCTTTGCAAATAATTTCTGAACACTCATTTTCTTCCTATTTCCATGCATTATATGAGGCGCCTGTGGTGTCGTCGGCAAACTAAACTCATCGCCTTGTTAACATTTCATGTAAATAAGGAGCCCGTTATGGTTGATGTTTAAGTACAAAATCTGTGATTTATTATGGATTTTGCTGAGAATTACTTATCCAAGCATTGTAGATCAATAAACGTGTTTTAATGATGGCATAAAATTTTGCTAGCTGTACTGTGGAAACTGCATAACACTGTCACTGAAATAACGAGATATAAATCAAGCATTGGTTATGGTGACTTTACAGACAGTTTGAAAAAAAAATAAGGAACAGTGCGAAAAGCAAGAAAACATAAAGTTGTTTAGTATGACACAAAATTGAAAAGAAAGCTTCTGTAATAAACAAGCAATGCAAGTTTACAATACAATAAAAATAGGAGTAATATAACATGTAGTATTATAGCTAAGTCAATTATTATTACAATCACATGAGTCAGCTGTTACGATGAAGAGAGTTGTTGCATAAAATATTTCTTAACTTGGTTTTTGAATATATGCTCTGGGGGTGATGATTTAATGGTATATGGAATAGAATTCCACAGTTTGATTCCCACAAATGTGGTAGTGAACTTACCATAGTTTGTGCGCACTTTAGGTAAAAGACTATTATCGAGTTCAGAGAACCTAGTAATGTTAGTATTTACAGAAGTTTCAGTGACAAAGCCATCTACATGTACAATATTATGAAATAACTTATAAAACACAATTGTTAACTTAAACTGACAGAGCTGATGAAGAGGATGAATGTTTAAACTGCAATAAAGTGGCGTTGCATTGGATAGGAAATGGCTGAAAGTAATGAGACGAAGCACCTGATTCTGCAGGCATTGAAGTTCGCTGAGGTGTGTGAAGTATGTTTTACCCCAGGATGATAGGCAGTGAGATAAATGGCTGTGAATGTGTGCATGATAAAGGGAGTGGATAATATGCGGCTGAAAATGTGAGTGGGTTTTGATTATGGCGCGTATTCCAAAAGAAATCTTACGTACAAGCAACTGCACATGAAGATTGCATTTCAGGTGCCTGTCTAAAACTGTGCCAAGAAACTTTGAGCTATAAGATATTGGTATTAAGTTGTTGTCAAGATCCACAAATATATATTTCGAAATTAGTGTTGGGAAGGAATGAAAAACCATAAGAACCGTTTTTAGCGGATTAATGCACATGTTATTTCGACACCAGGAAGTTATGTTATGCAGATCAACGTTAGCATTTTGCTGTAGCTCGTCGACATTATTAGCACAAGCAAAGATAGTCATGTCGGCTGCATATAATATGCAGTCGGTAGTGGTCAGAACATTAGGTAGGTCGTTAATAAATAGTAGAAACAGCAGCGGGCCAAGGATCGAGCCCTGAGGAATGCCTTGATATATGCTCTTAGCAGATGAGAGTTTGCCATCAATCCGAAGAACTTGAGTACGATTGGTTAGGTAGCTAGAAATAAACTGAAGTGGCGGGCCAATTATGCCATAAGATTCAAGTTTATGTATTAGAATTTTGTGATTAATGGTGTCAAAAGCTTTTGTTAAATCTATAAATACACTTCCAGCCTGCAAGCCTTGGTCGATTGCCTTCTTGACTTTATCGGTGAAGGTTAGAAGCACAAGCTTGGTTGTGCAACCCTGCTAAAAGCCATGCTGTTTAGGTGACAGTAGATTAAATTTTGCTAGGCAGGATGATAAACGTGTATGAACTAGTCATTCAAATATTTTAATGAAACATGAAAGAATACAAATAGGCCTGTAGTTATTCAGAAGTTCACGATTGCCTTTTTTGTAAAAGGTGTTATTTTACCAACTTTCAGAGACTTGGGAAATATGCCCGCTTTAAACATTTTGTTCACAATATCTGCTATAATAGGAGACAGTTAATTAGAAACTAACTTTATATGAGATGGGTGAACAGAGTCTAGGCTAGGTCCAGTACCTAAGCGAAGATATAACATGAACTTCCTTTGCATTCGTAGGTTGCAAGTAGAAAGAATGAAGATGACGAGGCAATGTCAGTAATGGGGGATCTGTTTGAGAATCGCAAGTACTACTAAAATACTCACTGAAGGCATTTGCGATATTAGCTGGATGGCGGTATGTTTGTGTTTCAGTTTTTATTTTTGTTAAATGCTCACGACATTTATTATCTAAGAATTCGTTGATGACCTGCCAGTTGCACCTCGTATTATTGTCGTTATTCAAAATCTTGTTCTGAAGGTAATCTTGTTTGGCACATTTAAGTGCGGCTGCAAGTGTATTGGATTATTTCTTGAAATGAGATTTAAGTTCACAGTTAAATGGCTCACAAATTACCCTTTTGTAGAGCCGATTTTTCTTAAATATACATTAAAGTAGCGCCCACGTGACCCAAGGTTTTCGAGGAGAACTTAAAAAGAACAAGTTATGATAAATGTAGTAGTGCATTCATGAATGCAGTGCGTAACTGCAGCCAAAAACCGCTGATAAGCCTCTTAAGCGCAAGATTTACATAGTACGGCGGTCCAGTCATTTGGCTGTATCATAGAGATAAATTTTTGAGAGTCCAAATATACTTTCTCTTTCTTTTCAGTCGATTTAGAATTTTCTGTACCTAAAGTCAGGAATATAGGGTAGTGGTCAGTTATGCTGTGCTCAACGACTCCTGCTGTATAATCTGTAGTAAAGTTTGTTAATATGTGATCAATTAACGTATTAGATCCTGCCATGTCACATCTAGTAGAAGTAATTAAAGAAGCAAGGCCTTAGCTAAGGAAACACCCGAGATAATCAGAACATGATGGAATATTAGGCTCAATAATGTTTATGTTGATGTCTCCGCAGATAATGACATTTTTGCTTTCGTTCGTAAAACTGTGCAAAATTTTTTGAAACTGTAGACAGAACTCGGAGTATGACAATGATGGTGAACGATAAATGCATGCTAACAATGTGTTCCGCCCATCAATTGAAAAAACACTGATCAAATTCTAACTATATAAACTCTCAGAGCAAATTAGAAAAGCAAGATCATTGCTGCGTTTGTATGGCAATGACAATTTAATTAATATTGCAGATCTGCCGCCACCTGGCGTAGCATGATAGCAGTACTCTGCATTCTTCTCCGGTAGCGCATATAAATTTCTATCGTCCAGTGACAACCACGTTTCAGATAGACAGATAAAAGAGAAGTTGTGATTAATTACAGAAAGGAATGCAATGAGGCTGTCATAGTTTTTTCGTAGACTACGAATATTAATATGTATCAGTAATAACTTGAGACTTTCATCAGTGAAATATTTTTTTAAGATCCTGACAAGAAAACATTCTTGGGCAAGTTTAAGATATGCAGCCGTAAACACTAGTAAGCTAGGTGAAAACAGCAAGATCATCCGTACGAGAGATACGGTAGACATGGTTGTTATCTGTCCTTCTGGCTTTTATTATGCAGT
Source organism: Dermacentor andersoni (assembly GCF_023375885.2). Lineage (NCBI taxonomy): Eukaryota > Metazoa > Arthropoda > Arachnida > Ixodida > Ixodidae > Dermacentor > Dermacentor andersoni. Next base: position 161,126,546 of record NC_092818.1, on the reverse strand, counting down.
GGTCTGTCCAGAGGTATTTCCAACCTGATGCTTTTTTCAGTTCAAGAGCTTGTGCAAACAGCCGTTTCCTTTCTTGCGTGAAATGTTCATTTACATATAAGGGCTTCTGATCCTTCTGTGGAAACCCAAGGGTCGCAGTGGTAAAGCGAGCCTTGCGTGCCTTTTTCACGAACTCAGTTTTTTTTTTTCTCTCGGGAGCAAAAGCATGCAATAATATTTGTTTATTTTTTTTGCTAGTACACGATGTGCACTATCGACATCCTCAGGCGCGATTTTGCATCCTATAGCATCACTCGTAGACTGAACAACTGCAAGACATCTTTCACCTTTGGTTGCAGGGACACCTTTTACTTCTACGTTATTTAGCCGGAGTACAGTTCCAGTTCAGAAACACTGCGTGCCAAGAGGCCATTTTCATCAGTCAGAGCCCTGTTTTCAACAGCTCAGTATTGTGCTTCTCAACCGTCTCGAAAAGTTAATTGAACATGTTAAGGCTGTCACGCATCTAAGCAACATCAGTGCGTAATGCGTCCATTTCTTAAACAGTACGTGTACAGTACGTGATTTGGCAGCAGCGACAGTGGTATACACAGAGAAAAGTATGTTTGGAAAGCAAAGGAAAAAAAAGACGAACCTGTGGCAAAAGTAGGAGTAGATTAGCGACTTTCTCATGACCGCAACCACTGCTGCCAAAAGTTAGAGACAGTGCCAACGATGCTTGCTTATATGTTGGAAATTGGCCAGTAGAGGGCAGACGCAGTAGACCAGTCACTGTCGTGATGAAGTCATGAAGTGGTCAGCTGGGCACTGCACGTTCAGAAGGGCAAAGTGCAAAACAACACAAGAATTCGCTTTCAATGAAGAATTGGGAGGTGTAACTTTGCTTCTTTGCTTCCACATGCAGGAGCTCAGGGTCTCCTCCATGTTGGTGATTAACATTCAATCCGCGGGCCTCGAAAAAAGCCGGAATGATTCTGGAATAACTTCCATTTCAGGATGACACACAACACTGGACGTAGCCTTCATTTAGCTTCCCCTGTTACCGTCATCGCCTAATACTGCGCCGCCATGAGCTTAAGTTAGGTGGGGAAGTCCGCTTACAAAAAAAATTCGATGCAATTGTTGGCTTCTTTTCGCAACTGACTTGCCTAGTGGTTGAGCCGACAGCACGGGGACATAAAATGCTCGCGCTATCTTGGTTTAAATATCGTGTGCTGCCCTTCCCCGGTGCTGTCGGCTGTTAGTACAAAAATGTGCAATGTGAAGTTATTGTTTTAATGCCTATTCAACGCTGTTTTGTAGATTTTGCCTCGCACCAAGCATTTGCGCATGAAGATCCGGGCGTCCGGTGGTTTCAACGGAAAAAAACCTACGAAAATGTCCACGAATTAAAAAAAGAAAAAGGAAAAGGAGGGAAGGGGGGAGAAATAAAAATGCAAACGAAAAAAAAAGTCAAGATGTTTGAAAAAAACAAAACTTTTGGGCGCTGTCGATCTTCAGGCTGCTACGGGCGGCCGTTCTTGCAAAGCGGTGAAGGCGACTGATGCAGATTAAAGTTTGGTTGGAGGAAGCGCACCGGTCTGGTGCGCAAATTGCAGTTATTGAATGAGTGTCACGGAAAAAAAGAGTGCTGCATCTAAGAAGGCTGCGGAACATTTCCTCTTTAAAATTAGGGCCCCTAGAAATACTTGTATTTCTAGTATTTCTAGGGACCCTATTAAAATGAAGCATAAACGCACAGGAAAGAAGAGGGAACAAAATGGCGAAGCGCTCGAGACTGACATATTTTCGAGCTCCAGCCGTGTTTGTCAACAAGCAAAAAAGTATTGATTTTAAGACAGAAAATCAAGACGAATTCTCTTTTCCGATAGCGTGCCCAACAATCCATTGCACTCTGATAGTACAATTATTTTCGCGTATGTAAATATTGAGCAGGCTAAGAGGAAGCTTTAGCTCGGGCCCAACTCCGACGCGGCCTATTCAAATACATGTAAAACGCAAAAACGTTTTTATGAGATAACCCCTGGACCGATTTTGATGAAATTTGTGGCATTTGAAAGAGAAAGTTAAATTCTAGTGACTGTTGGAAGCGGAATTTCGATTTAGGGCTTGAATTTTCTTAAAACGATTTTCAAATATTTCACCGTTTGAAAAAAATAGAAGCACGAAGTTTACAAATTCATAGCTCTGCATCAAGAACTGATATCGTGGTTCTGTAAACGGCATCCATTAGATCATTCAAAGCGGACAAATTCAATATGTCATTTTACATCTTACGTGAATTTGTTACGTTGGTTACAACGGTTTTGCAAAAGTTGTATTTCCCTGTGATTAAATTTTTTTATATTCATGTGTAACATATCAATTTTGTCCGCTTTAGATGTACTACTAGATGCAATTCACAGAATTGTATTATCATTTTTAGTGGTTGAGTTACAGAGTTGTAAACTTGATAGTTTCGTTTTTGAAAATTTTCGATTTTTGCCAATTTTTAATAAAAAATTGACGACCTAACTTAAAAATTCGAAACGAACAGTCACTAGACTTTAAGTTTGTCTTTTAAATGCAACAAACCTCGTCAAATTTGGTGCAGTGGTTGCCGAGAAAAACGAATTCTGCTTTTACATGTATTTAGATAGGAGCACCCGAGCTAAAGCTTCCTCTTAAGTCGAGCTAGATCGATATAGATTATTCGTCTAAATGTCTATAATCGTTTTCCGCGTGCCAATATACCACTGTGTTGCGTAGAAAATATTGCCGCCTAAGGTACACGTGCTGCTGCTTGTCAATGAATTCGAACCATCCATTCTAAAACGGACGAGTTGGCGTAACCACGTGACCTCCTTACATGCCGCGCTCTGTCAGTCAGCCAGCGCTGACCAACGTTCATTCGTGCTTACGGGTACCATTGTCCACATCAGGTAGCGCCACTTCAATGTCCCATTGTCGTCATTTTCTCACTTATAGAAAGGTTCTGTTCTCGCTACGAATAACACATTCTTAGTGACTTAATATTCTGCTTTAGTGTCCCTTTAAATGGCCCCTCACCAGGTCTGGTCACTTTGAGCTCACAAGCGCAGTGCATACAATGAGCGCTAAAGATCGTGTCTGGTAAGTATTGCACATCTACCAAATGTCGTTTGCTCTTCGTCGACGTACATCGCGCAAGTGCGCCTACGTAGTGCTGTGACGTCGCTCATAGTGACATGTGACTTCGAGAATTATTCAAGGCTACGTCAGTTCTTTGTTTAATCTGCTGCTTCTATACACGAATTAAAGTTTAGAGAAATAAATAAAACAAACCGAATATCTGCGTGTTCTTGTTTTACTTCGCACCTTGCGAAGTAAAATGTATGGATCCGTTTCGTCTGCTTGTTCCCACGTCGTGTAGTCGTGCGCGCAGAGAACGAAACGTCACTTTCTACCGTGTTCCAGCGCCGCAATCATGCTCTCTCATCCTCTCACGCCTGCCTCATTGCTCGTTATCGTGGCACTGATCAGGTGTTCTATTGCAGGGCGCGCAAAATCGTTCGCTGCGCGAGAGCGTCACCGGAAGTGCGTCATTCACCAAGAACGCGGGAGAAAGAAGCATTCACCGATGATTATGATGCTCCCTAATGCGAAATTTGAGTGCAGCTCTATACATGTTCTTATTTCGCGTCAATATGTTGTATTATGATTATACAGGCACACGGTTTATATTACGAAGAGAACGCTGCGAGTAGCATGGCTGGCGCGAACAAACTGTCCCGTGCGGCACATTGCAAACGGAGCGAAGTGTGGCGCGACTGCCTCGCTAATCGGGAGATTGCATGAGGCAGCACGTAAGTGACGCGTAAGCCCGATTAACAGCAGCCGCCGCAGACAGATCTCTGCTCATGCAGCGCTTTGTTTCCATATATACAGACGACGCGCGCTACTCTGGCGTCAAATCGTAGCCATCGTCGCCACACAGCCTGTCTTCGCGGTACTACGCTTTTCTTCTCACGATTTCGTTCCAGCAACGACGAGAGCGGCCCTTCGTCGCAGGGAAATCGTGCTAACAGTGTCAGCGGCGACAGCACTCAAGGGAGCCTCACATCGAGCCGCTCGCTATCGCCCCTTGCAGGATCGGCAACCCCCGCCACACGCGCTGGTACCGCGGACTGACTCAGTAGCTGACGCCGCGCACGAGCGTAGCACTTCCCACCTCACGCCACCCTTTCTTTCTCGATCCAGTACATGCCTAACAACAACAATGGAAAAAAAAAGGTGGGGGGGGGGGGGGGGCTTGGTAGCCTAATTAGTGGCTACATAGAGGATATGATGTTGCGCTGCTAAACACGAGCTCACGGGTTCAAACCAGGTCGCGGAATTCGATGGGAACGAAATGGAAAAACACTCGTGTACTTTTGTATAGGTGCACGTTAAAGAACCCCAGGTAGTAAGAACTGAACAGGGTGCCTCACAATTATATCCCCAGACGTAATACGCCAGAATTCGCTTAATTTAAAAAATACAAAAGAATAAAGAGGTAGCTGTGTCCTTCGCCTTTTTTCAGGGGTGTAAACGAAAAAAATTATTATCGAGTCTGATTTCTGAGAAAAACATGTTTCGCATATCTTATATTTCATGCATAAACGTAATGCCGTTCCCAATTGTACTTCCGCTCAACTAAGCAGCTTCTGTGTATAAACAGCTGCTTTCAGTTATCTGGTCCACTATCATAAGGGCAATAATGAAGCAATTAAAGGAAGGGCATGCCTCACATACTCGTAGCATGCCTCACATACTCGTAGAGATATTTGTATATCTTCTGTTTTCGTTGAAGAAGTGTGGTGCCACATTGGGCACCCAGTTTTAATGGGTTGCAGAGATGGCTACACTGTGAACAAAAAATGTTTTCCTTGCCTGAATGAAGTTAGCACATTTACAGGCTACCCCAAAACGGGGCGCTTATATTGAATGACAGCTGCGAACTTGTTCAGCAGAACTGATTAATACCCGTGCATTAATTCTCTCAGGAACTCGTGACGGTTGCTCGTCTGCGCAACAGTCACGACTCTGCAGCAGCACAATCATTCGGAATAAGAGTCCTCACTTACATCGGCCACTAACCTTCGAGACTTCTAAGGTGCTGTTATGCGTTATATTCGAACGGAAACGCCTATTCGATAATTTTTAATAGTGGATTCTGAAGTCGAATATGATCTGAATAGCAAATACTATTCGATTAGACTATATGTGTCTACTTCATTTCGCCTGTTGGCACGTTGAAGGAGATCGCCAGACAAGGCACGTAGATAATATGAGACTTCCCGGTCTCCCCGATTCAGTCTGAGTACATATGCAATACATTTTCTCTAACACTGTTGTTCGTATTAAAGTCCAATAATTGCCTTGATTCCTTTTCTTGGAAAGTCGATTGGTTGCGCTGGAGCTGGAGCAGCTTTTAAAAGAAGCACGTTTATTCCGGTCGGGAGTTTTCACTTTTTCAATCAGTGCATTTGGAACATTTGATAATTTTTCTCTTACATTTATGTATTTGATATGTATGTCTATGTACCCTTAGATTTACCTAGAAGTGCATTAGTCATGTGCATCTCTTCGCTCCACGCAGTAAATAAACCTGGTTTATGTCACTATAATATTGCTTTCTTTGATCATTTGCCCTGATCAATATTCCACGAACAAGAAGCGCGCGTAAAATGGCGCGATATCAATAAAATTTTCTTGCGTAGCTTTATGTAGTAGACAGGCGGCTCCTGTGACAAAAAAATTATGTGTTACCTTTAGAAAACAGTGTTAAAAATAGCAATTCACCTGGTTAAAACTACAATTGGTACCGGCCTACTACAAGAGTCGCGGGCGCACCAAAGCGAGTAATGCCATAAAACATTTTACTGCACAGACTTTCTGCGAGAAAAACCGGGCGTCCGCCAGCGTCCGCGGAACGGACGCGCGCTCGCTGGCAGACGATGCACTTGACAACGACAGCAAAATTGAAGACGTCATGTTGTATGACCCATGCGTCAAATATGCATACGTAGCAGAAATGTGTCAATATAAGTTTGCAGTTAAAATAAAGCGCCATTATAAGAGCGTACGCGCGCAATCGGTCTCAGCGTCCGCAGTGAAATTACGTTGAATATGCCGCGAAGCGCGTCTCCACACCAATCCAGTTCGCTCGCAGCGCCCTCGCAAAATTCCACACGCTGCGCCTCAGCGGGAGAGCGCCGTTCGACCCACTCGACCATAGTCTAGGACCATAGAGTAACGTACTTTCCTGCTCGCGCTCTCTTTCTTTCATCTCCCGCTGCGCTCCGCGTTCGCTTTCATCTTTCGCTGTGCTCGGTTGCGAGGTGCGATGCCGAGGCACAGCGACCCTCAACGAAGGACGGACGCTCTAAGGAATATAAGGCGGGGCCCGTGACGTATTCGTAGAGCGATTCTACGGTTCTGGTATGGCAGAACGCAGCGAAGGAATTTCGCTTGCGGAGGCTAGACGGGGCAAGTGGAGAGGGCGTCTCTTTGGCCGTGACGCTCGCTTCAAATATTTCTACCTCTGCTATTAGTGAACTAACTTGAAAAATTCTTGCGGCAGAAAACTCTTTAGAGGGCACCTAACAACTTCCAGCGTATAACCAAAATTTGCCATGTGTCCTGGTGAGGCACTTTAGTGAAATGTATTTTTTAAATATACGGTTACCTGTGTTTTTCCTTGATGATGATGGTAATAATGATAATAATAATAATAATGATAATAATAATAATGATGATGATGAGCTAGCGCTTACCCTCGCTTTGTTCTTAATCAGATTTTTCAGGATTAGTTTACGTGCGTTGATGGCTTGTACAAAAAAAATACGGTAAAGAATTACGGTTTTGCAGGAAGGCGAAGCATAGCCATAGCAAAGTATTGGTCAATTGCAAGAAATAGGGCTCGCTGTTTTATAGACCGTATAAATTACAACAGACATTTGATTACTTAACTAAAGTAGCACAGTAGTCACGCTAGCACAAGTAAGCATGAACAGCGAGATCGCACTCGACGAGCGCACGCAATCCCTGTCGCAATGGTGCGTGAGCCGGCAGCGCGGAGAAAAAGCTTCGTGATGTCGCTCATTCACCTAAAGCCCCTCTACACATCTCTCGTCGACGTGATGAAGGGGCTTTAGCTTCACTGTTTCAACTGCGCCGCGTCTGCAAAACCATGGCCTCCGAGATTGCGCTCAGAAACATCGGAGTACGCGACCTCCAATTCACTAAGCGTGCGGGAAGACAGCGCGTATTAGAGTCATAGAACTATATAGTGTCCTACAAAGGGCAACCTTCTAGAACACTATACTAGGACTCCAGCGCGCACGAAGCCCACGAAACCACCAGTAATACTATCTCGACCGGGTGAGGTGGGTCTTCATTGCAAGAATCGGGAAACGACGACGAAGTCGGGCATCGTGATGATGAAAAAAGAAAAAAAAGAAAGATTGTATTCACTTCATTGGTACATGTTTGTGACTTCTATCCTAGTCTCGAGCGGTTATGATTTAACACTGGGGCCAGGACGGCCTTAAATAACCCATCTTTCCCTCGTTGAGGTAATCCACTGGGCAGGCACAAACGCCGAATCGTTCACCACCTCTGTCGCCCCTCACCATGGTCTCCACTGTGTTGCTCGTGGTGCTGTCATCAGTGTGCTGCTCGTTGTGCTCCCATCTTCTATATGCGCTGCTCGTTGTACTCCTGTCTTCTATGCGCTGCTCGTTGTGCTTCAACGTGTCGCACCTGTCTCCAACGTGGCAAAATAGGAGGCAACCGCCTGTCATCGATGCTTTCCCCGGAAGTTCTCGACGAGGGCCCTTTCACCGATAAGTGGCCACTTTGTGACGTTCAGGAGGACGCCGTTGCTGTCCTGAAAAGAAGTGAATGATGAGGCGTGAACAACTACCGTGACAGCTGCGTGTTGCTGGTGGACCGTCCCTCCGTCACCAGATGCGGTAGTCGATGGCTTCTTGGAAAACTTAGGTCGATCATAACACCAGACATTCCGACTCGCTCAGCTGCGCGCATCCATGCGCAGCCACGGTCAGGCGTATATGAGACGCGCGCTCTCCCTGGCTCTCATCTCCTATAGCACGCGCTCGATCACGTAACCTCCAACACTGGGCGTGCATCAGGCCGCTATGTTTAAAAGCGGCCCCCGCGCGCGTGACCTCGCACCCACACAGTACGGCGCGCAGGCCGCTCAATATTTCTTATCGCACTTGGACTTCATGCGGAACATCTCGACGACGGCGACGGCGATAATTCGCCCGAAATCGCAATAAAATGCGAATTTCCTTTGTATGTGCCTCTCTTAATTTTCTATATAACACCTCCCGGCGATTAATGGGACTGAACTCGCACGACTTTATGCTTTCCCGTACTAGATAAGCCGCACTTGTCACGTCGATACGATCGTCCTGCTGTACGAACGAGGATAGTAGGAACGATTCCACAGTCAGCCGGACGAATTCTACAGCAGAGGAGTCTCAAATTTAGTGCTGCGCTGGCATAAACGTATGAACCGGTGTGGGGACCATGTGGGAAAATAGTGTAAGGTACGTAGAATAGTACGTATATTTGTAACTGCCTATATGTACCTTATATTGGCTAGTAAAATATAGGGGCAAAGTCCTTCTGATTCGCCCTCGTATATAGGGCGCCCCAGCTTACGTTAGCCAAGCTGTTCAAAAAAAAAAAAAAAAGAAAACGGTGCAAACAATCTCAAGATTGTATCTTATACCGTGTTATTATTAATTTCTTTTTCGTTAAACAGCTTGGCTAACGTTTGCTTGGACAACGGTATATCGACCCTCAGAGCTTCGCCGCTGTAGGAGAAGCGGCGGAGCAACGCAACGTCGGCAAAACAGCTGTCGTTTGAAAGTTGGGTGAGGGGTCACATAGGTGAGGGAGGATATGCCCAGCCTGTCTGGTGTCTTCTTCCGCGGGGCGCGGCTGTTTCGAAGCGTCGGCGTCGAGGGAGCCCGCCACCGCCTCGGGTCTCGTCCGCCCACGCCCGGACGTCGTCGGTCGACCACTTGCGGCCCTCGCTTCCCGTTCTTGTTTCCTTCGCCCATTCCGACGAGCGCCATCGCCCATGGCCTCGCACGGCCCAGAGGTGAAAGCGCAACGCATTTACTACGACGTCACCTGGAGCAGACGTCTCTGCAGCGACTCTTGCCAAAGCGAATTCAGACAACCTGTTAGGTTGTCTGTAGACTTATTGCAGTCTGTCTCGCTTTCTTGTAGGCTTTTCCTTTTGGCCATTTAATGTCTACATACTGTTCAATACAACAGGGAGAGAGAGAGAGAGAGAAAGCAGGGAGGTCAGCCTTACGCGTGTCCGGTTCGCTACCCTATATGAGAAAAAGGGTTAAGGGATAAGAAAAAGAGATAGCACTGAGGACACCGCTTCATCCGGGCGCGCACATCGACACCACAATTCGTCACTGAATTCTGTAGCGGTCGGCTTCTGAGGGCAAGAGGGATCATTAACAGCAGCAGCATCATCGGCAGCAGCAGCAGCAGCCTGCATAATATGAGGTACATCGAAGTTACAGTGTATGGACAAAAATCGATGACAAAGCTGTTTATTTCGGCCTATTGCGGAAAGATTACATTGCATTTATACAAAGGAATAAAAATTGACGGTCACATTAGTATACGCCAGAGAGGGTGAAGGCGAAAGTCTGCGCGGTCAAGAGACATTTATTAAATGACTTGACATTCTCATTCCAATGGACCGTTACTTCTTATTACTTCTTTTCTCCCACCAAAGGTCGTGGTCCCGGATGCCTTAATTGACGCTACCTTGATTAGCTGTGCCTTTATAAACTTCGCCCTAATTAACACCAAATGTCATGGGTTCGACTCCCACCAAAGGTCGTGAGTTTGAGTGCCTTAATTAACTCCATCTTGATTAAATGGGCCTCAATTAACTTCACCTTGACACCAAAGGTCGTGGGTTCGACTTGCACATAAGCTGGAGGGTTTGACTCCCACCGAAAGTCGTGGGTTTGAGTGCCTGAACTGAGTCTATCTTAATAAATTTTGCCTTTTTTTTTTTGGCATGATGAGCGGCATCGGAGCCAGCTGTGGAAGAAGACGACGATGAACGCGCGAGCAGTGGCATGAGTACGTGAATGCGCGAGGCGAGCTCACATGACTTTCTATGGGGGCAGGCGATGATTTCGCACGCCCTTTTGTCAGGTCTAAATGCCTGCGGCAAAGGACCCGTAATGACAAGGATTTTTCACGCGGTCTTTGACATGCCGGAGACGAGAACAGCCAAGTCGTCGGAAGCTCGTAGCCAGCTTAGTTACCAACGTAGAATTCGAAAAAATAAACGCTCCTTTGACGGAGTGCGTGTCACTTCTGGTATTCTATAGAGCGGGCCTGCGGTCAAATTCCGCAGAAACGTGACGACAGAAATTACAGGCACTCATGCGGCAAGGAACAGCTAAGGGCGTGGTAATAGGAGAGAGAGAGAGAGAGAGAGAGCAATGATGGGAAAAAGTGCCGGATGCTAAAGTCTAACAACTCCGCTAAAGAGACAGGTACAACCCAGTAGGTGGTGGCCTAAATTCAGTTGTAACCTCATTGGATAGGCTGTATGGAACCTATTCGTGTCAGTCTAGGCTGTAATCACTAAACTGATAGCTCAGTAAGACTCCGTACGATGCAACGCTAGCCTGCGCTGTAACTACTCGGTGGTCAAACAGTGAGACTCAGTTTGTTGTTTGTATACAGGGACAGTTGTCCTAGGCTCTAACTTTCGAAAAGTAGAAGAGTGAGGCGCTGTTTACCTCTGTGTTTACCATCAGTGTTCTTCTGCAACCTCTGCATTTGACTGTATGAATATTTACGCTGTAATATCTATCCAAGTATGGTTACCTCCAACCTGCCTCCTGCTTCTTCACTGCCGATTATCACCTTGAAGACACTTGATCAACTTCAAGGGGAAAGAACAAATCTTACTGAACGGATTAAGGACCACTCTTGCAATAATAATACCGAATCATGCACTGTTTGTACATACCGAATAAATTGTTCGTTTATGTCGCCGTGGTTAGTGTACGTGAAAGACTTCACGCTCGACTGATTATGGTAAACGATGACGGAAATGTCTGTATCGCATCGCGGCGAACACGGGTGTTTTCTCGCTTGAATGCCTGGCTTCTCACGAGAGGGAACATATTGTGCGAGCCGTTGCCTCGCTAGCTCAGAGAGAGCGAAGGAAGGAAGAAAATGCATGGAGGTTAACCAGACTGAGTCGGGGGGGGGGGGGGGGCGAAAAAATGCTGCATGAGCTATACACGAGCCAAGATTCTGGAAATCGACGGACTCCCAGTGAGTGCTCCTTTTAGTGCATGTGGATTAATCTTGCCTCTCTGTTCTGTCTTTCGTTTCCATACCTTCCTTTTCCTGCGTAGGGTTGAGGTACCGCGCCGCGCAGGCTGTGGCGTTCTGCCGCCGAGAACGAGATCACGGGTTCGATTCCCGGCCGCGGAAGCCCCATACTGACGGGCATGGAATGTAAAACGATCGTCTACCATGCATTGTGTGCTCATTAAAGAAATGCGGCCAAAACTGATCCGGAATCCTCAACTATAAAAGCAAACTGAGCAAGTTTGTAGCGATTCATCACGCAGAAAAAGATCGGAAGGACAACACAAACGCCGGCGTTGTCTGCGCGTTTTGTACGCCCATCTTCTCGTACCATGTCTCTCTAACCCCTCTGTTGCTTTGGGATGTTAAAAACGATCACTCACTCACTCACTCACTCACTCACTCACTCACTCACTCACTCACTCACTCACTCACTCACTCACTCACTCACTCACTCGCTCACTCACACACTCACTCACTCAATCAATCAATCAATCAATCAATCAATCAATCAATCAATCAATCAATCAATCAATCAATCAATCAATCAATCAATCAATTGATCGATCGGTCATCCCGTGTAGATGTTGTGTTGGAGTTGACGTCGTTAACTATAAGCTGCGCTTTCTACCCGGGTGATATGTTCCTGTTTTGAAGAATAAGTTTGCTTCAAAAATCGATAGAACAGACTTGCAAGATTGCGAGGGCTGTCTCAGGTGCGAATAAGTGTCATATATCGTGTGGAAAGCGTCAGTTCCTTCAGGTCATGGCACTCGCCTAAAGCAAAACAAAAGCGGAGAAGGTACAAAACCGGCACACGTCCGTTCCAGCTAAGACACAGCCCATCACGCACTGTCGGCGCGAAGCGCTTCCCTGGGCAAGACGCAGACTACGAAGTACACCCGTATCGTACATCGCCCACGCATTCGTATATGCGTGCACGGTCGAATTCGCCAGGCACGGCACGGCCCCCACAGCTGTTTCTTGCGGCGGGTCCCGAACGTGATCGGTCATGTACGGGGCTGCCAAACACGAGACAGTCCTCCCATTCACTCGGCAAGTGACTACGCGACAGACTCGCGACAGGTGACCGGACAGGGCGAGGTCGTCTGCGACGATGCTGTGGGACCACGTGGTGACCCCCTCGAGCAACGGGCGGCATTGCGTGTGCAGAGAAAGAGAGCGTGATACACCGCAGCGAGGGTGCCGGTGCGGAGGCACTTGGCATACTTATCTCTTCCGCGGGCACCCCGTTGGCACGGACAAGAAAAACTAGCCCCTGCGCGGGATGCACAGCATCGGAGCCTTCGCAAATGAGCGGTTAATTGTACAGCAGGGTCACTATTTTGGAAATCTGGTGGTCATGTTTTGCGAACACACTTCATCTCCTGCCTCGATCTCGTTGTCTATTTTATTTTGCATTTACCTTCTACGTTCGTCGCATCGGACACTTACCCCACTGCTGATAAAATCACACCACCTGTATTTTTTTCTTTTTTTCTTCCGCACACCTTCTTTTAGGGCCTTTCCTCTCCTTCGTCCCTTTCCCTGCAGAGTCGCATGTAGGCGAAAATACGCTGCCTAAACAGTCTTCAATTTCAATAGAGCTTTCTCTCTCTCTCTATCTCTCTGCCTCTCCCCAATTCTTTGATGGCATGAGAGGAAATTTGTTGAGTGTGTGCTTCTTTTGAGTCCGTAGCGGGCGCTACTGAGAGGAATCAAAAGGAATTAGCGATGGGGTACGGCTACTGCGAGTACTATATTTCCCTCCCTCTTTCTCTTTTCTAAACAAGATCCATTTTATCGTGACCGCTTTGCTTTTCCTCGGTACTGTCTGCGAATTTAAGCGCCCGCTTCGTATTTGAACTTTGGCTACCTAATGAAGCAATAATTTAGCTAAATAATTAATTAGTCAATTAATTAATTTTTACTTTATTTTCATTAATTGACCTTTCTTTCCTCAGGGAGACAATCTATGAATGCCACACTGCATGCACTTGCAGCCCGACTTGTGCTTAGCTGCGAGGCATGCTCGGCCGGAGGGGAAGCACCAGTCGCACGTTGCGAGCTACGGAAGAGCTGCTGTTTTTTTTTTTTTTTTTTTTTTTTATACTCTGTGTGAACAACATTGCGAATAGCTTCATTGTGAATGTCCATGCCTGTGGGTGTGCGAGTTGCTTGTGTTTATATGTTATGACTGTGTATACCGTAATTATCCAACACATGGAGTACCATGCCATGTCCATCAGTTGTAGGCTATCATCTGCAGCTTGTCGTTAAAGTCAGCGCCACTTCATCTTCCAATGTGATACGAACACTCAGTTTGCGTTCAGGTAACTTAACTTATACTTCATAGGAACTCTAGAAATTAAACGTTGTCTCGAAGTTAACCGTTGGAGAAGCATGTAATCCCGCAAAATAAAGTCGCTAGCGCTCCCCCCCCCCCCTTTTTCTTTTAGTGTACACGACGATATCTTATTTGTTGTACTGAAACACCATGATATTTGTGTGAAGATACCATAACCATTACAGAACAGATAACTTATGTTCAATTTTAATGGCATACTATTGCCTTCGACTGACTTTCTGTTGAGAAGCGATTGAATATAGCGCATGATATGTAGAGGAGAATGTTCAGCGGTACATCATACGTTTCGTTTGTCTGCTTAAATCGTGGGCTATTTTTCTTACGCCGTGCACACGCTAATAAATTCTGCGCACGGGCGCCATCTCGCTTCCCACGAAACGTTCTTATAAACCTGCTGTTGCCACTGATGCCGCCAGCTAGAACACGCGCGTAGGCATAGCCAGTTCCGTTTCTTTCGCAGTGCCAATTTCTAACTGTCCAGGCTCGGTCGGCGCGTTATTCCCACGTATTCCGAGCGCGACCTTGAGGGCGCAGACGAAACAGGAAGCCCGTGCGGTGCACGCGGTGATCGAGACGCACACGGCACACGTGGGCTGCAGTGATCTCTGGCCGGGAGTCTCGCATGAGGCTGCAGCTGCAGCGTGTACATCTGCGTACTTACATTCTGAAGCCCTGCTGCTGCTGCTACTGCTGCTGGCTGGTTCTTCCGTGGTATCCACATTCCAAGTTTGACAGCATCGAGTGTGTATGCTGTAGGGATATCCCGAGGCACTGTAAACGTGTCAGCGACGACAAGATAGCCGGGAAGATTTATGGGTGTTATGAGTGCAGTCCGAGATGCAGACGCAACGATATCTGCGTGCGCGAGCGAAAACCGTTATCTGCGGCTTTCGCCGCGGCGCGCCCTTCGATTCCTCGATGAACAGGAGACGAATGCGCCTTGTCTCCCGGAGGTGGTTGCTACTGCAGAAACCGAAGCGTGCAGTCTCTTCCTACGCACAGCTCGCACGCTAGTGGCTTGTATTAGTGTGTAGTGTGTGTGCTTTTCTTCTTGGTTTCTTTTTATTTTTCAATTCCCGAGTAGTATATTTGCGATAGCTGGCTAAGCCATGCCTTGTCATCATTTAATTTAAACACACACACACACACACACACACACACACACACACACACACACACACACACACACACACACACACATATATATATATATATATATATATATATATATATATATATATATATATATATGAACAGTGGACCACAGAGTACGTTTATATTTCATCTAATAAATACGTGTCAGTGCCAGTGGTGTGCCATCGCATCTTGCACCCAACATGGAGTAGCATGTCAGTCTAACATACACAGCTTCATCCGTGACCACGACGTAAATTTGTAGCGCCATGTTGCCGGACTAAGGTATTCTGTCAATAGGAGAGAGAGAGAGAGAGAGGACGACATTTCTGCTTGTCCAACAGAGAGGAAGAAAGCAACAACGAACGCCGTGCCTCTAAGACCGCAGGCAGCGGCGCTTGGGAAGATAGAGGGGGAACATCTATGCGTCATCCGACGGCGCGGTAACTCGCGTCTTCGACGGCTGCAGCGGCAGCGGCGGCGATAAAATACGTCGGGCCGCGTCGTTGATGCATGGAGGGCGGCGCGCGAGGGAGACGGCGAGGAGGGGAACGGAAGAGGAAACTCGACGTGGGCGCCCACTCACTGGCGCGGCAGAGGACCGCGCACGAGCCCGCCGAAGCCGTCGGGCGGAGAGCGCGCGTAGCAACCACTCCGACGGCAACGGGGTTTTAGCAGCCGCACACGCGCGCACACACGACTGCGCGCCGCGCCCACCCAGCGCCGCGCGGCTCCAAGGAGCTCTCTCGGCACGAGAAGCGCAACAGGTCCGAGTCAGCAAGAGCGAGCGTTGTTTTCGGGACCTCCGCGAGTGCTTCGCTAGACCATTGCGCGTGCGACGCCGGTGCAGCTGTGGCTGCGGGCTCTTGCCGCAGCCGCCTCCTCGTGCGAATGAGCCTGGAGACGACGACGTCGTCCTGACGCCGCGACGCCCGGCTGGTGTAAGCGTGTAGCGGCGACGTCGACTGGGACGGACGAGCATGGACGACCAGGAAGCGGGTACGTCCAGGAACAACAACACCGCCGCCGCCGCCGCCACAAACGGCACCGGCAACCATACGCCGCATCGTAACAGCGTCCACGCAACGACACTTGCAGGCAGGACGGCCGACGACACCGTGTGCCCGGAGGATGTGAGTAACTGTCGTAATAAGGACTTCACCGTTTAGTTACGCGCTGGGCCCCCTTCAGCCTGCGGCTAAATGCGCGCTCTAAGTTATAAGGTGTTATCGTACCGTTATTTCGTACAGTATTTTATAAATGAAAGCGAGGACTTAGGTCTCCTCTAAAAGAAAAATAAAGATAACGTTAATGTGAACTGGAGATGTTAGCCCAGCGAAATGGCTGACATGTTACAACAGATGATCAGTAGGGGACATGTCATTTAGAACGGCCCCCATGCTAACTACAGTGTTCGCTAACTATACGTGTCGCTAGTAAACGTCGGTTGAAATTACTTCTTTTCGCGGAAACTGTAACGACTGACAATGAAAAAAGGCACGACCTGTCTGGCCATGGACACGCACTTGAGAGGTTACAATTAACCTTCACCGAAGTGAGACCCCATGGTTACGGCCTCCAGGCGTGGCTGCTGTCGAAAGGGATACGCGTTACTGGGACGAGGGAGCTGAAAAGGGGTGCAGTGACGCGAGCGCTAGATCCAGCGGGTACATTGCGCGTAACGCACACAGTAGCCGCGGCAGCGTACACGACGTACACCTGTGCGCATGCCGCAGTCCTCTGGGTGCTGGACGCCAGCCAGGGCGACCTTCACGGATGAACGCACGCGCGCGTGAGCGAAAAGAAAGGCGCAGCGTGTACGATCGCGGCACACCCCACCAAACTCCGACAGCAGCGGTCATGGGTAGCATTGTTCCACCCGCACGGATGCTGCGCTTGTTTTCTTTCTTTTTTCCTTCTTTCTTCTTTTCTATCTCGCTTTTTTTTTGCGTTTACATATATGCTTCGTTCTCGCCAGATTCCACTGGAAGCAACTGCCAAGCCACATCTGGCCCATGAACGGGTTAGGTAAAGTTTTACGGCGCAGCAGACAAGTCTTAATGAAGTGCAGGAACACAGACGTTACTATCAGTTAGACAGAAGAGATTATTTGCCCCATGGCAAAATCGTTGCTCCGAATACACGACTGGGCGTAAGTGTCCTCCACTGAAATATCTAGAGGACTCAACAGGCTGGAGAGCTTGTAGGGACCGCTTGAATTGTACTTGCGATTCTTTTAACAACAACAACAACAACAACAACAAGTGACAACCTCCCCTTTTTCATTTACATAAATAGAAATAAGAAACAGGAAGGAACCGCTTCATAATGTATACCTACGGACGCGAGGAAAGTTGCATCTATAAAGCCTTTTCAGGGGGTATACCCTGGCTGCCTGCGTTGTTCGAATTGGATGCGCGAGCTTTCTTGGCGCGTTCTGTAGATGCACCGTGCATGAGCGAAGGAGGCTCCTCCACATACTCCTCACCTCCGTTAGATGCAGTGCGCGCAGTCTTATCACGACGCCTGTGTAACAAGAGCTCTGAAAGCGCCTGCCGCGGAATAAACAGCTGACGGGCACACTCGATCGGCGCTCATCGCGGTGGCGAAACAAGGCTGCTTTTGCAGAACGTACTGACGCCACATTCGCGAAGTACGCCAGTGCCCATTGTGCTCCCTTCCGAAATCTACGCTGAGAGAGGGAAGGCATATTACCTGTAAAGCAAGGATTTCGTGTATTTAACTGCCTGCCACGCACACTATATCTGCGTCGGGAAGGGCACAGAGAACGGTATACGGTTCTACTGGATCAAGAGAACTAAAGAGAGAACGAAATAAATTTTAACAAAGGAAAAAAAGGGAGGGGGGACGAAGCGACGTAAAGTTTTTCTCACTTTGACGAAGCACGTTGTTCGTCAAGCAAGCCAGCGTTCCGAAGTTTGAATGGTGTGATCTTGGAAAGCGCTTATAGTAGAATGAATTTTGACATACAACCACTTTACTGTCACTACTACTACTACTACTGCTACTACTACTACTACTACTACTACTACTACTACTACTGAGATGACCATGACAATTGCTCCTACTACTGATACTATATACTATACTACCACCAGCACCCCCGCCGCTACTCGGAAGCCAGCAAAAACCTACAACAAGGCGATGTGGAGGCATCGGCAAGCATCAGGGCTTCTATGAATGAGACAGGAATCGGCGGAGCCCTTCAAGTGCCCGAGCAGGGAGCGGAGCGACCGACATAAATGTTGTACAAGGCCATTCGTGGCTTATAACGTCGTCTTTCAGACCGTTAGCATTCAGAGCTTGCATGGTCGAAGGCGCGATCTCACACTTGCGTTGTCTCCCATCTGCGTGGCCTGTTCTCCTCTCTTTTCCTGGCCTTGAACAATGGCGGAAAAGTTTCTGCTTGCGCCAAGTGATCGTGTTGCTTGCTCTCTCTCCCTTCTCCTCGCGCGAATCGAGACGGCGCCGTAGGGGAGGCAAATGGTGAGGGCAAGAGCTCCATTGAGTATACAATCCGGTTTCTACTGCCCTAATTTTGGTCTCCTTGGCTAATTATGTTGCATGCTATGAAACACATGTTCTCGGTTTCCTTAACTTAAAGCAAATATTTTGGAAAATAATATCGCGTATGTATGCGTGTGTGCGTATACTGAAGTCACGTGATTGTTCAACGTGAAAAGGCAGCAGAAAAAGAGGCAATAAATAAATAAATAAATAAATAAATAAATAAATAAACACACGCTGCATTTTGCATGCTAGTATGGCGTAATAAAAAGTTGCTAATCATGTTTGAGCAACCCAAACTACTTTTTCCCAGCTATCAGCGCGATATTTTAAACGAGCACAATTAATGCACGTAACTGAAGACATGCAGTACGACATGCTGGCGTCGAGTGTGTTTCCAAGGGGGTGCGATAATAATAATAATAATAATAATAATAATAATAATAATAATAATAATAATAATAATAATAATAATAATAATAATAACAAAAGCCCCTAGTGTACTTGCGCTTCGGCGCACGTTAATAAAGCCATAGGTGGTCAAAATTACACCGGAGTCCATCTAGTCTGCTTCTCACGTAGCTCAGGTGTTCCTCTAAGACGTGACGGTCTTATTGGCTTACTTCGCGCTTACGTGTCTGCCAACGAGCCGTTAGACGGAGCACTGCCGAATAAATTGCTGCTTTCATTAACTAATGGCGCGAAGAAGCAGCGAGACGGGTTTATGCTGGAATTAGCCACTGATCGCGGGTTATACGGTTAATTAACGACCTCCGGCGGAGTAAGTGAGGAATAAAATGCTTGCGAAACACTTTAAAAGAAAGAAAGAAAGAAAGAGGAAAAGACGGAAGCGGCCGGTTCGCCTAAGTTAAAAAAAAAGATAGGGGTGGGGGGAGGGGGGGGGAGGATGCTCGAACGAAAAGCCGACAGCAACAAAGTGACACTTGCGGGCCGCCGCAAGCTGCGGGAACGGGTTATAGGCAGGCGACCCTACAGGAGGCATGCGTAATTAATCGTGGATGTTGGCAAAGTACGGACGACACACCTTCTGGTTCAGATGGGACGAGAGTTGCCCGTTATACGTTCGTGCAGACGGGCGCCATGCGTGTTCGCCACTTTTGACGCTCCTCGATGCCATGTGAACAAACATGCTGCCCCGCGACGCTGGTGGCCAAGGTCATTGCGGCGGCTTTCCTTTCTCTTCGTCCCGAACGCGTGGCTAAGCGTCCACACGGACCATTTGCGGAGGAGAGTTGCCGAGTCGAGGTATATCGTGCGATACGCAACATAGTAAGAGGCCGTTCGTGTATACGACGTTGTAGAATCTGCATATTGGTAGAGGTAGCCTTTTTCGCTTAATATGCGGTGGCGTGCGTGTAAAAACCGCGCCGCGGTAGCTCAATTGGTTAGAGCATCGCGCGCGTGGCGCAAAGACGTGGGATCGTTCCCCACCTGCGGCAAGTTCTTTTTTCATCCACTTTCGTTGCCATTAATTCATCATTTATTTAATTCAATCAGTAAGTACAAGTAACTTCACCTGTGTTTTCCTTGGTGCCTTTGTTTGTTCAGGCCCCTCGGTTACCCCCTTTCTTCTCGTTCTTACATAACGAGGGTCTCGAATCCGGCAGCATAGATGCCTTCAGGTAGCACGTGTGTGTTTATTGACCAGTTGCCTTCACCCAGAAAGATCACGTACTCGTAAAGCCTGAGGCAGAAAGGATGTACGTTCCACATCCACCGCCAAGGTTTGTGAGTGGTGGCGTTGGCGAACGCTCCCAAGGTTAGTTCTAGTAGTAATACACAAATACTCAAGAAAGTGGATGGGGAAACCGCGCCGCTGTAGTTCAATAGACGTGGGATCGTTCCCCACCTGTGGCAAGTTGTTTTTCATCCACTTTCATTGCCATTAATTTATAATTTATTTAATTCAATTAGTAAGTGTATAAGTAATTTCCCCTGTGTTTTCCTTGGTGTCTTTGTTTGTTGGCTTCTCATGATATGATTAGTGGCAGCCTATTTCATGTACGATGCGGTTGTATCCGTGCAGAAGCAATGAAGTGACAGCTCGTTCTTTTGAGGTGGCTATATTAGTTGTCAAGGTGCAGCATGTACACTAACAGCCTGTATTGTGAAAATGGCTGTCCTTAATATACAGCGTGTTAAGTGTACAATACAGTCATATCCGAGAAGACGCATGAAGCGGGATACATGTAGCAGGATGTTGTTTTGAGATGCTTGTCGTATCTGTCCGCTCTTCAGACTATATATAAATTTAGCCCTGGTTGCCAAGAGTAGAAACAATACTTTGTTAGATGCTCTAAATTAAGTCTAAGGTGTAGCCGTATGAGAGATGCGTAACCTTGCGAACGCTTTTGAAGCAGGGAGTGTCAAAACGCAACTGCGTCTGTTCGGAAGTGAGGTCGTACGGACATCTCAGTACGCGCACAAAAATTGCCCCCTCTAAGATATCTGTGAAACGTGGTTAGTGAGTTTTGGGCAACTATATAGGTACCGCGAGCTAACATGTCCCAGAACAAGGATATAATCCTGTGTGCGCACGATAAGTGTGCTGTTTTCAGGCGATTTGTTCTGATAGAAAGACATGATGATGAGGCTAAAATAAACGCGGTGATGGTATACCTGCAACGGGCGTCGTAAAATTTGGCGGATGGGTAACTGAAGCAGCTATCGCTGTAATAGAGTTATGAAGAAGAAAAGAAAGAGAGAGAGAAAATGGCTGTCACACACACAGAACAGTACGTATACGCGCACAGCAGGGCACACGCACGTAAACACAACACTGATAAGAATCTTAAACGAAGACGCGTGAACATACTATAACTATGCATGTACCACAGAAACGCGCAAAAGCGGGACAAAAGGAAATGTGAGCCAGGACAGACAATGCTGCAGTATAGGTAGGGGGAGGAAATACGTATACATCATGCCCCTGCTTGTTGTAATGGCATATAATTAACGCAATTAATTGCCATCACTTGCACTTGATGTCTCGCTTAGTGCTCGGCTTCGACAAGCTGAAACCACTCAGCTAAGAAATCTTGTTGCGTTTAAAGGTTATGACACATGTGAACGCATTAAACAAGCTCTAGCTGTCCAAATGAGAACGAGTCAGCAAATATAATCACCGCAAAAAAGGTAGGCTATGGGTTCGGCAACATTAAGTTACGCATCGTGCTTTATTTGAAGCGACATTTCCGTTTTGTCTAATACCGGTGCCACACAGACAGTTTTGAGCGTGCTTTAGTTAAAGCAGTTAAAGCACTTAGAGTGCTGAGCTGGGCGTCTTCTTTTGTTTGTTATTATTATAATTTCTTTTTCAAGCCCGCCTGACTTCGATCCTGCACTTTTCACGCTTCCACTGCGCTTGACGAATTCAAACGCAGATCGACTTCAATTATAATTGAAAATGACGTTCTGACGGGGCATCAGAAAATTGTCAGCACCAGACTTTTAAAGGTATTTTCACTTGCAAGTACACTCCAATTTTACCAGTACCGACCATTAATGTACAGAGCGAGAGACGAGCTCTCAGTAGTGAATCCTGGAGAGGCTTGAATGTCGGCACGCGCTGCTATATACTCCAGACGGTGATGGTGAGAAACGAAATGATACGCGCAGTGCGCGTCACAGACGCCGAGGCATACAACGCACACAAAGCACAACACACAACGCAGCGTACAAACTACTTAAAATGTATTCTGTGGACCAGCGTCTTTCGGAAAGATTAAAAGTGGCTTTGTTGTTCTCAGCATAGCAGGCGACGACAGAGGTTGCTGCAAGCGAGCGGCAGGGTTCCACCTATGTAACATATAACGGGCGCCGCCCTCTGCGCCGAAGGGCCGCTTCGCGTTCCACCCTGGCGTTGTCGCCTCCGCATCCGGCTGTGCGTGCATGACCGATGACGCCAGCGTCGTGGTTCCCGCACGGAGTGTCGTGGGAGTCTACTCCGCTGCGTACACGGAGTGTCGCGAGGGGTGTTCGTATAGAGCGTTTGGAAGCCTTCGTCAGAGGCGCTGCCCCTGGTGCGAGGTCAGCTGACACTGCAGCTGACTGTATGGTGACCAGTGGCGTAGCCAGAAATTTTTATTCGGCGGGGTGCACACCGGGGACGGGGAAGGTGACGGTGGGGGAGGGGGTGCTGCACAAGTAGCGAGAACTGGGTGAGTTGTAAGGTGTTGATCACGATCTGTCAGCGCAACAACTAGACACGGATGAAAAAGAAGGGCGATCGCAGGCACTGTCTATCAACTGAAACTGTAATGCACACACGTGGACAATATAGTATACAACGTTGAAGCACCAAAGCAGGAAGACCAAAAACTAAAACCAACACCTTGTACAGCAGCACTACACTACCGCTGGGCAGGCCACGTACTAAGCAGAAATTTCGGAGGGGGGGGGGGGGGGGGCAGGGGGAATGCCCGGTGTGCCCTTCCCCTTTCACCCCAAGCCTACGCCACTACTGATGGCTGTCTTCAGAACACCGTAACAGTGCACTGTTACGGTGTTACGATGTTTTCACGACTGTTTTCTTTCCCCGTTTTAAGAGGTTGTTTTACCCTATACAGAAACTAAACTAGCTGTACATTGAAACCTGTACCATCTGTGAGAACGACGCAGCTAGGCGCGGGTTTACCGCACGAATAATTAGGGTAATAATTAGTTCTGAGTGCTCCGGTTCGTTTACTGTCCGAAAACGCATTCCATATTCCGACCATTCCAAGGCTTTCATTGTCAGATGAACGCCCCACAGCTGAATTAAAGCCCCTCCATCCACGCGCCACCGCCGCTTCGGTGGCCTGGTCGGCGGAAACGTGTATCGAGGGGCTGTAAGCTGAATAGGTGACAACTACCACCACTTTGACAGTGTATTTTGGCACCCTTTTCTCGTAACGGCTTGTTGCCAGGCCGTTTAGAGAACACGGCTAATGACGGTGACCCATTGCAAAGAAATTATCTCTTAGGCTTACCCATAGAGAGCTAACAAATCTGAAACAAGGCTGACACTGTCTGCGCTCGGACACGTATACCTGCCTCGGGCGTCGGAAACGGCCTTCGATTGTGAGAGCACTCTGAAAAGACAATGCAGAACCCTGCAGACAATGTAGTGCAGATTAATGGCAGGCAGCTGCCACATTAACGGCACGTACCCGAGTCCCTTCCGTCCGTTCCGCCTGGCATATGTGTAACTCTCCTATTTTCACGTTTAATGTTTCTCAACGACAGCAGCTTCGATATTCTACTGTCCTCGCCGTGGGCAAGCACTGCGGCCGTCGCGTGCGCCACTTTTCGTCAGCCCACGCGATCGTGTGGGAGTCCCGCCGCGCGAGACCTGTGCGTGTGTGTGTGCTGCTTGCTTGCGGGTCGGCGCAGCCCCGAGTACGTGTCGAGGCGGTGGTCGAGTGCGTCCGAGTTCAGTGCGCGCGTGGGTGCTCGCGCACCTTGCAAGCAGGGGGCACAGCTCCGCGTTATGTGCGCACACCCTTTCTGTACACTCACTCTGTGGAGCGACGGACGCCCAGCCGGCTACACTCTTCGAGCGCTCTCCATTGAGGAGAGGGACGCGGCCAGATGGTGCCGTGGCACGCGCACGCGTGCGGTGCTGAGAAAAGTGGGTCGTCGTCGTCGTCGCCGTTGAGCGCGGCGCCAAGGTCCTTATTTTTCTTTCGGCCCTCTGCAAAGAGGAGCCGCGGCGCACGTCGGCCTCACACCGTGCAAGCCATATACAGCAGGGTGGGGACACCCGTTAGTTACTGCCGTTAACCACTGTGGCAGGGGATGCGTAGGCAAACAGGCACACGTTGAAAAACATGCTACGAAAGAATCCGCGCGGCTCTCTTCGTAACTGTTTGTAACAGATGAAGAAAAGCGGCGTTAGACAAGGTGCGGTGGCTCTGAATGGACAAGTGTTGGGGATCTTGACTATACTTCAACGATACGGTAATACGCTCGTTATACGGTAATGAAATTTCGTAGCATACTGTGCGTATGCTCGTTGAGAGCACAGTTCATTTGGGTCACAGTTACTTCGAGCGATTTGTCTTCCAGTAGGAATGTGTGTGTCATCGATTGGGTGCGCCTGTTTATCATGATGCGTATTATTTCTTGATGGGTTACTCTAGCATTTCCTAATGACTTCTTTCGTAGGCATTGCACCGGGCCAATCCAGAGGAATTCTTCTTCCTCTGTTTTCACAGGTCATCGCGAAGAGGCCGAAAGAACGCCGCTAACTGCAGTACAACGCTTGATGAGCATTTTTAAAGGAAAACTCGGCGTAGTTAGTGTGCATCAAGTTAAGGCATAGTTCTTCACTGTGGCGACTATGGCGCGCATAGACTATCTTTTACACAAAATTGCTGGATGATTCACATACATATCAGTTTACACTGGTACCGGACTACAGTAATTCTTCCAACTCTAGCAAATCTGTAGTAGCGCGGATGCTGCGTGACACCGCCTCATAACTCGAACTGGGCGGCCCCTGTATATAGGTGTCGGCGACCCGCCATTTTTTCATTTCGCTCTGCCTCGCCGTTGAAAGCAGCCAGCGGTAGCACAAGCTGAGACAACACAACGGCCCACCGCAGGCGACTGCTCTGCTGCACTTTCCTGCGCACCCCCGCCGTTTTGACAAAGCGCATCCCGGAAATTCGTGACGGCGAATGCTCGGTTCGTGTGACTCGCCGGCCGCGAACGCCTGCGCAGCAACGGCGGGCAGGCGTTCGAGCCAAGAGCAAGCTCCGAGCCAAGCAGTGTCGGGTATGGTCAGGGATTCAGCCCAGGGGCGCTACGCTGGACGCTGCAGAATTTAATTTGGAACTGCACAAGGCGGGCCTACAAGCGTGTGCTATAAATACAATCATTTCAGAAAAAGAAATGAAAAAAAAATGAAGAAGTATATATAAGCGCGATAGTTGATATATAAACTCAATCAACATGACATGGAGTGTTTCAAGTGTTTTCACGTCACACATGTGATATGCAAGGGCAAAATCCAGCACAGAAAAAAAAAATGAAAAAGAAGTCTAACATATTGTCAAATTTCGCCATGATTGCGTTTTGAGCCAATATGAGAGAGGACCTAGCTATACCCTCTGAGGCAATAAGAGCGAATTTGATATTTAAAACACTGCAGGATGACTTTTGTTCGTTAGAAAACTTAATTTATGCATACGTACCAGAGAAACCCGTATATATAGTACACCCGAGTACATTTATAGCATGCGGGGACCCGACCTCGTGATGATGCAATCGGTGAGTAGTCAGTCTCGGAAGATATAGGACGGACCCAGGTTCAACACCGGCTGTTTTCCCTTGGTTCATTGTCCGTTTATTTATAGAGACGCTTACCAGTTGCTACGTCCGCGTCCTCGGTTAACCGTACGTGTAAATGTCTGTTGTATTTGGAACGAAGCGTATTTCTGAAGCGGGCTTCCCCCCAAGAGGTCTCTTATGGTGGAGAAGCCAACCTCGACGAACGGGCATCGTTACGCATGCGTATACTTATTCAAAACCACGTCTACGTTCGCATTTACGACCATGTAAAAAATGAAGAAACGTTGACACTGCTCATTCTAGAGGGAACAGCGTTCTTCGTACGCCCAGTCTATCAGGCACTTTTGTTAGTGGGTGCCGCAAAATTTGAAACATTAATCTAAATAGTTGTCGCTAACAATTGAGAAAGTCACTGCGCTCGTGCGACGCCAGACCTGTATTTTCAGGACATCTTGTGCGTGAAACGTTTCAGAATCGCTTCAGTTCGCAGGTCCTTCGTAATTTCCGGCGAATAATCATGATGGCATTTTCTTGCATTTTTATTAAAAGCGTCTATCCTTGCAGGTTTTTCGTGACGCATCTTGTTGTATTTCAAACGTAAGAACATGCACAGAGGCTGCTGTGTATTGACACTGTTTAAAAGTAGGCTTTCTACGCGGTCCAAAATTGTGTTGCAGTTGGCCTTGACCATCGCGTTTCCTTGGCTTAAGAAGTCCTTTATTTGTTTCGCTCACGACTCAACCCTATAGGTCCGCGACATGTGGGCCATCATGCCGTCACTGTCAACGTTATGCCGTCGTCGTCATGCCATCGTCATCGTCGTTCGACCAGCTACATTTTTTTTTTCGGAATCAGAAGAGCAACACCAACCCTTTGGGCTTCATTGATTCACTAGATGTTTATTGAGCATGATGCTTCAAGGCTTATTCAGGGAAGAGGAATGAGTAGCCCAACATTCTCTCCTCTCTGCTCCCTTTTACGAAGAGCTTGCGAACGCAGCGTTGTAGACGTTAAGCTTTCCTTTGATGGTGTTCCCGTCGATTTATTTTTGTTTTAGCACTCGCTTGACGTCCGCCGCTCAGGAATAACCGTTTGTCCTGGAGGAAAACGCCGGCTTCTGACGCGGCGTGCGACGCAGCGTGCCGGCGTATAGGTCGTGCGCGCGCGCTAACGGCGGCGGCTGCATCGTCAAGGACGCGCGTTAATGAGCACGCGCGTTATCCCTTCACGCGAAGCTTCCCTCACTTCGGTTCGAGCGGCCCCTCTCACAAGACCCGCTCGGCGCCGAAACAGTGACGTGAAGTGGCCACAGTTCGTGCTTTTCTCCTCGCGTATACTGTCCCTGTAGGACGTGTCATCTTGAAAGCTATACAAAAGACCAGCAACATGTATTTATAGCCTTCTGATTTGCGTGCGAGAAATGCCGGAGAGCTTGGCCTTGACACTCAAAAAGATGGCCGATGTGACGCGCGTTCCTCGACGCACTGGTGACTAGTAGCGCCATGGCGAGTCTTGCCTCTTCGTGGACTTTTGTTTTAGGGGCTGTGTAGCTGGTGAAACACCACGTCTATATACGCGTTGCTTCTTTGCGTATAACAAAGAATACGTTAGGGTAACAAGATAAGGTAATATGCGGCCAACTCACAACTGATTTATATTCCGTTAGAGCACGTGGCTTACGCACAGAATTCGTAAGATTTGAGAGACAGCGAAGCCCGGCACAGTGACACAGACTAAACTTGAGCAGCTCCCTTATTTCGTCAACGTGCATTCTGAAGAAACGGCATGCTACCGCTTTTATTGCGATAACAATCACACGGACACTCCAGGCGAATTATCGCCGACGCCACGATGTTCCGTATATATTTATGTGTGTATTCTAAATTTTAGCCTAAGCCATATATGCAAGGTGTATATTCCTTACCAAATTATTCCTCAGAATTTTTGAGGATTGCTATGTGCAAGCAAAATGACCTAGGCATTTCATTCACAGCGCATGCATTTTATCCTGAATGTTCTGATCATTAAAAAGTAAAAAAAAGAAAACAAATGGTACTCACAATCAGAAAATTGTGATTTCACTGGCGCCGCTCTTTAGGACAGTGCAGGCGCCTGTGCAGTGAGATTACAGGCCCTACACGGCGTGTTGAAGCTTTTAAAAGTGCCAGAAATTTTGCCGCACCGGCGTATGTCGCACCCGCATAAATAGTCGCACCCGCGCATAGTTAGCGCACCGTCCGGAAAGTTCAAAGCAACGCTAAATCTTCCTATCGCATTCAGTGCTTCGCCCTTCAGGCAAAACTGCCCATTTTCTTTTTGTATTTATTATGGTTAGAAGAAAGAACTGTCTAGCCGACGGCTGACACGAGGAGCAGTGAGGGGGTAAAGGAAGAGGCAGTAGTAACGGGGTAAAATGTGGACAGAATAGGAAAGACTACAGAAAGAGTAAAAGGGAGACAGAAAGAGAGAGATGTATGGAGAAAAATAAAGAAAGGGAAACAAAATAGGAGACAGAGAAACTAGCAAGAAGAAGAAAATTAAACAGGGGCTATACTTACAACATTTACAGTTCCAGACTTTGCGTGTGTGCTGCTAGAAGAGAGATAGAGATAGGGGGGAAGTAGAGGGAGGGACGTATTTCGGTATAGTATTCCGCGTTATGAAAAGCTTTGATGGTGTGTATCGCAACTGCAAATTCAATTGCGTGTGCCTACGCGTGAGAAGCGTAGTAAGTGTCACTTGACTTGTCTCTAGAAGGAGGAAGATCTCTTGTACAACGAGGCGCACCCAAGGGCGTCTCCGAATGAAAGCCAGAGACAGGCGAGGTCGCTCCCCATCAAAACTTCTACTGCACAAGAGCCGTTTGTCGAACTGACCGGACGACATTCCACGGGTTGCGGCAAAGACCCAGTCGAAATAAGCTCGGACCTTCGTCTCCTCACGTGAGCCTTCTTATCAGATGCGGTGGGGTCGAATGGAAAGTTGATAAGAAAAAAAAAAAAAACAAAGAGGGAGACATTATATATAAATGCGGGTTCACTGGTCGCGCGCGGAAGAGGCAATAAATTTCGCCCGGACGTTCCGCGATAAACTCTCGTTACGTTACAGCGCGCTCGTATTGGAAATTCAAAATTGTCTGTATTCTAGCGTATAATTCGACGAAAAAGAAACAAAGGGAGAAAAGAAAATAACTTTACCGGCGTTACATTAATGTTGCTTCGTGCTGCTTTTCCGTGAAGGCTGTGATGGCGTCTATGATGCGCACATTGAAACTGACATGCTGCAGGCCACAAGTCAGCTGTTACCCAAACAGGTCTTGAATTCAGCAGGGAACGTTTGTAAGCTGTTCATAAATTTTTGGTAGAACAGAACAGCTGCACAAAGTAACCAAGAAGCAGAACACTAGCATAGACAGATACACGCAAAAAATATACTTGCCACAAAGATGATGACCGAACAACAGGAAGAAAAATAAAATGCAGAGGTGAACATACCTTCTTTTTTTGTGTGTGTGCGTGTGTGTGTTAAGGAAGGGAAGGCGAATTAAAAGCACATTATGAACTAAAGCCAAAATTATGTGTTCTTCATAGTAGACTGAAAAGAACGCAACGCGAAGTGATTTAATGGCTAGATAATGTATTCCAAATGAGCGTAAAGAGAACGCTGTTTGCTTTCCACAACACCCCGGTCACGCAAGACGCCTCTGCAACGACCATCTCGGGAGGAAAGCATGTTTTGAATTGCGCAGTTCGCCTTTCCTTGCCGTGTTTTTTCTCGTTCTTCTTTCTTTCTTTCTTTCTTTTTTAGAAATGCATCACGCCTGGTTGCACTGCACGGCCACATTCTGAATCATTCTTTCGCAACGTGCCTTCCTTAGATCTAGTGCCTCCGCCGGTGTAGCGCGCGATGCCTCCACACGGAGGAATACGCAATGAGAGTTACCATGTTGCCACTGCAACAGTGCGCCTGTTGGACAAATCGGTGGTATATAGTACTGCACAACGAAGCACGCTTCAGTTTCATTTGCGGAGCGCGCCGCATAAATAGCCAGCGTGAGCCAGTATCTCCTAAGCGCCTCCAAAACGATCTGGGCGCAACAAAGCCACAGCGCCATTCATGTTTACTATATGGCACCTGGCCAGCGTAGCTCTCATAACTCACCAGACAGCCTTCCTTCGAGAGTTGGCAGACGATGCACGCATCGACTCGAAGAGCGCGTACAAGACCGGCTGCGAAGCCACGAAAGAACAGGTAACGAACGAATAATAGGGAGAACGAGCCCCGGGGCCTGATTGATGCGAGACCGAGGAGGTGGTCGCCTTCGGTGTTTTGCCTCCGTGCGCCTCGCGGCGAGATGAGCCGGATTGATCGGGGACGAAGATTCGAGGCACAACTTGCGGTGCAGCCTCCATCGCCCGCGGCGGATCTATTGGAGAGAAGGAAATTTAGGAATCGGTGACCGCCGGCCGGAGGTATATGCTACAGGAGAGCATCGGAGAATAGGGAGGGGGGGGGGGGGGGGGGCGACTCGCGCTTGACGGAAGTGCCGCAAATTACCCGTCTCCCGTGCCGCCGCGGCAAGCCCGCCACGCTGCAGGCAGAACGACGGCCATTTGCTTACTTCCTCGGGCGCGCGCGCGAGGTCCACTCTGGCCACGCTAAATTAGCTAGGAAAAAGAACGATTGCGCGCGCGCCGAAAGAAAAGACGAGAGAGATGTGGGGGAGGCAGAGGGCAAGAGGGAAGCTTCGCTATTGTGCCTATCAATCCGGTTTGCCCGGAGGAGACCGCATGTACGCGTGCGATCTCTTCAGCGGCGCTGCCGGGGAGCGCGGCTGCTGCCACTCCGCCCTCCCGCCCCATTACCAAGGGCGCCCGATGGTCCGAGACGACTGCCGCAGCGTTTCGACCCTGTTATAAGACGGCGACGCCGCGCAGATATATACGCGCACTGCCGGATGATGTACTACACCCGCCGGAGCGCGGTGGCGGGCAGGGATTGCGCCCTCGACCATACTCGCTTGCGCTGTGTTGCCTCTGTCTGCAACGGACACAGTATCTCGGGGCGCGCAATGGCACTCACCCAGAGAAGCATGTAGGAAAAATGCCAGCATTCTGCTGATATTTCGGCCGGGGAACGGCCTTCAGTCCGACCACATCAACCGATTAATCAGAATTATATAGTTAGTCGAAAAATTGGAGAGTTAGAATTGCCCCGCACAAGGAACTACTGGTAATAAAATCACCTCCAGCGCTTGTCGAATGGGTGCCGCAGTCATAAAGTTGACCTGCCGAGGAGAGGAGGGGGGAAGGGGGGGTACCTCCTTAAAGAAAGAGGAGGGGCTATATAAAGCTATATACACATAAGGAGCAGCACTAAATCAGTTTCTACACAAAGTATTATTTTCTATTTCATTCGGCGGGTAAAACGTCGATTATTACTGGAGAAAATAACGGCCGAACTTCCATTTTCTAAAGTTAGCGCAGAAACTTCGGGGCCGAACGCATTGCACCGCCACACGCAAAAAAAAAAAAAAAAAAAAAAAAGGAGAAAGAAAAAGAAAAGAACTAAAAAGGAAGACGAGTATCTGTTGTAAACCCTGTCACCCCGCGAAGGCCTCTGAGAGGCTGGGAGACATATATAAACGTGAGGCGACCTTGAAGATAAGGGACCATTCCCAGTTTCCGCTTCGAGCTTCTTTCTTTCAAGAGACCTTGCGTAGAGACGCACGAACTCGTTGCGAAAATCCTGTCGCGGAAAAGACCAATCCGAACTCGAGAGAAAAGCCACCGGCGCAGTGTATTTCCATCTACTTCTTTGTATATATATCTGCGATATCAGTTAAAGGGGCACTATAAGGAGAAACACTATAAATAACCAGTACAGACTCACGTGGTCGTTAAAAGCTCTCTCTCTCTCTCTCTCTCTCTCTCTCTCTATATATATATATATATATATATATATATATATATATATATATATATATATATATATATATATATATATATATACACACACATTCGTTAAGATGTTAAAGATGAGATGAGACCACGATCTGATTATGAGGCAGGCCGTAGTTAGGGGCACCGGATTAACTTCGGCCACGGGGCTCTTTAATAACCCGTTTTTCGTTTTTTTTGCAACTTTTTTAGGTTATCAGTGCCCTTCTCCCGGTAAGCGTGGCTTTTTCGCTATTATAGAAGGCTAATTTACTAATACAGCACAATTTATTTTTCTATTTAGCGTCCCTTTAACTTCAACGACTCTTTGCACGGAGAATTTGTCGAGTGTCTGCTCACAAAATTACCGGTACAAAGAAAAAAAAAAATCTATACTGACCGACGTCAGCGAGAATTAAACCCACATCGCGGAGGTCCAGGTCGGACGCTCCGACCATTATACGCTTAAATATTTCCTCGGTATGTTCGGTACCGTGGTCGCTCCGAGACTATACATGCGGTGCGTTTGTGACAACGTCACCGTCAAAGTCTTCGGTGTTTACTGTAAAGAGTCTTGTTGGGATCGCGTGTCTAAAATAGTGCCCGCACAACTGCAGAGAGCGTGTGGGAATACGGGGAGTGGTGCCTGCGTTTGCGGTATGCGGTGCGTCACACCGTATACCGTCACACTGTGCGGAGTCACTATATAACGGAGTTGTGCACTGGGCTGTGGAGGGAGTCCGCGATTCTTCGACCGTGCGTGCGCAGGCATGAAGTAATTAGGTGCGTCTGCTGAGCTCGGGGGTTACATCGCGGTCACAAGAACGTATTAATAACAAATGTGCCACAGCGTTTAAAAGCAACAGACAGGTATCGCACGGCAAGACGCCCAGGTTAAGAACAACGCCTCCCACATCCCTCCTCGTGCCTCGAAAAAGATGAGCACGCCCTGTCTCTGGGGTGTGCCGCCGGCCGAATATCGCGGGGGAGGGCGGCTCGCTTGGTCAGTCCGTATACCGTACTGATTCGTACTTAAGCATACGGCAGTTCTGATCAGTACTCCTCTAGCCACACCCTATATTCTTTAATTAAGTTCTTGAACCTCCCCGCTTTTCTTAAATATTGTTATCCCTTATTTTTTTTTCTTCTTGTGGACATCGGATATTCAGGGGGAAAAAATATGTGGCTGATAATAGCGGTAACCAACCAGCGAATTTACACAGGCGCACGTGCGTATTGATAAATTGTAAAAAAGGATAAGAAAAAAAAAGAGAAACTGAATCTCGACGCATGCGATAATTTCTCGGCACAATTAACTTTTCCTCTCTTCTTTCACACGTTACTTCAAGTGTACCACAAGGCAGCGTTCTTGGGCCGTTAATATTTCTAATGTACACGAATGACTTACCGAATAACATTTCCTCACACGTGCACATTTTTGCGAACTACTGCATTCTTTATCGTTCCATTAAGTGTGCCGATGAGCATACAATCCTCCAAAAAGATCTAGAACTTATTTCTCTTGGGAGGAATACTTGGCTAATGAAGTTTAACGTTTCGAAGTGTAAAATTATCTCTTTTAGCCGCAAGCATACTAATTCTGTGTTTCTTTGCCACATAAATAACATCACTATTTTGCATGATACTCAATATAAATATCTTGGTGTTAACCTAACTTCGACTCTTTCGTGGTCAACGCACATTTCATACATTTGCACCAATGCTTCGAGATCATTAGGGCACATTAGACGCAAGTTACATAATTCCACTAAAGACATTGGTAAACTAGCTTATCTAACATTTGTTCGACCTCAACATGAATACGCCGCATCCGTCTGGTCTCCCCATCACAAATACTTGATCGAAAAAGTCGAATCTATTCAGAATAGGGCTGCGCGTTTTATTTCACGTTGTTGTGGCTATAACAAAAGCACAACACATATTAAGCTCTACCTCTCACTACAGCCCTTGCATGATCGTCGTGATATAGCCTATTATTATTTCATAAATACGTCCATAATACAGCGCCATCAGCTCTGCCTCTTGAAACTCCTCATTACAGGTCAAAACGGTTGTATAATCAGTTCAGTTTGATGCGCATCTACGGAAATACTAATTCATTTAAGCACCCCGCTGTTCCAAGAGCCATTCGCCTTTGGAAGGACCTTCCTAACGCCATCGCTTATTAAAGTGACCAAGAAAATATCCGGATTCTTCTAACAACACATTTTTCAAACTCTACGTAACCTAACGTGTTATTTTTCTTGCATTTCCCGTTATTAATATGCAACTATCTGTTAAATACTGTTTTGTTATAGCCTAATTATGTCCCGATCGCTCCGTAATGCTATTGGCTACTGTGTGAAAGTTTATTGTTCAATTACCTGTCGCGTTCAAAAGCATTCGGTTTGTCCATTGTACGATTGTGACACCATATATTACTGTATGTTAGCGCATTTATTGCACTGTATTCTTTGTATGTGTATTCACATATATTCTAATTCTAATTCTAACATAATTCTAATTACTGCATGTTATAATCTTTGAGTGTACTCTCCCCCCTTACACAATGCCACTAGGGGCCTGTAAGGATTCTTTAAATAAATAAATAAATAAATAAATAAATAAATAAATAAATAAATAAATAAATAAGGTCTCTCTCCTGTTCCACGGTGCTCACACCGTGGAACAGGAGAGACAGGAGAACAGGAGATAATTCGTATTAAGAGAGAGAGAGAGACGTTACTTAATGCGCGCTTCGCTTATGACGAGCCTCCCTAGTTCAGAGGCCCAGGACTCCGAAATGAACGGACGCTTAAATTCGGGTTAATACGGTGTTCCTCGTCGGCATGGCTGCCCCCGGGGCGCCCCCAATTTTGTGTGGCGGGCGGCGATGGTCGTCGTGAGCAGGCAACGCCCCAGAACTCACCCCCCCCCCCCCTCCTGCATCCCCACTGCGCCACCCTCCTCCTTACCAGGGGCTACACTGCGCCCACACTCTACCAAGACCCCCGCGTGCTCAAGCAATGCGAGGGTCGAGAACGCGCATGCCCCCAGTCGCACAAGATTACAGCATTGCCGCCAGGAAAAGCAGCGGCATTTCGGATAAAGTTGCGTGCACTAGTTATTTGCGCCAGGTTTTGTTTGTACCCTGGCTCTTCAACTGTGTTTCTGGAACATTATTGCATTACGGAAGAGCAAGCACAGCTCGCCATATCACCGCAAAGCCACTTGATGCCATGGCATTCAAGGTACAGTAAAGAGAAATGAATTACACTGCTGGAATACAAAACCTAAACGCAAACATAAAAGGCAAAAAAGGGGGGGCGAGAGAGAAGCAAATCAGTATTACAATGAGTGGAATTTTCGGTAAGACATCATCATCATCATCATCAGCCTGGTTACGCCCACTGCAGGGCAAAGGCCTCTCCCATACTTCTCCAACAACCCCGGTCATGTACTAATTGCGGCCATGCCGTCCCTGCAAACTTCTTAATCTCATCCGCCCACCTAACTTTCTGCCGCCCCCTGCTACGCTTCCCTTCCCTTGGGATCCAGTCCGTAACCCTTAATGACCATCGGTTATCTTCCCTCCTCATTACATGTCCTGCCCATGCCCATTTCTTTTTCTTGATTTCAACTAAGATGTCATTAACTCGCGTTTGTTCCCTCACCCAATCTGCTCTTTTCTTATCCCTTAACGTTACACCTATCATTCTTCTTTCCATAGCTCGTTGCGTCGTCCTCAATTTGAGTAGAACCCTTTTCGTAAGCCTCCAGGTTTCTGCCCCGTAGGTGAGTACTGGTAAGACACAGCTATTATACACTTTTCTCTTGAGGGATAATGGCAACCTGCTGTTCATGATCTGAGAATGCCTGCCAAACGCACCCCAGCCCATTCTTATTCTTCTGATTATTTCCGTCTCATGATCCGGATCCGCCGTCACTACCTGCCCTAAGTAGATGTATTCCCTTACGACTTCCAGTGCCTCGCTGCCTATTGTAAATTGCTGTTCTCTTCCGAGACTGTTAAACATTACTTTAGTTTTCTGCAGATTAATTTTTAGACCCACTCTTCTGCTTTGCCTCTCCAGGTCAGTGAGCATGCATTGCAATTGGTCCCCTGAGTTACTAAGCAAGACAGAAAGAAGGCAAATACTCATGACGGGCGGGTGACACCGCCACATTGATGTTCCTGCATCAGCGCCCATGACATCACTAGTTCTTGCAGCGCTTCTCAACTAATTATTCAAAGGGGTTACGTTATACATTCAAAGCAACAACAGGCATCGCTCCGTAGCTACATTAGATAATTTCTGAACAGACGAAAGTAGCACGAAATCCGTGACGTCTCCACGGCACTGCTGTTCCGGCGTAAAATTCAAGAAAGGAGAGGTTTGGCCTTCATTTGCTGCGCTAATAATCAATCCTTTTCAGCTTAATCTGATTCAGTGTCGCTCCTTGACGTCCCTTCCACGCGCCTCCGCCCTTTCCCCGCCCGTTTTCGCGGAGACTGCTGTGATGCCAAGATGCCAACGCGGCTCGGCAGCATTCTGCAGTACAATATGCGACACTCGCATGCATGTTACATTGTCATTATATGCGAGTTCTTGTCAAACGATGCGAGCTCGCGCTTCGCATGAGCGCAATTTCTTTCTCGACTCCAGACAGGGCTGGGTGGTCGCCAAAGGCGAGACGGCGACTAGCTGAAAGGCGCGCGACCCCGCGGACAACACGGCGGACGTCCGGCCAGCGCGAGAGAATAACGGGAGAGGAAACGGCGAAGAATTGGGGTGTCACGGCATAGCGCACGGGGCTGGTTGCAGACTTTTAAAGGACGAGACAAGCGTGTCATCCAGTGAGCACCTTTACCCCCCCCCCCCCCCCTTTTCTTTTTCTTTCTTCCGACACATCCTCCGGACAGAGTCCACGGTGCGCGTCTCGAAAGCCCGCGGAGTTCTCGTAAAATGACTTTCCAACGAGAGCGGAAGCGATGAAAATAGTAAACACCAAAACGCGCCATCTTCCGCTCTATTCGAGGAAAGGGCAAGGTACTGCTGCTGTACCTTAGTAGTGATGTGGTCGAAGAGAGGGACGCTGGCCTGCTGAATAGAGAGGCACTTGTTGCCTTTATGAGAGAAAGGGAGGGCAGGATAGCTGCTGAATATAGAGGCACTTGCCTTTATGAGAGGAGGGGAGGGCAGGATAGTGAGGAGACATGGTTGGTCGGGTACTTAGACCAAGACACGCGTCGCAACCTCGCGCGAAACGAGTGTGAAGCACGACGCGTTTTCAGATATACGCCAGTGGTGTGATGGTGCATGGCGAAATGTTATTTATCGAAATAGAAATTATTGCGCCACCTTAAGCGGAAAAAAAAAGAAAAAAAAAAAAACAGCTGCGCAGGCGTGAAGATCGATCTTTTTTAATCAATGTTCACTGGCTGATTCGTGGAGTTCAACGTGCAACAGTAACACATGAATTGCGAGACTTCGTATTGTGGAGGACACCCGATTATATGCGACTACTCTTCAACATGCGCCCCGAGTTCGATACACGAGCGATTTTTTCTTTTCTTTTTTTCCCCATTCCGCCCCCACCGGAATACTTCCACGTATTCAGCGCACACGCGCGCGCCAAAGCTGACGGCATATATATACGACCGCCGCGGTAGCTCAACCACAAAGCAACGCACCTCATTATGCGCTAGATGTGAATTCGGCTTCCACCTGCGGCAATTAGTCTTTCAAGATTTCATTTACAGCATGTGACGAAGGTCACACGATAAAAGCTAAGGCATTGGTACATCAACTCAGTTTGCGGGGGGTGACTGCCTGTCACGCATTTCCAACTCCTCTCGCACAGTCTTGAGTACGTTCACTCCGCTTCGGCGCAAGCGCAGAAACGTGCTACTGCGAACACACTCCCATTTGGGAGTAAACTAAGTCGAAAATTGGGCTTAACCAAGAGTGAGAAGTTATTCCCTCCCAAACTAGTGAGCATGCCGTGACTTTTTCCTTAATCAAGTGTCAACTGAGCTCCCTCGCTTTTCTCCCTGCTTGCAGGGCGGCCTCGCCGACAAGCAGCAGCGGCTGGAGCGCGAAGGGGACGACCACGAGGAAGAGGCCGTGTCGGCGCCCACGTGCCGCGGCTGCAGCTTTCCCTACCTGCTGGTGCAGGCGCTCATCCACCTGGGCATCTACATCCACAAACTGACGCAGGACGCCTACTCGGTGTCCACCTACTACCAGGAGCAGCAGGTCTACTACTGCGTCATCTCAGTGCTCTGCCTGTTCGTGCCGTCGCTCGTCTACTCGGCGTACCTGGTGGCCGACAGCATACTGGACCGCTCCACGCCCGCCTCGGACATCTGCACGAAGCTCGTCAATGGGCTGCTGCTTGTCCCGTGGCAGATCAAAGGGTACGCGGTTTCACATAGCACCGGGTGTTCGGTAGCGCGTCCTGTGCCAACCGAAATTTGACGTCGCGTCTGATAGTCTGGCAAGCAGCTATTAGTACACAGCTGAAGGTACCTTAAGCCACCCGCCGTGTTCAGTCAAAAGTTACGTCAACTGGCGAGTCTCAAATGAACCCTGAAAAGCTTCAGTATACTTCACATAATGCACGCGCATTTGGCACGACGATTCGGCTG
This sequence comes from Dermacentor andersoni, assembly GCF_023375885.2. NCBI lineage: Eukaryota > Metazoa > Arthropoda > Arachnida > Ixodida > Ixodidae > Dermacentor > Dermacentor andersoni. The sequence continues at coordinate 161,088,220 of NC_092818.1, read as the reverse complement.
CGTCGGCAAATAACGTAAACTGCAATTTGCAGATGATGACGACGAAGAGAGAGAGAGAGAGAATGCTGGGAGGTCAATTAGATGCGCGCCCGGTTTGCTACCCTACACGGGAGAACGTGGTAAAGAGAGGAGAAAGAACGGAGAGGGAAGGAATCAATAGCAGCACGAAAACATGGGCCTGCCCATCACGCCTGCATGCAATCGGTCACTGAGGCTAGTCGATGCCATAAACAGAACGCCCATGAATTGCTTCATGACCCTGCAACGCACGGGTCCAAGAATCTTTATCTGCGAAACAGACCGAACAATGTTCAACAGACCGAACAATGCAGTATGCGAACACATCCGCCTATCTCCGTTGGAGCATATATGCTCCAACGGAGATCGCGCCGTTGACGAGTTGTTGACCCAACTACCGACGCCACGGCACGTATGACGTCATCATCAGCCTGATTAAACTTACTGGTGAACGCCAAGCTACCTTACCATGCGCCACCCCAGCGCACCCTATGTACCAGCAAAATTCGTAATCTCGACACTGCAGCTGATCACCTGTCCCCTTTGCAAACGCGTCTCCCTTCCCTCTGCGTCATTCAGTAACCCAGAGAGGTAAAAGTTTAATGTAGGTAGCCAGCTTCTTAAAGCAGTAAATTACGTGCATCTATCGAAGCAAAGTATATATGTAGTCACGGGGTCCAGAACCGTCACATCGAAATTAGCAGAAGTGCGCATGTATTAAATGACATCTTTCCGATATATATGCTCGAAACGTATGTACTGCACCGGTGCGAAACGACGGACCTGAACGTAGAATACGGCGCAACGAGCGATAGGAAAATTAAAAATTAAATTAAATTGTGGGGTTTTACGTGCCAAAACCACTTTCTGATTATGAGGCACGCCGTAGTGGAGGACTCCGGAAATTTCGACCACTTGGAGTTCTTTAACGTGCACCTAAATCTAAGCACACGGGTGTTTTCGCATTTCGCCCCCATCGAAATGCGGCCGCCGTGGCCGGGATTCGATCCCGCGACCTCGTGCTCAGCAGCCCAACACCATAGTCACTGAGCAACCACGGCGGGTCCATGGGAAAATTATGAATAGCAAGAATTAAGACACTGTGGATTAGGCATCAACCGCTACATGACAATCGAATAGATATTAAAAGGGAGAAACGAACTCGTGCAGCTCATGTGATGGGAGACATAAACCGCGATGGTCTGTCAATGCATGGGCCCAACCTGTAGGGAGACAAATCGAAATTTTTCTGTACTGATCGCCTGGAATGTGACCTTCTGGCCTGCTTTGGTGAGCAGCGTAACACGGTGTTGACGAATGGACGTGCATCATTCAGCAGCTCAAAGAAGAGCACAACGTTGTAGCAGTAGCCCCAAAAAGATGGTGGAGCGTTTACCCGGCCCCATTTACCCCTCGCAGGCACGTCGAGGTGCTACACTTCGCAGCGCAGCGGGTGTGCAGCTGCATATCGCCCACCAAAGGCGAGATGGTGCGGCTGCGCACCCTGAAGCGAGAGACCTTCGTGCTCGAGTTCTTCGAGGACTTCTACGCGGGATTCATACAGATCCTGCTGCAGCTGTATCTCATCGTGCTCTTCCTCAACTCGGATCACACCTCACAAGCACGTGAGTGGGATTCCCACGTGATACGTGGTGCACAGTAGAAGAGAGAGCATACGGGGGCGCTTACCGGAAAAGCACTGTTAACTGGCCTGCTCGAACACCTCCGATTGTACGAGGCTGTTCTTTCGCGTATGAAGGATTTACGACGTGTTGACCGGCATATGCGTGCTTAGTGCTCTTGAGCCATTTCAGAATCGCGGGCGAGATAAGGGAGCCCCCCCCCCCCCACACACACACACACACCAAGGAAGGCTGTCAGGTGTAAAATGAATTAACGCTACACTGCGCGCATTTACAATTTAGATTGAAGTACCTGTGTGCACGTAGCAAAAATTGTTAAAATATGCTGCTCTATTAGTGTGCATTGACGTGTTCCCTGGCACGGAAAGTGCACTAGAGGCACCATATGCTCTGTCAACTGATGTTCCTGCGGGTGCTTCGAAGCGCATACAGGAACACTATGCTAATCCTGCTGCATCTAGTCAAGCTTTAATACATCTATCGCAGTCTAGCATTTTGACTATCTCTCAACTTTTCTTTCATTAAAACCTCTATCTCTACAATGCAGTAACGATCCCGGTTCTATGAATACTCCGGTTCTATCAATGCTCTATCAATCTCGACGGCTGACCTGTTTATGCTTCCACCCGTATTGAATCCCAGCGCTTCTGGAAGGTGTACGTGCCTTACGGGTCTCGCTGAGTGAAAAGACTGGCATTCCATTACGGTGCGCTGAGTCTGTATGGTACTGGTGCGCCACACAGTAGTATCTTTTTGAGAAAAAATATAATAACGTGATTCCACACTATATTGCACGACTTGGAATCGTGTTCGTTTACTTATGGTGCGCTCGTGATATTGAGGGTAAACTATATGTAAATAGATTGCAGCGCGCAACATGACCCAACTTCTCACAGGCCTGCCTGAGGCCTGAAGTAGAAAACTGTTGTGTAATTCTCCACTCTGGCGCAGACATAAATAACGATTATGCAGCGCTTATTCCAACGTTCGACCGAGTCCGCCCCAGAGCAGCAAGGTCACTTCTCTGCAGGACGCAAGGGCTCGCAGGTTGAGCACAAATATCTCTACCTCGCTAATACCAGAGACGAGCAATGACGAAAGTCGAGCAGATGAAAACGAGTCTACGAGATTTCAATATTCGATGCACCTCCTCCCCTTCCTTTGGGTGGGTGTGCGCCACAATCATTCAGGACAACTACGATGCATCCACACACTGTGATCGTGATTAGCATTAGCAGACCGAACACCCTTGTTCAACAGACGTTCACAACAATGGCGCACAGTCAATTTCACTTGCTTTTGTTTTCGTTTTACACAATTTACGTTCCTGCAAAGAAGCTTCAGTAAAGCGACACTATAAATGGCTTCGGAGTTCGGACGACCCTCGGGTGTCCCGACGAGCTCCATTCGGCCGACCGGCTTCCGCGCCTTTGTCCTCACTAGGGCGGCCAGCCGTCCCGAATTTAGCGGGACAGTCCAGACTATTGAGTAAATGTTCCATGTCCCAACTTGACCCAGTAGGGACGGCCAAATGTCCGGCCTCTTGCATTTTTTTTTTTTTGCTACTGGATAACAATAAATAAATCTGATTTTCTTTTTAAAATGCCCGACAGCTCATTCGCCCATTTCTGTGCGTCCTGTTGCATAGTCATAATTAAACATCAAGGCGGTTTCGTTCTTTGCATGGTTCTAGTTCTGTTGAAGACCCTAACTGTTCCCAGTACCTATACCTGTATTAGTAGCTGTGTTAAAGACAACCTAACTACCTCTTTCTTGTAAATCATGACTAAAAAATATGGGTAAAAATTATTTGTTCCACTTTCACTCTGGCACTCTGTTGTTCCACTTTCACTCTGGCACAGCCGGCACCCCTCGTCTTCCTAACATAACTTGCTATTCTATCCAATGCATCGTCAGCAACAGGCTCCTTCACACGCAGTGCGATGCAACGAACAACCGCTTTCGTCTTCGCAGTGATCGGCCAGCTGGTGGGCTCCGCGCTCAGCCTGTGGTCCCTCATCAAGGCCGTACAGCGCAAGGACGACGGCCTGCTGACGGGCACGCTCTCCTTCCTGGGATGGATGTCCGTCACGGCCGCCCGGGGTCTCGCGTTGTCTCTGCTCACCGCCGTCATCCACGGATGGGTCGTGGTCGCCTGCCTCGCGCACGCCGCCGCCATGACCGCCTGGATATCCAGCTTCGTACGGGACACCCACCGGCGCCAGGACAGCGTGCGGCGGGACTCCAGCGGCGGCGCCGTCAGCGACTCCTCCTCGCAGGCTCCTCTGCGCAGCCCCTGCGTCACCACCATCATCGTCTTCGCGCTCTTCGGGCTGCCCTCGCTCGTCTTCTGGCCCATCATGTTCGAATTCAAGCTCAAGCGCAGGGTCTTCCTCTTCACGTTCGTCTTCATCGTCGAGAACCTGCTGTGCTTCGGCGCTTGGCAGCTGTGGGGCAGCCACACAACGCCGCACAACTACCGGATCGTCGTGTCGGCCCTGCTGCTGGGCCTCACGGCGTCCGGGGTGTTCTTCATCGCTCTGTACGTCTGCTGCAAGCCCGAGAAGACGGACCTCGTGGTGCTGCAGCACATACGCGAGGAGAACGCCAACAAGTACGGCATCTACTTCGACTTCTGCAAGGCCATCCGCATCCTGCCGGACACGAGCGACATCGCGCGCGACATGGAGAAGATACGCATGCTCAAGTTGGTCAAGTGACGGACTAGTCCATGAGCGAGACGACGGCGATGCATTTCGAAAGACTGCGCACAAGATTTACGCCCTCTAAAGTGCGCGTTGAAAGCGCCCAACGCAGCAAATAGACTGCAAGTGTGTGCGTGTGTGTGTGAGTGTGACGTGCGCCTGTTTTAAGGCACTGCATACCTGATGGCAATCAGTGTTCAAAATGAACTGCTCTTTCTGCATTAGAGTGACATATAAATAAAACTGTCGCGCTTTGCTTTTACATCCGATACCAGTGACATGGCAGATCAAATTATTTGTAAAATGATTCATAAATATGTTTAGGTGCTCGTGCATTCAAAACAGTATACTTTGTGAATTCTCTTAATAACCTCGCTCAAGCAATGGAGCACATTGAGGGGATGGCTCCTTTGTGGAGAAAATACGACCACTTCATTACTAGTACTCAATGACACAAGAGGAAACCTGCAAGATGACCTTCGCTCTTCCTCTAATACCCCTGAGAGAGGAGTTTGGTTGAACGAACATAATGTAAAGATTCATTTAAATGGACTGAAAGCATGTACCATAATTTATGTTGTACAGATATGAGATTTCTTTTATTACCATTTTTTTTTTGTAACAGTGCGAATCATTCGCATCTACCTGAATACATTGAAGAGGCAGACACTACTTGCACAACTAATTGTAGTGTGATGTTAGCTAGTTAACCAGTAGTTAACTAATGGGCACATGTAATCTCAACTGCAGAATTTAAAGACGAACTATAATTAAGTCGTATCCATTCACCAGAAATTGTATGCTCAGCACCACTTTCAAAACTTCCGAAATCTGGGGTTCTATTCTGGACATCCCGCCATTTTCTTCAATGCGTGACGTAGGCGCGCCGCGTACAATTATATGGCGCAGATGACCCCGTTTTGCTTTCGTAACGTGACGCGAACTTAACTTTTTGCCTGAGAAACCGAAATGACGGTACCGAACCTAACGTTATTGGTACATCAAAATAGTTTTCCTCCTCGGTAAAAAATAAAGCAGCTAGCTCAAATCCTTAGATTACTCCGTCGAAAATGCTTCTCGCTTAATTCCGTCGTCTGCTGCGCACAAGTCGTCGTCTGCTTCTTTAGCTAGGATGCGTGTACCCGGAAAACGGAATGAGTCATCGTACGTTTGTGCCAACGCGCTTGTTTTCTACCTTGAGACAACATACGCGACCTACCAGTGGTGATGAGCGCACGTTCTAGGCCGTGTTATCGATATCTCGCGAAACGCAAGTGACTCAGCCCGACTCGGCTGACTGAGAAACGGCCTGGAAACTTCAGGGCGCCGCATTACGTACATTCACATTCCTTTTTATAAATTAAAACGACGCCGTTGTCATAACTTCTGTGTGAAAAGGCATCAATCTTGATTACAATACAAACGCAGCAGTGAAAAGTGGACAACGCTGCAGAAAGTTTGCTATGTTCAACCAACATTATTTCATATAAACGTGTTCTTTCAAAATATGATGGCCCAAAACACAAATACTAACACCACCCAAGAGCGATGCAAATACTATGAGCACGCGTTATGAACAAAAGATTTTCATTGCCCCAAACGACGGGGAAAATGTGGCGATACGCATTCCTCTCGGCCGCCATTACATACGGCTGCTCATTAGCATAATTCGTGCGGCTCGGCTCGTCGCACCACAAATTATGGCGGAAGATCTCTGTAATGGCGGCCCAGCGCAACGTCACGCAACGTCTGATTGACGTTTACGAAACGGCCCTTCCTGTGACGCTCGCCACGGCATAATCCTTCAGCCAAATAGCAAGCTGACATGGTGCCTATCTTGGATCGCTACCACATATTCGCGAAATTGTAGGTGCATTGCATTGGCTTCTGTATTCACGAAATTGTAGGTGCATTGCATTGGCTTCTGTACGCTACCACTTTCTTTCTGAAGCGCTAACGTCACCATATAGCTCCAAAGGACCAAAAATACGCATTAGTCGATAAAATTTGCAGGCCCACGTCACGTTTAGTCATCTTGATGAAAACGCAAAATTGCATTTTGCAAAACTTCCGTTTCCGGGCACAAATTTCAAGGCACGTGAGTTCTCGACAGCCAATCAGAGTCAACATGGCGGACAATGGCGGCCACAGTTTCATATGGGCGGCCACGGAGGAAGGAAACTAAGGAGAGGCCCTGACGTCACTCTTTGTGAAGCAAAAGTGAAGCCGGAATTTGGCGTTGCTCATGGCGATGCTCCGCCTTTTGGGCCACCCTCCTCTCTTGTTTACATCTTTCGCGAAACCACGCCGCGCTGCGCGCGGTGTCGCGCGCGCGCTCGCGCAACATCTGGCAGAGCACGGTGCAAGTAACACAGCGCAACAAGACACAGTGACTAACGCAAACCCGCCCACTCAGCGCCTTTGCCACGGCCCGAAACCTACCAGAGCAACACGCGTGAGCGCTCAAAACCATAACAACGCCGCCATTGTGGCCCAAAAGGCGTGGCCATACAACAAAAAAATAAAATAAAAAAGCAGCAAAAAAAATGAGAACCTTCTACGTCATTTCCGCCACATTTTTCTCCTAGCGCGCGGAGGGGGTAGGGCCTCTCCTTAGTTTCCTTCCTCCGTGTGGGCGGCCGTGCAGCCGCCATGCGTGTCGACAATAGAGTCTCTGGCAAAATACGGAGAGTTCCTGCAGACATTTATCAGCACTGTAGAGACATTAATAGCATAGGTGGCGATGGGCGCGGCTGATCTCCGAGGGACAAATGCACTCAATATTGCTTTTTATTGGGATAGCAAGTTACACACAGCATGCACAAATTAATGGACTACGGCACCGTATCTGAAGCTTCTCGTGGGTCATGTCTTTAATCATGAAAAATAATTTACAAAAGAAGGAGGGGGAGACTCCAAAGTGTGCACCGAAAACTCGGAGGCAACTGCAGTCATTCGACGAGTACACGCCAGATGGCACTCCTGTGGAACATATTAAAAGCTGAAGGTATCGGTCATGAGGTAATTGATCTTCTACAGGAACTATATCGAGAAAATAATGTTGAGATAACATGGGAAGGAACTAAGAGTACGACAACTGTCGAGGTTCACAAAGGATTAAGGCAAGGTTGTCCTCTATCAGCGCTGCTGTTCATGCTTTATATGATAAGCATGGAAAGAAGATTACAACGAAGCAATCTAAGGTATGATCTGTCGTACAGATTAGGCGAAAAGGTTGTTGAGCAACGACTACCGGGTTTAATGTATGCGGACGATATTGTACTGTTAGCAGATAACCAGGAAGATTTGCAAAGTATGGTTAATTACTGTGGAGACGAAGGAGACAGTTTAGGTTTCCGTTTTAATGCAGCTAATACCCCTGTCAAGCGGGCAAGTTAAGTGCACTTACGGCGAGTGCACTCGGTTTTTAAGTGCACTTTCCCAAATCTTAACGTCGCAGCGGAGTGTACTCTCAGATGAGTGCACTCAAGTCGGAGTACGTTCACGGAACGCACTTTGCTGGCCGAGTGCGTAGCCTCGCCGCCAACGGTTTGAAGGAGTGCCTAGCCTCGCCACCAACGCTTTCAACGACGCAAAATGTAATGCATAGAAAAAGGACACAAAAGTTCATTGAAGTTATTGAACAGCTTTTAACAATATAATTTGTGTTTAGCGGGAAGCGAAACAGCACAATAAGGAAACGAATTTATCATGTACACAACTAACGGCGCCAGAATGATGCGGCACTGCGGCGCCGCCATGTTCATTCAGTTCGTGTTTATTTTGGTGTGAAATCGTGCTGACCACGCTACTCGTGCTTTGAGCCGTGTGCGTGGCATTTTGCAGTGTAGCTAAATATTGAACTCGCCGTCTTTGCTCTCGCTCATATTCTGTTCTAGCAGGATCATGAGCAGGATCAACTGCCGTACGCCGCCGTGTTGTTTTGGATTGGCTAGGCATTCGTCTTGGCCGGCATTTACTTGCAACACATTATAATAAAACATCTGCGTTTTTTGTTGAGACAAATAGATGAAGTTTGTTTTTATATGTAATTCTACTTAAAACAATCGCTTTTTAGCAGCTTTCTCTAGTTAATTTACATCTTTAAGAACGCGCTCTTAGTCTGTCGCAATCTTTTTTTTACTGCGAGTGCACTCTGTTTTCCCGTTAAGAAGCGCGTTGCCTAAAGTGTGACTCAAGGTCCCGAAGTGCGCTCCCCGTAAGTGCACTTAACTTGCCCGCTTGACAGGGGTAAGTCCGGTGGGATGTTTTCAACGATACCACTGATCAGGAGCTTACAATACAAGGCCATGAAATACCCCGAGTGGCCGAATACAAATATCTCGGGATATGGATAAACAAAGGGCAGATGTACGCGGAAAAGCACGAACAGTCTCTCATAGCAAAAGGGCGAAGAGATGCCGGGATAATGAAACATAGGGCATTGTGGGGGTACAACAGGTATGAGGTACTGAGAGGTATTTGGAAGGGAGTAATATGGTGGCCGGGGCTTACTTTCGAGAGTGCGGTCCTCTGTTTAAGGGCAGAGGTTCAGTCGAGACTAGAAGTAAATCAGAGAGCTGTTGGAAGATAGCACTAGGTGCCCACGAGAAAACCACAAACGAAGCAGTACAGGGGGATATGGGCTGGGCATCGTTCGAAGCACGGGAAGCTCAGAGTAAAATCCTATACGAAAAACATCTGAGGAAATTGGACGATAACAGGTGGGCAGCTAAGGTGTTTAAATACCTAAACAGAAAGAGCGTTGACTCACAATGGCGGAAAAGAACTAGGAAGCTAACCAGCAAGTATGCCAGACACGAGGACGAAGAAAGACAGAGCATTAAACGACAGGTTAAAAACGCGGAAGGTAAAAATTGGATAAATTCAATGGAAAAGAAGCATAGTGTGGAACTATATCGATACTGGAAACAGCAGATTAGGAAGGAAGCGTTTTATGATAACTCAAGAGATAGTGCCCTACTCTTTGAAGCTAGATCAGGATGTCTTAGAACGCGGAGCTATAAAAAGAAATTTAACGAAGAAGAAGACACATGTACTGTGTGTGGTAAATATGCAGAAACAATGGAACACCTCATACTAAAATGTGATGGTATCAAGCCCGATGTCGATGCGGCCACAGTCACCCTTCCTGAGGCCCTAGGGTTCAGAGATAATAATAGTCATGTAAATAAACATGCGGTGGAAATTAGCAAAAGGCGATTGGAGGATTGGTGGCTCAAAAGCAGAGAGGTGACATGAGGTTAAAAGGGTAGGAAGACGTATTTAAAGAAAATCGAGAAATTCAATAACACACAACACAGATAAAGATAAAAATAAAAGGCAAAACAAAAATCTGAGCACGGTGGCAACTGCCATCGCCCCGTTTCAAAGGGGACGCTCCTACCTTCCATCCATCCATCCATAGGCAAGGCCACAGTGGGCAAGACATTAGCAGTGGCGTAGCAACAGGGGGCGGGGGGCCGTGGGCCCCGGGTGCAAGGGACCAGTGGAGGGTGGGGGGGGGGGGGGGGGGGCGTGTCATATAAGACACCCCTCTTTCCGCCGGCTTGACTGGGCGCAAATTGCAAAGAATGCTCCGGTATCCAGTAGCCCGAGCTCATGCACCCGATGCGTTGCGCCGCAGAATTGTCGGCTGCAGCTCTATCAGCACCCACGAAATAATTGCGCGAATGTGCGGGCTAAAAAATTTAATTCGCGAAATGGTCGCTAAACTACTCGCCTTAGCGGAATGTTTCACGTGGGGTGCGCTCGTGCCGTGCGTTCATGCTGGGAGCAGGAGTCGCTAAACATACAGTGAGGCGTTGTAAGGCGTTGGGGCTCTTGGGACCCTCCCTCTTCCGTTCAGAACGCGCAGCGAAGACGAACAAAGACAGCAGTAAGAGGGCGTTCAACCAGCGCGCCCGGCGCACGCGTTTACGGCGAAGCGTTTGTTGAGAGCGACGTTGCATAAGTGGGGCCGTCAAAAGTCGCAAATGGGATTCTCTGGATAGTCTTCAGACTCGGTTCGGCCGAAGAGTTTGGCGGCGTATGATTCGACAGGCTGTAGTCGCGGGCCCGCCGCGATGTCCGGCTCGCTTTTACTTCCCCTCTCCCGCTCGCTCCGAGAAGCCGCTGCGAAACCTGCCGTTATGTTTCACGCTTTCCTTCTTACCCTCGAAAGTTTCAGAAAACTTGTGTGACTTCATGTCATAAGTACAGTGTCTGGATCAGCTGCACAGAATTTTATAAAAAAGAAAGGTGAATTTTGTAAGGATATTTTCCGATCGAAATTCTATGAAGTTATGTCTTTTTGTGATTACTAGGAACTCGGTAGCGCGAAAAATATGGCAGATACGTAATAACATCTTTAATAATCCCGCAATTAGTACTTATAGAGGTAGCACTTCAATTCATTGAAGACTCAATCATATTATTAACTCAACAAAAACTTCTTAAACAAAATCGTTTTGGGTGCTACAACCTACAGTACTTTGGCACTGCGGGCGGCGCCCAGTCCTGCTGGTTTTTAACCCATTAAGGCCGAAAAGAATCTACCAGTTGCACTTTGTTGATTTTTCATGTTGGAAGATCTTCTCATACTGTAAATATATTTGTGAGTGGCGCTTTATTCTTTCATCAAGCACACCCCTACAGCATGCACAGGCCCAGCGTACTTGACAAAGTAAACCTGCATTCATTTTCTTGCGACGGTACAAATATGTATTGTATATGGAATGTCATGTGTTCGCTTACACCCTTCTTTTCTAAAGCTTACCCAAAAACTTCAGCTTCGAGAAGCATACGCTATGCTTTACAAAAAATTGGCTGAAGGCTTAGCTTGGTTAAGCCTGGAAGATTGCGAAAGCAATACCCTTGGCTGCGCCTTGGTTTGGCTGATGGTGTGAACATGGTTGCCCTTTGTTAAACTTATGGCTATACATCATCCGACATAGCGCAAGGCAGTGCGCCGACCACTGCGAGTAGCCGAGCTGTAGCCCCATTTATCCTCCTAGCGTGACGTCACACCAGCGAGCGCCCTCTCTTGGTAGCGCCGCAGCAGCGGCGCGCAAGGCTTCGCCTGCACCATCGATGCCGCCGAGCTGGGGTCCCGTCTCTCGGTCTGGCGTGACGTCACACGGTCACGTGACTCGCAGCTGTGTAAGGAGGCGCCACGACCACCGATGGGCCGAAAGTGCGAGCAGTATTGCTTTCGCAATAAAAATAAAGGAGCTGTATGTAGAGCAGCACCTGCTATGTCCAGCACTTTTCCAAGTTTGGCGATGGATAGATCGAACACATCATGCAGCTGAAAAAAAAAAACTACAATGTGGTAGTCTTCGCAGGACCCTTCTTAGCAAAATGGCCTAACAAGGAACACTGTGTTTTGTCTTCAATTATTTACAAATGGAAATGCTGCTGTACTTTTGAAAGTACGCTGGGCACTAATGGGTTAAAACCACGATGGAACAGCAAGTCCAGTTTCCACACATGTTGAAGTTGGTGCAAGAATAGAATCAGTAGGGTGCAAGCAGAGCACACACTTTGTAACAATTTTATTTCCTTTGACCATAGCGATGACTGCTCGAAGGCACTTGCACAAGTTCTGCAATAAGGCACACTTCTATGTGAATGAAAGAACAGAATTCCGATGCAGGTTCTCTTTGAGATATAGAAAATCTACTTATCTTTCCTGCCTCATGTAAGAATTAAAGAAAAAAAAAGGCTTCTTCCTAGTCTTCACGATAGAAGCATTGTCACTGGATACAAACACCAAACTCCTATAAATTACAGCAATAGCACCTTTCATCTCACAGAAACATTACTCCAACATTGTATATCTCACAAAAAAATTTCAAAATAGCACAAGAAGCAGTCTTGCGTCACCTGCCATCATAACATGCTTTAAGATTAACATGCTTCACCACTGCATATAAAAGTAGATGGGCAGAAACTGGTGCTGTGGGTTAGGAGAAATCGCAGTCAAAATGGCACACTATTGAGAAATACTGTAACTGCACTTAAAGTAACTGGCACGTGGCTTGAGAAAATCGTAGTCAAAGTGGCAATGTCTTGAGAAATAGTGCTAGAAAAATGCATAGGTGTCTATATAACACTTCGATAACTGTTGTAGCTTACTGCATAGAACCATCAACCCTGCTTAACTGACAATGAACTCCTTTGCTATGGCAATTTAGACTTGTCACAGCCAACAAATTTCCACATGCATTCTCATAATTCAGTACCTTTACTTAATTATACATTTGAAAAATGATGCAAGAGTAATGAATCGCATCCATGCAGAAATGAAAAACGTAAGCTCATGCAGAGACATTGTGGTAGGAGATCTTGAGGCCAAATCCTCAGCATTGGTGCCTTCAAGATCACGACAGACATGAATGTGGTCCCTACATGCACCGCCAGTGCTTTTTAACATGCATGGTGAGACAGTAAAGTGCAAGGAGAATGCCGGGCATTCGTGGCTTTCTGTTTTAAAAAAACTGCATGGGATATTACTACTCCTTCACAATTCTTTCTGAAATGCGTAAGCATTTCTGTGCCTACCCAACGACGAAACCTATCCTTCTGTCCGTCATGTAAGACGAATCGCTATATATAATTAATGTATAAAACAAAATAAATTCGAAAGGAAGAACACTGGTGGTGGTGAGTTTCGAAGCTACAACCCCACGATCAGAAGCCGAGTGTCTTACCCCACCAGTGGGCTAAACACCCATGCTTGCATAAGGTTAATATATTTGAGCCATATGAATGTGTTGTATCAGTGGTACAAAACAAATGTCAAATGAGAACAGTTTCTATGAAGGCTGTGTCAAAAGATTTGGTGATCATAGAATAAAAGTCATCTCTAGGCCCACATGTAGAGCTGACTTGGAGCACTGTAGACATCAGGAAAATTCTGATTTTGCAAAAATTTAATGCCAAACATGCCATATTCCCAATGAGTTTCGGTGGTCGCAGGGTACGCCTTTCGTTGTGGCATTCCTTCACCGTCCAAAAAGCCACCAATCTAAGGGCTCATTCACTTCACCTGGGGCTATGCAGACATAAGCAGTCAATGAGTTGATAAGAATGATAAGGAGTGATGAGGGGTTATATGGGTGTCATCAAGGTTGATAATGGTTTAATGGGGATGGATAAGGTGCTAAAGAGCGATAAGGGCTTATAAAGGTCAAAACAATTCTGATAAGGTCAATAAGCACCGATAAGGGTTGGATCAAGTCTGCTAAGGTTGACACAGACTGATAAGGGTTTATACTGGTCGGATTCAGTTTCATAACATTGATGATGACAACTGGCTGCATGGAGATGAGCAAGTGGCGCAGTGCTTACACATACTTAGATAACTCCCAGAAGGGCTTCTGCTTGAATTTTTTGCACAGTCAATATTTGACAATGATTGCACATTATATTCACTCTGAAACGCAACCACCGCTGCTCAGTGCAAAATAATGTTGAAGTTGATGACGACGAGCACATCCTGGTCTGTTTCCTTCAGTGTTCAAAACAATTGCATCAAAATCACAGATGACTGAAACAAAGTAAAAATAGACTCCTCAATGAAATATGCTTCCTGTGATCTCGTTTTGGCATGTTTTGGGCAGGAGTCACGTGGTCGTTCCACTACTGGCATGCCACTAACAGGCTCACATAGATACCAACACTACCTGCCCTGCACTAGAAGCCAGCATAGAACCTAATTCATCCCTTGCAGCTGGTTCACACACCACTGACGTGAAGTTTTCATTGTGCAAAAAAGTCAACTGGCCAAGTGTTTCGTTTTTTTTCTTTCTTTAACCTTCAAAGTGTCTATTGACATTCTGCATGACGGAAACAGCTTGCCAGACATTCAACTATATTATTGACATTTTCATTCCTTCCTCGTTCCAGCAACACACCACATAATACGTAAGAAAAAGAAGAGGTAGGCAAGAGTTCAAGCAGCATACAGCTCTGTCCATTAGAAGATCTTTAGAAACGGTCTGCGCACTTCTGGAATGAAGACATTACAGCTCACAAGTATCAAACAACACAAGTAACAACTCTCTGCTACTAGTGACGTTACCTATTTTGTAAACAGATGGATCCCAGTACATCATAAATCATTCAGTGCTTGGAAGCACCAGTAACAATGTATTAGGCATATTGAAGTGATGATGAATGAGTAGTTCTGGACCATGTGGAGACGTAGGCCTACAAAGTAATCGCATAATCTTTTTTAAGCCCAAGCTACCATGAAACTTGCGTCCAAGTTCATTTCTACCCCATGAAAAGCCTTATTTGAATGGTCCTTCAAGAAAATAAATGCACATGCGTAAGACTACAAGAGGGAGAAAAAAAAAAAATCTCAGCCTGAATCAGTGTCAACAGCACAGATACTTGTAACAACTAAACCTCAAATGCATGGAATGGTAGGAAATGTGCAGCAGTATCCACTCCTACAGTAAACACTTCATTGGTACTCAAGCTGACATAAGGTTTAAGATTTCCTCACTTCAATGTAATTGTCAGCGATGGGTTAGGTGAATGTCGAGTGATGAAAGATTAGCCTCCAGGCTTTCTTATATGGTTTTGGAGTCTAAATATATCAGTTGTTCCCACTGGGCACACAACAATTTAAATGGATCTTCCACTTGACCTACACTTATATTGTAAAGCAAAAGTGTGGCCTGTACTGTTAGGCAAACATTAAAGGTTCACTAAAAAGTAAAAAAAAAAAAAAACGAGAAACCATCAACAATGTCCAAAGCAAGCAAACAGGCCACACAAAAAAAAAAACATGTATTCCTTGCAGAATCCGACCATCAACCAACCGCAGAAACGTCTGAAAGAGCCAAAGAAAGCTATTTGCTTTAAAATGAGCTGAGCCAGCGCAGAGATAATTTCTATAACAAAACAAGTCTTAACATGTCCGAGTAAGATGACATCATAGGCAAGAGTGCCACTGAGAAAAACCACTGCAATGCAAATGCCTTCATGCGAAACAACTTGATAGCAAAGTTCTGAAGCAGCACGTATAACACAGGTACAATAAGAAACAGAAATCTGAGCATGCCATGCAATGAGAATTCAATAGCTCCTCACGACCAGCACGAGGAGAATGCTAGCAGCAGAATAAATAATAATAAGTATTTCTAAGTTCATTCCCGAGCAGCAGTTAAGAAAGGCAACAAGATATAGAGCGTGAACTCTGTATGGCGTGTGTTCCATCCAGTTTTAAAGTTGCGTTTATATAAACAGTGCGTTTATTCAAGACAATGTATAATAACCAGGCCCAATTGCCGCCCTACTTGCAATAGTTTAGAATCAAGAGTGGTTCAGGCTAGCGCAGATAGTTATCTGCTTTATTTCTCAGAAATGGCCATTCCATTCTTAGCATGTTTCACCAGCTTTAACCACTAGTATTTATTTCCTAAACTCTTTTGCCAATAATGTAGAAGGGGGTTGTGACAATATGCATTCCAGACTTTGTGCACTACAAAAAGAGTGCACATATATGCTCATGTGTTGGGTACGGATACTCTTTCTCCTCAATTATCAGTTAGGAAATTGTAGCTTATGTCACAATTGAACCTTTTTTTATTACTGGGGACATTTGATGAAATGAGAATTCCTGCCAGACAGCTGCCCGTATCTCTGCTCGGCCCGACAGCTTCCGAAATTACTCTGGCATGCAATTGATCGAGCACGCAAATGCATTTGTCACCTCAAAGTACATGACCAGCATGCAAAAAAAAAAACATATTGCCGTAATAAGGCATCACAAGAACAAACCACAACAACTCCCACTAAGCATATCAATGTAATAAATAAAGCAGCACATTGAAAATGAGAGTTTGAGAACAGGGTAGCTCTAAGTTTCATAATAAGATTATGGCTTGGTACCAGTCTAAGCGTGCTCAGTCGGTGTACTGCCACCACAATTAAAACAATAATAAGTAATCACCAAATACAACACAGGGTTGTTAATTTGACACTTTTTGACTCAGAAATTTTGATAAGCCATTCAGTCCTGGCCACAGCAGGCCTTCATACTTAGTGAATGGTATAAAATATTCTTGATCTGGAAGAATTTGGCAGAGCAAAGGACAAGTCAGGCGAGTGCAAATACCATTAAAAAAAAAAGACATACTGGTATACCTGCCAACATATGAACGTCAAAATATGTAAACATTTTGCAGACACGACAACGAAAATGGGGGGGAGGGGGGGAGGGGGGGTCAGCACATATGTTATCAGTTTTGTTCGCATACCCAACTTCTGGGGGATACAGATGCGCTTTTTAACAGCGATTTACCTTTAGAAGCAACACACAAGCAGCAGCAAACTTAGAACATCAAAGACTCAATAGCAATGTGCTGTTTTTAGATCACAGTGCATTTTTCAGCTGCTTTTCTGTTGCAGATTTGGCCTGCTTCAAGAACTTGTCTGAAAAAACTTGCTTAAAGCAGCAATGTTTTTTCACCGACTTCAAAGTGCATAGACAGGAACCAATGAGTGAAAATTTTTACAGCGGAGCTGTTAGAAGCTTGCCAGGTTTCTCTTGACATACGCAGCTTCACCATGCTGGCGGAGAGAGAGCTGAGAGTGAAAGCAGAGTATAATAACAGCATCGCGCAGCATAGCGACGAGGCGAAGATGGGTGAAGCCTAGTGGGGGAGAAGAAGCGGCACATGAGGTACGGGGGGGGGGGGGGGGGGGGGTCAGGTGAGAGAGGAAGGGCGTTCTCTGGTGGCTGCTAGGGTGCCTCGATGCCCTCCTCACCCATTGCTCTGTACAGAGTGGAGACAACTGCGGTGTCTACGACGGCATTGGCCACGCGAGCTGCGGACGCCAGCGCTGGCGTCCACCGGTGCTTGTGTGTCTTGTGCATGTGGTTTGGCACTACTTTACTGGCCTTCACCCAGCTCCACTAGTATCTGGTGTTTGCGATAGCAGAGCCACGCGTAATTTTTTTTGTAGACAGAATTAATGTTTTGGCAAACTTCTGACACAAAATTAATAAAATCTTAGACCCCCCTCCCCCCCTTCGTAAATGTTAAGGAAAATTCAGGATAGTTGGAAAGTATGCACTGGTCATGTCAGAGTAAACCCGAAATGCAGAAAATATTGCATTGTTCATCACTTAGACATACATACAAGAGTGTTTTCAAGTGGCAATTTCTTGCTTGCCTTCGTCTACTGCTCCACTCATGCTGCATCTTCTATAGCATTTGCAAAGTAAGCACCGTCGTTGCATGCTGTGTCCTTCCCGTTGCTGTAGCAATGCTGTATGGTAGTGCTGACAAAACAGCTGGAGTGCATTTCCATAAACACAGCAATTACTAAGTTTATGCGCACAGTGGCACTCAAGAGCTGCTGTAGTGAAGGACCTTGATTAATTTTGATTACTTGCAGATAACATGCACTTGCATTTTTTCATTCTACACTCTGAAGGAAGCTGAAAGTTGTGAAAGTTTGTATTTCTCTGTACATGAACACATTTCTTATATCAAAGTAAGAATAAGGGGCAGGGGCTAAGAAGAACCATGCAGCAGACAAAACACACCTGTTCGAGTTCAGCACCAGGCCCATTGTCAAGCTTGACAGCAATCAAACAAACAGCTAGGCATGCCTATGCTTGCCTTGAATGTTGTTGTAAACTACCACGTAAGGTTTAAAAATATGTGAAGAAATAATGAATGAAATAGAAGGCTTGATATGTCTAGCATTTGAAAACCACTAACACAAAATGAAAAGCAAATCGACTTCTAGCCACAATGATGTCAGATACATCTGCAGCGACCGTCAGTTCTTGTTACATACAAAACGTAAAAACAGAGCTTCAGCTCATGAAACTGTTTCCACCACTACAATTTCAGCCTTTCTCTGAATATTTGTCACTGCCTTCACAGGGGTCAAGATTACACCACAGCACAACAGTGCTTGAAGGAAGACATTCTCCATTAGTTAAGGCCTCACAATCACTATGTTTTGGTTAGTAAACCACCTAATCACTTCTCCATCTGCACAGGTACATTCGTTCATGGCAACTAAGCCTTTTTTACAAGGCACACATATTGCACTCGGTTTCCATGAAGAATCACAAAGTGAAAAATCAAATATAAAAAATAGAAAGACGAGGCACTCTTCTGAGCCCCTCGTGTCATGCCTTCCTGTCAAGTAAAACACACATTTTGCACGTGTCAGTGCATATTAACACAGAGTAAAGCACCTAAAGGGATTAAGTTCAATGAGGAAAGGGCCTTGATTTCCTCTTGCCAATGACAGTAAATGCACACATTACAACCAAGAACAGGTCTCTGTCCTGAAATTCTTCAAGTGTGAATGTACACGAGAATCAAGGCAGTGTCACATTGATTAAAATGTAATCCATCTAGTTACTACATTTGGCAGTGAATTTCTTCACACTGAGTACAGAAAGGATGAAATGTGCATGACGGACCCGCACTTCATTGCAGGGATACTTTTAAGCCCTACCCGCTTTCTGGTGTACGCTACACATTAGAAACCTGTGTACAATTTACATGCAAACGTACGCTGTACTCAACCACAGTTAGCCATATATCTCTACAAACCGGCAGCAAAAAATGCAACCGTGATCATCAGTAGAACCTTTTTACAAGTCCCGCAGGGTAACTGTACAAAAATAGAACCGAGTGTGTTCCTTTTCTTATCTTACAAGGTGGCTCACAATTGGTAAATAAATGACTGAAAGGAGCTTCATCCGTGACAGCCCAACTCCCAAGCTCAAACGATTTAACAAAACTTGTGGCTGAGCTAGTTGGTTCATGACTTAAAAACAAAGGTTATGGCACTAAGCAGAGTCGTCTGCTTAGTGCCGTAACCTTTGTTCCAAAGCTCACTCTTCCAATATGGAAGATGGTTGTTCCCAGCATAGTCTCTTGCCTGGCCTTAATAAGGATGACCAGCATGGCACATTTTGCACGTGAAGAGACTGCATAAGTGCTAGTCAGGAGAGATTTGACATGCCAACCAAGACGTTTTCATGGATTCTCGCCAAGCCAAAAAACACCGCGCTAACTATGTGCATTGAAGCTATCATGAATCTATGCTGCATGCGGATCACTCGAACAAATCAATCTAAAGCAAGGTATGCCACAGCGAGACCACCCGAGTGCAACATGGTTAGGCATAGCATGGAGGCAAATAATCTGTGGTACCTTTCAAAGGGGCCCTGCAACAGATTTTTTCTTGATTTGACAACACAATGAAATAAGTCCAATGCCCTTCACTGAATATACTATTTGTGTAGAAATCTTCAAAAGGACCTAATAAGAACAAACACATAAAGAGAGAAATGTTTAGTTTTCATATTCCCTTTCAATGCGTTTTCTCTCAGCTGTGGTGGCAGCAACAACAATGCTGTGCCTATTGCTTCGTCCTTTTTCTTCATTTCGCAGTATACATAAGATGACCCTTTATGGTTAGCATCTGACAAAGTTATTCGAGAATGACAAATGGGTGGTGGCAGGGTGGGTGGGACGCATCAACAGCCATCATTCCCCAGCTCGCTTGACTGAAGAGAGGAAGGCTGTGCATGCATGTGCGAGTGTTGGCTCAGGAGTAATTCATGAACAGTTGCCCAATGGTTGGCATCTATGGGCTGTTGTGCGGGTGTTCTACATCACTGGCAGTGGCAAAACAGAGCCTCGAAAGCTGCAGGAGAGAGCAATCGATCTACAGTTAAACCTCGATACAGCAAACTCCAATATAACAAAATTCTTGATTTAATAACATATTTAGGTTTCTATAACCTGTCCATAGAACACCATGTATTTAGAACCTCAACGTAACGAAGCGTGTTTATACTCCATTCTCATATAATGATATTTCGCTGCAATAATAAATACCGAGATAACAAATCCAAATGGCTGAATTACAAGCGGCTGCTTGCAAACGCACCCCTCAACGTGTGACCGAGAGTGACCGCCAAAGCGGAGCAGCGTCATGTTCCGGATAAAGTCCAAGTATGATAAAATCCTGTCGCACCTTGCATATTGCATGCTTCAGGTGCAAGTACAAGCGTGCCAGGGTGAGCTGAGAATTTTGATGCGTCTTGATGAGCGCAGTCTTCCCGTAAAAAAGGAGAGGGGCACGTAGGCACGCGTCTCCTTTTCTAGTGGGGCCATGGCTGCGCAGTGGCTGTCAGTGGAGCTGAGCACATACGCAGCCCGCACGCCCTGCTCAGAGATAATGTGTCACGTGGGCAAGGAGTGGACATGCCGAGATGGTGTGGTATCATGTGCGCTGTCATCCCAGGAGTTTAATACTGGAGGTTGCATAACGTCAACTTTCAGATGCGCGTTGAAGCAAGAGGCAGACGAAGCATTTGCTCCCTGCTGCCAGCGCTTTTCATAACAGTGTCATCTCACTGCTGGCTACACTATCGCCTGGAGGGACGCAGTGGATGCAAATGTCTGGCTGGCTGTGTTTCGTACCACTGATGCGAGGATATTATCGACAAGGCATGAAGCCGTATCTTTCTCGTCATCGACCCACAAATTCAACAAAATATATATTTTTCTCATTCCGATTTGCTTCCGATTGCCCGGTAACTTGGAAAATCTTGCGGCCCCTTCCATGAAAAATTCATCAGTAACTGTACTTATCTGCATAAAAGGGCAAATGAGTGCTCCCTGATACATGCAGCATAACATTTGGTTCGCATGTTGGTGGAAGCATTGTCTACAGATGGCAAACATTTTCTTACAATATTCAAAAAGTGTTGCAGTGCCCCTTTAACTGAAACCTGAGCAATAAGCTCAGGTGGTATTCTTGAAGAGATAAGCTACCTTGATCATTAAAGTGCTTTTCTTTTGTCAAGATTACTTTTGATTACTAAATCAGCCTTGGCACCATTTGTTGCACGCAGGTGTTGCATATGACTATGACGCAGTGTCCATGGCACACACAGTGCAATTTCACGTGCAGTAAATGCTCCACACGAGGCAGGCTTTAGATGAAGTTCTTGGAAGCCCAGTGACGAGTGTCCAAGCACAAGCACGAGACAACACTTGTCATTGGCCGAGGGCAAAGAGAATGGACGGAAGGAAAGGCTCCCTGCTGGCCCCAGCATGTGTGTTCAAACAGCAGTCGTGTTTTGGACACCACGCCGTTTCAGAGTGCTAAAATATTCTTTCAAAACTCTGTTCTTGTTGATTTCATGGTAAGAGGTTGTTTGCTAGAAGAGGAAATGCAGGCCAAAATTCCAATTTTGGAATTGAATTCACGTAGCAAGTTGTAACAACTCAATTGCCAGAATTCATCGGGTGAACCTGCTTCCGATGTTCCGAGTGCCAGTGCTACTACTTCGTCGTGCCAAGGTATGGCTCTCCAGCCCTCCTTCCATCCATTCTCACTACCTGGCCAAGAAGTGCTGTTCAGTGGAAGCCCGGGTTGGTGTGCTCGATGATGCAGCGACGGCAGTACTTGCGCACAATGCGGTAGCCGTCCACGGTCACCCCCGCGCAGTCCTGCAGGCTGAGCTGCTGCAGGCCCCGGCAGAAGTAGGCCAGGGCCTGCAGGCCTCGGTCGGTGACCAGGTCACATGACTTGAGGCTCAGCTTGCGCAAGTTCAGGCAGTGGCGGGCTAAGAACGCCAGGCCTCGGTCTCCAACCTGCCACAGTTTATGAATGTCACATCAAAGTTGTGCATTGGTGATGAAGGCAACATTAGAAACTGATTGATTCATGGGGGCTTAACATCCTAAAGTAACACTGGGGCTATGAGAGACCTTGTAGTGGAGGGCTAAAGATTATTTTGGCCAGGTGTGGCCTTTTGTTGCGCACTTAAATATAAGTGCATGGATGTGTTTGAATTTTGTCCACACCGAGATGCAGCAGCTGGGGCCGGGAATCGTAGCTGTGACCTTATGTTAAGCAGCAGCAGTAGGCCATAGCCACTGAGCCACCTTGGCAGGTACGGTCGTACCTGACTATATCGAACCCATTTACATCAAATTATTCTGTACATTGAATTTCTGAACACAGTATAGTTACAAAAAGTACAGCACAACCTCGTTCATACTTTATGAAAAAAAAAAAGAGGCGAGACGAAGCATATTAACCAGGAAAACGTACGATTCAAACTAACTAAAAAAATTTGAGACTCAACTACTGTTGACATCGATGTAATGCAAATTGTCGCTTGGATCGTTGTGATATAAGACATCGACGCGCATCGAGCTGGTGGTGCTCCAGCAGCCCAAGACACGTTTTGTTGTTTTTCTATTGCGTGGTGTTTTAAAAGGCCGACGGGAAACCGAAGAGAAATAGAGTTGGTGGGCGACGCCGGATGCCCTCGAAACGGAACGTGATGCCCACATAGCGCCACCTGATGCAGGGAACAGCGGCGCGTTTGGATTATCGCTTACTAAAAGAGTCCAGTACACTACCAATGGCACTACGTACCTTGCGCTGTAAAACAGATAGGTGAAGATGCTTATCACAATAGGTTTGGCAGCGATAGCTGTGAATACAGCGTGCTACGACCCGGGTGGAGATTTGCTGGTACCAGAATAAGAAACTGTGGGCGCCATCATTTCAACGCGAGACGAGCGGCCATGTACTGCTCTTGATCCCATGTGCCTCATGCCTTTTATTCCGATAGCAATTATATGGACACTCCAGGCACATTTCAGCTGCCAGCGTCGACGTCGCCAGGAGATTCTGTATAAAGTCCAAGCAAAAGTGTGTGAGGGTGAGCTGGCGAACGTGGCTCAATAGGCTCAATCTCGTGTGCGCAAGTGACAAAGGTGGGCTGGAAGCACGCCCTCTCCTGTCGCAAGCGAGGAACGGAGGTGAGGCAAGGGAGACGGTGTTCTTCTCCAGTAGCTGCTGCTCTCACCACAGCTGTGTGGGCGCCGTATCTTAAAAGCAATCTGCGACGTGGCCAAAGTGAGCGCCCACGCAGACATCTTCAAAGCAACCTGTGATATGTGCAGAGTGTGCGTAGTGCCGGTAACTATGTATGCGCAGTGCTTTCGACGCTTCGTTCACGTTGAAGCGAGAGATGCACAAAGGTCAATTCGATCGCTGCTGCTGCTGCGATTCCGCACTCCAGCACTTTGACAGCGAGTTTCCGTGCTCATAGAGTGAGATGTGTTCATGTTTACCTGTGCGCTCGTGACACCGTGCTTGTTATTTTAGTTAAAACACGTTGGCTGGCTAGTTGGTTTGAATCTATGATATAATGTGTAAGCGTGACTGAACGAGGACTTAAAAAGAAACACAGAGACATCACTGTTTCTGCGTGTTTCTTTCTGTGTCCTTGTTCAGTCGCATATACACATTACATCATTGTTCATGTAGTTAGTTAGCGAATGTCTACAAGTTTATAAGGCCAATAAAACTAGTATTCTTACTTCATATACCTATGTCGTAATTTGCTATTGCAATCGGTGCTTCGGCTTTTGGGCGAAGCTGCGACTTTTTCTTGTTCACGTGGGATCTAGCAGCCGGAAAAGATATACAATCGCAGTCTGCAGCAGGGGACGGCAGCGCGTTTCGGTTATAGCCTATTAAAAGCATGCGCTACGCTTTTGACGGCACCACGCTCTGTGAAGCAGATGGGCGAAGATGCTTATTGCAACAGAATTGGCGGTGATAGCTGTGAATGCGGCGTGCAACAACCCTGGAGAAGATTTGCTGGTACCGAAACGAGAAATTGAATGCGCACCAGCGTTTTCACGTGAGATGGCCGGGCGAGCAATGCGGTGAAGCTGCCGTGGCGGGCAGCTATGTACTGTTCTCAATCACGCACGCCTCGCGCATTTTCTTGTTTACGAGGGATCTAGCAGCCGGGAAACATATCAAAGAGTTACAGTTTGACAACATACTCACCGTTGCTCCCGAAAAATTGTGTTTTCTGGGAACGTATGAACTTGTAAAAAATGAGCGTAACTCTGTTGGGTCCCTTTTTGTGTTCTTGATTGCAAACGTTGGCACCGGGAAAACGTACGTAACAGGAATGTATCATCAAGGTTCTACTGTACATATAGCAAAAATCATAAAACAAAAATAGCGACTCCTGATATATCGAACAAAGTGCAAAAGAGCTAACAGGGTTCATGCTGGTGTGTATGACAAAAATTCAAGGGTTTGTAAGGACTTTCAAGGTCCTGTGTGTGGATTTTCAAGGACCACATGCAGGGCCATAATTATACATGCGTGTATAATTATGGAATACGTACTGTGTCCCGTGACAATTGCCCCTTCCCACGCTTGTTAAGCTTCACCGCAATACCTCACGTGCGCTTCACCGCGTAACATCGCTGTGCTGAGGCGCAGCTGCCTTTCGGGAACCAGCATCATGCAACGCACCATGCTTTCTAAGCTTTGAAGCTATACGCGAGGATTACAGATGCGGAGTTGGTGCGATTACTGACAGCAGTGAATTCTTTCAATGAAAAACACGGCACCGAACGGCAAGAACCTAAATAGCGAACGTCGAAGCAGCGAAGCCTAGTGTTTCCGCGGTGGTAGCTACGGCTGCCAGCGGATCGGCGTGCAAGAGCGCTGGTTAATTCGAGGCGGCGAGATAATCAAAACGGCGGTGATGGCTTTGATTAATGCCATTTGGGACCTGCGGTAGCGGCAAAAACGACAAAAAATCGCACAGCGAAGGGTTCTTGTGTCTGAAATTGCAGATGTTCTTATACATCGACTCCATGGGACGCGTGGTGGAGCCTCAAAGCCGTCCGCGCTATCGGGCAATTCACTAAAATCGGGCGTCCGAAAAATCGTTTGTTGACAGTACACAAGCAACTCCTCCAACCAACGACACGGCGTCAAAGACAATTCGTAACGAGTCCTCTCTTTTACTCGAGCCAGCAGTAGGTCGCGACTTTCGTTCCCTTTCAATAAAATGACAACCAATTTTCCCTGATTGAAGCCCAAATTCCCTGCGTTTTCCCCGAGTTTTACAAGACAATTCAAAATGACTGAGAATTCCCTTTTTTTTTAACAAAATCGCAGCGGGAATTCAGGAGGGTTGAAATTTTCTCGAATACAATCACTGGAAGTTTATTAAAAATAAAAATCTAGGAAATTCAAGGATTTTCAAGGATCGCTGAAAATTTTAGGACTTTCAAGGCCTTGAAAACGATGTTTTCAAATTCAAGGGTTTTCAAGGGTTTCAAGGACCCGCACGAACCCTGAGCAAAAGTGCCCCCATAAGTTCGCTTTTCCTCACAGCAGCGGGTAAACCTGCCATGGCATCCCAAAAGTGGTTGAGCACGGCAGCGCGGCGCAGCTCCATCCATCCGCTCTCCCTACAGTGACCGTGCCGCGTCGGGTGAACGGCTGACACCCTCCTGCAAAAAATGATCCTGGCCTGCCTGCAGTGCTTGCTCGGACAGCCAATCAGAGGCTCTTGTGCCCTCGTCGTGCAAGATGGTGCAAGTCCGAGTTGCCTCGCTGCTTTTTCATTCATTGTGTTTGTGCCTTGTGGGCCTTCTCCCGCGTGTTTGTGCCTTGTGGTCCTTCTCCCGCATTGCTGCCGTGATGGCTAGCGTGAAGCGGCAGAATTTCCCTTTCGCTGTGAAGCTCGAAATCATAAATCGAGTCTAACACGGTAAGAAGTCGGATGTCGCTGCAGCATACAAAATTCCAATGTGCACACTCAGCATGATTTTGAAGAACAAGGGGGAGCTCAGGACTAAAGCGGACAAACGACTCAGTGCCCGTGGTGCCCGATGCATATGCATGGCCGTGCATAAGACTTCGAAGTAGTCATGTACAAGTGGTTCATCCGAAACTGCTTCAGACGTGCCGGCTTCTGCATGCCTGGTGACAACTCTGAAAATTCTGTTTTGACAAAGCCATTGCCAGGGTTGCCAAAGTTTGGTGCGAGGTGTCAGAATTTCCGGAAGCCATTGACAGACCAATGGTCGACGAGTTTGTGAGTGCGGATGATGGTGTCGCGACCACGGGAGAGCCCGAAAACAAAGACTACATTGCCGACACCGTACCGTGCCCAAGTGAAAGTGGGCACAATGAGGAAAGCAATGACAATTTTTCGCCCACATCCTCTAAGGTGATTGGTACACTCGCACTAGTCCGGCGCTTATGTGTGAAAGTGGGAGGTTGCGGCCTCAGCTGCTCCGACTGTTTAGACAATGTAGAGAAGTGTGTGCTGTCGCAAGCCACACAGTTGCCCAAGCAGAAGAAGACAAAAGACTATTTCACACGAAACTAAGCTAGTTTCATCAATAAAGTGCTTTTATAAATGGTATGTGCTTTTATGACGTCCAATTCTATAGCAGGCTTATATCGAATTATGCCCTGTATTGAACTAATAGGCGTTTTTTTGCAAGTTCGACATAACCGGGTTCGACTGAATAACATTACAGACTACAGAGAAGCTTTCAGAGAAGAAAAAATAATCATTTCAAGTAAGAAATAATGCTTTTGGGCATTATTTGGCACCTTCTTAATGCCCCACCACCAAACAAAAAGTATATCAATTAATGTATTATCAACGTCGAATGTTAAAGCTTAAATAATCCTAATAATGTAGGCACTTCAACTCTTTCCTTGACCTAAGGCTGTTCAGCTCACCTCGCATTTGCCAACATCAAGGGCTCGAAGCCTTGGACACGAGCGAGCCAGGACTTCCAGAGTGGCATCCGAGACTGCCTCACAGCCTCGAGCATTGAGGTAGCGTAACCGGTAGCAGTGCCGGCACACCTGCTTCAGCCCAGCATCTGACACCCTCTCACACTTGGCCACGCTCAGATAGCGTAGGTGCGGACCCAATTTGGCAAGCTCGTACAGGCCAAAGTCTGTTACCTAGAATGAATGATTGACAAAAAAAATATATATATTTGCAGCACAGCCCCTCAGCAATCACCGAACAGTCATGGCGTGTTTAAAAAGTAAAAATATTTGATAGGATCGAAAATTACCGAATTGTATACAGCATATTTCTGCCGTTTTTGAAAGTAGAAATAGAAACACAAAGAGTGAAGATAAAAATATATATATGCTGTTCATTCCCTCAAATATATGTGACAATAGAGTTGATGGCTAACAGAGTTGATAACTGGGACACAAAGAAAACACGCTGACAAAGACTTCCACCCGAGTTCACTTGAAAACACCTTATACAGCAAACAGACAAAGTTCAATGTATTGCCTTTCCGTTCCCACCCTCCTCTACTATGATAATCACATAGGAGAAGCGAAAATAAAAAATTTGGGGGCTGGTTTGACGAAGTTCCCAATGTGCAGCTCTCCTGTTGGCTCAGTGGGCTGGCATGCAGAGAAGTGCCTTACGACTGGCTGTTGCTACGGCGACAGGTGCACCGGCTGCGATTTATTGTTCTCGAAAATGAACACCGACATATGTGGTTGCCAGGAATGCTTATGAAGCTTCGCCAAACCAGTATCACACTGTTCAGGCAGCTTGGCGACACATTTCGGGACCGTGAAAATGGTACAACCGTCCAGCGGAGCCTGTGTTGGACATGCAGCACAGTACTGCTTGCACTCCGTGGGGCTGTATAAAAACGGCTGTAGTAAATGAAAAATTATACCCATGCCTAAGCGCTGCCTCCAGTCACAGCACGAGCACTAAGATATGTAGTAACTGTACTGGCAACCATTCACAACTGTTTCTGCTGGTGCTGTTAGCACTTCGGGGCCTTCCACACTGTGACCGCAGATCCGGATCATGAGACTGAAATAATCAGAAGAATAAGAATGGGCTGGGGTGCGTTTGGCAGGCATTTTCAGATCATGAACAGCAGGATGCCATTATCCCTCAAGAGAAAAGTGTATAACAGCTGCGTCTTACCAGTACTCACGTACGGGGCAGAAACCCGGAGGCTAACTAAGAGGGTTCTACTTAAATTGAGGACGACGCAACGAGCTATGGAAAGAATTATGGGTGTAACGTTAAGGGTTAAGAAAAGAGCAGATTGGGAGAGGGAACAAACGCGAGTTAATGACATCTCAGTTGAAATTAAGAAAAATAAATGGGCATGGACAGGGCATGTAATGAGGAGGGAAGATAACCAATGGTCATTAAGGGTAACGGACTGGATTTCAGAAGAAGGGAAGCGTACCAGGGGGCTGTAGAAAGTTAGGTGGGCGGATGAGATTAAGAAGTTTGCAGGGACGACATGGCCACAATTAGTAAACGACCAGGGTTGTTGGAAAAGTATGGGAGAGGCCTTTGCATTGCAGTGGGCGTAACCAGGCTGATGATGATGATGATGACACTGTTACATTTTCCCAGCTGTTGCTTTTTTCCCAAGGTCCTTTAAAAAACTCATCAGCAGGGTTCTACTGTATGTACCAAATAACACAATATCCCGCCAAGGTCAAATTAACGAAGGTCCCTTGTAATGTGAAGTTGAACAACCAACATTAAGATTATCGTAAATAAAGCAAGAGAAAGCAGCCTGTATCTATGTTGTTTTTTCATGGGTGACCTGCTGCCACATAAGCTGAATGGTAATGCCGTAAAGTCCTACTGAAAGGTACAGTTCATGTATAATTTGCACTCCCCCTTTTCAGTTGAAATTGAAATTTATGGCACATGTTATGCAAAAAAAAAAAAAAAAAAAAACTCGTGTTAGTTTCTCTGCACCAGATAAAACACTAGAGAGTGCAACACAGAATGTGTGCCTTGCCTGGACGCAGTCACTGATGCTGAGCTCCCTCAGCACAACACAGTAGCTGGCCACACACTTTAGTGCAGCATCAGTCAGCCGCACACAGCGCCGCAGGAAGAGATGTGTGAGCTGCGGGCATGCTCTGGCGAGGGCTTTCAGCCCAGAGTCCTCCAAGGCTTGACAGTCAGTAAGGTCGATGTACTGCAGGTACAATTGGTTTCCGCCCGAGGGAGCCAGGCCACCGAGGGACTCATTCATTTCCAAGTTCGCCCCATGCCTCGGACGTATACTTGTCACCTGGTAGCAGCCTGCACACGCAGCAAGGCCAACGGTATGATAGAATTCATGTGGCCTACACAGGAAAATTTCTGTTCGAGTTTGGGCTGCTGAATTCCTCATTGTGCCACAGAGTTAAAGCTCCGCGTAAACAATCTCAACATAATCTGGGATGGCCAGCACTATAGTACCACCGTGCTATTAGTAAGATTCTGTGCTCTTGTAGTTTAATTTTCACACAAAAATCGAGTTTCTTGGCCTTTTTTAGCATGATCGCCCTCAAGGTGCTGAAATTCGAAGTTGTTTCGGATAAGTCAACATCTTCAAATTTATTTAGCAGATAGTGCTTTCCAGATTTTATTAAGATACAAAAACACCGAACTCCAGCTATAATAACTAACAAAGACCAATTTCTCGGGGCCATGCAAAGCAATGGGCCCTGTTATTTGGACTTCATATGTCAAGTTTTACGTACGCACTCCCCAACTGTGCCTGAAAACCTCTGATTTTCTAGAACAGCAATATCCAACCTGCAAAATAAATTTTTTCCAATAAAGAAAGAGAATAAAAATGTGCTTGAAATCTTGCTCAGCAACATTATTTTCTGCGGTACATATTTCTTCTGGCTGCACTTGTGTGCATGCAGCAGCCGCAGCAATTTCCGGAATAAAGCAAGCCAACGTATCGTGCCATCATGATGCATACACCACCTGGGCACCAAAAGCAATACTGATTATTAGATTGTATTATTACAATATATTATTACATTGATTTATTATATTGTATTATTAATAATCATTACATTAAATTATTCAGGAAGCTCTGACACTTGCCAGTATTTCACACAAGGTGTTTGAGAGTTCGAACGTTCCTTTAAGTGGGCACTAAAGAAAAGCACTAAATCAGTTCAGACTGACAAAGCATTCTTTGATAACTATTTTCACTCATTTTGCGATGTTTATTATTAGGAGAAAAAAATGAAGGTCAGTGTTCACGTTTTTGCATTTTTTGTCAAAACCTCTGCAACGGTATGTCATTGTGACCACAGATTTCGAAGTTTCGTATATACACCTCGTCGCCTCGGTAAAGGTTCGTGAAACTTGACAAGTTCAATCTTTATGGCCTTTGTGATGCAATGTAGTCCATTTTTTACTGATAAACAATTGACGAGGTCTTAGCAGACAGTGTCCAGATCTGCGACTGTCGCAGCAAACTGGTGCAAGAACTTGAAGGTGGTGTTGCCACCTGTCTTTCGTTCATGCGGCTTTCCCAGCTTACCAAGCTTCTCATGGTAAGAATGGCTTTATTAGCGTTATAGAAGGGCAATTTACCAATACAGGTGAAACCAGTTTTCTCTGTAGTAGCGCTTAAAAAAAAAAGAACATGAAATGTCATCCTCTCTCAGCCTCATTTCATACAGTGAAACACCTGTTACAGTACTGTCATCTCAAGCTGTTGCCCATACATGATTAAGAAGACTGCCTTGTGCATCGTCCTTTATGCAAACATGGAAGCCCAAAACAGATGTCAACAAGAAACCGTAATATCTAAAGATGCCTAAAGGCATGAGAAATGCCATAAAGAGAGGCTATGGGTTCATTCCAATTGTCTGGAGTTTCTTTAACCTGCACCCAAAACCTCAGAACATGAAAATTTTTGCATTCTGTCCATATAGGAATGTGGCCATGACCACAGCTTTTGCAATTATGAACACTGACCTACTATACAAGAAATACGACTGGTGTGATGAATGCTCGATTAACTTGCACACAGTCAACGACCGATTTTCCGGACGGCCGATTTTTCATGCATGCCCGATAATTTGGACGCCCTTGCGGCACTGCCACATACACCACAGTCAATTAAAGTTTTAGTATTGCGCCATGACAATATGTATGCTGCATGCAACCGCTTTGGGAACGTAGCAATGCGTGTCACATCAGGGCTTTTATTACTAGGAAATGCCTACGTACATGAGCAAGCAAGCGTGTCACATCAGGGCTTTTATTACTAGGAAATGCCTACGTACACGAGCAAGCAAGCGTCGTTAGAAGCCGGGCAAGTTGGAGTGCGTTGGCCATGTCCGCCAGTGCCTCGAACCTATAGACGCTGTTGTTCTCGCCAGCGTGATTTAACTTGTGCACGTGTTCACGCTACGTCAGACTACATTTAGGCCTTTAAAAGACACTACATTTAATATGGATGCAATACACGAGTCCTATCGAAAAAAAAATTTGGTGCCATTCCACTCCATGAAGAAGGAGGATCAGCAAAGCTGTGAATGTGGGCAGCAGGTCAGCCTGGCATTGCACTATCTTTGGGATCGGCCCATGTATGGGGAGTGCTTAACATCTGCTTCACATCCGCCCTGGGTATGCCCGGCATTGCGCAATCTTCGGGATCAGCTCATGTATGGGGAGTGCTTAAAACCTGCTTCATCTCCACCGTGGGTTGGCCCGGTATTGCACTATCTTCGGGATCGGCTGACGCATGAAAAATACTTGGTCTATGTCCACGGAAACTAGATCTGCCAGAACCTATCCATAAAAAGCTTCGCCGTAATATAAAAACTGATTACTTGCTTTCTGAGGCTGGCACTGTCATTTACGACCAACTGCGCCAACAGGAGGTTGAGCCTTCTGCGCAACAGTGCACACTGAACACTTTCTCAAAAACAAAGTTCATATTTTTTGCTATGGATTCCCACGATCCTGGAAATTTCTGCAATTTCGGACGCAAAAACCTTCGCCATCTGATTTTTCGGACTTTTTACCATGGCCGCAGGACTGAAACGGCATTAATCGAAGCTAACGCTGCCACAATTTTGATCATCTCGCCGCCTCTAACTGGTCCTCTTCGCATGCAGATCCACTGGCAGCTGTAGCCATCACTGCGGCAATGACTAAGCCTAGCGACTTCGATGTTCGCTACCAAGCTTCTTGCTGTTCAGTGCAGCGTTTTTCATTGACAAAATTCGCCGCTGTTAGAAATAGCGCCGGCTCCCCCTTTGTAATCCTCGCCAACGGCTTCGAAGCGATACAGTTCGAAGCGACACAGTTTGTATTCCCACGGCTGCTAGATAAAAAAAAAGTGCGGCCTGTCGCACCAGGCAGGCTGCAATGGAAGCGAACATGACAGCCGTAGTTGCATTCTCGGCCGCTTGGCT
The DNA here is from genome assembly GCF_023375885.2 of Dermacentor andersoni. Classification (NCBI taxonomy): domain Eukaryota; kingdom Metazoa; phylum Arthropoda; class Arachnida; order Ixodida; family Ixodidae; genus Dermacentor; species Dermacentor andersoni. The sequence continues at coordinate 161,055,747 of NC_092818.1, read as the reverse complement.
GGGCCGAATGGCACTAGCTGCGGAGGACAGGACGTGTCGGGCAACGACGTTCCAAGCACGTTCCCGACGCACTTTCTATGCAGATCTCAGACAAACAGTCCCGAATGGTGGCGCCGTGGCGGAGGACATCGTTTTCAATACACGCGGCAGGCCACACCTTTTTTCTTTCTTTTCTATCAAGTGGTCGTGGTATTTCTTAATTATACACGCGTGCACCCACCGTCTTCCATCACAATACAAGAAGCGATAAGCCTAATAAGTGTACTGGCAGGGCTTTAGAGCTATTTAGGACGTACCTGCGGCAATTTGAGCCCTTGGGGGCAGTAGAAGGCACACATTCATTTTTTCAGACATCCCAATTTTTCGGATGTTTTTGCGGACCCTAGCGAGTCCGAAAAATCGGACACTGAGAGCAATGGCTCCCTTGGGAGGAAAGAAAACGTCTAAACTATACGAGGCTTGAAGGCAGACTATTTCAGAAGAGAAAGGGTCTCCCCTCTTGCGGAGACAAGAACGCTGGTTGCATGCCTAGACGCCTGAGCCATGGCAGAGACAAGAGGCTGATGCTAGCGGTATCACGCTACACCTGCAGGTGTCATCACCGCAAGAGTTCTTCAAAGCCAGAGACAGTCTAACCAACATGTGCGGCCTCTGTGGTCAGCGCAAGGCCTATCGCTAAAAGGGCTCGTCCCCACTAGACCATAGAGCAAGTATACATTAAAAAAAAAAGAAAAACGTGACAAGAACGAAAAACGGGGAGGCTAGATTTCAAAGCGAGCCAGATTCATGTGATCAAGAGAAATATCTTTCTCTTTGTCATGAATAAACATGGTTGGCATTTTGTCCGATCACAAGAGCACACGATAAGGTTCATTAAAGGCAGGAGTCAAATTCGTCCTGTGCAGAAACATGTGTGGATGTCAGACAGACACAAACACCTGTGCTGAAGGGAAATTGTCTCGGGCCACCTTGAGTATTGATTGACACATGTGAGAAAGTAATTGTATCCCTGTCATGGAGGAAAAGGTCCTACCAGGAATGAGTGAACGTGAGTGAAACGATACTCTGGTGGCTAAATGGCTGAAGTTCTGTGCACATGATGGCGAGTCACTTCGACGGCTTGATATGTTTGGCAGGTTTTCACCCATTTTTGAACACCCTCCTTAACTCCAGGCCATAAAAAGCAGCCAGTGACGAGTCATGCAGATTCCTGGCTGGTTGAAGCTGTGGAGGCTGTCAAACACCACACGTTGGAACGAGAGAGAATCGAAGGGTTGAGGATTTTTTTTTTTTTTTAATGCTACTTGTCATCACAGTCGTGGTGCATGGCAGCGGAAAAGTTGACTCGGGATGGAAAGTGCAGATGCCAGAAGAGGACAGGTAGGATTTCAATACCAGGACAACAAGCGACGTGACGTCCTTAAAACGGCGGCCACGAACGCTTACATAAGGATTGAAGTGGCTCAAGAAGTCCACTCCCAGGATGACAAAAGTGACATTGGCATACCTGCCAACCTGGCGAGATAAAAATTCGGGAGACCTTTTATCCGCGCCAAAGAGGAGGGGGGGTGGGGGGGGGGGGGTGGGGGGGGCTCGTTCAAACTTTCAGGCAGCGTTCAGCGAGTTATTTTACAGGGACCTTGCAGTAGCAGACTTTGCTCACTTCAAAAATTTGTCGGAGCAGCTTTGCTCAAAACATGGTCCAGACTGACGGCCCTTCACTAACAGCAGGTGTTGGAGGGTTGTGTTGCACACCAATGAGCGGAATTCAGTCCTAGTTTCTCGCGCCGTGCAAAAAATACTCTCACACACTGCGTAGCTATGCGGTATCACGAGTAAATCCAGCATCCCCTTAGCAACTCGGTGAAACATATTTTCCATCAGTGTTTTTCATTTTTCCAACCATAGACCACTGCACATCCCACCTTTCTTCATTCAGAATGTCCTCTGGAAGACTGTATGCCTGTAGAGTGGCAAACTCAGCTTTGAGAGAATCTAAAGTGTCTTCAGGAGATTCACTAGGAATCTCAGGGCAGCAGCTGAGGGAAACTCTGAATAAAGAAACGAAGACTCGAAAGCGATGCCTGTGAAATAAATTTCAAGTTGGCCACCTACGCATTCTTTAGAGTTGCGTCCACATTTATAACGCTTCGCCTCATCGCATTTCGGAAACATTTTCCGCAGAAAAGGCCCACCGTAGTCGCTGACACTAAGGAGTAGGTTGTGTTCGGAGAGGAATCCCGTAAACAGGCACTTCACACGTATGACACTGCTGTCGCAGCTGTTCCGGAAAAAGTTTACTATGTTGTCTTGCTGCTCAGCGGTGCCAACATAGCTTTGATGCTTCGCCGTAGAAATGTGCAGTTTGAAGTCGCCTTTGCCACCGTGAGGCACGTTGACGTCGCATCCACACGTTGTGCAAAATGCAAAATGGTCTCCTTTTCTTGATGTAAAAAAGCACGAAAATTCAGAAGTGTAAGATCGCAAAAACTTCTGCAAATGCCTTTTCTTGGGCTTTGATAGCGCCATGGCATCAAGCACACGAGGTTTCTAACTTTACATGGTGCACCGCACACACACGGCCTAGCCAACACTAATCATACACACAAGCAGCAGTAACAACGCACTAAGGAAGAAGGCATGCATGAAATGCAAGAGCTACATTGTCTCTGGCTTTGGTTGGCTTACTAGGCACCGTAGTCAGCTTCTTAGTCGATGATACCGATGGCGCTAGTGGAGCCATTGTTGGTGATGCTGACGATTACGATATGGCTGTAGATTCCGTGGTAACGGTTTCGCAAAAACCATTATTGCGCGAACAGAGACCACTTTTCGGGAGATGTAAGACAGTGATCGTACAATCGTAAAGTTCAGTAAAAAATCTGGAGTCTCCAGGGTGAATCTGGAGGTTTGGCAGGTATGCATTAGCCTCGATGAATGTCCATCTGAACAGGCTCCAGAGTTCAACATCAATCATCACTGACCGAAGTAGATACAGTATAACCTCGTTGATACATTGCCGTTACACACGTTTTCCTGGTGCCAACATTCACAATCGAGAACACAAGAAGTGACCCAAAAGAGTTTCGCTCATTTTTTACTGCTTCATACGTTCTCGGATTTTTCGGCACCAACGTTCAGCACATCGCCAAACTGTGATCGTATGATAAGTTTGCCAGCTGCAAGATCCCATGTAAGCAAAAAAGAGATGCATGTGATCGACAACAGTATATAGCTGGCCGCTGCGGTAGCTTCACTGCGATACTCACCCGCCCGTCTCACGTGAAAACGCTGACGCGCACTCACGTCTCTCATTTCGGTACCAGCAAATCTCCGCACAGGTCACCGCATGCCACATTCACAGCTATCGCCGCCAAACCTATTGCGATAAGCATCTTCACCTATCTGTTTTACAGTGCGTGGTGCGCAGTTCCATTGGTAATGTACTGCACACTTTTGGAAGGTGATAATCCAAATGCACCGCCATACCCTGCTGCAGGCGGTGTGATGTAGCAATCATGTTTTGATTCGGTGGCATCCGGCGCATCGTTCACCAGCTCGATTTCGTTTCGGTTTACCGCCGCCTTCTTAAAACACCGTTGTAAAGGAGAACAACAAAACGCTTCTTGGGCCGCCAGAGCACCACCAGCTACACACACGTCGGCATCTTGTGCCGCAACGATCCACGCACCGCTTCGCATTACATAGATGAGAACAATAGTTGAGTCAGATTTTTCTTAGTTACTTTGGGTCGTACGTTTTCTGAGTTAGTACATTTTTCCCGCAGTTTTTTCCCAATACGTATGAATGAGGTTCCACTGTATGTTGTAATAGCAGTATTATTAACTGCAAGCAATCTTGAAACAGACGTGTGCTGGCGATCTCTATCCATTGCAGGGATGATCGACAACTTGGCTCAATCGTCAACTACTAGGCGGGTGCTGGCGATACAGTCGAAAACCAAAAGGCGGCTTGGCACCGTTAACGACTGGCCAGAGTGTTCCCCACCCACGAGAAAGGTTGTGTGCAGCGTGTAATTTGCTGGCAGAAACGGCGGTGACACCAGCAAACAACTTTGTCTGCTTCACTTGAATGGCTGCAGGATTGCAGGTTTCCACCATGGAACGAAGAATGGGTGCACATAGAATTTGGGTGGGGTTAGCGGATAAGGCAAGCTTCTCCATGGCCATAGCAAGTTGATCCACTTTCGCCTCCAAGCGAGACGAGCAGTCTGCCTTTTTCGATGTTCCTGCACCGCCAATGGGCAAATGTGATGGAGCACAGCAGTGTGCGATGCGGTCAACGAGCTGAGCCATGGCGTTCCGAGAGCCACGTCATCAGAGCCAGCGAGGATAATTTGTGTTGACTGTGGCAGTCACTAAAGGAACAGCTTGCAAAGCAATGGGAGCTGGCACTCTTCGGAAGCTTGCTCTCCCAGCAGCTGACACATTTGTTGAAGCAATTGCAATGGCCAGTGATCTTTGAGCTCTTTCCTGTAAAGGAGTAGCTGGAGTCAGCTATGCTCTTACACCTCAAATCGTTTGAGGACAGTGCTCCTCAGCTCACCGAACACATTTTCCAATGGGGCAGACGACAGCACGTCTTCTATGGCATCAGTGATGTTGGGGGTCAGCATGGCTACAATGTGGAGGTACTTTGATGCCTTGGATGTGATGCGTCGCATTTGAAATCTGGCCTCAAGTTGACTAAACCACACTCAGTGAGCTGACAGTCTCTTTTGAGTCAGTCATGGCTGCTGCTCAGTAGAAAGCGCAAGAGTTGCCACTTTTGTCATATATTCACTCTGCTGGCAGGAAAGAAAACTTCTTTACTGTTCAAGGTTTGAAAGGAAACTTTAGAAGTCAAAGGGTCCCCCTCTCAGGAAGAGGAGCCGCCACTGGAGGCTAGCCAGAAACTAGCATCCAGCTAGCATTCTGGAGACCAGATGCTAGCAGTTATCGGGTTACATCTGTCCGCCACCACAGAAGCCATGGACCGTCAAACTAATATTCACGGTGTCTGTGGCCCGGCTGATCACTACAAAGGTCTTTCTTCAGAAGGCCCTTTTCTTTCAAAAACTTAGATCAACACAAACTACAGTCGCCGACTGATTTTCTGGACTCCAAAAATTCGGACATGCTCAATTATTCGGTCTGCTTCACGGCACTGCCATTCTCCCCATAGACCATAATGTATAACTGCTGAAAGTTCGGACACCTTGCAACCTCTCGTCTGATTTTTCGAACGCTCCTTGAGCCAACTATCGAGAGCACCATGCTCCGACTCTGACCGGTGCATGGTTCGACTTGCTGAACGCCGTTTTTGTTTTGAACGGAGCCTCCTTGCTGCCCCACGAAGTGGCGCTACTGCAAATCCCCGCTCATCATCATGATTTCTCCCTGGTTCGATAGAGCTTAGTAAGCCATGTCAAGACAATCCAGCAGCCGTTTTGTTTCTTCGCGCACGACACGGCGAGTAGGCCACGTTTTTCGTTTGTGCGACTGGTGTCGGCATGGTGGTGTTTGCTTTGTGTGCTGTGTCGAGATTCCGGTGATCCAACGCGGCGTACGGAAATATCGCGTCAAGTGTCTAATGGCGCCGACAGTGCCCACGCAGACTGCGCTGGGGAATGCCGGCAAGCAGGTGCCGGGAGGCCTAAGATTTGTCGCCTTCTGATGTGCTCCCTACTGACGCGGAAAATGTTTTGCCGAGACCTGTGCAGTGGTTGCATTGCTATTCTGGACACCGTCTCATTTGACAGTTTCACAGGTGCTGACACTGCTGTACTGACATGCGCAGAACTCGACGACGGCGAGATCATTCGTCAGGTTTCTGCTGCACCGCCGGACGATGACCGAGTCGGAAGATGATGCACCATGTGCTACACTGCCGTCGCACGCGGAGCGTGTACAAGCAGTGACTGTGCTTTCAACCGTACGACCCTCTCCGAGATTCAGTATCTGATTGCGCGTAAACGGAGCAGCATGCAACGGCGCATTCATGATTTCTTCAAGCTTACTGCCGAGCCCGAATAAGTGCGTGGAAATAAAGGTTTTAATTTTTTTTTCTTAATCTTCTTTGTCGGACAGCTGTTTATTCGGACATTTTCGCAGTCCCCGTGAGGTCCGAATAAACGGTCGGCGACTGTACATGATATTTGCAGCTACTTGTTGGATCTATGTAAACAAGTTGCTGCTCCCTGCCAAACACTCTCTTCCCCCTCAAAATTTGTGAATGGGCGCCTCTTTTAGTCTAGGCTGTCACTGACAAGTTCTTCAATGTGTTTCTGTTGGCAATATGATGCTTTTCTCCTATCCCTGTGAAACGATAGCTGCTTATATATGTATATAGAAACACTGAGAATTCAAAGAACAAGCTTCTTTGATTTCACTGGTGTCTGGTAACAAATATTACCTATTCAGAAGGGGCAAAAGTTTTCGACTGTCTTCACCTGACATTTCCCTGCAGGCAGCAGCATCTGCAAGCAGCTTTTTCATGAAGGCCAAAGAATATATGAAGCACGTCAGTCTATTGGGCAATTTTGATTCTGCCTCGAATTACTGATATTATTTTTGTGTTTTTCTCAGTGAATTGTAACATAAGGCAGCATCAGCCTACAGCTCACCAGTGACATCGAGGCGTGACAAGTTGAGGCAGCGTGTGACCACTTCTGAAACACCCACATCCGTGACTTGGGAACAACCGCGCACTTCTAGCGTCCGCAGCTGGGGACACCTCCGAGCCGCCGCACTTAGGCCACTGTCGGTTAGGCACAGGCAGCCACTCAGGCAGATGCGCTCTACAGCAGAACACACACCAGGAGTATCCCGGCTCAGCAACCGGAAAATGGTGCGCAAGCCTGCAGTGGCAAAATGTACAATGAAACAAAGTATCTTGTGGTAACTCAAGGGAGGTTCTTATGAAACAAACATCAGACAAAGCATCACTAGAATCTGACAGGAGACCCTCAGCCCTCATGGCGCTTAAGAGTGCCAACGACTATAGAACATACTCCCAATTACCACTAAGGTCTGAATCTGAGCTAGCTGATAAGGCAATGTCATTAAATAAAACATTGCCTAATTGCCCTTTCATTGCCCAATGAAGCAGTGCCCCAATTGTCTAATTGCCCGTTCAGCACGGCACTTCCACGAGTCAGCATGTTCGTTATACATTACACAATGCTCAAGCTGCTAGGTCAAGCATTCAAAATCATATCATATTATATTATATATTATCATTATTAAATCATATTATAAGCTTAACATGCATAAGCGACCACATGAGCTTTGAAAAATGCCATAACGTGAGGAAAGTGGCTCCAAATTATTTTTGACCACTTGCGGTTCTTAATGTGCCCTTAAGGTTAAGTACATGTGTGTTTTTACGTTCTGCACCCTTCTGAATGCCGCCACTTCAGCTGGGAATCGAACCCATGAATATGTCCTCAGCAGCACTCAGCAAGATGGCACAGGACAAAAGGGCTCTCAGTCTCCATCAGACGACACTGACCCTGGTCGACGGGCAGGTGCTCAGATGCCAACACAATGCTGGTCCACAAGCGAGGCTCCCAGGCAAGGAAGTACCATCGCCGACAGACGCGTGCGCACCGACACAGCTCGTCGCTCGAAAGGCAGGCGAGCACACGAAGCAGCAGGTCATCTGGCAGTCGGTCAAAGAGGCAGCTCTTTGCCGATGGTCGCTGGTGGTGACTGTTGCTTGTGGCTGTGGTCGGCCATCCCGGTGCGGGCAACAGGGTGTGGTAGCCCAAGTCGCCAGGTGAGCTGCTACGAACCTTGGGGAGGGCACCGCCAAGACCTGACCCTCCTGCCACGCACTCCATGGCTCAGCTGCCCCGACAACTGCTGCAGAGGGGTCCCCAGGATGCTCCAGGAACCCCTGTTGCGACAACATTAGCGAGATATAACGCCGCACTTTAATATAAATTTCAAATTATAAAGCTCCTCTACGACATATCTGCTAGACAAACTAATAATAACCAATTTGTCTTTTACAACTTGTTCAATCAAGAATTTCTCTTAATTAGTTTAGTAAACGAGGAAGACAAATAGCATATTCTTGATGCTACTTTTCCAGTAAATGCCAACATTCCCTCTCATGAAGCACATTTCGCTTTGTGCATTTCTGCACAACTAATCTGCTCACTTAAATGTTTTACCATCTATTTTAAGTCCGGAACCTGCCATATGCAGTGGAATGTTTAATCCTGAAGTGCTGGCACATTTATTTTAGCAACTAGTGATGGCAGATTCTAGTTAGTGGTTTGGAGAACTTGCAGTTCACAATTTCCTGATTGGAAGTTGGGTGCATAAGCTAAACATTTAAACGCAGATAGAGAGTGAATCAGAAACAAGGTCATTCTGTGAAGGAGCCCAGACTGCTTCACATAAAATAAGTGATGTCAACCAGAACTTTGAATGATGTACAAACTTCATGTTTTATTTCCCCTTTCAACTTGTCTGGTGGCCCCAGAGCTGTCCTGTTTGATGCACAGAGTAGTTGGCATGTGATGAAAAGCAATGGTATTCTGTAACCATCTCCCAAGACCGTCATTTTGGGTCAACATTCCAACCACTCTCTCTCATATCAAACAATGTAGCAATCAGTGTTGGTAACCTTTTTAAACAATATTGCCAGGTTGCAGCCCCAAAGAATAAATTATTGTGAAAAGTACATAAGTGACAATGTTAATGATTTGCTTAAAATTTTAGCCTTTTTATGTTTTAATTGTTTTATGTTGTCTTTCATTTTTTTATAAACTACAGCTTTAAACTGCCTTTCTCAGTGACAAGTCAATGCTTGGAATGTGAAAGAAAGAAAGCAACCCCCAATTTTCTGAAACAGCAACAAATCTAAAGATTGTACTTTGTCTAGAAAGGCAGCTTTCATGTATCCAGACGGCTCACTTATTAATCCCTGCTGTACCATGCTATTATCCTGAATTCTGACCAAAAATGGCCATTTTCTTATTGATGAAAAACAATTTAGTCAAGATAAGCGTATAGTTACACAAAATCTGAATTATTTATTGTAAAACTGAAGCTTAAGAGCATTATACAAAATAATTGCAAGAAAGAAAAGTATTGCAAATGAGCTGAGCTCATCATTGGTAGTTTTGCCAGAAATTTGCAGAAAAGCCCAGATCGTCCATGGCACAGAAGTGGTTAATAAGCTCTTTGGTATGTCTTTAGAAGCAGTGACAAATGAAGGTGCATATATACCTCTTACATTAAAATCGGCGTGAGACATTGAACTTGGTCAAAGTTTCTGGAGAAATTTTACCTGGGCACAAATTTACTGGCTGTTTTTTATTCATGTCGCTACTAAAGTTTACTGAGACTCCAAAAAGGTAAACTTGTTGTTAAGGCGACTAAAAGCTTGCTAAATTTAGCAGCCTTGTCGCTAAGATGCCAACACAGACCCCAACATATTTCGAATGCTATTTTTTCTGCCCCGATGCCACAGGAATTGAGTTGATCGAGTACACGCATTTTGCATCGGTGCCTTTGTATTGGCGATGAAAGTCCGGCCACCACCGACAACCCCAATAACAGGCAAAAGAGCTAAAGAAAGCTATTCATTTTAATAGAACATGGGCCCTCAGCTCCTATATGAGAGAAGGCAGGAGAGGATGTCACTTGCAGGCCCTGGTCAAGGCAACAGGAGAGAGTCTCTGTGCAGGAAAGGTACCTTGCCTCCTGGCATCACTGCTTTATGGCATTGTTTTTTTTTTGCTTCTATCTCAGCTACCAAACTCCTTCTTTACAAATATTGCAGTAGAATGCTCTATGAACAGCCCTTCAGAAGTTCTAGAGTACAACAAAAATTTCCAATGGGGCCTGGCAAGAGGCCCTTTAAACGTGTTCTATCCCGATTTAGAAGCTTAGAAAGTAACGGTCACAAAATCATGACAGCAGGAGAGAAGAGGTTAAATGTGAAGAAAATATTTCCGACTTACACAGACTAGAGGAGAACTGCACTTTGCCATGGCTGCCCATTGCAGCAATGGTTCTGTCATGGCTTAAACTCCTCAACATGCCCATCTGCAAGATAAGGAAAGCATGTGAATACACCTGACAAGGATCTGTTAATAGACGCTACAAGAAGAACATGATTTCACACTACAACAAATAGATCTCCAGTGTACTACAGTTTTATAAATGAAGGTGTACATCCATTCATGGCTACATGCAATATTTCAAACAAAACAAAACCAAAGCAGAAATCATTCTAATACTTGCTGATACATTGGCTATATTTTTAAAGTTCTAATGTTCACTGGGTGAAACAAAACTTGAATCTAATTAGAGCCTGATTTGAGACAAGATGAGCATATTGCACATACTGTGGCGGTGATGAAGTTATCAAAAGATTAGAAAAATTGGACACTTGGAATAACAATGGGAAAAGCTGTGCACGGAGTCATTGCCTATGAAACTAACTAGAACAACACCTGCTGTGCCTGCCGTTGCGGACCCACATGCACAAACATTAACAAACTAGAAAAAAAATTACCCAAAACCAATATGCAGCAGGGTTTATACATTATGCTTATGACTACCATATCTCGCCAGCAGTTCTCTTGCAAAAGGCAAAACTTCCACTAGGAGCTAGTTAGGCAGCACTGTGAAAGAATGAAATTATTTTATCTGCTTTAGCACCATAAATGAGGCACAGACAAAACAGCGACCATTCCACCTTAAAGAAGTCGCCAAGTAGTCATCCCACGCCCAGAACAGTAAGCTAGAAGTACGCAGTGTCTTAGGCACCAAGTAGAACGCAAGAAGAAGAGGACAGAATTGTAGTAGTTGCAAATGAAGTACTTCATTAAAACCACACAAATACTTATAAACAACCCTCACCCAATTCACACATGCACAAAAGCTCAGGCAAGAAATGAAGAAGATGCAGACAACAAAGCTGGACAGTGCAACCAAAGAGCCGCTGACACAATCATCTGCATTCTTCAAGATATGGTATGCCTCCATAACTTCACATAATCTAAACACTGTGCTGGAACAAGATATACTTGCATTGTTAAACAAAGGAAAGTAGCCACAGCTCACACAATGATCAGCCAAGTGGCTTCTGGCTTCTTTGATGATATAGTTAGCGAGTTCTCTCAATCTAACATCTATGCACTTACCCATCTGCTCAACGTGTTTTTTTTAACATCATAACCAGAGAGGAAAGCAAGCAGTGCATGCAAAGAAAGCTAACATTTCACAAAGAAACCCTCTAGCACACTAAAAACTAGAAAGGAGAAGTTAAACAGCTAAGTAAAGTGCACACTAATCTCGATGACAATCATCTTGATCCTATTTGTCTTACAGGTGCATAATCGTTCGACTGAAATTACTTCTGAAGCAGCTATTCTTCCTGCATTTTTGTCTTGCATAAGTTTTTCACAAGCTATGCAGCCCTGTTAGCAAAAATTTATCAAACGGTATGTCACTGTATGGTATCAGATATTGGAAAGAATTCAGACTCCTCAACTCCACAACTCCACCTTACACATCATCTACCCGGACGTCTACCCCGACGATGTGTGCCCATCGTGTGGGGTCACGGCGACACTCGCACACGTGCTCTGGGTGTGCAGAAACACTCCGCCCGACTCTACCTCCGACAAGTGGGAGAAGACCCTACGAAGCTTGCTCCTACAAGACCAGCAATGGGCCGTCCAGCAGGCTCGCGCAGCGGCTGCCAGGTACTCCCTGTCGGTCCCTGTGCGGGAGACACCCACTGCGCGCTGACGTGCGTCCTGCAGGACCTTTATTAAAGTTTGTCCAATTCAAATCCACAACTGCATTACATGTGCAATTGGCTAAAGTTGATTTACAGGCTTCCTCCCAGAGTTCCTAAAATTGCTTTAACAGGTCACATTAAATATGGAGACTGGGGATTCAAAATTCATCATTTTGTGATCAAAATTAAAGATTAAAATTATCCAAGTAAGCGCTCAAAGGTGCGTTGTGTTTAATTCATTTGCTGTAGTGGGTAAATGCCATTGCTCCTAAACCGTGTCATTAACAGCAGCAATTTATTTCATTTCCTAAATTTACATCACCCTCAAATGCACTGTTACAACAACAAAATGCCCTCTGACTGCCGTTAATGCAAGCTCATATCAGAGGTAATTTCTTGGGCCCTGAAGATTTTACGATGGCATGCTCAAGGCTACTTCCTGGCTAATCCCACCAGTTGTGGGTAAATGCCATACCTTGTAAGCAAGAACACGTATGCCAGCTTTTAAGCCTAGGTTTCAAGACAAACAGCCTAGGCAATTGCATCACTTGATGGAGGCCGAGAAAGAAGTCTCACTGAATAGCTGCGCTGAACTATACTCGTGCTTATCAAAAGTGAAGCAAAGGCCATATCTGTTGCAGCATGCAGGACGAGTCCAACAAGAATGATATCCAAGCATCTTCCACATCTATGAGTAGGCTCTCACCACTGATGTTGGCACTTCATGCAGTTTGGTTGCTGCCACTAGAGCAGCTTAACATTTCACTCCGTAGACATTCCACGTGCACAGGTGGCTGCAGAGAGCTACATTGATTACCCTTTTCTTAATGAGCGCATCTCCCAGAAACACTATGCGCAGTCAGCTTATCTCTAAAATGACAAGGAAACCTAATCGATGCACCCTCGTGTTCAGCTTAATTGGCTTCATAGCGGAATACGAGCAGCCTTCTATGTTCCGCTGCCAGTATGAGCACTGTGTGCACATGAACTAGTGCTTCCGCTGAGCATCTTGGTGCAAACTGTTAGAATATGCCAGTCTGAGATAAGCGGTTCGTAAATGCTCTGCTAAAAATGTCTGCCGACTCTGGGCTGCAGAGGCTGTGCCTCTTTTGTGTGTATACTTTTTGGCCCATAAAACCATAAACACCTGTTACTATCAAATCAGCGCACCAATAAAAATCCCCACAGTCACCTTGGAGGTTTATATGTGATCTTGCCGCAAGCATTTTGGCCAAGAGACTTGTTTCAAATAATAAGTAGGTATGCACAGTAGTAACAGAGAACATTAAAAATTTGATTAAAGCAAAAATTGAAATCTGTTCGAGTGTAGCACGAAGCTACAAAGAAAACCCACACAGGTTTCTCAGAAACAAAGCTTCGTAGTTGAAGAAAAACCCACACCTTTCCATGGCAGTCACTCTACCATCTGAGCTAACTAGAAGGCTAGCTGATCGCAGAGCAAGGACGAATTAATTGACCATTCGAACCACAAGGACAATGAATATGGATATGGCAAATCAGTTCTGCGGAATTCCACAAGATGGATGAAGTAAAAAAATATGAAATTTGATGCTCACAGTAACCTCAAGGATTGCAGTGCACATGTGACTGTCTCCTACTGACCTATCAATTTCAAGCTTATGTTCAAACTGCTGGGATACACAGCTTTCCACAGCTTTCAAGTAATGAAAACTTCTGCTGTCACATTCAGTACATCAACTGGACCACATGGAGACAAAGTAAGTAAAAATAAGAGCACGAGTCAAGCTGCAGATAAGTAAATAAGGGATATCCAAATAGTGAAAGGTCCTATTAGAATTGAATGTGAATATTCGAGAAAAATGATCTACGAATATTCAACGAAATATAGAACATATCATTTCTAAACAAAATGAAATGGATTAACCAGATTCCATCTTGTAAAAAAAATTTGGATTATATACATTGACAATGTGTGTAATAGCATTTGCAATTGGACGTCTAGACAATTAAGGAGTTTGTAAATGAGAAAAAGTGCTTTAAGTTATCTAGAGCACCATAGAAATGGCAGTAATGAAACAAGGAAACAGCATGTCACCAAATGCACCTAGACTGTTGTGTTCATTAAAGGAGAAAAAGTAGGCTGTGTTTTAAAAGCATGCAAACGTGGTGAAACCAAATACCCACCATGGTGGCTTAGCAGCTATGGCATCGTGCTGCTAAGCACAAGGTGACAGGATCGAATCCTGGCCCCAGCTGCTGCATTTCGATGGGGGTGAAATGCAAGAACGTTTGTGTATTGCGCATTTGGTGCACGTGAAGGAACCACAGGCGTCAAAATGAATTTTAAGTCCCCCATTACAGTGTGCCTCAATAAGATCATGGTTCTGGCACGCATAACTCCACATCTTAATTTCTTTTTTTTAAATTGATTTAACGGCAACAAATTAGAAAAGGATGCCTAAAAGCGGGCAATTGTTTCTGAATGACTAGAATTTAATAGGCAGAAGTTGTTTTGCCATGTGCGTTCACCTATGTTATGGTGCCTCTATGGAGCAGAGTAATTTGGAACAGTGCTCAATTCCATTTTTTGTTTCTTCCCTGAGACTCCAATAAGTGCTCTTATCCCTTTAATTCTAATGAAACAAACATTCAGCCATTTCAAACAATGAATTCTCAAATCGAATCCAATAGCAGAGACTATCCCAGTTGTACTCGAATTTTTAATATCCGCACACCCCTAGAAAACTGTGATGAAATTTCAAGGTCACTGACTGCTGCCAGACTGGTGTTGATTATAATACAAAAGGAAGCTAATTGAGGCAGCTAAACAGGACAATAACAAAGGAAATGGATGCACACCACATGTCCTGTCTGTTTCCTTCTTTGTCCTCGTCCTGTCCCACTGCTTAAATCAGCCATGATCATGGTACATTCCAAGCTGCTGCAACCATATCCCTGCCACTCAAATGTTTATGCATGGAACCTAGCAAGCAAACACAGATGTCATCATCAAAAAAGATTGAAGCATGCCAGCTATGCAGACACACTCACATTATCATACACAGGGACAAAAGCACCCACTAGCCCTTGTCTGCATAGATGATCAACAAACATGCATGTGCTAGAGCAGAGAGTCCCAAACTGGGTTCAACAGAAAACTGGAGTTCCATGAATGGCATTTTAGGAATATGTAAGCGACCAAAACGAATGCAACCCCACCCTCCTTGGATGGATTTTTACATTAGAGCTTGCATTTAACAATTAAACCACCAGATCTGCACTTCGATAGTCTTGGTGAGAAAGAGTGATTCATCACAACAACCATTGTGAGGCAGTGGATTAGCACATTGGTGGGAGAAAGAAGGGGGTGTGCAGGGGTCTCACCACACACTGGGAATATAGGTGGGGCTCCACAAGGCCAGAAGTTTGGAAATCCCTCGACAACAGAATGCTTCTGCTTTTACCTCACAATTGGTGAATCACAGCAGCTTCATTTCAATCATTGCAGCGTATAAGAAATGAGACTCTTTGCCACTGAACACTAGTGTTGGTGGGTATTACACAAAAAATAAATAAATAAAATAAATAGTGGTGTTGGTGGGTACTACACAAAAAATAAATAAAATAAATAAGAAGTGTATGTTTTTGTGTGTGTTTGAGAGAGAGAGAGAGCTTTGGGTAAGTGCACTGCAACTGAGTTATCCCTTGTACAAGAAGGATTCAGAGATCTATTTGAATGACACAGCAACCTTACCGTTCATTCCAAAACCTCAAGAAAAATACCTGGACAACTTAAGTTGTACTAGTGTGAGTAACTTGGCTATCATTGATAAGTAAATGAGGCCATAGCATTACGTAAGCATGCAGGTTTAACCAAATGAAATCTGGTTAAACTTGGGGGTGTTTGAATAGCGAAGCAGTTCGCTAATTATCACTATCAGTAACATCATGAAAGAGGAGGCAAAAGTAAAAGCATAGACCTACAAACTCTCTTTCCCTTTCTGGTCATAAACTTGCTACTCAAAGCAGCCACGATGCAGCACCACATCACTTCAAAGGCACTAGCCATTGGTTAGAGCAGGTAATTACACATAGCTATGTTTTTTTTTTCTTTCGATTGCAGTATCATAGTAGGAGAGTGAATGAAACTTCAACAAGCACAGGTCTTTATAGCCGAAATCACTACAGCATTTATTGCGGCTATTTCAATTCATTTGGAACTTACAGTAACAGCTGCATCAGATGAATTTTTCACATATTTCAGTAACTAAGTCTTCTAAAGAACAAGACATGCTCTACTATGTTTGGTCATTATAAATAGTAAATGAATATTCTTCACAATTACTGCACTTCTAGTGCTTTTCAATCTAAAGCGCTCAACTTTGTATGCTGCCTTCTATAACAATGCAGTAGGGAAAGCTTGTATGAACAGGCACATGTTACCGTCCTGATAGATGCTTTATGGTTTCTACATGATGGCACATAGCATAGCAGCAACTTAGACGCTATATTCAGCTACCTTATGAAATTTTCATGGCTAGAAAAAGGTCATCAAAACACTGATAAAAACTACAATTTGCTTTGCCTGGTTCTCAGTGCCTGTCTCAAACACAGAAACTAGCTTTGAGTAGTAAACTGAACAAGAAAAGCCGTTCTCTTTCGACCTGGTAGCATTAGTTTTACACGGGTCACCATTTATAGTTTATTCCACTTCTATTTATCAGTCCTCCACACGTTCTTCTGCTTTTAAACTTATTTTGTTAAGCTGACAGGAAGTGCCCATACAATAAACCAGCAACCGAAGCTGGTTTATGTCGCTGCTGCCAATGAACAGAAAGGTGAACACATTCAGCTACACCCCATATAAAATGTGTAGAGAGTAAAAAGTCAATGAATTAAAGAATTGACTGTGACTATATCATTATGCAGAAGGTTGACGAAAACTTATTGTCAACTGGAGAATGAACCTAACTCCAAGCTAGGTATGATTACATGCAAGAGAGGAGACTGACACTGCACGCAAAAGCAACAAGTCGCCCCAAGTTGTCATGCAAGAACTGTTCCTTCTGATCATACTGCAAATGTTGAAACACTGCAAGCTGCAGTACAGTTCAAGAGCTGTGAAAATGTTTGCTTGCTTATAAGAAACCAGAACTACAATAAAACAAATACTTTATAGAAGAGTCCAACGCAAACATAAGAAGAGGTCTTCATTTTCATTTTACAAGAAATTCGTCTATAGTTGGTGACAACCTAAGAATTACAAACAAGCTCCAATCGCAAAAGCACAGTGCACTTGCCCTTCCCCTCAGAGAGAGCCAAGATTACTGGGGTCCATTCACAATTATATACAAATTATACAGCGTGTTTCAGCGAACACTTTCAAAAATCTTTAAAAGTTGCCACTTCGAGTAGACTGGCTCATAAACTAGAATTGAGCTATCTGCCACAGGCAACCTATAAAAAAAATTTGAAAGTGTTCGCTGAAACACCCTGTATACAGCCAAAAAGGTTTGCCTAGTTCCCTAGTGTTAAGCGATATTGCATGTTTAAACAGCTTCATAATTATTTTTATTTCTCTCCCCGTACAGTCGGTCTTTCACTGGCTTCAGGGGGAAACGAATATCTAGGGCAAATTTTATGGGTGATCCTGATATCCCCCGTAATTATCATCACCATAGTTATTATTTTAGCTTGAAACAACGGGCTTTTATTATCCCATCAGCCCAGCATTTACATTAGAAAAGCGAAGTCACTAAGCAGTGAGTGGACTCCAGCTGACTCGGCTCTCTTTCATATGTAAACGACAGATGCACAACATTTTGGTGGATGGAGCTTGTTTTTGTAATTCTTAGGATGTCGCCGACTACTGTATGTCCAAATATCTTCATTTCTATCGGCAAAACAAACACGAAGCGCACTTAGGCAACTAGTACACGGCTGCAATATTCTAAACAAAGCTATGAATCTGATAATGCGTCACTAATGGGGTTAGAAAAACTGCGTATATCGAAAGGGCAGGAAATGGCAGGCTTCCACAACAGCGTAAAGCACCTGAAACCGTCCTCGTCATTAGGTCGACAGCGGCAGTCGTACTCCCGTTCCAAGTTCGTACCTCATGCAACGTAACACAGTGCAACACGCACGTTCAACAATGCCTTGTGGCATAAAGAAAGAAATGCTGTACATATGTATTCAGGAAATTAGAACTCGTACAGGATACTTCGCATTGCAAACAAGGTTGGGTCTTGTACTACAATGTATTCTGGCCCGCAGTTGTAAAGGCTGCAACCGAGTTTTTGTTGTATCAGATAGAACGTATCAAAAGACGTAATAACGCCTATCGCAAAAGTACTGCAACTAAGCGTGTGTGTGCATAAATATCAAACAAGCGATTCGGGGGGCGAAAAGCACGAACGGCCAGTCAGAAACAGGTAATGCTCCCTCGGATTTGCAATGATGTCACAGTTTGACAGCTCGTCCGCGACACCGCACAACACAGGGCACGTACCGCGTTGGGTAAAGTTTGATTTCCACTTAAACATAAAAGACACGTTGTATCCAAGACTCAGGCAACGATGTTTCGCTGAACACCACAAAAATGTCAACGTCAAGAGCACGAACCACTTCCAAAGCGACAGGTTATTAGGCCTAGACCTCCCCTTCTCCTCCTTGGCAGGTTCTCCGAAGAATGCGAGACATTTCTCGGCCAATGCTCGGCAAGCGGCGGCGGCAGCCCGAGAAGATACCGTACGGTCGTTCCGCTCACCAAATATAAAAGCTTACTCACCCCAGACAATGAGCGGTTCCGAAGTAACTTGTTGCTCACATCCCAAAGAGCACTCGCGATTCACACACACACACGCAGAGAAATGCGCCCGCAGCCCCACACAGCCACAACAAACTTCAGATGCAAAACATTCCGCTGGCGCACCGACACAGCGGTGGCGCCCTCTCTACCCTCTCCCCGCTCTGAAGTTGAGGAGCATACCGCTCGGCAGGGTGGCAGTCATATCATCCGCACATAGCCGCTTCAGTGACATACTTCTCATAAAGTACGACGAGAACGAAATACATAAGCCATAATCGCAAGTATAAATCAACATATAAACAAACAGTTCTAATTTGACGCATGTTGGAAGATGTTACTTGTTTGCATCTAGTGTTATCTGCTTGTGTTATGAATTACGCAAGTGTACACACACAACACGCATGCATGTGAAGCTCCGGCAGATTAGCAGCAACATGTCAGTGTATTTCAATCCAACGGTACATTGGCGAGCGGAAGCACACCGCTCAGAAGCACTGCTGCTCCCCGCAAGGTTGCTAGCGGTGAAACCTCCTCGCCTCCTTCCCCATGCGCAAGAGCGAGCGGCCTGCGTTTCGGCACTACCGGTTTCAGGCATGCCCCCAAGCGCCGTACGCGTACTCCGGCATCTTTTCCTTAACGGAGAAATTATTAAGGAACACTCCACGAGATCGGAATGTAGGCACAAAACAGGACCAATCGTACTGCCACCTCGCAAAGAGAACCGCGGTCTCATCGCCATTTCACAAGCTGTCGCGCTGCATCGAAGCAACAGCAGCGCGTCTCGTGCGTCGTCTGCTTCATCCAGTAGCAGACGACTTCCACTAGAGACGCGCGCATGTGCGCGCTAGCGTCTGTCCGGCGCCGCGTTGACGCCCCGCCTGTTCAGTCACCGAAAAACGAGGTTGCCACAGCCTTGGCTCCAACTTTTTATTAATGCTTTTTTTTTTTTTTTTACTCACAACCTCTTGCAGAGTCGTGCTTTGGGGCAGCGCCGACCGCGTTCTACGCGCGATCTCAACCTCAGAAGGGGGACGAAGAAAAGAGGGAGGGGGTTGTCGGACGCATGCGAAATGGCATTGTGAAACAGTCTACAGGCAGCCAGCTGATCAGGAGAAATCTGCTACAAATAGAGCAGCTATGGCGTGCAGCCGTCAGCGTAAATGGCATTATCGGCGTCACACTTCGCGCAGCGCGGACGTAAGGACTCGAGTACCACCAAAGCTACCAGCGTGTGACGTTCGAAAAGCTAGAGGGAGGAACAAAAGTTCGTGCGCACGCGCACTGAGATAAGCAAAAAAAAAAAAAAAGCGTTGCAGACAAAAGGGACGGCACACGCTAAGGTTAACCTCAGCCACAACCCTACTCCCCACCCCCACATGGCTGAGCCATGCACACCGACACACACGGCCCGGGATGCACTCGCGTGCGCATAAATCAGCGCGCTCGCACACACACACTTTTAAAAGGGCACGAACGTACACTACGGCGCGACCGCGGTTGTATGCGCGCTGTGGCAGCGCGGCGAACTCGCATTCCGCCCACCTCACTGATTACCTTCGGGTGAGGCGCGGCGGCAAATTGCAGCGGCCCGTGCAGGCAGACTAGCATTTATCTTGGGACGGAGAAGGCGAGCGGGGTCTGGAGAGAGATAAGCGGGGCTCAGTGAGCCTGTTGTATAGCTAAAAGAGCGGCGAAGCAGCCGTAGCGGCGATGACGCAAGGCCACGTCTCAGTGCGAACTCTATGGGATATGCCGGCATGCCGACGGGCTGGCCGGCTTGGCGGCCAGAGAAGCGCACCACTCCGGAAGTCCTGCGCCCCCCCCCCCCTCCTTCCTTTTGCAACTCGTGGTATACTCGGCCGGCGAAAACATCCTCAGTGCGGTCGTTACGGTATAATGTCGAATACCACCGCAGAGGCCAACAGAGCCGAGTGTACGTCGCCCTCCCTTTAATGGCAACGTGTACAGCACCATATCAAACCAGTCAGCGGATACTTCGTCCCTACGACGTCCTACGACGTCCGTGCCCGCAGCGCGCCCTACAAAAGGTCGCAGGTCTTGTCAGGTGCACTCAGGTGCACTCCCGTGCAGATACCAGCAGACTTGCCTATAATAAAATTAAGAAAGTCCGGCACATTCGCTTATTCGGCAACTGAGGCACTGCTTCAGATTCTAAGCGCACAAAGTAACATTACAAAATCCTAGAACTAAAATTAGGAAAAAAAAAGCGGGAGGGTATACATAAATTTAAAAAAAAAGTATGAGCAGTTAAGTAATTACTGCAGTTCGCTATGACCACTAATGTAACGCTGGGAGGACACGCTCGTACGGAGTTTTCCGCACCTGCGCCGGAAGTGCAGCCCCTGCTGCTCCTTCCCTCTTCCATGCCCTTTTGTCTGCTTTCGCTCTTTCTCGCTCCATGTTCATGAGATGCACGCCTAGCTGAAAGCAAGCTAATTTACGCAAATCGGTCGCGAGCAAGGACGCCCCGTGTTAAGAACTCTTATGTTGTACTATCCGGACGAAGTACAAGAAGGCGACACGCACGTCATGACCTTTAAACATTCACCATGACCCAGGACTAGCCCATCAAGAAGCCATAATGTACTGAACTGTCGAATGCGGTGGAGTGTGGGATCACGTTTGCATGAGTGTGAACATGAGCGCGTCCTCAAAGTGTGTTTTAGTCAGCCTTCGACGTCCTTGAGATCGCCAGCGTCACTTTCTTTTTTTCCTCGTTTGGGCGACCGAGATCGAAGAAGCAATGAAATGTTCAGATACTCCTTTGACCGGGCCCTTCTGCAAACGCTCTAGCCGCGGTCGTTAAAGGGACACTACAGAGGAACACAAAGTCAGCTTATATTGATGAAGTATTCGTCAGAAGCTTTAGTTTCATTCCTTTCTGGGAACGGGGCTGATCGCTGGAAGAGAAGGCCAAACTTCCATTTTTCGAATTTAGCGCCGAATCCACAGCCTCAGGCGGGCCTCTTCAATTTGTCGTACCGCACTGTCCTGAGCCAGGAGCTATCCGAGAAGCGGCATGTGTTACGCTCATTGGCTGAAAGCACCGCCTCCGGCAGTCCGGGAGCGGTCAGGCACAGATTATCGAAGAGGCAGGCCAATTGTCACGATGACGTGGCGTGCACGGATATCAAAAGAAAATCTGGAGGACGCTCAAGCTTCGCTTTAAGAGTGGAACGCGATGGCATTCAAAGATCTCCGACTTGTCGCGCTTCCCGGCAACCGCAGCTTTCTTGCGGATGCGCGGAGGCGAGCGCCATCTAGATGGCGTTGTTGCAAGGAACCGAGCGGGCCGCGCCACTCCATGAATGGTAGAAACGCTGGAAAAAAAGGGTTTGTGTTTGAGTTTCCGCGGAACAGAATTATGTTTTCTGGCACATTCAAATTACAATCCGACGCTATCATGTCCGTAGGTGGTGTTTAGGTAGAACTTTACAATTTTTCTGACGCATTTTATTTTGAGAAATTCAATTAGTTCAGTAATGCCTCTGCGCCACGCGGAGGGCCTGCGCGGTTGTGGTCCGGAATGATTTTTCACGCGACGACGTCCGACGCCGGATTTGTTGCGACGCGGGGCCCTTAACGACTGTCGCGTTAATATAATTTTTTTCCGTATTTGGTGTGTCGAGCACGGTGCAGTTGAAATTTCTCAGTTCAGTACTCGGTCTCTTTCAGGTTACAATGAAGCCCACCGCCACCAATAAAAAGTAAACTATAGGGCTTGAGCAGACGCGTCGAAATTCACGACGTCACGGCGGGCTGGTGCGGGAACCTCGAGGTGGCGTCGCCGCCCGCGTTTCGTGCTTGCGCCTCTTTTCTGGCTTACTCATCTCTTCTCACCGCGCGGCATTATAATTATTCATTTTTGTGTGGCACGGTAGAAGCGCGTTTACTAATACAGCTAAACACACCTTCCATTTCATTGTCCCTCTAATGTTACATGCGTCGTGGCGTGCAAAATCGGCTCGCGTGAAGCGAATTACATCAACAGTGATCTCTGCGGCGGCCGCTCGGAACGACCAACATGCGCGTGCCTTCGTCTCGCTCCACCGCGACCGGAAGGGAAAAGGGGCCGCCGGAGGAGAGACTCCACTACTCGACGCGGCCTATCGCCGAAGATCGGGGCCGATGTGGTCACGAAACGTGATTACTCGCTGGTTCGCTCGCTCGTCCGCTGGAGCGCGATTGTAAGCTCATGCCGCCGTGCCGGCAATGGGTAAGCAACGTTCTAAGCGAAGCGGAGTTCTTTGTTTGTGTTTCGGGATTTCCATCGCGAACACATATAACGTGCGCGAAGTGTTGCGCAGAGCTTGTTTGTTTGTTTCGTTTTATAGTACCTTACCCGTATCGCGGGGGGAGCATCGAGTAAGGAGATTTACAATACTATAACAGTACTGGAGCATCAAGACAACACAGTACACACTGAACAAGGCGAAACAAACGAGACAAAAAAGAAGAAACGCAAGCATCAATGCATTACAGCATTAAAAAATAATATTCACTAACAACCGGCACGTGTAACAAAAGCAGGATGAACGGATGTTGTTATACATTTTAAGGAGAACATGTATTGCTGCAACTTCACACGAAAGGCTGCCAGACGGGGTACTAAAACTTCCTTTATTATTATTATTATTATTATTATTATTATTATTATTATTATTATTATTATTGCGTTTTGTGCGTTCGCGCTTTGTATTGCGTTTTACATGTCGGTTCTTTTTAATAACCACCCTGAAGTCCCCGGTATTTACAGCTATAGTACATGTAAATATGCATGCGAATACATCTGCATACATACTGCAAACTTGCTAACTTATTGGTCTGCTCTCGAAAGTCAGTAAATCTCAATTGACATTAATATGTTGTTATAGTTTCTTCTTGTGTGTGTGTGTGTGTGTGTGTGTGTGTGTGTGTGTGTGTGTGTGTGTGTGTGTGTGTGCGTGCGTGTGCGTGCGTGTGTGCGTGCGTGCGTGCGTGCGTGCGTGCCAGTCCCTAGTCAACATTTGTGAAATACTTCCTTAAGTTAATGCTATATTAGGTACATTAGTGCACAGGGGGAGAGGTTTCATTTTCCGTAGGAGGCTGGGATCCGACGAGTTTTTCCAACATCCTCTCTCCCTCCCCGGCGCGCACACACACACACACACACACACACACACACACACACACACACACACACACACACACACACGCACGCACACACGCACACGCACACACACACATATATATTTCTTATTTTCTGACGTCACAATAAACAAGTTTATGTGCGTACGACTCGTCTAATAAACAACACTCCAGGAATAGATTCGGATATACGCATATGTGTCTTTTTTTGTGTGTGTGAGCCTTTCATTGATTACTTTATTGCGATTGATATTAAATCGGTTGTGTCAATTTCTATGCAGGAGGTATAAAATTCATGAAAAACTACACCTCGAGCTACATCATTGTTCGAAATAGGTTGTGGAATGATGTTCAGGCTGCGGAACTGGCGGCGTTCACAAAGCAACTAGCATTTTTGCTTGGCACTGCCAGTACTTTACATATTGGCGTGCCTGTACTCCGATGAATAAAAGGACAACGCGAATATGCATTATTAAACTTTTATCGCCACAGGGCTGGTCTGGCACCATCCCCTCTGTGCCCATTCTGTGCAGTAGATGAGACCATATGTCATTTTTTCTTATTCTGCCGCCGTTTTTCTTCTTTAAGGAAAATAGATTTTAGAACCAACATTCACGCAACTTGGCTTGAAATTTTCCATTCTAAATATCCTTTCTCTATAGGAGCCTCCTCTCTTGGAAACTACCACAGGGATGTCTGCTCAGCCGTGAAGGAATTCACAGTTGTTTCAAGACGATTCTCTTAAGTTCTTCATACGTTATTTTTACCTGTTTCAACATGGCACATTTACCATTTATTTAATAGCAACACCTTCTTAATACTATCCAAATCTTGGCCAATCCCGCGCAGTGGGTACACGCCATCGAGGAAGGATATCCTATCCTGCCCTAGGCATGAGCTTTTTAAAGCGAAAGCTTTACTGGCCACGAACTTGCGATTTCGCCGTGGCGGTGCTCCGAGGAGGCACATGCCGTCACAACGCGCGCCTCGCCGCGGATATTTCTCTCTCTTTCTCTCTCGCTCCGTTGTCACTACTGCGCATGCGCCACTAGTAGCACCGAGCCACAGGTGTCCCGCCGCTGCTCAGCGCCGCGCCTTTTCGCTGCCGCCGTTTGGTATGACGTAACACCGCGCTCCTCGTCGTTGCGCTCGCCTCCGCTCGCCTCGCCAGCTGCGTCGCATGCCTGATAACATGTCGGAGGATTGAAAAGGAGAGCTCGCGTGCGCCGCAACCACAGTTGAGGCGGCAGTATGGACGGCGACAATTCTGATAAGCAGGAGGAGGCCTGGAATCGACATCGGAACGAGATGAAGAGGAAACGAATCGCCCAGGAAATAGACGAACAGCGCGCCGAACGACTGGCTAAACGCCGCAACATAGCTAGATAACCAGACTAACCTGCTGGACTTGCAATCAAGATTAACCAAGGCTAACCATGCTATGCCTTAGCTTTCGCTACGTATATCCTGGCATAGCCGAGCTAAGCCACTGCCAATTTTTATCAAGACGCAGTGAAGAAGTAGTCGCGGTTGCGCTCAGTATTAGAAGTGTGGCCAGTCCCCCCTCGTGGGTACGAGCCATGTTTTGAGGCAACAACAACAACAAGGCGACCTGCCGCTCTGCCTCCTGAATAGTGCTCTATGACTCCTGTTTTTGACGTTGCGACACTGGTGGAGGTGCTGGAGCCTGCAACCCCACGGCAACTGCTATTCGGAGCCGTACACACAGTCCCGGAGCTCCACCTCTCGTAACGACTCCAGTCCGTAGGCGCCCATTCCGACGTTTACGATACTCATATAATGCGAAATTTGAGTGCAGCTGTGCTTTTATTTCTCGATATATTGAGGCAAAGAATTTGAGACCGAAATCACCGCACCGACTGGCAGTGGTCCAGTGCCGTCAGCACCTTCGCAGAGGGAGGGGCAATATAGAACGCTCGCATGATGGGCGGCATCGGAGCCAGCCGTGCAAGACGACGACGACCAACGCGCGGGCAGTGGCACGAGCGCGTTCGCGCGGTTACTATGGTTACTGCGCTCTAATACTATGGCGCCATCTTGTAGTCTCGTGCGGCACTCTGCTTTCCGTCTCACCCTTTCGCCATACTCTCCTCCTTCGCTTTCCTCCTCATGCTTTCATTGTATTCTCCTCCTACGCTTTCCTTCTCGCGCTCTCTTCGCTATCACCGTCCACCCCTGCTGGCGACCCGCGTTCGCTCTTCAACCCTATGTTCGTTCGCTCGGTTACATCAAGGGACGCCGGCGCCCTCTAAAGAAAATCCACCTCCATTCCTGTCTGTGAAAGCGGAATATAGCGAAGCTGTTGCCGTCGTTACGCAAGCGCCACCACCCACGGTACCACCACCACAAGCGACGTATGTCACGCGCTTACGCACGTGTGCGGAGGTGCAGCATACATCATCATTCTTCTAGGTCCTCCGCCAAGCGCAAGTGCATTATTCAACTAAAAGAATGTTTAAAAGTAAATTGTCTCAGAAAACGCGTGAAGTACGACTTACACACAAGCTGCAGACATGATAGCTTCGGATTGTTATTCGAATATGCGAGAAAGCATAAATGTGTTACGCGGAAACTGAAAGACAAAACCATTTTCCAGCTGCATTTTGAGGTCTGTCTGAATGGCCACGGCCGCTGGGTAACGATACCGTTAGCACAGCAGAATTCTTTGGGTTTTTTTAAACATAGGTAGGACATTAGGAAAAATAATAACACGAGCTGGTGGCGTAACCCACCGTCCTGTTTCAAAGGCGACGTTCATAGCATCCATCAATCAATAAATCCTCATTCTTGTAGGCCCTCCGCCTAGCGCAACTGCGTTATTGAACTAAATGAATTTCTCAAAGTGAGATGCGTCAGAAAATTCGTAAAGTACGAATTACACACAACCTGCAGAGATGACAGCATCAGATTTTATTTCGAATATATACGAGAGAACATAATTCTGTTAGGCGGAAACTAAAAAACAAGGCCTTCCAGCTGCCGTTTGTCTTTAGGTGAGCACGCCACGAAAAATTCGGGCCAACTAGAGGCACATAGCTTCGCTGTAATATACCGAAGAGGTATCCACCGATGGTGCTTTTAATGCGCTTGCCCTATTGCCAGGATTTGCAGAAATAAAGCGAAAGTATGAATTGAAAGCCGTGCACGTCCGCGCCAACCATGATGCAGTAACCTTTCAGCCACAATAAAGTTTTAGCTGAAAAAGTAGAGGCAACTCAAAAGAAACCCCAAATGATGTGGGTAATAGAACTCTGGTTGACACTTTGGGGGGGGGGGGGAGGGAGAGGCTCTGCCTCACCCCCGGTAACATCGGAGGGAGCTCCGGCCACCGAGCGCCCCCCCCCCCCCCCCCCCCCCTCCGTAGAAGGCGCCTATTATCTAAGTAGCATTCAAACCAAAGTGTGGTGTATGACGCCCTATGTATTGGTAAAAAAATTATTGGCGAGTCATTTAATTGTGTCAAAACGAAATACTAATTTGTGTTTCCTTCAACAGCGTATTATACATTCAGCTGACATATATATTATCGCCGCAGTTATAACGAAAATAGCTCTATATGCGCTTTAACACGGTACATGCACATTCAATGTGCTTATTCCGTCTACATATATATCTTCAAACTCCATTCCTTAATTTTGTTGCAGAGTTCGATGACACATACTTCAAGAGTGCTAAGTTTTATCGCGTAAAATTCTTGAAGACATCTTGCAAGACGCCACGTTTCAGTTCCACATGACGCTGTGATTGCCACTGGTGTCTCACAGCAAGAGGAAAAACCTGGCGCCGGAAAATTCTGGGGTCACTTACTTGATAATAAACTGCATCGCCGACTATCTGTCTTCACCTCTGTCCTCGCGAAGCCTGAAGAGGTCGGGGGGTTAAAAGGCCAACCGCCTTCCTCCCGTCCTTACTACTTCATTGTGTCGACGCCAGTAGTAGCTTTTTCAACGTTGCACACATACAAAGCAGACTAGCTCATTATACCAAACATCATTACTCAGCGGCTTTATGTCCGATCTCTGCAAGCGATTTGCCATGGGAAATTCTGCGACAGACGGCACGTAATCCGGCACGTGGTCCACCAGGGCCAATCATATCACGCTTTTGTTAAGACAAGTTTATGACTGTTCGGACCCCTAATCAAAGTTCAGGCGCTAGTAGAAGCCGCGCGTGATTGGCACTTCGAGAACACGCCGAGCCAAGTGGGTCAAGTTCAGACTATCCCGTCCAAAACAATATATTCAAATGAAGGCCGGCGCAGTCGTCAGTTCCGTCACACGTTTGACAGGAGGCTACAAGAATAACTTAGTCAGAATACCTTCTTGTTTACGAAAAAAAAGAAAACAGGCAACGGAAGTAAGGCATTTCCCCCGGTACTTGCCCATTTCCCACTCCGGTACCCGTCATATGTTTGAGGCTCATAATCATCACCTTGCAGTGAAGGGATACGAGTAGCAACTATACAAGAGGAGTGAGCAATGCCAGCACGCTGTCATCGTTGAAGCGTTGCAACATTTAGAATGGAAACAACGCAAACAATGGGACAAGGGAGAAAGCACTGTTTCCGTCCTGCCTCATAATCAGATCGTAGTTTCGGCACGTGAACCCCCCACTAACTACCCAAACAGCAAGCTCGCAGGAACATCTACCGGGGGTGTGGGGGGGGATCAGCATATTCCGTTTCCGTATACCACTATTAAAGAGCCGTATTATGCTATGTATATGGGTCTCCCCACTGATTTCTGATTGCATGCACAGCGCATGCGGTGACGTCATCGTAGCCGCCACAATGCGGCAGAGCTATCACGGCGAAAAGCTGCGCGTTATCTCGCTACACTTATCTCTACACTTATCTGTGAAATAAAGGACGTCCATGACGTCACGCGAACACGCCCTGCAGGAAAGTATGCGACACTGCAGCGCGGTCGCCAAGACGTTTTATAGATATTTAGCATGATTAAAAGCTTTAAACCAATCTGCTTATCTTTAGCAGTGCTGTGGAGGCTCAGACTACACAAGGTCCATTCCATTCGCCTGCACTTTCACGAAGTGCTGCACTTTGCTATTCGTTTCACCAGTTCGGTGTCTGCACGTCGCCATTCGTTTCACTCAGTGCAGACTTCGTGCAGGACAAGTTCGCAGTATTCCCTGCACTCGTCGAAAGGTAGTGCACCATGGGTGCAAGAGGTGTCGTGCTAATTCCGCAAGAGTAGGAAATGGCGCTGAACTATAGCGGGAACTAAAGCCCCTCCATCCACGTGTCAACGCCGCTTTCGCCTGGTCGGCTAAAAGGTGTATGGAGGGGTTTAGCGGGAACTAGTTCACGAAGTGCATGCAGGGTGAATCGAATGGGCCCATGCAGTATGGGACATCGCGTGATCACGTGATTACTCACGTGATGTCACGCTTCTATACGTTTGAAAACATAGGCGCGAGGCGAAGCGCGGTTCAATGCCAAAATAATGTGGTGTACGTACCGGCTCCCTCCATCCTGCTACTTAAAAAAAAAGAGGGTGACAGAAAGAAAACAGCATAGAATGAGTACGGGACGCTGCTCATACTACATACTTATGGAACACTACAATGATGTTAGAAATGGTACAACGGGGCACCTTGGTACGCACAATAAGGGATTGCGGTATCACGCAGTATTTGTAGCTGGGCTATAGCTGGTTCATATTTGTTTAATTATATAGCGTAAAAGATGCGAAACCGTATGCAGAAATCGTCGGGACAGGAAAGGTCGGATTTTCCTGTCCTGTCGTTTTCTTGAAATCGTGTCGTGCCCTTTACACCATAACCAAGGGGCCCAGTGTCGTCACGTATATACCACGCTGAAGTAACAGACAAAAACAGTAATCAAACAACGCACGAGATAACAGAAGTAGCGGAAATCACCAGGCGCAGTAAAAAATGCGTCAGCGCTCCCTCGATTGAGCTATCTCAAAAGAAAATATAAACTATATATGTATATGCACGCAGGCCCCACGCAAAGGTGGCATTAGGTCGCTCGGCAGTAAGGCTTGTTTCCACTTGCAATTTAGAAAGTATACAGTATACTTTGATATTTGAGCACGACGACAACGTGTCCACTGCAATTGCACAGAAGTTACAAGCGCTTCGCGCATATCCCGTAATAATTTGTTACAGGTCGCCCTTTCCGTTCTGTATTCATTCTTTCGTCTCTCAAACCGCGTAAGTCTTTGTGCGATGGCTGGCTAAGCTGAGTCAAGAACTCGCCTAATCAATCCACTGATTTCCGGGGTCGGATGAGACGGACTGTAGAATGCGGTAGCATAAATTAGATCAATTTCACTATGCACCATCAGAGCGCATGCGCAGCGGCCCCGCCGGCGCCATGATGACAGTATACGGTGCTTGGCGCCTTTCCGCTGAATTGGGGTTTAAGGCAACACTGGGAAGAACGCCAAGGATAATGACATTGGTGTGTTTTACCCAAGAATTTTAGAGGGAAGCAGTGGGGGGGAGGCATGTATTGTGCGTCCCTATAATGTCCCGCTCCCATTGTGAAGCTCTTCATTCTCACCTCCCCGCATTTTGATCGCAAGGGCTCAGCGGCTTTGTCACGATACGAACGCAACATAGTTCTTACCATAGCTGTACTTCAGCCCGATAAGGTCTACTATACTACCGGCTGCCGGCTGCTTCGCGGCGACCTCCGAGACCTCCGCTAAGGCACCGCGCGCCGAGAATGCTTGAAGACGACGTTATTCAGAAGTAGAAGAGTCCTTGGACGTCGCCAGTGGCGTTAGTCAGAAAAAAAAAAAAAAAGAAAAGAAAGGATGGCAGCTCACGTTTCTGCGTTGATTACCGCAAGCTCAATCAGATCACCAAGACGTTTACCCGCTACCTCGTATTGACGATTCCCTCGATAGACTGCGACATGCACGTTATTTCTCGTCGATGGATTTGAGGAGCGGGTACTGGCAAATAGAAGTTGACGGGAGAGACCGAGATAAAACTGCATTCGTGACACCTGACGGCCTCTATGAGTTTAAGGTACTTCCCTTAAGCTTGTGCTTCGCGCTGGCAACATTTCAGCGGCTAATGGACACAGTACTCTCAGGCCTCAAGTGGAAAACGTGTTTAGTATACTTGGACGATATGACTGTATTTTCTGCAACTTTTGACGAGCCCCTGAGGCGACTACATGCGGTTTTTCAAGCCATTCGATCTGCCGGTCTCACGCTAAAGCCGGAAAAAATGACACTTTGGCTTTGAAAAGCTTCTCTTCCTCGATCATGTGGTCAGCAACGAAGGTGTACAGCCTGATCCCGACAAAATAGCTGCCGTTGGAAATTTTCCAGTGCCATCTGACAAAAAGGCAGTTAGACAATTTTTAGGTCTGTGCGCCTATTACCGACGCTTCATTCGGAACTTTTCACGAATTGCGTCACCGTTTACACACCTCGCCAGGACAGATGTCGCGTTCGTATGGGGTGATCGAAGAACAACAACAAGCGTTCAACGAGCTGCGGCAACGCCTCCAAAAGCCCCTAGTCCTTGGACAATTTGACGAAGACGCCCTGACAGCGGTTCACACCGACGCCAGCAGTGTCGGCTTAGGAG
Organism: Dermacentor andersoni; assembly: GCF_023375885.2. Taxonomy (NCBI): domain Eukaryota; kingdom Metazoa; phylum Arthropoda; class Arachnida; order Ixodida; family Ixodidae; genus Dermacentor; species Dermacentor andersoni. Next base: position 161,024,426 of record NC_092818.1, on the reverse strand, counting down.
CAGTACTCGTGCAGTGGCAAGACGGTGCTGAAAGAGTAATAGCTTATGCAAGCAGAGCCCTTTCCAGTGCGGAAGCGAATTATTCCACCACGGAAAAATAGTGCCTTGCGCTGGTGTGGGCCGTTATGAAATTTCGTCCGTATTTGTACGGCCGCTCCTCTAATGACCACCACTCCCTTTGTTGGCTGATGAACTCAAAAGATCCATCAGGACGATTGGCGCGCTGGAGCCTTAAGCTTCAAGAATTCGACATGGTTATTGTCTATAAATCGGGAAAGCGGCATACGGATGCTGACTGCCTTTCTCGCGCCCCATTCGAATCTGCCAATGCAGAAGGTGACGACGATGCAGCCTTTGCCGGAGTTGTCAACAGAGCTACAATCGCACAGCAGCAATGCGACGCCCCGGAATTGCAACCCATTATTAATTTCTTGGATAGACGCGTTTCCGTTGTCCCAAAGCTTTTTGCAAGAGGACTACCATCACTTTGCTTGCGCAACGACGTCTCGTATAAGGCGAACTTCTCTCCGAACGGAAACATCTACTTACTCGTCGTCCCGAACACCTCTCAGGAGTAAGTATTACAGGCATGCCATGATGAAGCAACATCTGGTCATATGAGCTACACACTAACGCTGTGTAGGGTAAAGCAAAAATACTATTGGCCAAGACTCGCGGCGACCGTTCAACAATACGTCCGGACATGCCATGAATGCTGCAGCGGCAAAAAGTGCCAGCAGTTAAACCAGCAGGCTTCCTCCACCCTGTTGAAATGCCCGACACTCCATTTGCTCAAGTCAGAATGGATATTCTAGGCTCATTATCGTAGCCGCAGAACACCTCACACGCCGAAACCAAAGTTCCGGAGCGGAGCACGGCAAGTGAAGCAGCCCAATTTTTTATAAAGAATGTTGTACTGAGGCAAGGCGCTCCAACAGTAGTATTAACTGAGAGGGGAAGTGCATTTACAGTCGAGCTATTGGACACAGTATTAAGGCTTAGTGGAACAGCTCACCGGCGAACAACGGCGTACCATCCGCAAACGAACAGACTGACAGAACGCCTGAATAAGACGCTCGCGGATATGCTCTCCATGTACGTGGATGTCGAGCACAAGAATTGGGATGAAGTACTGCCGTATGTCACCTTCGCATACAACACGGCTCAGCAAGAGACAACACGAATGACACCGTTCCGTCTCCTACATGGTCGTGAAGTCACAACTAATGCTAGATGCGATGGCATCGAAACGGATGCTGAAGACTTCACTCAGCATGCTGAAGAAGGGCGACAACTTACTCGCACACGTATTCATAGGCAGCAGGATTACGACTCGAGGCTCTATAATCTTCGTCACCGACCAGTCTACAACGAGCCCGGAGAGAGAGTTTGGGTTTGGACTCCCATTCGCCGTAGCGCCCTTTCGTAGAAACTGTTAAGGCGCTACTTCTGACCGAATAAAGTTCTTCGGCGGCTCACTGATGCCAACTATGAGGTTGCTCCCGATAGTCCACATTGCTCAAGGCATCGACGGCATCTACCGGTGGTTGTGCACGTGGTCCGGATGAAGCCCTATTCGTCCGAGTGAATTCATTGCACCGCAAGCGGGTCCCGGTCCTGTTGCCATGACGATAAAGCATCGGGGTGATGCTTTCTAGGAAGAGAAGCTAATGTCACAACTAACGGCTAGCAAGAGAACAGAAGAAAATGAACTGAGGGACACGAGCAGCGACCAAGCTCCCTTTGAAAGGAGACGAAGCTGGCGCGTCGGCTCTTGTGATCTCTGAGCGGCACAAGAAGAATGCCTTGTTAACAATTGATTTATTCTACTCTAATTTAGAAAATTCAAGAAGTAAAATCACAAATGCAGTTTAGATCTTACTAGTATTGTTATCCAAAACATAACTTACTCATGTTTAAGTATATCCTTTATATTATGTATTTCAGTAACTTTTTCCCCTTCTTTTTTCTTTCTTTAGTATTCCTATCAACGCAAGGCTTATTATAATATTGATAACTACTTTATCTCATGTATTGACAGTGTATTTTTCATCTTGGATTATATATATATTTTTATTTTTTGTGTGAATTATTTATTAACTAATTTATTTCACTTTTTCAATCATATTACCACCCGATACGTGGCCTATCCCCCATAGTGGGTTTGTGCCATTAATTGAGGCTTCATCATCATCATCATCATCTGAGCGGTTTTTGTTTCTCGCATGGTGGTCCCGCGTCGTTTTTTTTTTTTTCACGCCGTGACAACATTTAAGGTGTCATTTATGGGAACAGGATATAGTTGGTGCGATTGAAGAGATCGAAGTGAAAATGTCTTTTGACTACTGTTTCCTTTTGATTATGTTGCTATTCATATTTGTTATTTGTATTCTTCGTAGCATTAAATATGTCCCTTGCGGTCACCAATCAAACAGTGAAATGTTTGAGAAGTGTGTTACTCATATTTTGCTTCTCTTGCGAGTGACAAGCTCGAACGTCAACTGGCACAATCTAAAGATATATATGCCGAAACACCTTACTTGCCATTTGTCGACAGGCGTCAGGCACTGACAGTCGAGTCACGGAATGAAATTTCCTACATATTGTTGTTGTCTTTAGATCGCAGTTTTCTTGATGTTTACTCTTAATTTTATAATAATGACGAGGAAGCACGGCTAATTAACCAAACACGCGAAAGGTACTACTTTTCAATGGGCGACTTATTTTTCAAAGACGAAAACCTGCTCATGCCAAGGGAGCCTAAAAACGAAGAAACGGCTAGGATGTGTCAGGGAGCGGTTCCAGAAGCAAACACGATATCTAAAACAACTCTTCGACGCATTGGCTCCGTTTTAATTAGTCAAGATTCCCTCAAAATTTCCTTGACACCCGTCTGTGAAACAGCCACGAAAAGTCCTCAAACCGCAGCTGCAGTGAAATGGCTTCTCTTTGCCACGCAGGCACGTAGTCACGAGCTCTTTATTGTATTTTTCTGCGCGCGCTTGTTTGTATTTAGCAGTATGGTCTCGGTCTCACATGAGGCGTACAAGTGTGATCGAACTATTTTTTTCTTTAATTACCAACAGCAAGGACAATAAACTAAAAGAATGAAATAAATAAGTGGAAGCGAGCCGGCGGCAGACAGGAGCGCCGCGAGCTTCTTTGCGAAGTAAATATGCACCGTACGGCGCGGCGCACGGTGGGTGCCCGTGCGCATTGGGGCGGCGTCATAGTAGCGTGCACGCGCATTCGTTCCACGCTCCGCGACGGGGCTATTGCGCGCCAACAGAAGCAGCAGCAGCGGAGCCGCACCCGGGCTGAAGACACCACCCGGCGACCACGATGTACTCGGTAAGCGAGGACTAAAGCCACCACGTCGGTCAGGGCAACCATCCATCGTAGCAGACGACGCCGCGGCTCGGAAACCATTTTCGTCTGCGACTGCGAGGAAAACCTGCGGACCGGCCGAAACCGCCGGCGGAAGCGGAAGCAGCGGCTACGACTCGCCGTACTCTGTTTATGCCGCACGAAGCACGTGGTTCGATAACCTCCCCCTCTCCGCTTACGGGCCAGCCTTCGCCGCGGTCGCCGCCTCTCGTCTCATTTTCTGCCCGGCGTCGGAACCGAGGGACCGACGAATTCCGAGCCACCCCAAGCGCTGATTTTAAGCGCTGCCCAGCCACCGACGCGGCACGAACGTTTCGGCGGCGCTGTCCTGCCCCTGGATACCGCATTTCGTCCTCGGTCCTGCCACGTGTTAGCGTCAAAGAGCGGTTTTAATGGTGAAGTATATTCCATCTCTCTTCGACCATCGCGTTGCGCACAGGCTCAGAAACAGTAGCCCCGCTGTCTCAACGGTGCAGCCTTGTAGAGCTCGTTGCACGACGAGGTGGCCCACCCCGCCCTCATAACCATGCCGAAAAAAAAAAAAAATGCGGACCGTTCGATGGAAGGATTTTATATTCTAGCATCGGGTGCAGGTGTGTTGCTCTCGCGGCGTCAGCCTTCGAATTCGCTCTCGGGCAGTTGAATTTTGCTTTTCAACTCCGAAACGTAGCGCAACCGGCCGAAGCGTTTCTACGGGCAGGTGTATGTGTGCCCATTTTCGGGGTTTCTACTTCCCTGCTGACATTTCCTTCAGGGTTAGTGTCCTTGACCGGCACACGAGAAAGCAGCGTGGCGTTCGACTACGGCGTGGTTTCGAACTGCAGTCGACATTCACCCCTGGCCAGCTGTTCTAGCTCGCATGGGCAGTAGCGCAAAATTGAGGGCTTCGGTTTTCGCTAGTCAGTTTCGTATATATATATATGTATATATATATATATATATAAATGGTGGTAGTTATAAGGCGAGGCCCACGCTGCACATGTGGCCACGGGGGAGGCACATGCGACACATCGCTCGCTGCGGCGAAGGTGAACCGTACTACAACGTGCATGTATGCAGTTTTGTGCCTTTCAACGTCGGCTACTGTACTACGCATCAGAACACTGCGTCACCTTTTTTTTTTTTTTCTTATAGCGTCAGTTTCATCATTAGTGTTTCGGTCCCTTGATAGTCATGTCCGTTTGTGGTGTCGCACGAACAAATTTTGTGGCGAGAGAACAAAATATATATAAAAATGCAGCAGCCGGCCTTTTAAAAGGCGAGGCGCATGCGTCTGCGCTTACGGCTGGTCAACAGCAGTGGTGTTTGATTCGCGAAACGTGCAACTCCGAAGTCGTTCCCTAATGCAAGGCGTGCACATGTGGCGCACATCGAAGGTGGTTTTTCAGGCAGCGCTTGCGTTCAGCAGTTTTTCATTTTGCAAATATGTATCCGCGAGCGCATTCCCTCGATCCCCGTAATGCTCGTGTGATATAGCAGCTTCGCGGTTTTACTGTTCATCGCTGGACTTTCTTCCACCGCATGCGCTCACTTATTTTATTTAGTTTCTTTTTTCCTTGCGAGCGTGTTCTGCGAAGCGTTTTGTTATTCAGCAGCGTGCGTTACGCGTATTCCTCAACGATATACCCTTATTTAGCCTCTCGGTCGACTTCGGCCACGTGCAGCAGATAGAAAATCGCTCTCTCCGAGATTGTTTTTGTTGAAGTCCTCGCTCATTGCAAATGCAATACCTCGTTTGTTTCCTGCACCTCTGCTTCTGCGGCACCACACTATTGTTTACATATGTGCCTATGTAATATTTTGCGCATTTTCTCGGCGTGCATTGCATTGTTTACATGCTTAAGGATGCAGTGTACTGGCTGGCCCTCTGTCATTTTTCTCTGCTCTAGCTGTAACGAATGTGCATGCATTCAAACTGGGTGGACCAGTATTTATGCTGCGATTATTGCTTAGTCAAGGAGCACATGTGCCATACGCTTTCGTTGAGGTGCCGTGTTACGACTCATTGTGCTCCTTTCATTAATTATTGAAAATCACAGGATTGATCTGTTATTTCCATCCAGCTTCATCAGCCTTCCAGCGAGTTTCTGGATGAGGAACTTGCACTGATGGAATCCTTAAGTGACCACAACTATAACAGAATGCTGCCGAATTTTAACGGTATGCTTGACAATGCCAGTGATGTCTCACTGGTGGATCGCCGACCCCTCAGCAGACAATATGGTGAGCATCTACAATGTTGACCACAAGTACATACTTTCTGCGCCAGCGGAATTGATGTCACCGGAGGAAAAAGTGCATGCACCACTGTAGGACTTCAATTGCGAAAGTTTCTTGTGCTGTGGCAATTGAAACGGCACTGTATTGAAGGATTGTAGTTGCTGACCATGTTCTGCTTATGGTGATGCCACTTTATAAAGGTTTTGTTCTGTGTGGTTGCTATGTTATCACTCTCTGCTCAATTTATAGTGCTTGCTCATGTGCGAATCAGAACAGGAAGCTGTGAGTTTCAGGTGTATGTTAAGGAAATATTGATGTTTCAGTACTGTGGATATTTTAATCTTATCGATATGGGCGTGACATCACCTTGCTACTGTGCATTGATTTTTTCTGCTACACAATAAACTGCCTTTGCTCCAGACGGCGTTACCATCATTGTTCATGCCCCAGCCGCACGTTTGAGCTATGTTTCCAGTATGAATAAATTCAGTCTTCGAATATGCGTCTTCAGCCAGTGGTGAGTCTCCTGCTGTCACACGAGGCAAATGTAGGTTTTTTTCTTGTTCCAGATAACGCAGCTGAGGACTGCCTCAATTTTAACGGTAAGTTGGGCGATGCACCACTGTTCTTTTGTTTCCTAGGTCTTGTAAGCTCATCTAAACTCTTAATTAGCAACTTGTCTTAACTTGTCTTCGTCATTCTTTTTGTCCGTCTATGTATGCTCTGTAAGTGACGATTGATACCATGGAACACCAACAAGCCCGTACCCAAACCTTTCAACAGTGTTAGGCCCGTTTGGTTCACATGGGTTCGCAGCTGTCGCAGAAAAATTTCAAGCCTGAACCATGTTGCATACACTTGCGAATCGTGCTACAAAGTGAGAGATGTGTGAATTTTGTTGGCCCAAGTTTTCTATGGCCTTATGTCTAGCTGCATTTTTTAATAGAAGCATCAGCTTTTAGTCATCTTCAATTAGATTAAGAGGGCCATCACATTGCTACAATTTGCTTGAATTCGTAATGCTGATAATCGGACTAGATGCATCCTGGAAAATGCACCTTGATTAAATTTAGTCTCGGTAGTGCCAAAGGCAGCTTCAGCTGCATTGCACTGAGTTTTAAAAGCCTTTGGTCATTCATGAAACACCAGCTGAGCTGCCGAACATAGCATTGGCTAGTATTGTCTGCCAGACGTCATGCATCACAGCTTCACCACCTTGCCAACAGATGCAGCAACACCATGCACCAGAGTGGCACCAAAAAGCATTTGAGCACTAGTCTTGGGCGGCACACATTGGCATCGGAGAACTTTGGGCTGTGCTGTGGCACGCTGTGAATTGATGCACGAGGTGCAGCAGAACTATGGTGGTGTGCTGCCTTGTGTGGCATGCACACTTAGCTCATAGAGAGGAACTTTAGCTATACTTCAATCTAGCAAACGTGAATTATCGAGAGAAAAAAAGAGTGGTATTGAAATTTCACAAGGCTGCCTTTATGTGCGATATTTTGTGCTTGTGCATGAAAATACTGTGCAAAGCTTATTTGCACCTTACTGTCATCAGGGTCCCAATTTAATTGCACCACAATGTGACATGCTATTTTGGTATTGCCCATGGAAGTTGAGAAAACAGCAACTAAGCACTGTTGTAGCCAGACAATCTGCCAGGGAGTTTGGTGCTGTGAAAGGAAAGAGGATTGCAGAGAGGATGTAGTCACCCGTACACTGTGTGGAACGTTAAAAATAGCTAAAAATTTACCCTGCCAATGTGGCCTAGATATTGTCCCACAAAGCCCAAACACCAATCCGTACATCCTGCTCACACGTACTTCTGGACACAGAAAGTATATTGGTATGAAAAAAACTGAAATGGTGATTAAGTAAAGATAAATTAGTATGTTAATTACTCACTTAGTAATTCAATTGCAGGACTATTTACAACTTAACATGCCCTCCAGATATCAAATGCTAGTATGGTTTGTACATTGGGTTTACTGTACTAAATCTGTTTTCAGGCATCAAATTCAACATATAAAAAATGATACGTTAGGCTCAGTGGGTTCAAATATAACCAGTGTACAGCGGGTAATAGATAACACAAGGCTAACAATTTACAGATTTGGCATTGCTTGGTCCTCTTTGTGTTCTGTGGGCAACTATCATCACTACTGTCCCCAACTATTGTAATTTTTTCACCCCTTGCCTTCCTTTGCACTGTTAAGTCTTCCACAAGCCCGGATTTTTAGAAGTCTATTGCACTTCTGTCAAATGTAACATATCTGGAATTTTACAAACATGCGCATTTGTGGACATACACAATTTGCAGCTTATGGTCCCCATTCTTGTCCAAAAGAGCAGCATTGAATTGCTCATGTGGTTATGACCTAGCCCCCTTAATTTTTATGGGGAAAAAAATTGCCGCACATTATAGTACTGCTGAAGGACATTGTTGCACTGCTATGCCTAATACACGGCTAGCTTCACAAAGCATGCTAGCATGCATGTGGATGTCTCAAAAGCTGCAAGAAATTCACTTACTTCACATCAACTCATGGAAAACCAAGCGGCAAGCATGATTAATCTTGGACCGACTTTTCGGCATGGAGAAAGCGCGACGTCATTCTACTTCACTGGAAGTTACTCTCATGCAAACATCCTGGCCATAAATTGAAGATGGCGCCCAAAGTGTCGGCGAGCATGCTCATCGTTATTAAAATTCAATGTCTAGAATAAAGGTGCAGATGAGGTGTGAAGTGACATGCAATCACTGCCCTTGATTATAGATGTATCAATGAATGAACGTACTGCTTGAAATTGTGGAAAAAATGCTCTAGCGTGGGCGATTGTATATGCAGTAAGTAGTTGGGAAAGCGGTGGCAAAACAAGTGCACATACTGACAGGCAAACTTCCCACCTGCTTTGGCCACTTCCCAAGCATGAACATAGCCATAGATGTCGCACAGGCAGCAGGACACCACCCACTCATTTCAACAAAGGTGGGCTAACGCAGGAGAAAATATGTGGAGGAGTGCCGCTATAATCAGCAGGAATATGAAATAGTCTACATAATTGTCGCATGTTTTGGGCAGACTTGAAATCTTGGGGCAGTACAGATGTGATGAAATCGCAACTTTCTGACAACACATCAGTAGCAGATGTGTGCACACAATTAGCAGCTCAAATAACAGCTAGATTGCACGAGACTGACTGATCCTTAGAGCGAATGTTGTATTGGTAAAATTGAAACTGATCTGTGGCCATAGCATGTTGATGTGAAACTTGCGAGACAAGCACCACTTGCTGTAAATGTGCCACCAAATGCACAGGCATTTCATATATCTTGTAGTTTGTTTTATACTTAGCAGGCAGTGCTGTGAAAGCTATGCAAGTAGTGTGGTTAATGTATGATGCTTTTTACAGAATACTTTATAAACATCACCTCATGTATTACTTGTGCACCTTTGTACTTTTAGTAGGTAACATCCTAAGTTTTGGTTCAACATTGTGCTATGGCTGCTGGCCACAGAAAGTTTCCACTGCTTGTTTAATGGCAAATAGGTTGATGGCAGCACCTACCATATAATCACATTATATATTATGACACAAAAGCATCAGACTTCATGCATTCCTGTATCTCTCATGCGGTGAACAATTCTTTGGTCAGTCCTGCAGCATTGAAGGGAAATGTTCGAGACAAAGGAAATGATTTTGACGCTGACTGGCTTGTTGAGCTTACTGAATTTTATCTAACTGTATGGTTAGCAACATTATCTACAGTTCCATTCTCTAATGTGTTGCTGAAAAGTATCTATTATGCTGTGCTGTTAACATTTTTTTGCACCTCTGCTGAAACATGTGCTTCAATGATGTGCATCTTGTTAAATCGAAGTATTAATCAACAATCAGGTTTAACTTGTTTGGTAAAACAGGTACAGAAAAAAGCAGGCTGTACTTCTGAAAATCTGGTTTTAACCAAGTATAGTTGCAGCACACAAGGGCAGAGAGCTATACTTTGCAATATTGTAACTCAAGTATATAGCAGAAGTACAGAATTAGCTGCTTATTGAAAATTGGTTGCAATCGAGATAAGAGTGATGTGAAAGTAATTGTACATAGTTCATGGCTCATCACAACACCACCTCAACCACATTTCTGCACTACAGCAATTTCACACTGACGGAGAGTGCCAATGGCAGTCATGGTATATAGCCTCAGCCAAAAAAGCTATCAAATGAAAAAAAAAAAAAGCTGGTACGTTGCAGTGTGAAAAAAAAAAAAGTTGCTGAAAGAAGCTGGTGACCTTTAATTTAAATACAGGAAAAGTGTAGTGTTACGTCTCAACAGTACAAAGGCGTTAATTAGAAGTTTGCCACAAAGCAAACACCCACCCATCCATCAGCGCCTATCCAGACGTCAATGCGGTATGGACATCGGACTCACAGTTAGATATTTGCCCCGAGGCAAACCCCCACCCATCCATCAGTGCCTATCCAGACGTCGCTGCAGTGTGGACACTCTTGACGGATCCACAAAAGACCACTACCCCCACCACTACACGACAGCCTGAACTAATGATGAGGGGGGCCCAACATTACATGCTACCGAGCAACGGTGACCTTGGATTTGCAAGTTGCCATGCTGCCACATATTCCATACCATCGGGCTTCAGAGGCGAGGTTAATGCGGAGCGTTGCGATAGCATTGGCGTGGTATCGCAATGGATTCGACAATGGCGATTTGCTGCTAGATAGTCTCCTTCAGATTTCCTAGGCGAGTCGCGACAGTATTAAAAGCGGAAATTTTTGTGCAGTATGGTCAGAGGGTACTGATGTGAACTCTCACTTGCTCCTGCATAAAGGTGGCTTCCATAACTGGAGCCGTGTAGCTAAGCCAATAAACTTTTTCCTTCATTTATACTACTGGACGTATTCGTTGATTGGCTGGGTGGATTCCTTGCCCTAACGCCACCCTAAGCTGTAACGGTAGTCTCTCTGTAACTACTGAATGTGTAGAGAATGTTTTTTAAACATAGACATCAAGTAGGTAATTACCTATATAATGTTAGCACTCATGCAATGCTGCATTGTCAGTGTGCTCAAGGCACTACAGCTTTTTCCAACTTTTCGTACTACTAATACTATTTGCGAGTACAGTCGAACGCCTTTGCACAAATGTGTGGGACCTCTGAAACCATTTGTTGTACAGGTCACTTAGTTGTAAAGGCTGCGCAGCCCGCAATAGAATTGGGACAGAATTATTCCTTTGTTAGATACATCATTTCGTTGTGGAGGTGCTTGATTGCAGTGTCTGCTGTGCCACTGCGTGCTACAGTAAAAATAATTTCCAGAGATCCACACTTTTCCTATGATTAGACAGCAAACAGCCTTTCTTGCATTTCTTCCACTGTCTATTTCTGATCCCAATTTCTGAAAGCCATTACTAAAAATTGCCACATTAAAGACATGGTGAAGCTTGCGTACCTCTTTGCTTGGCTGTCTGATGTGCACAGTGCAGCGACATCTTGTCAGCATTTATGCATGGGTCTCTGATAACTGCAATGCGAGGCAACATGCTGCACCAGAGATTAGAGGCAATGTTGCAGCTAGATATACAAATCTGTTCGACGCTTCAAAAGATGCGATATTAGCGTCGCAACAGGTTATCTCAATGTTCAAAGCTGTAATGAGCATTTTCAGTGCGCAGCCGACATTTGGTGTATCCACATGCCAACATAAAGAAGTAATGCGACACAAACAGCTACGTAAAACTTGTATTCAAAAAACCAGAATTGCCTAGGTAGCAGCGATGAAATAAATGTAGCACTTTCCAGCTTTAATGCTTGGAACATATTTTTATGGCAATGTGCCTTTTCCTGTTATTACACACGGCCTATTCATGATGTTTACCTTCTGAAGCTCAAGTAAGCTGTGTACTACCTAGACTACAATAATGCTGCTGCACTTTCTCTGTATTCAGCAGTTAGTGTTACAGTGTGTCATAGCCTTCGTTGCCACTGCACAAGACTCCAAACTGAAGCTAAGGCGGTCCATGCTGAGAATGCTTAGAACATCCTTTGTGGTAGCGGACATTCTACAGTCGGATGTTAAGCGTTCACTGTGCCATTTTCCCCCTATGTCTGTGTGTGTGACAAATGTGGCAACCTTCAGGTTCACTGCGGCACACTGCATGCCTGCAGGTGTGCACAGTATGACATGCCATTTCATGGCACATCCATGCTAGCACTACAATTCTTTACCAGGTTTTTCTTGTGCTTTGAGCTGCTTGCCAGTCACCATGAGCGTATTTTATGGATGCTGCTAGGTAGGTCTATCCCACTAATATGAAAGTTACCCGTGTCTTGCACCAGCCGACTCCAGCCTATGCCTGTGAATTCTAATCTCCACGTAAACCCTCTACTACACTTGACTGAGTTTCCCTTCCCTTTGTGCTCATTCTGGTACAGACTACTCATTATTGGCTTGATGCATTCCACAACATGACAACTTGTCTTAATCACAACCGGAATATCAGCTGCTTGCTTTTACTCTAATCCATACTGTCCTTTTCCTGTCTTTTAACGTCTTGCCTATCATTTTCTGTTGCATTGCTTCTTGCTCAGCCCTTATTAAATTTTGTTATCCTCTATGATGGAATGCACTGAGATTGTGTACTTTGTTAGGATATTGATAAGGCTACTCTTTCTTACTATCAGTGCCATGTTCAGTTTAGCTTATTTATATTCAACTAAACCTTTTGCAATTAGTGTCTGCCGTGACTAATTCGCCTATGATACACACTCCTCCACAGCTTCAAAAGGGTATCTAGCAATCAGAAAGTCTTGTTTTTTTACCAATTTATTGAACATTAGTTTTCTCTGCATTAATCCATACACATACATCTAGACCTTGTTGGTTTGAGTCCTCAATTGCCGTAAGTCATCACCGTTGCTAAAGACTGCGTAATCTGCAAACAGCAGGTTGGTGAGATAATTGCTGCTAATTCTTGCATCTCATCCTTCATGTAACATTTTGAATACTTCCAAGCATGCAGCAAATGTCTGAGGCATCCAGGAAAGTTATTTGTCTGACACCCTTCCTAATATTTTTTTCACTTTCCTTGTAAAGAATGGTAGCTGCAAAATCCCTGTAGATAATTACGTAAGGTATCCACATTTGCTTTCTAAGCTCTTAAATCTAAAAATTCATCCACGATTTGTATTTCTGCTGAATCAGATACTTGTTTTTTAATCTATGAAGGGCCATATAGTAGTGGTGTTATATTGCAGAATTTCAATGGACGGCATGAATGAACACCAGCCTGTTATTCGGGCTTATTGAAGTGAAGCACTGCCCTAATTCTATTCGAATTTACCTACCTTCGTCCATATGTGAGACTGCCTACTGCATGGTGCTGCAGTTGCCAGTAGCGCGCTCCCCAGATTCGGGGTTTGTTGTGTGGGTTCTAAGCTAGCGCACCGGGCGGCAGTTGCGCCTGAGCTCTGACGCAGTGAGCATCTGAAGTGGCGCAAAAGCTGTTTTCCAGTTTTTGTCATGGCAGAAAACGTAAAATATGGAGTGTTTGCTGGAGCAGTGGTACTTGATTAAATTTGGCTTTCACCTGGGAAAAACTGCTTCAGAGATGCTTGCTGTAGTATAGTGTCGCCCCCTGTCAGATCTGTGTTATCATACATTTATGTTTCATAGTAGTTTAGCTAGATGGCGCACCCCCCTTCTGTCATGTGACGAGCTGGGACCAATCGGGAGGTGTCATCTGGCACGTGAAGTCTTTATTAGTAATAAACTGCCGCGAGTCGGCTGAGTCTTCGTTCCGGTTTTCATCGGGAGCAGTTAGCTCAGAGTCTCCTTCACTGCGTCAGCGCTCCCCGCGCGTTCGCTGGGCATGGGCCCCCACTTGCCTGCCGCTGCCGACACAACACTTGCCTTGGTTAAGGAGGCTTACAAAGGCAACGTCCTGTCAAGGCCTCAGGTTTTCCGGTGGTTCAGTGAGTTCAAGAACGGATGGAAGACCATTGAAGATCTGGATGCCCTTCAATGAATGGTTTGGATGAAAATGTGGTCAAAGTAAAAGAATCTCCTCGACTCCGACCATCGTTTGAATATCACATTAATTGCTGAAAACCTCAATATGTGCAAAACAACCGTTCGCAAAATGATTTCTGACAACTGGAACACGTGGAAGGTGTGTTCGAAATCGGGTCAAACATGACGAGTGCTGAACGAAAACGATAAGACAACGTTTCCTGCGAGATGTTGGTGCAGTTAGAAATTGAGCGGGACATTTTAGATGGTGTAAATAACAGGCAACGAATCATGGGTGTTCCAGTGCAACCCCGAAACCAAGTGCCAAAGTTCGGAGTGGCACACTGGGCGAACTACTCATGCCGCAAGAAAGCAGGAATGTCGAAGTCCAAGGTAACGACAATGTTCATTGTCTTTTTTGACAAGAGTGGGGTGATCCGCAAGGAATTCGTTCTTCTGGGATGAACCATCAAAGTCTCATTCTACAAAGCAGTCCTTGAGCGCTTTCACAGAACCGTCAAACAAATGATGGGTTATTGCTGATCGCTGGAAGCTGCGCCACGACAACGCTCTAGCCCACACCACCTTTGTTGTGACCACCTACCTAGCCCAGATAGGGGTTGCAACCTTGTCGCAGCTACCGTACAATCCCACTGTGAGCCCAGCAGACTTTTTTCCTGTTCCCAAAGATCAAGAGAAGCCTGAAAGTTCAGCTTCGACAATGTTTCTGTCATCCGAGCTGCATGTCTCTGAAAGAGGTTATGGCTGCTGACTTCCAGGAAGCCTTTGCAGCGTGGAAATCGCATTGGCAGCTATGTATAGGCACCCAAGGAGACTATTTTTTGAAGAATTTTAATATGTACTGATCGGATCAATAAAATTTTTTTAACAGTCTCATTACTTTACGAAAAAGCCCTGTACAGCAGTTCAAGCAAGCCAAATGGGTCTATAATTCTTAGAATTTGATTTTCTCCTTTTTGTCAATTATGTTGACATTCTTCCAAGCCTCTGGCACATGTGAAGTTATGAGAAGAGTATAAAGCTTTGCAAGCTTTTAGTGTATCTTTTATACGAAGCCATTATTCCATCTCCACCTGCCACTTTACCCTGGACATCCCTTGCAATGCCTTTCCAACTTCACCCTTGGTTACACTTGAACTTTTCTCTGCAGTCACATATAAAATGTTTATATGGCTGTCCTGTATACTCTACAGTTCTGTGTAGCTTAATTTGTCTGCTGCATTTATTAAATGGTTGCTAAGGACACTGCCCTATATCTTTACTGCATATAGCTTGTTCGTACTTGTTGCACGTTCCCCATAATTTGCTGCTTCCTAATTTTTTCGCTATATTCTGATTATTTAGCGATTAATTTACACCTCTGCCAGATCAACCTGATCACTAGGGCTAAGGACTTTTATATGCTGTTTCATTAGAGCTTCGTAGCTCGGAAAAACAACGATCAGAATTTCAACCAAAGCTTCTAATTTTTCATTAGTTCCTATTATCTCTATGCTATTCTGCATTTCCTTCTCTAAGCGCTAATATCTACATGCGAGCAACATGAGATTGACCCAGTGTGTGTGTGTGTGTGTGTCTTGTGCAGGGCACAGCAACTGTGGCCTCAGGAACAGTGTGCTGCCAGGCAGCACAGGCGGTTTGTCTAGCTTACTCTCTAACCCAGCCTACTTGGCAGCCTACCAGAATGGCAATGGTCTGGGCTCTTTATATCCCAGTGACATGCGTCTCTCCGAAGCCTCTCTCGGTAGGCTACTAAGGCAGAGCACTCTCCAAACTTCACCTGTCGGCACAGGACCTCGAGCCATCCGCTCTGCATCACCTTACGCACCTTACAGGTACGTAGGTCTGGTAAAGCCTGTCAGTGAGTTACTAAGAAAATATTCGTAGCACAGGACACTGAAAACCAGGAATACAGAAGGCAGAGCACAAACTTCAAACTGGAGACTGCTATTCCTCTTTCCAAGAACAAAGTGCTGTTGGAAGTTAGCACTCAGTCTTGTGCATTCTTTCCCATGACTTAAGCTGCAAATATTTTCTGAGTAATGACATGCCAACAAGCACAAAACGTTATGATGGTGCCTGACAATGAAGGAGTAGGTGTTTCAAGGAAACGTGACAAAAGCGTTCACAAACTATTACTGTTTATAGACACTAGCCTGTGTACAAGTGCATAATGAAAGTTTACTTGCAATAATTAAAGCTTGGGTAATTTAGTTTCGATTCCTTCGACCAAACCTCAACATTTGCTGGCTGAGCTGTTTTCAGCATGCTCTAAAGCCATGTAGTTTAAAAAAGTCGTTATTTAACTCTTTTTGGTTTCCCAGGGCAGAGTGACTTGCGCATACACCTGACAGGAAGTCGTCCATAATGCACTAACAAAAATTGCTAGCATGCGATATTCAAGCTAATGAGTCGACGGGCTCCAAGAGGGTGCCAGAGAACTGGGACCTGTTTGCAGCTCTGATGTTTAGGACACACATGCATTTATCTGCCACAGAATGTGGTAGTGGCCAGTTGCTGTTAAAAACATGTGCCTGTTGGTACAACTCTCAATTCTGTTTTGGACTATTTCATTGACCTTCAGATTACAAGCAACCATGCGTAAGCCTGAGCCTAACTCAGTTTGCTGTGTTCTACAAGCAAAGCAAAAAAGAAATATCCCACCAAAGTGTGTGCAAACAATGCAGCACACTTGCAAATTCCAGACTGTTTGCTGAAGCTACAAGGGTATTTGTTCTCTGCATCACCAACTTCATGCCATGTTGCAATAGCTTCAGCCAGCCAATTGCTTACAAGAACTGAAAGAAAGGACTTGTCTATGTGTACAATGCTGTTTGAACAGAAGGATTAGTGGTACACAATAGGCCAGCACCTTTATTTGGGACATGCAGCCAATTCTCATTCTTGGTTAGCTGATCGGACTCATAGCTGTCTACTCCTGTGGCAACAAGGCATTGCTTCTGGTTGTGCATATTTGCAACACCCCTTACCCAGTTCATGTGGAAGCCTGCGTGGTACTAAAAACAAAGTGTACTCAACCTCTGAGAACATGTTGGACTAATATCTTGTACATTTGCAGCTATCAAGGGAGCCCTTCTGTGGAGCGGTCTTTAGCCTACGGATGCGACCCATTCCGCGATTCCAGAAGCCTTTCCCCAGATTCGGACTCCAGTGGTGTCAGCTGTGGCACAGAAATAAGCACCTTGTCAGATCTCATGGTATGTACTTCATAAAGAACTTTTGCTAACTGTTCATTGCTTCTAGTGGTTCTGCTGTGACATGTTTGCATGTGATTGACCATGTCATTATGTGGAACACCGCAGACATATTTCTGCAAGCTGCAGTGCCGATGACATCTTCTAATGCAGAGTTCAACCACTGCACACGAAATTATCACTGCAGTGAACGCTTTACTTATGTGCTACTGGCGTGTACAAGGCAGTTTCATATATTAAATTGTATTATTGGCTCAGTAGTACACGAACAATTGCAGGTGGAAAAAACAATTTCAACAGTTCAACACAGTGCCCCTAGATGGTGTCAACAGTACTGCTGCTCCTGTCTGCATCTTTGCTATTCAGCAAGTAGTAATGTGTACTGGGACGCTAAATCTCTCTGATGGCATGTAAAAGAAACACAAGGTGCGCACCTATGCTGTTCATGGATCATGAATTAATGGAATGTCTCGCTATTGATTGCAGGATGCACTTGTAAGTATGCACATTGTGCACATCTCCATTTTTCTGAGTAGGAATTTTCTTTCACTCGTATTTCAAAAAGGTCGTATTGCATTTCTGTGCATGCCCGACATGTACAGTCAACAATAGATTTTTCACATGCCCAATAATTCGAACGCCTTCGTGGCACTGCCATGTACCCCATGAGCCAATGTATAAGAAAGTCTGAAATTTCGGATGCAAAAAGCCCGTCGCCGTCCGATTTTCTGGACTATCTTCTGGGACTGCAGGTCCAAAATGGCAGTAGTCAAAGCCACCAGCGCCATCATTTTGATTATCTTTTCGTCTGAAACCGGTGCTCTTGCAAGCAGCTTCGCTGACAGCCATGACCACCACTGCGGCAATGCTAGGCCTAGTTATTTCAATGTTCGCTATCAAGCTTGCTGTGCTGTGTTTTTCTCTGAAACAATTCGTCACTGTCAGAAATGGTGCTCGCTCTGCCTTTGTAATCTTTGCCACTAGCTTTGAAGCTCGAAAAGCACAGTGCATGGTATAATGCCTGTTCCCGAATGTCAGCTTCATCTCAATATAGCGGTGTTATGCAGCGAAGCATGCCAAGAATGGGAAGAGGCACTTGTCATGGGACACAGTATGAATTCCTTAATGGTTTTTAGTATGTCGGGTATTCTGGCAATCGCAGGCGGTTTGCCGGATGAGCAATGGCGTAAACGTGAATGGCCAGTTGGTGGCGCCAGCTGGTGGTGCAAACCTTAACCACACAGAGCCAAGCAGTATATTCATCGCTGCTCGTGTAAATTTTTGACAGCTGCGTAATCGTGTTCATAATTGCGCTGCTGCCGAAAATTTGCACCAGCAGCAAAGCAGAATATAGTAGGTTAATGCAACTTTGGCTGCTTGTCTGGCTCAGCTCTGCACCACCTGGTGGCTGCACCGCTCTGGTTGCTCACATTTACATCCCGCCCATCCTGAAATCCACCCAAACCACCCCCGTTTGCTGGAATACCGGACACGCTAAAGCTCTCCAACTATACACGTGTGCACCCACAGTCTCCTATTGCAGTACAAGCACTGATACACCTAATAAGTGTCCTGGCGGGCATTTAGAGCTATTTAGGATGTGCTTGTAGCAATTTGAACCCTTGAGGGCAGCAAATAGCATGCATTCATTGTTTTTGGCTGCCTGATTTATGGGACATTGACTTTGATTGCAGTCCTAATACGCTTGTTCTTTCAAAACCTCAACATTTGTATAACCTGTTAAAATTGTCATCGTAATTTGTTAACAGTGTGCAATAACTTTAGACAAGCCAGTTGTAAGGCACATATCTTGACCATATGTAACCAGTGTTCTTTGAACACATTTTGTAGAACCCAATATATTGCTCTCTCAAAATTAAAAACCCACAACAAAATTTTTAAGTACTTGTAGGGGATGTAGATACCACGTATAAAATACTAATCCTAAGTACATAAACTACTTTCATATAATTTCGTTGAACAAGGCAGTTAAATCACATGAGCTATATTTGTGTAAAAATTCAGAAGTTGTTTCTAATGTTTTTAAATCTTTTGTTGCAGTGGTATAAATGTACTCAAAATTCATTTTTAATGTTGTGGTATCGTGTGTGTAAGTGGTTATTTTACTGCAACACCCCTTTTACTGTAAGGCTGAAAATTGATATGGATAATAAAGTAAATAAATATTTGCATGCTAGAAATTAAGAAATATTTATGCAAAAACCATCAATGATTGTCAATACGAGCAAATAGCCAGTGGGCGAGTACCAGCCCCTTCCTGCAGCCAGGTTGCTGTGAGCACGCGCCCTTCAGGGTATTCCTGTGACGAGCAAGTGAGCAAAAGCCTCATTCCTCCTCCCCCAAGCCCCTACCAGCAACTGCCGTACCTTGTCGTACCTACCACGAAAACAGCTGAAAAAGCCAAAGAAAGCTGTTCGCTTAAAGCCTGTGCCATGTTAATGTGAGGTGATACAGCCAGGATCAACAATCTTACTAAACACTGCATACACTACTGTGCATGTTTATTGTATTGCAAATGCCAGCATGGTAGCATACATCACACTTAATTCTGCTACCCCTTGCACATTCAGGTTTTGAAATAAGGGCTTGACAAATGCAAGCATGCAATGCATGGCTTAAAAGTAACTTCTATTAGTCCAACTCTAGTTAATTTAATTTTTTGATTAATTCAATTGCAACGAAAGGTCCCGACCCATGCAACTACATTTGAGACCAAACTTTCGTTATGTTGATCTTAAAATTGGCTTTCACTAGATCACTTAAACTTGTCTGGTCCGCACGCACTTGCCTGACCCCAATACTTGCGACACCTTTAGCAGCGATGTCAGTCTTGGTGGAGCTTAGGATGCAGCTAAAAAAACATGGTGTGGCTAGGCGAGAGTTGTAATCTGCATTCTTTGTACTGGTTACATTGCCTGCTTCTTTCATTTGGTGGCCATCTTACAAGGGTTCTGCACACTGAAATCATGCGATCATTGCTTGTATAAAAGGGAGTATTTACTTCCTTAAACTCTCATTTGGGAGCATGACTTTTGTGCCCATTCTTTTTCATGGTACTGCATTCCTTGTGCCATTTAAAACTATACACTTTTGAATTAAACATGGTTCTAGTGTGCTTGTAACCTACCTATAGAACTGTGCAAAAGCACATATCTTATCGAGTAGTGTTAGTGAATTGTAACCCAACATTACATCCATTGCAGAACTCCTTGGTAATGTCGCCTAGCCCTCGAGCCCACACGCATACAAATGGCTTCAGTATGCGCTCGGATCTGGACCTGCTCAGCAACCCGTTCTCATTTCTCACGGACCAGCGCTGGTCGCCTGCTGGCAGCCCACCCACTTCAGGCTTGGAAGACTCTGACAATATTGAGAAGGCGGCTAAGCTGCACAGATCTGCTGCGAGTGAGTTCATCCGGCTACTTGTGCTCAGGGGTGTGTGAATAGCGAAAGGCTTTGAACTCAGTCAAACATCAATGTTTGAACAATGGCATCGCATTTACTGGAAGCCTGCCATGTCATAGTGGCTCAGTGGCTATGGCATTCTACAGCTGAGCACGATGTTGTGGGTTCAATTCCCACCATGGTGGCCACGCTCCATTGAGGTCAGTGTGCTAAAATATTTTATTTTAGACTTAACTACTTGTTAAAGGGCTTCTCATCAGGCCCCATTGCAATTCAAGTTACACAATGAAAGTTGTAGAATGACCTCTAAAGAGCATTTTATCATAGTAAATTTTCAAATTGGTTCATTATTAAAATGTTGCGTTGCAATGCTGCTAAGAGGCAAGCCTCAGTTCCATTGTAGACTCCTCCTTTGCTTCAACTAGCATACGTGACAGTCCTTCCATGCCTTCTTTCGTACAGTAGCCAAAGGACTGCAAGATGTTTGACATGAGCCCCCACCTCCCTTTCTTTATCCCTCTTTGTTGCGCGGCATGCTTCCAAGGGCATGCAGGCTTCTGTTCGAAATTTCAGCTGCTCTTGGGGTGTGCAGTTATTGATTTACACATTGCCCTTGTCTGCAGCCTCATCCTCACTAGGGGTACCTTATAGCCTTCGAGTTGCTTTGGGATGTTAAAACTAAAGTTCCTTTAGATACATTTTCGATCACCTACTAGAATAAATTTTAGAGCGCAACTTTTATGCGCCCGTTCCTGCATTGAGTGTCTGCATGCCTCGCCGTCGTACGTTGTAACCGAGCAAACGCGCCCAAGTGAAAGATGAAAGCAAATGTGGAGCACAGTGGGTGATGAAACAAAAATGCGCGCAGGAAAGTGGGAGCAGAGGGAAAACGGCCTGCACATGTGCCGGGTCGTCAGCGGCCACAGCATCCGCAGCTGTGTTGGCGATCTCTTACGCATTTTCAGGGGAAGTGGGAGGGGGCGGGGGGGGGGGGTGGCACGAGGTGGGGAGCCCTATGCTTGTCCGCGGCGTCAGCTGCTGAGGTCAGTCTGCAGTACCAGTGTGTGACGGCGATCGCTGCTCCTGCAAGAGGTGATGGCGAGCGGCTACGAGTAAGGCTCAATGTGACGCACGCTCCCTTAGGTGTTGTCGCCGCTGACACTGGTGGCATGATTTACCTGCGACAAAGGGCCGCTCTCGTTGGTGGAATGAAAGCGTGAGAAAAGCATAGGGCTACGCAAGACGGGCTGTGCGGCGACGATGGCTACACAATGGCGCCAGAGTAGCACACATCATCTGTGTGGAAACAAAGTGCTGCAAGAGTGGAGGTCCGTCTGCAGCAGCTGCTGTGAATCTCGCCCACGCGCTGCCTCTTGCGATCTCCCAATTAGCGAGGAAGTCTCACCACACTTCACTCCATTTGCAATGTGCTGCACGATACAGATTGTCCGCACTAGCTACACTACTCACAGCGTTCTCTTTCTAATATAAACTGTGCCCCTATATAGTCATAATACAATATACCGTAAAAACCGTCGTATAATACGAGGTTCTTTTTTGGTAGTATTAGTCTCAAATTTTTGCCTTGTACTATATGCGGATCCAAACAAAAATTTCAGTCAGAAATTTGGGCTAGAAGTTGGTTTCGTTACTGCTGCGTGGCCATGGCTTGACTTCGTAATTGCTGCATGGCTACAGCTTGGCTTCCTTACTGCTTGGTCTCGTTATTGCTGTGTGACTACAGCATCGTTTCTTTATTGTTGAGTGCGGACCTTGGCAGCACATGTGCAAACCACGCTTTGCGAAGTGCACCTTTTTTATTCCGCACTGAAGGACCAAGATGTCCAGACCACGAAAACAGTACTCGGCTGCTTCCAAGAGAAAAATTATTTTAGCCGCACAGGAAATCGGCAACAGTGCAGCCAGGACGCAGTTTGGAGTCAACGAGGGAAGCATTTGTGGATGGCGTTGACAGAAGAAAGCCCTTTTCACGTGTAGCGGAATGCGAAGCTTTCGCGGCCCGAAGAGTGGGACATTCCCGGAAATCGAGCTCGCCCCGATTGAGTTCGTATGCCAACGAGCTGCGCATCTAGCTGTGAACGTGGAGCTTATGCAGGCAAAAGCTAAGGAGCTTGCAAGAGAAAAAGGGCTACCGAGCTCTGCCTTCAAAGGGAGCAAACACTGGATTTATCGCTACATGTCCCGTGCTGGATTTTCCTTACGCCGTTGAACATCGACTTCACAAATCCTGCCAGAATCGTTCGAAGAGCTGCTTGTGGCTTTCCAGCGCCACATTGTTTCGCTGCGCAAGTCCAAAAACTTCTAGCTAGGGCAAATCGGCACTGCTGACCAAACGCCGGTTTATCTGGACATGCCATAGCCCCTCACCGTGCATTAAAAGGGCTCTAAACAAGTTCATGTCCGGTCCACTGGCAACGAGAAAACGCGAGTTACCGTCATGTTGTCGGGCACAGCAGACGGATGCAAGCTTTTGCCCTATGTCATCTTCAAGCGCAAGACGATGCCTAAAGGTGAGGAGGTGCCAAAGAATGTGAGATGCCATGAGAGAGGCTGGATGAACGAGAATCTTGTACTGGACTGCATAAAGTCCGTCTGGTGTAGGCGGCCCGGCGCACTGTTGTTGTTCCCGTCCATCCTTGTGCTGGACACATTTCGTTGCCATTGGCCGACTCAGTCAAGAGGCTGTTGTGCGAATCCGGCACTGAACTCGTCGTTATCCTGGATGGGATGACGTGTCGGCTGCAGCCTTTAGATGTTTGCGTGAACAAGCCGTTCAAGGACACGGTCAAGCAATGTTACACAGATTGGATGTGCTCAGGTGAGCCTGCAGTGACGCCGACCGGGCAGCTGAAGCGGCTTCGCCAGCCACACTATGCAAGTGGATTGTGGATGCATGGGCGAGAATACCAGAGGACCTTGTGCGTCGCGCATTCAAGAAGTGTGGCATCTTCAATGCGCTCGATGGCACAGAGGATGAGTACCTCTGGGAAGATATGTGCGACAAAGAACTATCCAAAGAGTGCAGCTGAGGAAGACAGCGATTGAAGTGCAGAGTGCAACTTAAATAAATGTTTTCAAGTTTTCCTAACTCATATTATATACGGATAAAACTTCCTTTTTCCATTTCGTGTCCCAAAAATTTCACCTCGTATTATACGCAGGTTCTTACGGTACACGCGCAGAGCTGCGCTCAAACTTTGCATTAGGCAGCATCATGATCATAGGTGAATTTTTTCTTTTGAAAAGTTTCGTAGAAAAAAAAGGAGCTAAAGGTAAGCAGTCAATCAACATGCAACAATGAGGGAGGTGATAGAAATACACCTGTGCTAGACTGAGCACCATGAGAATGAGCAGCAAAATGAAAGTTAGCTCATGAGAGTTGCAATAAAGGAACAAAGCAACTCAGCATGAGAAGATGCTACCTAGTTATATGTGAATATTAACTTTCAAATAAGAATTCGACATATACCTTACTTTGAATATGAAATACTAAATATGCAGATGCACTCATTACCCATTTTCTTTTCACTTACCATGTTGAAACATTCGTTACATTACCAGAAGTAAAAAATATACCAGAAAGCCATTACAGTGAGAACTTGTTACTTCTCCTTTTTTCATTTGGAGAATTGAATTGTCTCGCTATGTTGCTGTATACAGGGTGCATGCAGGTCTCAGACAAACTTGCAGGGACTCCCAAGGCCCCTTCGAAGCTTTTCCAAGGGGGGCAGAGTGGCATCCAGTGTAGTGAATTTTTACTATAACGTTTGCAAAACACCATAGTTACGTTTAGCTACAACGCAGTTGATAAAATCAGCACTTTACTCTGTTATTGGTATTAAAATTGTTATACTGAAACTGGACCTTTTATGCAAGTAAGTATAGTTACTTACATATTTTTCTTGCTTGGAAGTGGCATTTCTCTCATCGTGCAATCTGGTAAAGAGAGAAAATTCACTAAGGAAAAAAAATGATTTTGTTGGATTTGAGTCTGACCAAAGATAGTTTCATACCATGTTGATATCTTTACATTGACAGTGAGACGAAACCTGCAAAGCGCTTTTGTGTCCACTCGCTGCTGCAGCTGATAGCATCACCCACTGTGGACGCTATCGGCCATTTTTGCTCGCCCATGCTTTGAAGCTGGCACAATCTCCTCTAAGAACGGCGCAAGGGCGACATGAAAAAAAAACTAGGGCCTGCCGCAACCACTTTTGTACTGAGCAACCAATGCGGCATGACCTCGCTGCATCGTCAACCTCGTGCACCTTTCTCCCATCTCCCTTCCACTCCTTTGAAGCACGAGTCTGACGGCGAAGGGAGAGAGGGCGATAAAGGTGTGCCGTGCAGGGTGTGCGGTTCAAAGGCATGTGTGTGGCATGCAGGCGGGTGTGACAGCTCGCATTCTTTTCGTATTTTACTCTGCCATCTTTTCTAAAATGAGAAGTTTGCTGGGTCCATGCTGATCTGCCATACAGAGCGGGTCATGAAATTGATCTTAAACAGTCACACTTAAGAAATTCAAGGGTTTTCAAGGAAAAAAAGAATTCCAGGATTTCCAAGGGCCTTGAAAACATACTTTTCAGTTTCAAGGGCCTGTGTGCACCCTGCTATACAGCATCAAATGCCCATTAGCTCAGAGGCATCTGGCAACTAAAATGAAGTGATGATGTACATACTGTTTGCTGTGATCTGTGCTTACAAAAGGAGCATGAAAACAAACTTTTTCTCTTGCATTTTGTAGCACAGCTCACCCCTTGTTTTCCTTTAGTGTGAGACGTGACTGACTCGCTGTCATTGAAACACTGCATTTGCAAGAATGGAACACACGGTAGAGTAATGCGGCATGTGAACATGGGGGAGGGCATCTGCGATTGCTTGAAATAAAAATCACCGCCCAAGCAAGCTGTACAGATGGTTACCAGCAAAGCTGAAACGTGCAGCCCCGGTGTTTAACACTGGGTTAATCCCGACGGTTCATTAAGTGACGGCTTGGTAGGCTGCCAGATCCTCGGTACGCAGTTGCTGCTTGCACTCGGCTGCACAAGCCTACTGTGCCCGGGATGCAGCATCGGCATGGCGTAGACAACCTCATTCCCCGGGAGGTTCTGCTCGCTACTTTGCCGATTGAAAGCTGCCTGCTCCTAAGGAGTATGTATGAAGCATGGCCTACCCATTTTGGAGCCGGAGAGAAACTGCTGCATGCGCGCCTGTCTGTGACAAAGAGCAACAGCATCACTACTGGTGCTGCTAATCCACCACCACCTAGATAGCACAAAGCCTTTTCATTCCAATCTATGACATCATGTTACCTGGCCTGACTGCCATAAAATTACTATTGGCTACTCAGGAGCATCTCCATTAGATTCTGACGTCACCACTTTCATCATGCCAGCCTTGTCAATGGAAATTTCAGGCCAGGTAGCATGACGTCATAGATTGGAGTAAATCTGTGTTATGCTATCTAGGTGATGTTGGCTAATCGTGCGCCTCTTTCTCTTTTCTTTTCGCACGTGAGGTTGCGCCGGAATCAGTTTGCCATACACAGCTTCGCTATAAAATTTCTGCTTGAATTACAACCCCAACAAAGAATGTGTAATGCACCTGTACTCGAATATTTAGAACAGTGCCTTTAGCATAATGTGATAGGCACAGGCATCATGCTAACACCCATTGCAGATTGCCCATGGCATCTGTGCATGTCCCAGGTGTTGCTTGGGCTCATATCGCGATAATGGATTGCCCATTGCGCTATTTCAAAGATGCTAGGCAGAAGCAGTGTGTTAGGGGCAAGATGGGTTTGCAGGGTGAAGCTGGCACATTTGCTGGCAAGCTGGCACGTTGGACTTATTCCTTGAAAATGCAACCTTGTTGCAGTTGAACTCCTTTATGCTATCGCCCACTTTAGCTTTTGTTGTGCTGGCTTGTAGCCTTGCTGCTCCCAAACACGTGCCTCTAGTTCAGAAGTTTGCTTTCCTGCATAGCTTAGTAATCAACTGAGCTTACCTTGTGTGTTAAATTCTACGACTGGAATGTGCCAAGTAGCACAAGATCAGGTACACACTTGCAGGTTAGAAAAGCAAAGGATCACACCTGCTATCGCACTGCCAGCAGTATTACCATATTTACACGAATCTAACGCACACCTTTTCTCTAAAAAGAATGGGTCTAAAAATTGCCTGCATGTTCAATAGAATATAAAATCGACTGTACTCGCAGTGTTGGAAATGGCATACGATCAGAGCAGTCACCGTTTCCTCACCATCATATGGGCCGGCGGGGCATGTTTCTTGGAGGGTTGCTGTAGGTTAATTTTGTGCAAAACTCAGATTACTTTCTGAGATGCTATCACTTCCTATAAGATTTCGCACGACTCAGCCCCGGACGTGCCCAAGTTTATGGCCACAGTTTCTGCCACTGAGCCAAGCTGGCTATCTTTGGAGAGTGCCAGGAATGCTCTCGGCCGCATATTTCAAGAAGTCCAGTGCAGAGTCATATAAAATCTCATGAAAGTGATAGCTCAGTATCTCTAAAAGTGATTGCTCGAGAATACCACCTTGTGTGCTTAGTTTCTATAGCCCGTGAAATGCAAATGGTGATGACTGTGCACTGCTTTCATTGTGAAAGCATATCTTAAAAAGTTTCCCTCATGTTAAGGTAAATTCAGCACATTTCATTTTTTTCTAATAGTGGACGTGGGGACATGCTATTTCTTTCAGTAATTGGGCTCTAAGCCTGCGAAAATCGTCTAGCCAGACTCAAGGGTGCATTAGAATAGTGTAAATATATAGTTGTTTTGTTTCAAATATTTGTTACCACATTAGCTTTTGAAATTTGAAATTTCATACACCTTATTATAGAAATTGAGTTCAAATACTACAAAATATATTTGACTGATGTTATGTGTTTAATATTCGCATGCCCCCCTACTAGATGCACGTTTGGAGCTGTTCGCTCTAATTATTTTGAACTGAAAATGGTTGCTGGTACTGTTCTGCAAAAGAATGCCAGACCACATTATTGATTTGAACATGGTGTTCTCCACAAAAGGACAAAAATACAGAAGATAATCAATCTGCACACAGGCTTAGTACTCTGTTTACAACATTACTTAAATCTAAGCTAATAGCTTTTTAGAAAATATTGAGGACAAAACTGGAGTTGCCTGAGCCTGGTGTAAGCCTGAGTGTCTTACATAACAGTTATGAGGATGTAATCTGGGGGTTTGAAGTCAATTATTACACAACGGCTTGATGTCAGCTACATAAGGTTGACTTTGAAAACTGATGGGCCACACTGACTGCTTAATGCTAGGACAGGTAGCAAATGGCATAATGGGGATATGGTCGTCTAGGGACTTTTGAAGTGCAGCATTCCATATGGGCCGAAGGGAATCGAGACACTGTGCTGTGCAAAAAAGGGAAGAAAAAACAAGTTACGTCGGTGTAAATGAGCATATTGAGAGCTTTTGATGTCATGTAATCACGTAAAAGAATGGCAAGTAATGCTTCATCTATATATGGTACACAACAGTGACAAAATTGGAAGAGAAAGGATGGAAATTGTTTGTTTTAGAGAGTTACATTTATTTCTTTATTGTTTTTGTCTTTCAGGGTACATGTAAGTCTTTACATGGCTGTTAGAATCAAACTGAAGCATAACATATATAAATTAGACTGCATTTAAAATATTTTTTGGGGTCTATGAATACTGCTCAAAAATTGCCAGACAAGCTGCATTGGCAGAACCAGAAACCTCAAAATCATATGCCGAAATGTTGTGGCCAAAAAATTGTCAAATGCCTTGGTGGACTAAGCAATGTAAAAAAAATGATGGGTCGTACTATTAACTGCAATTCAACCTGTGTCATTGCTAAAAAGACGTTGTCATCCTGCCTGCTTTTACAACCTACTATGCATTCAGTGCAACTGATACTGATGTTGCGACATTCGATGCCCGCAGGTTTCTCTGAGGCCAGCTGCTGCTGGAGTGGGACCTTGCCTCCGCGTACTCTCAAGAGCTCATCCCTGTCATGCAAGGTGTTCCTGGGAGGAGTGCCCTGGGACATATCTGAGCCGGGCCTCATAGAGGCTTTTGCCTCCTTCGGCAACATAAAGGTGCAGTGGCCAAGCCGCGAGCGGAGCCAGAGCTTTCCCCCCAAGGCGGGCTATGTGTACATTATCTTTGAGAATGAGAAGCAGGTCAAGATGCTGCTGCGGTCATGCAGTCAGGACTTCATGAATGGTGGCAACTGGTACTACAAAATATCATCGCGCCGCATGCGTTGCAAGGAGGTGCAAGTGATTCCATGGGTGCTGAGTGACAGCAATTATGTGCGCTGCCCATCACAGCGGCTGGACCCGGCAAAGACTGTGTTTGTGGGAGCCCTGCATGGCATGCTCAATGCACAGGGCCTGGCCCTTGTAATGGAAGAACTCTTTGGGGGAGTCCTGTATGCGGGCATTGACACGGACAAGTACAAGTACCCAATTGGTGAGGAAGGCTTCTGCCACACCTTTTCTCATTGCTCTGCATGTGCATTTTTGTGGATGGGTTTGCATTCCACGAATTCAGTGATTCAGTGGCACTAACATAGACGGCAGTGTAGCAAGTACACCCACGGCGATAGCTTAGTAGTTTTGGCGTAGTGCTGCTGAGCTTGAGGTCGTGGGTTTGATTCCGGCCACAGCAGCCACATTTTGATGGAGGCGAGATCTAAGAATGTTGTGTACATACTTAGATGTACGTGCAGGTTAAAGAACCCCAGCTGGTCAACATTCATCCAGAGTCCCTCACTGCATATTGCGTTATCATATTGCGGTTTTGGCATGTAAAACTTCAATTTAATTTTTAATGCTGCAAGTATGCGTTGCTGTAGCCTTGCAGCACCAGCAATATTGTCTGTGTGCTCTGAACATCATGCTGTATTGCGACGGTCATGGGCAGCAGCCGTATAAGCCAAGATTAACCCCCTTCTGTGTTATGGGCAAACATAGATAATCCAGTATTATGCCTTTCAGGCATATCAGGCTTTACTAGTTTATGGCTTTTGTTATAGAAGGCAACATGCGGGTCAAATAATCCTGGAATGTATAGTGACATTTGCTTCACAATGCGTCCCCCCAATGTGCTGCAAATCAGTGTGTATGCATTGTGCAGAAAAGCAGCTGCGGGTATGTGCAGCTGTAGTTCTAGCAATGACAAGGTGCATTTATGCTAGCTCCTCTCGCTTACAAAGCATAGCCAATGTACAGACTTCTGATCGAGTATTCACAATGCACAAGTGCATAGCTGAAGATACCACCTGCGCCTTCTACTGGCACACCGCCATTACCGCCGAAATTATGCACTGCGCACTTTATCAAACGCACCCTGAGCAGAGGTACAGATTTTTGTCCTGCATGCACCATTGCTCAGGGTGCGTGCAGGGCAAAAATCTGTCCTTGAGATTTCAAATTACTCCTGTACTACGTTAACCACACTGACCTTATTCTTGCAAGCTTTGTAATCTCGTCACATCTCTCAGCTGCCCTCAACTGCATTTATTTTGCTTGCTTTGGCACCCATCATGTGCTCTCATATATAACTGGCTTTATTCTAAGGGTATCATGACCTGGTCTACCTTTTATTATACTCTGTTTAAATTGACTTTCGCTTGTCCCCTCAACCATATCAACCTCAACTGCGCTCAAATGCAGCGGCAGGCAACTGCTGCAGAGTTCGAGCAAGGCCATGAGAAATAAGACTACTAGCACTATTGCCGAAGGGTGTAAGAACTAGCTTAACAGCTTCACTGTCTTTGATGTATAAATTGTCAGATTGGCCTACATCTGTGAAGGGTTTTTTAAAAAGGGCAGGTGAAATACAGAAAGTGATTCTTCATAAAAGGGGAATGTGTATGGGTTCCTCAGTATGAAAGCAATTAAGCAAGTTAAAGCTTAGGAAAGTGATTAGCAAGGAATTAGTAGCTGCAAAGTGAATTAATGGTAAGAAATGAAACCTTCCCTGGTTCGTTTGCTGTTTTCCTATTCCTAATCTGTCCTTTTGTTATTCAATCTTGGTGCCCACATGCCCAGTAACAGCACTGCTGCCCTTTCCAGCATGATGGAGGGAAGTTGGATTCAGCATGCTCTGCTGCTGAGCATGGGGTCATGGGATTGCATTCCGAATGCCAGTAAGGAGGGGAGGGATTTAAAAACCCTTGCACGTCAAAGAACATTAGAGGGTAAAAATTATTCTGGAGTTCTCCGCTATGGCACCTCTGATCAGTGCCCCCCCCCCCCATGAAAAATTTCTGGCTATGCCACTGTCTCTGATAACTCATTGTGCAGCTTTAGATCCAGTGGATGTTTAATAACTCGAAACAAGCTCCTTCCAAAAAATATTCCACACCTGTTCTTCCCTCTGCAGAAAAAATGCCTGTCTCACGAAGGCAAGAAACATGCTGCCATGTCTAGGCAGTAAGCAGTGTGCCAGCCATGACAACAGGCCACAAATAACAGGTGGCACAGACACTAAAGAAAAATCCCTCGCATGCATGCATTGCAGGGGAATGTTGCAGTGCAGTGGTGACATTTACGCACACTGAAACTCTTTCTGCATAAAGGGCCATTTATCGGATGGTGCTAGTGTTTAGCAGTGAACAAGTTGCAAACGCACAGAACAGCTGGTAAAGGGCGTAGGTGCAATTTCGCAGCCAGCAATGATCAGATAGATATTGAACGCAAGCATGTGTTGACCATTCAAGCCTTTATGGGTGTTCTCGCCTATAACTGGCTGCTTCGTGCTATCTTGGGAGGCCAAACTATGAAATGGGGGAAATTTTCAAATATTGCAGCTTAACTGCAGTGTCAAATGAACGCATATTGCTATAATAAACATTAGCAATGTTGATTGGCTGGCTGTTCAGATTCCTTTGGTGACGTGCTTCAAGTAGATGCATGGGTAGTCATAAGCTACATCCCATGTTGTGGAACATGTTGCAGAAGCAGGCTCATAAATTCAAGAAAAGCTAAAGCGCTGTCGGATGGCAGTGCCAACTACCTTGGTATAGTATGCTACCAACTCCGATTTCTGCGGCCATGAGCATCCATTTCAAATGTGCATGAGATCTTCATACCACAATTTATCCTTTCTATAGGCATTTTGTGGATGAATGGCAGGCTGATCATCCAGAGCAGATTTGTGTATACAGTAAACGTTCATTAATTCGACTCCGGTTAACATGATTTTTGGTTAATTCAATCATGAGCAACAGTATCAGCTGATGCTCTTGCATTACTATGGGACAAAGCTTTCATTATTTCGATCATAAAATTGGTCTTCGCTGGATAACTTGAACTTGACCAGTCAGGACGCATGTGCTTGATCCTTATGGTGGCCCCAATAGCAACCCCTTACTGGCAGCATCAGTCTTGGCAAAAATTAGGGGACAGTGAATGTATTTAATACACTTCAATATCCCGTCAAAAATGGCTATTAATGCAAATGCATTGTATGGCTCCTGAAACGGAAAATCTGGTGGCATGGCCAGAGACGTACAAAAAGTCACGTGGCCAGACGAGCTCAGGCCACTGCTCACGCGTTCTTCTTCCATAGCTGGCTCCGATGCCGCTCATCATGCCAGTGTTCCCATACTGCCCCTCCCTCTGCAGAGGCACTGACAGTGCTCGATGCGGTGATTTCGGTGAGTTCTGTTGTGCACTCTGATGACAAACCTTCAACGGAGATGGTCACGTGGTCACAGACTGCGCTGATGGCCGATCTATATTCTGTATTCAGTGACGGGCATCATGGCACTGCCAGTTGGTGCAGTGATTTCGGCAAGTTCTGTCATGCACTCCGATGGACGAACCTTCGTCTTCAACTCCTCAGTCAGTAGCCGCACCTAGCTCCTATGGACGTCCACGCAAGTACACAAAAGAGGCCCAGGCATGCGATGCAATAAATGATTCAAGGCAACGTGAAAATAATACCAGTACGTTTTGTAAAACGGGTCGTCGCCGGGAAGACGTTGCAATGTTTTCGCATTCACTGACGTGGAGATACCCATGTACCCTTGACTTTCTTTTTTCGACTTGTCCGAGGAAGATTTTCAAGCAATAAGCATGGCTTGCGATGTTTGATTACAGCATTTACCCCATTCTAATGCGTGCCTTTTTCTTTTAAAATTAAGCCACACAGCATTTGCATGCTTTGCCAAATATGGCTGTATTGCGGCAAAGTCTACTTCAAAATACCGTGCGGCGAAGGTGACTTCAGGAAACCGGTCGCCACTGTGCAACACATATTTTAGACCCTTGCCCATTTTTGCTAAAAAATTCTGGCTCTCATAAATTTAGTTGTTTAGGAGTTTTAATGGTACCTCTACATTTTTCTACTTTGGACACATAGAAAGTGGGCACGCATTTGTTTCTGGTGCGTATTAGAATCTGGCAAACATTGCCAAATTAATCAGCTGTGCGTTTTGATGTTTTCATCTTGTCTAATTCAGCCCGCCGGTTAAATTAACCCATTTTCGTCGGTCCTGTCCAGGTCGAATTAAGCAAGGCTCGACTGTATTTACACTTTGTGCACAGTTTAACTGTGATGCATCCGGCTACCTGTACTGCTTGTCTGGTACCCTCCTACTGCCATGTCAGTGTTTTTTTTTTTTCATCAATACAGGGTCTGGCAGGGTGACATTCAACAACCAGAAGAGCTACCTGAAGGCTGTGGCTGCATCATTCGTGGAGATAAAGACTCCTCGATTTTCAAAAAAGGTGTGTATCCCCTTCAGTCACGAATTATGGTATTCTGCAGGGAAGTT
Source organism: Dermacentor andersoni (assembly GCF_023375885.2). Classification (NCBI taxonomy): domain Eukaryota; kingdom Metazoa; phylum Arthropoda; class Arachnida; order Ixodida; family Ixodidae; genus Dermacentor; species Dermacentor andersoni. The sequence continues at coordinate 160,991,292 of NC_092818.1, read as the reverse complement.
TTAGAACTTGCAGGTATTGGCATTTTAGGTGTCCAGAGTCCGAAGAAAAAAATTCCCCTCTAGGAACATTACTACACTAATTCGATTGTGTCCTTATAGGGGGACATTGTGACTCGATACTTTTTTTTGCAAGTGCGCTATGCCAGTTTACAGAAAGGAGGTCAATTGTGTATTCAAGGTTGTGCGAGTGGTGTCCCAACGGGTTCACAGGTTGTGATATTCTAAGAAACAGTCCTTCTCAGCTGCAATGCACTGGAAAAAGTCACATTTCTGGCAGTGGCCCTGGTATTTGCCACACTTCTTGTACACTTCTATGGCGACTGGACTTGCTAGGGCCAGTGGTTCTTCGCATCCTACCTCACACAATCACATTATGTTTAGAGCAAGGACAGCGACTCAAAATGAGCTATTCAGGAATGAAATTAAAAGAAACAATGCTAAATTGCAGCGCCAACAAAATTATCAAACACAAGAGTCCATACTGCTCCTGCGGGTCAGCTTCACCCGAACAAAATTCTATTGATCTGGCATCAAACTAGGAGTCTCATATCCGAACAACCATTCAAGGATGCGACATAATTGCCAGACCAACGTCATTTGTTTGATGGTCTGAAAACATGAGCGTTTACCATCTTCATGATCAAACAGTGCATACAGTGATTTGTACATCTAAAAATTGCCACCACTCAAAATTAAAAAGATGCTAAGAAACTCTGTTTAATTCTTCGACGGTGAACTAGATAGCACAAGTGCAAAAACTGTCGGTAGTTCAAAATTTTTGTGTGGTAGCTATGGGTCGCCAGCGTAGTAAAAAAAAAATAAGTCGCGCTGTCTACGAATAGACGCGGATGAAAACAGGATCAAAGCTATTCATTAAGAGAACCATGAGTATCGAGTAACTTTTTCATTAAAGGTAGCTCTTTCTTTACATAAAACAGGGTGTTTTTACTGTTCTGACTGATTGAGGCTTCTGCAAAAGACAAATTCAAACATCAACAGACCGAAGCTTTCGTAAAACATGGAGTTGTTCGTCTCGAAACATCTTTTTCTCCAGTAGTGTTTTGCCGCTTCATATCAGATGGCGTTCACTGCATTTATGTATGTCTCGAATATTAACCGTACCAGTGTGCAGTCACTCCTTCGCTTTTTCATGAAAATCTCAACAAAGTTGCATCTTCATATGGAGACACCATGACTGAAAGGGGTATACTAGCATTTAAGATAAGAAATTGAGTTGATTTGGTTGACAATCCAAGACTCCTATAATGGCAACCTCTTCACACAGTCATGCCAGAGCTCCCTTCAAAGTAAGGGAACACGATGCTTTCAGAGGACCATAGTTTCAATAGAGGTGTGCTATGCGGTCTCTGAAACTACAGAATACCACTAAGATTTCAAAGTGCTTTTCATTGGCAGTGAAGTGCAGCACGAGATTGCAAACTGCTGGCATGTCTTAAACATTATTTTCAGTAGCACATTGTGATGGTGGAATGGGCAAATCTGGCTGTAGAGGCGCACAAGTACAGTTTCGGATTGCATGCAGGTGCAAGTGGATCCCTACCTGGAGGACTCCATGTGCTCTTCGTGCAACAAGCAGCCAGGCCCAGTCTTTTGCCGCGACATGGTCTGCTTCCGCTACTTCTGCCGCACCTGCTGGAATTGGCACCACAACGTTGATGGAATGCGCAACCACAAGCCCCTGATGCGCAACAAAGCCAACACACGCTGAGCGACATCCCTCCACCGGCCAACTTTATACCCCAGCAGCCCTTTTCTTTAGGAAGCAGCCTCCTTGCTCGAGCATTTCTCCTTATTCAGCGTGATCCCGCCCTCGTGTTTGTTTTAACCCCCCTGTTGTTTGTGTACATATTTTCTGCCGCTGTTACTCTTCTTTTGCGCTCTGTTTTAACCCTCTTGCTGTTACCTTTTTGTTGCCATCCTGCCTTTTTCCTCTCTCCACCGAAGATAATTGGAGAGAGAGATAGGGGAACTTTTATTTCTCATGTTTTCTACACCGTGTGCACTGGTTGTTATGCGTGGTTGTTATTGTTTTTCCTTCCCTTTGTTAAATAACTAAAAAAAAAAGTGCTATACCTATTGTTTTGTGCAAGAAAAAGGGATAAGTGTCCCATATGTTCATCCTCTCTGCTGCTGTGCCGTTTTTTCTTGGTGTCTGTGGATGGTTTCCCTTTCTTTATTGCCCGTTACTAGTACGGAGTACTAACATAGAAAAAAAAATTAATTTGCCTCAGGAGAGGTTGAGATGCACTGGCAGGGTGGATGTTCATTGTTGATCGTGTGCCTTTTTCAATTGCTAGTCCTTTATTTTTATGCTCTTGTGGAGGTTGTTTACCTACTCCAGCACGTCTTGTGTACATGTTTCTTTTTTTCTGCTCGAACAAGTGTTTTTATTTTACAGGGGCAATCTATTCTCAAAGCCCTGTAGTCCACAAAGTGCTGCGATACCAGCGTGATTTTTTTTCTTACTAGAGTTCTTCGGGGGTATATTTATTAGTTTTACCTGTACAGATGGCATACATGGGCAAGGATTTAAAATCCAGTGCTGCCTTTTGTAGTTTTCTTAAGACCATTTTAATACCACCCCCCGGCTCTGCTCTTAAAACCTTTCTACATACGTGCCCTTTTTTGTACGACATCCTCCACCGTTAGCACATTCTACTAGTCAAGCCTTTTTTCTATTTTTAAACATTTGAAACTGTTCCTTCTTTATGTGAGAAACAAATACAGACATCATGTGTCATTGTAGTCTACTGCATTTCTACGCTGTTATGAACAGTTCCTGTGAATGCCTTAAATATTTCCAGGTGCAAAGTTTTAATGGCTCAGCTGTTGTTGGGCAAATAGGGTGCTTGAAGGTTGAGGTATTTTTTTCTATTTAGTGAGAAACACCGGTAGCTCTGTACGGATTTGACTACGGAATGGATCACGGACCAAATTTCTTAAATGCAATAGGAGATCTTGAAGCCATCTCCTTCTGCATGGAAGTTTTGGATCTGCAAATTTTTGAAGTTTTTCGTGCATTGGGAACATCGAGACCAATGTTTCATTTTTTTTCTGTAATCCTAAGAAAAATAAATTCCTGCATATGAATTTTGTCTCTGCTTCAGTGCATTGCTAGTGAATTTCTGAAGTGCTTCAAGTAAGGAAGGTGCTGTTAGTAGCACTACTGCATGTAGCCAAAGCATACCAAGTAAAAGGGTGCAATTAAGGTTTTGAGATGTGCTGGACTTCCACTAATTCAAACTTGCTAGGACACTCAAAAACTGGTTCAAGTTGTCTAATGTCCGTTAAGTCTGAAATTTGTAGTGTTACAAACTTCTAGATGGTGGTCAACACCTGTGTTCAGTAATGGGAGGTAGTGGAATTGACATGTGGTTGTGGTGCAGCTACAGCATGTTTGTGCCTCTCACCAGGATGGTGAGTACGCAGCTGCTTGTTTCATGCTGCACAAACTTGCAGCCCATATTTTGGCCATGTTTACAACCTTTGAAGCACTGTCGCAAATATTAGGGTGCCGGAGGCTATTGCCTTGTAGCTGTCCTCCTAGTCAAGAGTTTTCAAACATCCTCTGGTGAATCTCGCTGTTGGCAAACGCTACCTTGGTGAGCATTAAAAGGTGCCGAGCATGCTGGCTACACTGCCTTGCCAGTATGCTCCGCAAAATTTGGACCCTTTGGTGCTTATCTTGCATAGCAAGAAGTGCTCATTTTGTGCACCTTTTAATGCTGCATGCCTCATACTTTCAGGTCATGAACACCATTCAGGGAGAGTTGCTGCACGTTTCCCGCTCCTCTGGAACAGGCGGCAACTCTCTCCAAATGGCTTTCTGCAGCTGCTGGAAGGCAGTGACAAGTTTATGCTATAGCCACTTCATAGCAGCTTGCATCTCCGTAAACAAAGCAAACTTTGAATTGTTTCTCTTAAAAAACCAGACCAGCAAGTAACAGTGGCAACTGTTGCATTGAACAATGTAGACCACAAAGTGTGATGTGATATTTGAGCAAGAACAGTGCAACGGTAAGTGCAAAATCTTAAAGCTTAATATGCATGTCCCTGTAATCGGCAGCCCTTGCGTTCTGACCTCAATGCATGCCACAGGTCACAATGTTGTAGAATTTTTTTTTTTGTTATTCTATGGGAGTCTGAACACTGTCGGCGCATAAACGCAGTTTCAAAACGGGCAACGGTCGCGTGTTCTGTCGTTGGATCTTCAAATCTGCTCATTCTTCCCCGTCTCCCACAGTCTCTATTGATTAATCGTATTTATTTTAAAGTCCGCCTGTATTTTGTAATGGTCAACTTACTTTTTCACTGTTTTCGCGTGTTTCGCGCAGAGTTGCCGATCCCAGCGGTAGGATATGGAGTATGCCATAGGTCAAAAGAGGCGCCCAAGCGACATCCGAGGAGCCAATGATGAAAGGCGAAAATAATTTAAGAATAAATGAATCGTTAGAAAATCAATCCCCTGGCTCAACAATTGTTACCCTCGTTAATGGTTCTCAACTACAAGAGAATACACGCTTCTTAAGAGACAAGTAAACGTTCTCGCTGCTCTAGCATTAGCGATATCTTTCGACACGGTTAGGCTTGCAAGGTCATCTGATCAATGCGCATGCTGCAAGTCTGATAAGGAGGAGGTATGATGTAAAATAACCTCAGCCTGCGAAAAGGGGCGAGTGGGTCGGCACATCGCCGACAGCATCAGTGCGTAGGCACGAGCGTTTCGTAGCGCTACACCCACATAGGTATTGCGTCACAGGTCATTCCGTGATTCGACGAGTTCGGCGCACGAAATTCAAAGACTACTTATTTTATGTTCTTTTCTTTCCGTCAATAGCGGGCTATATAATCCCATGTATCCGCCGTGTTCTACAGTTCCTATCGGAAATACTTCGAACAAAACAGCACTCATATTTATGCATATGAAAGAAATGGTGCATGCCGGACATGACAGTTCGCGTTCGCAAAGCGCGCAAACATCACACGGCACTTTGTCCATCGATGAGGCCACGTGAACAGGGGGCACGCTCGCTGCGTGCTGTACAAGCATGTCTGCAACAACCAACACTTCACTTACCGTTCCGGTGGGAATTCTGAGCGAAACAACCGCAAACTCATCGTAAACAAACGCACATGCGAACAAAACAAAAACACAGCGAGGTTACATTGATATTGATGTTGACTGGGCTGTCCTCTTTAGATTGGGGTGCCAAGCATGGAGAGCGTGGCGTAGCCAAAATAAATGCACACGCGAGCGAAAAAGAAATGAAAAAAAAGTACCAAAGAATAAATAACAATGGGCGGAAAAGGAGTTCACAGTTTTCTCCGAAGCACGTGAACGTATGAAGGAAACGCCGGTGTCTGTCGCGGACTTCCTTAATGGTCGTGGAAAAGCATTGGAAAAGAAACGAATGAATGGACATCATTATTGGATGGCTGGCACCTGTGGCTGGCACTTTGGCCTATGTTGGGTGGCTTTGGGAATTCAGGTGTAATGGGTGGAAAGGTAGGAGTAAGAGGATGATGGTCAGACAGCCCTCTGCGTCGGCTTCACAGTATGAACACCAAACCAGACTCGTCAACGAAGGCCAGAAGCGAGTTGTGAAAAAATTCGTAGTGCCAAGTGGATTCGAACACCAGCTAGCACCAGACGGAGGAATTTGTACCTCTCTGACACCTTGGCTTTTTTATTTATTACCGCAGTGAAGAACACAAACAGAGCAAAACGTACGCTAACTAGGGTCGACAGCTTCTGTGAACTGGATTTGCAAGCCCTCATTAATACTGGTGTCACATGAGCACTTTCGATCGCGATTGAGCCCGAGATTGGCTCCATCCTGCAGCTTGCGCAAAGGAGCCAATCGCGACCGAAAATTTCGATCCCGATTATTCCTCATGCTGCCATCAACAAAACCAATAGTGGTCTGTAGCGTGATTATCCTGGAGGGTGGTTTTATATCTGTGCACTTGATGGGAATAATCGAGTGCATAGCTAGGACCTATTTTTTTTTTTTCTTTTCGAGTAAGAGTGCACGTTCTTAATTAATGTATAATGATATTCTACTATCTGTGTAAATAACTTTTGTGCGTGATGCTTTTAAACATGTATCAGTTTACCTGTCGCATGTCGCCATGTATATATGGTCTTGCATCTGGGTCGCAAGCCCCAAGGGTAGCGTTGGCCTGGCGGCCTGGGGCACAACTGGAAGCATCCGAAGGTCCTGGCAAAGGATGAGTCGATTGCTAACAGAACAACTTGTTTATTATAGCACCGCAAAAGAGCGGCCGGTCAGGTCGACCGAAGTGGAGAGACGGGAGAGCACGTTACTCGACGGAAGAAATCGGAGCCTCTCTCTTGGCGTCCGGGGGCAGCTGCTTTTATACTCTCGGAGTTGAGGGCAAGAAGGAACGGCTCTGGATGGGGCGCACGTGACGGCGCCGCTCGGGCACGTTGAGACGAATAGTGACGCATCCGCCAGGCCGGCGCCGGTCAGACCTCCTCGCTTCACACTTGGGGAGCTCCTCTCCCCGGCTGCCGCGCTTTGACAAGCGTGGGCACCAACATGCACACACACACACACGCACACGCGAATACACGTGGCATTGAAACATGCATGTACGCGCTTGGCGGGGAGGCGTTGCGGCAGCGCTGAACGGGCCAAAATGTCCGCCGCTTTGAACGAAGCCCCGGCGTCCGTTGCATCCGCGCCGGCTATACCGCGCGTCGTAGGCGAAACGTAACAATGGTCTCCTGGGCCTGGCCGTCAAGCTGTTTTCTTGCAGCTTTTAGCCCAGGAGTCCAGCCAGGATATATTCTGGTAAATAAAGAGAATTGTGTTGTATTGCATAGGGTGCATTATGTTCAGGCCCCGTCAACGCATCATCACCATCAGCCTATTTCATATCCACTAGAGGACGTACGAAGGCCTCTCCCTGCAATCTCCAATTACCCCTGTCCTGTGCCAACCAATTCCAACTAGCGCCCGCGAATGTTCTAATTTCGTTGCCCTACCTAGTCTTCTGCTGTTCTCGACTGTGCTTCCCTTCTCGTGGTACCCATTCTGTAACTGTACAGCTGCACATTACATGTCCTGCCCCGCTCCATTTTTTTCTCTTAATGTCAATTAGAATATCGGCTATACCCATTTGCTCTCTGATCTAAACTGCTCTCTTTCTGTCTCATTAACGTTATGCCTAGTATTCTTCGTCCCATCGCTCTTTGCGCGGTCCTTAACTTGTTCTCAAGCTTCTTTGTCAGTCTCGATCCAAGTCTCTGCCCCATATGTCAGCACTGGTAAAATGCACTGATTGTTAACCTTCCTTTTCAGTCATAATGGTAAGCTTCCAGTCAGGAGCTGACAATGTCTGCCGTATGCAATCCAAGCCATTTTTATTCTTGTGTGAATTTCCTTCTCATGATCAGGGTTCCCTGTGATTAATTGACCTAGGTAAACATACTCCTTCACAGACTCTAGAGGCTGACTGGCGATCCTGAACTCTTGTTCTCTTGCCCGGCTATGGATCGTTATAATCTTCGTCTTCTGCATATTAATCCTCAACCTCGTTCTTACACTCTCTCTGTTAAGGTCCTCAATCATTTGTTGTAACTCATCTGCAGTGTTGCTGAATAGAACAATGTCATCGGCAAACCGAAGGTTGCCGAGATATTTACCGTCGATCCTTACTCCTAAGCCTTCCCAGTTTAATAGCTTGAATACTTCTTCCAAGCACACAGTGAATAGCATTGGAGACATTGTGTCTCCTTGTCTGACTCCTTTCCTTACAGGTATCTTCCTACTTTTCTTGGTAGAATTAAGGTAGCCGTGGAATCTCTATAAATATTTTCCAAGATATTTACCTAAGCTATCTGTACTCCTCAATTACATAATGCCTCTATGACTGCAGGTATCTCTACTGAACCAAATGTCTTTTTGTAATCTATGAAAGCCATATAGAGAGGCCGATTGTACTCTGTGGATTTCTCAATTACCCGATTAATGACATGAATGTGATCCATAGTAGAGTATCCCTTCCTGAAGTCAGCCTGTTCCCTTGGTTTGCTAAAGTCCAGTGTTGTCATTATCGCAAATTATCTCAGTGAATACTTTATAAAATAATGGGAGTAAGCTAATAGACCTATAATTTTTCAATTCTATAACGTCCCTCTTTTTGTGGATTAGTATAATGTTTGCATTTTTCCAGTTTTCTGGGACCCTTGAAGTCGATAGACCCTTCGTATAGAGAGCCGCCAGTTCTTCAAGCATTACATCTCCTCCATCTTTGATTAAATCGACTAGTAGTCCATCTTCTCCTGCCGCTTTCCCCCGTTTCATGTCTCGCAAGGCCTTTCTAACTTCATTGCTAGTTATAGAAGGAGCCTCTGCAACCTGTTCATTACTACTTTGAAAGGAGGTATCGTGGCTGCATTGGGTACTGTACAAGTCAGTATAGAATTCTTCCACTGCTTTCACTACATCTTTGAGATTGCTGATGATATTACCCTGCTTATCTTTCAGTACATACATCTTGGTTGTCCTATGCCAAGTTTCCTTCTCACTGATTTTAGGCTGTGTCCATTTTTTATGGCTTCTTCAGTCTTTCTCACGTTATAATTTCGAATATCCTTTATTTTCACCTTGTTGATCAGTTTTGACAGTTCTGCAAATTCTATCTTATCTCTTGAATTGGACACTTTCATTCTTTGTCGTTACTTGGGAGAGCTTGCCTACTGGTTGCCTTGGTGTCTTCCCTCCCACTTCAATTGCTGCCTCTGAAGCCAGCCGAGTTACGGTTTCATTCATTAGCTCTATGTCATCATCATCTCTCTGTTCTAAGGCTGCATATTTATTTGCAAATACCAGCCTGAATTTGCCTGCTTTTACCCTTACTGCCTCTAGGTTGACCTGTTTCTTCTTTACCAATTTTGCTCTTTCTCTCTTCAAATTGAGGTGAATCCTAGCCCCCACTAACCTATGATCACTGCTCTTTACCCTACCTATCACTTCTACATCCTGCACTATGTTGGGATCAGCAGAAAGTATGAAGTTAATTTCATTTATTGTTTCATCATTAAGGCTTTTCCAGGTCCACTTTCTGTTGCTGTGCTTCCTGAAAAAGGCGTTCATTATTCGAAGCTTATTCCTTTCATCTCTCCTCTAGCGTTCCTAGAATCGACACCGTAGTTGCCAATTGCTTGTTCACCAGCCTGCTTTTTCCCTACTTTTGCATTGAAGTCACCCATTACTACAGTATACTGAGTTTGCACTTTTCTTATCGCTAATTCAACATCTTCATAAATCTGATCTACTTCCTCATCATCGTGAATGGATGTTACAGCGTAGGCTAGTACTATCTTTAATCTATACCTCTTGTTAAGTTTGATTATGACTACTGCTACCCCCTCATTAGTGCTGTAGAATTTGTCAGTGTCACCTGCTATGACCTTATGGATTGGGAATCCTACCCCACATTGCTTCTTATCTGGGAGACCTGTATAGCAGAGGACATGGTTGTTAGTCAGCACTGTATAAGCTTCATGAGTTCTAATTTACTAAGGCCAATGACATCCCAAACAATGTCCGATAGTTCCTCAAAGAGTCCTGCTAAGCTGGCCTCACTCGACAGAGTTCGGGTGTTAAACATTGCCAGGGTCAGTTTCCATTGGCGGCTTGTCTGGGTCCAGAGATTCTTAGCACTCTCTGCTGCGTTACAGGTCTGACTGCCGCCTTGATCAGGTGCTCCGCAGCTGCTGGGGACTGAGGGCCATGGGCTAATTGTAGGAATCGCGAGGGACGCAGTGGCCGAATATGGCACCAAGGAGGCCAATTCCTGTTCTGGTGAGGGAGTGTCTTTGTTGAAGCTTAGTGGGCCTTCCTAATTTGGTTGTACCTGGATTAGTACAGCCCCATTCACTCTCGGCATCTTTTGCCAGTGTCAGGCGTCACTCCAAGCCTGCAGATGTAGTGCACTGGAGGAGGTGAAATTCAAGCTCACCATAGTAGGATTTAAAATAAAAAAAATAAAAAAAAATCCAGTGCATATATGTCACCCCAGACGTGTGCATGCCTAGATCTATGTATCAAGCTGCTGCCTCAGTTTTATCAAAGAATTAAGTTCTCGTTGCTGAAAGCATTCTTTCACACTACTTCTGGCCTTTTTTCTGCTGCAGGCTGTCAGCTTCTTTAACTTATGGCATGTACCCATGAAACCTGTCATCACACTGCAAGTTTTCTCAGTCATGCTGCGGATGCTGTTTTGAGCATCAGCTTAGCTGTGTGGGTGTATATGGGCGGTAACAATCCCATAGAGTGCATATGCAATGCGCCCACCTTGTTTTGAGCGACTGGTGAAGATGGTATATGTATCCAGAACTGGTCTCATGAGATTGCAAGAGTCATGTAACGCATTGACCCCTGCCTTGTGAGCTACAAATGTTGGACCATCGCAGGTCTTACTGGATACCTTCCATGGGTGTCCATTGATGTACTTCAAGAGCAGCATAAATTATCATATATGTAAATTTAGGCTATCTGATCTTGGCAATATATGTGTACATTAGCATCACCCAGTGATAACAGTGATGTCCTATGGATATCCTATGGACATCCACTGCCAGTACATGGATATCCTAAAAATGTGTCGAATACATCCTGCAGACATCCTTCACATGATGTTTTGGCCACACTTTCAGGGTTTTGCAGACATCCCTTGGATATCCGCGAAGGACTTCGTGACGACATAATGTGTATATATTTTATGGACACGTATATGTTAGGGCCTTTTGCACAGTATTTGCTATAAAATATCTATTAGGGTCACAGCATGTGCTATGTGACAGATGCAACTGGCAGAGTGCCTACGCATCAAGAACAGTTACACTGCATGCACACGTTATGAACACACACACATGTGCAGAAGCACAGTGCATTCCTCATTGTTGTGCCACAATGCGCACCTACATCGAAGCAACGGGCGCTGCCCCCTCCCCACCCCATTCTTCTGAAGTGTTTGCCCTTGGTGATAACTGGGAAAGCTCCAGGAAACTGCCGAACCCTTTCTGTGGCTCGAACTGAGGAGTCCGGGGACACAGAGCACCCTGATAAATCCACTGGCAGCCTTCAGAATCCCACAGAACTGCTGACCCCTGCTGCGGAGACCAGTTTTATGCAGTTTGAACTTCTCTTTTGATGAAAGAGGAATGCGATGCGGTTGACGTCAGCATCGGTCCTGCCTCGTTCCTGCCGACGATGGGATGCCCAAAGGGATTTAAGGCAGAGCTGGCCCATTGTTAGAAGGGAGAGTCGCCACCAGCCGGTCTGTTGGTCTGATGCACTCTTCGGCTCTGCTACTGTATGCTATTACCTGCTGTTACCTGCTATATCGTACATACTTTACAAAGCTTTTTGTCTCCTCCTTGTTGGCTCCAAGAGTACGTCTCTCGTCTATGAGCCCGAGTCGCAATATCATTCTTCTAGGTCTTCTATCACAAGCTTATTGAACTAACTGAAGTTTCCAAAGAAGACTGCGTCAAAGAACTTGTAAAGTATGGCGTACACATGACATGTAGATACAATAGCTTGACATTGTGATTTGAACATGCGAGAATGCGTAAATCTGTCATGAGGAAAGACAAAGCATTTGGAGGACAAATATTCCTGTGTATGCTGAAAAAAGGTCATGTGGGATAACCTTGGGATGTTATAGGATACCCGAAACAGATCCATGAGTAACATCCTGGAACATTAACTGGACATCTGATGGATGTCCTATTTGTCTCCGAAACAGTGCATGCATGGACAGTGGGACATGATTCGGATGTCCTACAGACAAATGTTTTTACTGGGTGTGGCTCAGTGGTGGGATTCATAAAGCTAAGCTGGTGTTCATAATCTGGTGGTAGCGTGTTAAGGTTTGCTTGTTCTGTGACAATATCCGTTTAAACATTCCACATGTCACTGAGCATGTCTACAGAAACTGGCTTGACGACAGCATCTGAAAGCCTGTGTCACAAACATTGCACAATTAAACAAAGGAAACCATGCTCAAGTCTGATCGCATACTGCAGTTACATAATTGAAATCTCTAGGAATACCTGCAATGGAAATTTAGTTTTTTTTGCTCTCTTTTAGTCGTGACGACAAATGTTTTTAAGAGCAAGAGGTCAAGCAAAGGTGCACGATCTTGCAGCTTTTGAGTTGAGCTCCGTGTTACCGCGAGGTTTAAGAGGAAGCTTTAGCTTGAGCCAAACTCCGACACGGTGTATTCAAATACATGTAAAATGCAGAAATGCTTTTCTTAGGTAACCCCTGGAGCGATTTTAATGAAATTTGTTGAATTTGAGAGAGAAAGTTATATTCTAGTGACTGTTGGAGGCGGAATTTCGATTTAGGGCCTGAATTTTGTTAGAAGTATTTCCACAAATCCAAAGGTTCAATAAAAAGTAGAAGCATGAAGTTTAAGAATTAATAGCTCTGCATCAAGAACAGATATCGTGGCTCTGTAAATGGGACCAGTTAGAACATTCAAAGCGGACAAATTTGATATGTCAATTTTTATCTTGTGTGAATTTGTTACGTTGTGTACAAAGGTTCTGCAAAAGCTGTATTTCCATATTACTAAATTTTTTTAGATTCATGTGTAACATATCTATTTTGTCCGCTTTAGATCGCAGGTCTAAATTGCAATTCACAGAATTGTGATTTCGTTTTTCATTGCAGAGTTAGAACACACATGCATCACCGTACTGGAGCTTCATTCTGCGATTAACTTCTATGGGCTTCAGACCTTAACTATGTAGAAACCAAAGAACAGAATGCTGTTGCTCCATGGTGCAAGTTGCTAGCATGGCGGCCATTTTTACACTGTTCCTGTTCCAGCATCACACCTGTGTGATGCTACCACCTAGTGAACATCCAGTGCACTGTTAGGAACATGTCTGCAAATGTACAGGCTACTGGTGTCATCTTCTGCTCTTTTGTTACATATTTGCAGTTTTCACTTGACTGGCCCTCGTATCTTCCCTGTTCTCACAATCTTTCATCATTATTTTTGTCACATTTTTTGTCGCAGACCAGCATCCAGATCACACTAACTTAAGTCAACACCTTCCTTTCTTGTAATAACTTCTCTCTTCCCCCTGTATGCATTTGGCAGGACATGCCACTAAATTTACAATAACGATTTGCCATTGCCCACAAATCTGGCATGATGTTAAAGTTCAACATTGATTGTTAGCATGTACATAAGCTTGCATCACTTTACACGCAACACACATGCTACTGTTTTATGCTCCCCCGTTTGAGCTTCTGGAGCTGTGTATAATTAATTTATGGCCAAACTTATGGTAAAACACATCAAAGAAATGTCCACCAAAAGCATATGCGTATAGTAAATACAAGAAAGGTAATAAATCACTACACTGGCGTCAGTGATACTCAGTTTATTTAATGAAATGCGGTTAAATGCAACTGCTTTGCTCTGTGTGTCAGGTGTTATGAACCATTTTACAGATAAACTTGGAAGATGGCTAGCAGTTTCCTATTTCATCACTCATCTCTGTTGAAGGAAATGGCGTACAGACTGTGTGCAGGTGTGCATGTGCATATGGTATATTCAAACATGCACCTTCCATGGAGCCAGCCTAGTCACCGATGTGACTGAACTTTGCGTAGAAGCCAACCTCCTGACATTTAACAAAAGTGCAAACACATGCTTGGTTGGAGAGGTGATTGCAAAGTAGGGGATATGTAACAGGAAAAGTAGGGGATGTGTAACAGGAAAAGTGGGAAATACTGCAAAGCGATTCAGTGACCTTATACACAACACTGACTTGTGCCCACATGGTCCTGTGTTTGCAGATGCAATTTCCTTGACAAGTGAATACATCTGATCCCTGGAGCAGTGTGTCACAGTCTTGTTAGAACATTGTAGCTTAGCCATGATGACCACAATGTTCATGATAAGCTAAGCAATCACATGTGTGTGAGCCCAGTGCACATACACAGGTAGTCCTGTTCAAACAAGTACTGCTGTACTTGATTTTGCACTGTGCATTGCAAAGATGTTCTATTTCAAACCTGCGTACAGTCATACTCAGAATATGTATCTTCATGGAAATTTGAACCTTTATACAACAAACACAGGCATTGGGTATAACGAAGTAAGTGCAACAATTCTCGGCAGCATCAAGCAAATAACAAATATACGAATATATGGCATAAGATGAATATCGAATGTAACAAATATTTTTGTGTCAGATGTGATTTCATTACAATGAAGTCTGGTTGCACTTAGGACCTGCATTAAAAATTGGACATTACCGGACAACACAAACACAACTATTGTGCAACTTTAATTCCCATTACAATTTAAATATCTATAATTTTCACATTTTCCAGTTCATCAAAAGTTCCCACTTTCTTTATTACGCATGTTCATGTTATGTCCTTTCAAATAAGGTGCATTGGCTTTGAGGGGCAGTTAACAGCAAATCAACACCATTGTATCATTGTTAATGTAGGAGCATCAAGTCGTATTGCTCCTCAGCGTTACACAGCATCTCTGAGGAACACAAATTTTACAACCCAAAATGTGTTTCACTTGCTCTCATTGGGCACCCCAGTGTTTCACAAAATGAAATGTGCAATTTGTTCAACGCTAGGTATACTTAACAATATGGTAATATAATTCAATTTGTTACTGGCACTCAGTACAACTCGTTGCAGAAGGCATTTTGTGGCATACAGTTGACATCCACTCCACCTTAGTGGACAGAGCACATGGAGCATTTAAACTGCTTACTTAAAGGGACACTCAAGGAAGATATTAAGTCGAGCTAGACTGAATTATTGAGCTCCTGTATTAACGAATTCATCACTTCTAGTGAGAACAGAACGTGAGTGAGAAACTGACAAAAATGCAAAATCAGAGTGGCACAACCTCTTGTGGAGTATGGTACTTCTTTCGCATGATGTGTGGTGAGACATCAAGGTACCAGGGCAACTGTCAAATCCCGCTAGCTAGAAGATGGGACTGAGGCGGGAGGCGGGTGGTTTGAGAAATGCTGCCAATGCGAGTTGAGATAGGAGTAGCTGATTTGCAGATAGTGGCAGAGATGGTGTCGTGGAGATTATGTCAAAGCCTCAGTATTGGTTTGGGCGATTCTAACTGAGAAGCAGCAGCAGGGCACTCAGTGAAAATTTTCTATGCAACTAAGTCATTGGTACTGTGGCGACACCTGTTTCTCGAACCTCGACCGGCGTTACTATTGGCTAGCGTGGCATTGGCGGCAGGCTGCAGGCGTCTGGTAGACCATGGCGACCAGGCAGGGACGAGATGATTTCTAGTGCAAAACTTGCACTGCTTATTCAATGGTTGGTGAAGGATATAGAAGAAGAGAATGAATGAAAAATACATTGTGGGGCAGCTTAAATATGCCCGCTAAAACCGTAGGCGGGATCTTGCTCACGTCAATGCCACATGACGTGCACCGAGTCTGGTGGGGGATGGGCAGCTGATCCTTTCTCCTAGGCGACGTTGCACATGCTAGCCTCCTCTGGCGGCAATCCGCGGTTCCTGTTTGGTTCGCGGAAAGGGTCTCCCCTCGAGTCGCACAGTTTGTGAAAAGGGTTCTCCACTAGAGTCGCACACACACAAAGGGGCTTGTCATCACTGTGAAGCGCCTGCCAGACTGGCAACTACTCGAGACAACCACAGCAAATTAGGGATCCATCCTCCATTTCGATTAGGCATGGTGTTTGAGCATCCTTTTTGCCCCGGGTGTTGCCCACCAATTGTAACATCACACAGAAAAATATAAAGCAGACTGAGAAGCTATTGAATTAACTCAACTTAATATTTTCCTTTAGCGTCCCTTTAACAGCAACACTTCGATCAGTGGTACAAAGGAAACATGGCTTCTCAGCATGGGTTATACAGAAAAAAAATTATATAACTTTGTAACGTATAAAGCATTATTCATGACTATTAAGAAACATTTTAGCATGTGGTTGCAGCAGCAATATGCTGCTCTAGCAGGTCAACGTTGAGCCACTGGCTTCCTGTGTTGTGGACATAGACATACGTAACAAGCAATGGAATTGAAAACAGACAGTGAAAGCCTTGCTTGAAGCTGGGCTTGGCACGACACATTTTGCAATGTGGAACGGTGTAAACAGTGTGACACCCTCGTGGTACCAGCACACCGTGCGAGATCCAGCAGCTTGCTCTTTCAAGCTATTGCACCACTGCCTTGTTCAAAGCTTTTCTACAGCCTGCTGATCCGAATGGTCTTTTCTGTTGCTTCTGCTAGACATAAAAGGCTGGGCAGATTCCAGGGCCGCTTCAACAACCACTGTGACAGAAAAAAAAAAGGTAGTTCTTTTACTTATTTAGAACATGCTGTGGCTAAATAGACCAAGTGAGGTTACATGAGAACAGGTTGTAATATGTTAACATAGTGGTAGTATACATCAAAGCATGAATAATTGAACATAAGATCAACTTTGATAATAAAGGTAATTGCACAACATTAAAGAAAATGAATAGGGATAGAAGGAGGATGTGCTCAAGCATACAATAAAAGCACCAATCATCAGCTACACATGCCAGATGAAGAATGACACGGAGAAGAAGACTACAGGTAAAAAAGAATAAAACGCATGAGAATGTCAACTAAAAGCCCCATACAAGAATGGTCAACACAAAAATCCAAAGAAGTCCACGATGTACTGCAATTCAGCGTGTATAAGCTGCATTAGAAAACCTGGGGAGGTTTGCACAGACTGGAGTAGAGTATATACAGTTCACTTCTGTTAATTCAACGCTGAAGGGACTGATGAAACTGACTGAATTAGCCAGTTGGTCAAATTAAACAAGATGCAGAAAAAATGCTAGAACACACTGCTGATTTTGGTAGTATTTTTCTAATTCTAACATGCCCGTGAATCAAACAAGTGCCCAATTTCTATGTGTCCTGAGTAGAAAACTTCTAAAGCACACCCGATGTTTAGCAAGAAAAATGGGCAAGGGTCTAATATGTGTTACATAACAAGGGCGGGTTTGCTAAACACTGTGGCAGGTTGGGCTTGTTCGAATTCGAGCTTAGATAACATTTTTTTTGCACAAGCAGACAAGGACAGAAGGGAGAAGTGAACACAACGATGCACGCTGTGGCGTTCACGTCTCTTTTGTCCTTGTCTGCGTGTGCTACATAAATGTATCCAAGGTTTTGTAAAATCAGCTTCGCTGCATGGCTTTACAAAAAATTAGTGTGGCGCGGGAAAGCATACAAATGCTGCGAAGGCAGTTTTGGCATCGTGTCTGATTGCACCGTGCAGACAATTTCCAGCCAAGCTCTTCTGAAAAAAAATAGGAGAAATGCGGTAGAACACATCTTATGATTGCTGTCGATGGTAAAGCATTAGCACTGAATCAATATAGCAACACAATGTATTGCCACCTTCTAAACGAGATATGTGTAAGGTGTGTGCTTCAGCGGGACTCTTCTTTCGCACTTCTCTAAGAACATTCGATGCCACCGCAAAGCCTGCATGTGGCCTCCAAAATGCATGGCACCAGAGAAGCGCGCCATGTAGCAACCGGGCTCCTCTCTCGCGCTTATTTTTGGGCACGCTGCGCCACCTAGTGGCATTGCCGCGAATTTTGAGCATGGCCTCCGAGACGATAAGCATGGCGCGCTAGTGCCTGTGATCACTGAGCACTGTTCCCTCGCTTGCCGCACTTGGCGAGAGATTCATTGAAGAGTGGTACATAGCTAGTGCATTCATGGCAGAGCTCGCTAAAGCATTGGCATGAAAGGCTTTCACTGAAAAGCGGCACCTACCCAGCGCATTTGTGCTGCAGCCTGCTAATGTGTCGGGTTGCTGTACTTGAGGAACCCTTGTGCTGTTGGTTCAATTCCACTAAGCATCAGAGATATTTAAGGGATCTTATTCGTCATTGTAGAGCAGCACATCTCCAGTGCCCCATACCTAGCTACCCTAGTTGATGTCCAAGACATTCATTGAGGAGCAGCACACACCTACGGGCACACACCCAGTGACTCAAGCTGCCATCAAAGAGGTTTACTGAAGACAAGCACACACCAAGTGGGACATACCAAGTGCTCCAAGTCTGCGTCAAAGAGTTTCTTTGAACAGCGGAGCCTACCCAGTGCTGCATCTACAGTGACCCATGTTGGCGTGAAAGAGGTTTGTTGAAGGGCGGCACGTGTGAACACATAGCCACATACTCAGTGATTCAAGTTGGTGTGATGGTCGGTTTCGAACCCTGTTACCTCAGCACAGCTGTCCGATGTACTACCCATCCCATTCCACCACTGACTACCCAGTGAACCAGGTAGGGGGGAAAACGGTTAGATACAAACATAGATAGATAGAGAGATAGGTACATAGATAATACAAACATAGAAAGCCTAAAAAAAAGTACAGGAAGTACTAACTAAGAATGCTAACGCATTAAAAGGCACGCGTTGGAATCGAGTAAATACCACAATCAGACATTGTGGGCTATGGTTATTTATTGAAAATCTTCCTAGGGCAGACTGAAAATTTGTTTTGAACTTGTGCCAACATATTCGCTGTCCCCTAAGCTTGACCGTGACAGACATTGTCACTAAAGAGGCCGCTACTGGGGTCACCGTAGAGGCCAGGCATGTGTGTGCTGACTGGTCAAGTTTGAATTACTCAGCCAAAGCCAATTTTAGGAACAAAATAACAATAGTTTTAATCCATAGACATGCATGGGTGCCGGCCAGGGCATTTGGCTGGGATCAAATGACCCGAAAAATCAAATTAATCGGAGTTGAATTAATGGAAGTGTGCTGTAGTAGTTCCTTGTGTGGTAGCAGGAAATACCCAATCTGGGGCATTCACCAAAAATCAGGTAGCACAGACATAAAAAATAAGAATTTTTTTTTTACACAAATGAAAAATAAATGAGACAACTTCATTATAGGCAGGCTAGCATCAAGAAAAAAAGGAATTTGATAATATAGTGAAAATAAAAAATTATGGAGATCCGATTCACTTGTTGGAATCCGAGTCAAGCTTTGCTTTGCTTGGATGATAAAGAGCGTTCAAACCAATGCCTTTATCAAGGCTAATGTAAGGTTGCAATGAAGGTCACATGCAAGTCTTTTGAGCGTCCAGTGCATTACCTTGACAACCAAAGGGACTGCCTTGTGACTGTTCAATGCAAAGTTTATTTAGGGCCCATCTGTATCATTCTCGTTACACACCCACTTTTGTCAGGGTAGAACGAAGGTGTATGCATGGCATATAAACCTGCCCTACCAATCCTCACGTACTATCCATCACCCAACTACACCTTCCACCCTCCAGTATTGTGAAAGGTTGTTTACTGGACCTTTCTGCCTCCACAGGCACTAAAAAAAGGACCTTTTCCCCCACTTGCTTGCTTTAACCATGCTAGTGAATCTGTTTTGTTGCTGTCAGCAGTCACCATGGTACACACAGTGGCTTCACATGTCAGCAGTACTAAAGCACAAGATTTCACTACAGCATTGCGAACAAGCAAAACAGAGGTCTAGCATTGCTTGCTAGTGACAATGTGCATGGCAGTGCCTGATGTCTGGTTAAAATTCTAGGCACCAGCAGTTCCAAAGCGTTGCTTATTCTCAGTTGCACCTGCACGTTGACATATTTTACACATGACACACAAAACAATGGCCGGTATGCATAAGTGAGAAATTTTAATGTTTTAGAATAGCATTTTATCTGGCTCACAACTGTGGTTTCTGCCTGTCAGATCATTTCTTCTTCTGCACAGCTCGTTGCCCTGGCACATAGACATTTGACTCCTCAGGGTAATGCCTTAAAGTAAGCAGGGTTTTCATGGAATTTCATCTACATCCTCCTCTTTATGGTCTTGTTAAACTGTGAAGTTTGGGTTGCTGTTCTCATTGTTCTCTCAGTGTTCCACTACTGCTGAACCTTGTTATAACGGAGTAGCACCTAACAAATAAATACTTTCGTTATAGCCGATATTCATAAGCGTATATTCATTGCATTCTGATACCAATGATAAATATTTTTTATGTTGCTCGTCCTCTCAGTGCTCACCATATCAAGGTTTGACTGCACTTTTTTCTTCTGTATTCATCTACCCATAACACTTCAGTTCTTCACATTCACTACAGTAAATTCACTTTGCAATATCTTTTTGTATTTACTTTTGTGTAATCTAACTTTCACCATTTATGGTCCATAAACTTCGAACTTTAAATGCTTACTGAAAGAGGTTTAGGCATTAGAAGTGTTCTATACGCTTTCATAGTGTTCTTGTACTGAAGAAACAAAGGAACTTCACCTCACAGAAATAAATATTAGTACTTTAGTGAAGTTATCACATGCAAGTTACTTCTTATCGGAGTTTGATGATATATGCTGGCTTTAAAACTTCTAGTAACAATAAGTACGCAGACATTAGCTGGTACCAGTTATTTTGCTAAAGCATGCCAAGTCATAGGTTATTAAGCAAGCACCTAAATATTCAGCACTGAAAACACTCCAACACTGTATTCACATTTTGGAGGGAAAGGCTCACCCTTGTCCTGCTCACTGCTGCTACAGTGTGTGATGAGCTGACCAATCAGAACTGTCAGCACCAGCCACACCAGAGGCACAAAACTTGCAATGAAGTAGGTCTTCCTGGCACCAAAGTAGCTTAAACCCAGTCCGCCCAAACAAGATCCAGCTGCTATGCCTAAAAACAATATGGCACGGAAAAGGGTGTGCTGATGAAGTGACATCAGTGTGCTAACAACAAAAGGTACAGCACAGTAAGCAAAATTTCATGTCATGTGGCTAAGTTTCATTTTCCTAGTAGGTATGACCCACCCAGCACATTTGGCATACTGCGTGGTATAAGCAACAGTAACCCACATATTCTCAAACATTCTTCAACTCCACACACAAGAGCTGGCATAACACGTTGATCCTATTCCAACCATATTGTATTTTGTACTTTTAGAGTGGTCTCAGTGGCACTCTGCCTATTAATTATCACCAGGATCAGCTGGCCTAACTTGGATATGCCAGCCTAGCTAGTTTGCCTCTAGAAAATGTATGACACTGCTGCCCCTCGACCTAAGTGTTCATTGTGCTTTAATGACACTCTTCAGTGATTTCTGCGCCAGGATTACGTAACTGCAAACATTCAGCATCTACTGAAAGGCACTAGGAGAGAGAGAGAGCTGTTCCTCAAGCAATTCCTTGTCACATACTGCGTTCAGTGACATAATAATTTACCAGCATAAAATAAAAATAGCGCTTCACTTGTACTAAATACATAAAAGGAAATACTTGTGCAGCATACATTCTTCTATGGACATGTATTTTGCACCTAAGCAATACAGCACGTGGTAACTCGCATACATATGTAAATAGCTAAAAACAAGTATTATGCTAATAAAACAAAAGAAAAAGAATTAGTACACTTTCATAAAAAGTGTTTCAGCTAAGCATCAGAACCTTGTGGGGCACAGAATCTAAGAAAAAGCTGAATGCTTCGGAAAACTGCTTCGGTACATGCTAATAATGCAGTGCTGTATGGTTTTACAGTGTGTGGTTTCTTTCGGTATTACAGTAGTTTATTTTTCTCAGAACCCATGCCCCATAAACTTTTTGATGCAGACTGTACATCTCATAATAATCACTTATTTTCACCAGTACAACTTTGATGGAGGGGTTGAGAATACAAGCAACCATATGCTTGACAAGGTTCTTGCCCCCTGTATACATTTGGCAGAGGCTGGGAGGCCACAGAACATGATACAACACAATAATTATGCATGATGAAGGTAATTAACAGGTCATAACAGACAAATTTCCTAGTTTGCATGTGCACTTCCCCACAATGCACTTTTGACCAACCAAAAGGAAGGGGGGGGGGTCATTATTTAAAAACAATGTGTGACTCTTGCATGCCAGTGCTCCACTGTTGCATATTATTTCATCATGGAAGTAATGTCAACATCTTGCACCTCATAAAAGGGTTCGATCGCTGAATTAAAGCCTTACTATGTCCCTAAATTTCGTACCCCCACTACTTTAAGGCATGACCACTGCCATTGGCTTGGCAAACTGCCTTGCAGGAAAGGACAGAGTGACAGTTGAGGGAAAGCTTGGCTGTCACCACTCAATTCTAGACAGTGTGGCTTTGACTGCATGATAGTCAGTGCAGCAGTACTGTCAAAGAGCTTGCACTAAACCAAACACTTAATTACTGTCGCCCCCAGTTGTATGTACATATGTCTCATGTTTAGAAAATAACAGAAGCTTAAGATCCAGCAGCGCTTCAATGCTCTCTGTACTGGTCTGCCTGAAGTACGTATGCACACTCCTGGAGTAAGTACACGGCCTGCCTGGAGCTGGCTTAACAATTAGGGAAAGGGCCTACCTACAGGGTCCTCCAAGTCCAATGTACGATCTGTCATCGCAATGTGACATTTGGTAAAGGTAATGTATTCTGAGCCTTACCCAAGCAATCGAAGACCCCCTGGATGATGCTGAGGAAGGTGGCCTCTGTACCGGGCACAGATATGCTGCGTGCGTAAGAGGTCATGGCCACGTAGAATGAGCCATACGTGGGGCCCTGCAGCAGCTCAATGGCAATGGCCCACCAGGGGTCGCGCAAGAATGAGTAGCCCAGGAACTTCAGGAAGAAGCCCAGGAAGGCCAGCCGCACCACATTGATGTGTTGCAGTTTGCCTGAAAGAGATATGTATCGCACCCGATTATGCAGGAAACATCTTCAGCTACCGTATGTCTGGCATGGCTTCCATGCACTTATGGCCTTCATGGGTCTGCTGGACTGAAGAGACTGCAGTTTCTCGCATTACCTATACCGAGCACCCAAGTGCAAACTGCTGCTGAGTGAAAACAATGATGAGTTGTACTGTTGCTTTCTGCTCTTTTATATGTCAGTTATGGTGCCGCTCCTATTCCGAGCACCATCTTAACAAGCAAACAACAGCATTTTTGTGATAGCACTGGAGTTTTAAAGGAGAGATAGAGGTTTCTTCCCCTTGCAGATGGGAATACACATTCAAAGTGTTGCTTCACTATCGCAATAACAGAAGAAAAAAATGAATTTTCGTAACAAGTGACATTTGCCAGGTTTAAGCGTCTGTATATAGAACTGCAACGAAATTTCATTTTGCCTAAATTGCTAGTAAGTTAGTAGCATACATTACTGAAGCAATCTTGGCAAAGATGCAGGGCTGGGTAATTGTTTACTATTCTTACTAGCAGCCATTTAATAGCATCTAAGCAGACAACACAAGCACCTGGTGGCCAGCAGCTATGATGCAAGTCCCAGGACGTTTCCTCTGCGATTCTTCAGAGTCTCACGGGCAGCTGTAGGTGGTCCCTAATTTTGGAGTTAATGCCCAGGAGCCATGCAATCCAAGTCATGCGTTACTTCAAGCGAGCGCCAATGGCGACTGTTTTTTCAGTTTAAATATAAAAAATCTTAATTTTTGTAATTATTTTGTGATGCATCCACTCACATTTCAAACACAATATTTTGCACATAAGGCTGTTTTTTTTATCTGCACTACCTGAATCCAGGCTATTCACGTGGCCTAAAATTTAATTGAACTTGGCCTTTAACACTAATTGCCATACAATAAAGGAACTTGAATGTTTCTGCTAACATGCCTCAAATAGTATAATAATAATATAAATAGAAGAATAATTCTGCTGAGTTTATCCTTATATTACTGCGTTAGACGTGTCTGCTCTACAGTCTGTATCTAGCTTTCCCTTGTCACATCTTCCCCCTGCACTACAAAAGCTCATTTCAATATGCTGTGCCTCTCAAGCAATATTGCAGACATACCGTTAGCATTTGGAAGAATTCAAGTAACTTAGCATTTGTTTTGCTTAACAAGCACAAGTCACGCCAGTTTGCTGCAGTGTGACAGTGATGCTCTGAAATGTGTACCAATAATTTTGTATGCAGAGTGTTAACTACTCCAGTGGTTCAGCTATTTCTTTAGTTTTGTAAGTCTAAAAATGCAATAACCAATTGTTGATTAACTCTTCATTAACTGATGGTAGAAGTGATGGCAGAGCTACTTATTATATTACAGACCTCGTATGCTAGGTGGAAAGATAACAAAAACTGTGGGAAAAAAACAAACAAGTGAGAATGCTACACTTTCACAATTTGAAAAAAAGATGTTTGTACGACATCCTTAAAAGAAACAACGGGTTTATTGCTAAAAAAAAGGCAAACGGCTACGGTATTCTTAACATTCTAAATGGGAAACTGCTCGACCACCAAAATACTTTGAGCATTTTAGAACTACATAGATTATTCACTTAGGATGAACTGTAGCTATGTGTAAACTGGGCCTATTTTTTGATAAACAAACCGAAAGCTAGGTGAATTGGGTGATGCTCAGCAAACCGTCTGTTGAAGCACCACAAAAGCAAACAGCCCAAAAACAGAGGACAAAAAGAAACACACACACACATGCTAACACGCAAATATGCTGACTAGCAGCTTACGGTCCTTTTGTTATTTTCTGCAGCAATGTAACAAGGACATTCAGTTGGTAGCCAGCACTTGTGTTTTTTCTATCATTCTCCTGCCCACTTCTCTCACATTACTGATGCAATGTTTGTTAATGCACACTTACTTATGAGCCAGCCCGAGAGGAACATGAATGGAAGGTCCCCCAAGAAGCTTTGCGTCGCCAAGGTAAGCCCCATGAGCAACTTGCTAGCGTGCAAGTCCGTGAGGTACCAGTAGATGTAGTACCAGTGGATGCTGCTGCAGCTCCCCACCACAAAGATGTCCAGTAGGAAGCACAGGTGCCTTGGCTTTCTCAGCAGGCCACCGACATTACGGAGGATGCTCTGGTTGGACTTGGAAGGCCCCAGCCACCAATTGAAGCCAACCATGCACTGTATTGCCATCAGCCCTACCGCCATGTAAAAGCCGGGCACAAAGCTTTTGTAGCCGAGCCGAGCATTGACAAAGTCAATCAACAATCCACTCAGGGGTGCCATGATGCCCCAGCCGATGGTACCCCAGAGCCGCTGTAGGCCATAGTCCTGTGGTCTGTCGCCAAGCTGCTGGAAGCAGGCAGTGTCAGACAGTGAGAAAGCACTTGAGATGGCGATACGGATCAGACATGTGAGCAGAAGAAAAAGCCAGAACTGCAACGAGTGCATGTCTTCAGAGGCGGTGGCAGAGTCTGCAGCTTTCTCTAGGCATGATGAGAGATCCACCGAACAGTTTGCACTACACGTCACAACGGTTTCCTCGAGGCCGAAACCTGCACTCTGCAGTGACTCACTTTCGTTGTTGACAAGATAAAACTCACTGGGCACTTTTGCAGGAACAAGCTGTAGACCTATGCTGCGATGGAGTATACACGGCTCACTTACGTTATCACGTGAAGTGTGGTTGCCTCTCTGGCAAGGGCATGTAAGGAAACAGTGCACACTTGAGTTCTTAAAGTGGTCGGCCATGCAGAATTCACTCTCAATTCCCAACAGCGAACCCGTGGCGTTTGAGGTAGTTAAGTTCAGCTGTAAACTCAGTCCGGTATCTTGCTCACTGGAAGTTTTCAAAGAAGGCACCGAACTGATGAGCAAAAGGGAAACGGCTTCCAACACAATGATAGAGACAAGCACCGGCGTAATCTTCTGCAGTCTGTCTGAGATGCCTGCCACGAGTGGTCGAACAAGGAACACAATGAAAGGAACCACAGTCAACACCACGCCCACGGAGGCGGCATTGAGTCCCAGTTCATGCCCGTAGACTGACAGGGCAGGAAGGATTATAGCAGATGCTGAAAAACAAGAAAGAAGTAGAATAAAAAGACCCATCAAAGTTTAGCTTCATGAAAATATCAGATAAAGTAGGTATAAATGTGTGCTTTACATGTGCTCTGGATTGACTGAACTTTAGCACGCGCAAGCAACAATGTTTATTTTATATGAGCCCATAAGCTTCATTGTCGTGGCGGCTATAGTACCCACCTAAGCCATGGTATGCGACAAAGCTGCCCATTTAGTTCATTATGTGGTAATCTTTCCTTAATACAGCAGGCCCAAAACACACAGAATGTACAGTCTTTATTGATAGTATGTGGACTGCATATCCTGCAACAGTCAAGCTGATTACAGGCTGTTTACGGGAGTTCCTGTGGCATACCTAAAGTTCCAATGCCCTGAGAAAAGAAAGTAGTATGTATAGTACAGTATCTGAAAACTGTTACTTGTTTTTAGTGTTCTTTTTATTGTATCTTCAGTGGTTTATTTTATGTGCAAGAAAAGCATAGAAGAGTGGCTAGTGGTAAAATCCCATGGATATACTGAAGCAATACGAAGTTGACAGATCCTTCAATTAATAAAGGTAAAAATGTGTGCTCCCTCAATCTTTTTCACTGTAGAATGGAATATACAGCATTGTGGCACTGTAGTATCACACAGCTAAAGAAAAGAACAAGTGAAGAAGATGGAATAGTGCACTGTGTTGGATATACTGTTAATCTCAGCTGTTTAAATGTTAGAACTTCGGAATGAATTGAAAAGTATGATTGCCACTATTTAATGGTGCACAGTGAATTGACATCTGAAATTCATCCTATAAGGTTCAAAATTATTTCTGATGCAATAAAAGGAGGTGGATACCACGATGTGTACCCACCAGGTTAGGCTCTAAAATTTCAGCATAAGTTATGAAATGAAATGGCATACTCCTCGAACATAGCTTTAATTTCATAGTTTCACAATTTAGATGCCTAAGTGATCTATGGATAAACAACATAGCAGCTACAGTGAGGTGTACTGAAGCAATTTCTATCTTTTGGTTTTGTTCCCATTATGAAGAAAGGAGCAGGTAGTAACATGTTGGTTACATTTTCTCCCAAGACAACCTAAGCCTCATAACTATAAACATATTACACATATGTACTACAGCTGCACCTAATAAACCTTACAAACACCTACCACCCTGTTTGAACAACGTTTTTGCAACCACCAATGGCTTCACTTGATCTATTATATTAGGCAAACTTATAGTTGTAGTATAGCACCACAGCGGCTATGCTTTTGTCCGTGAATTGACATAACAAAATGCCACCAATACCATGTCATGCATGATATAAGGCTTTTGAGATCATCTGAAATTATGTTAGCCATAGCAAACTTTAGCTTTATGCTGTCGGGAAAAATATACTATATTGCATGAAGTATCTGGTGTCAACAAGCACAGCAAAATCAGGCATTTTTCATTCGGTCCCTAATGCAGTGATGAAAGCACGTGTAAATAAATAATAATAAAAAAGACAAAGAAAATGCCTCCCCCCTCTTCACCATTGGCTATCATGAGAAACCCCTTCCACTTTAAGAGTGGGATTCTGATATGTTGACAGAGGGAGATAAGACAGCGTTATCATCAGCTGTGACACTTACATCCATAAAGGAAGAAGAAGTTCGCTTTAGCGAACAGGAGACCTCCGTTCAAACGGTGTAATGCACGTGGAGTTGTGGACCTTGGCTCTTCGGATCCGATGCCCATTGCAAATGTGGGCTAGAAACCTGCCTAATAGTAGCACCTACGAGTAAAAGGGATAAGAAGGATGAGCAGTGCAATTATACACATAGCAATTACCTGTGTGGTTCCAGATACAATAAATAAGATTTATTAAGAGTAAGCACTCAGTAAGAAAATTGAACTGGACCTCATTCAGAGGCACACATAGACAAATAATACAACCCATTCAGGCACTACGTACACAACTCTGCATGTGAAGATAGTGCAGCATCAAAATCAAAAGCACTGATTGAAACAACATATTGAAACACTTCTAAATGGACATGTGCTGCAAGTTTGAATAATACATGTGAAGTGTTGTAGTAAAATGAGTTGGAAAGTAGATGGCTGGGTGTTTGCTTTCGGTGGCAGTTTGTCTTCATGTAGTGGGCTCACTTCTTCGTTGTTTTCACAATGTTTCATATCAGGCACATACTTCAGGTGCCTGGATAGGTGCTCTTTAAGTATGCTAGACATGAAGTAGTTGATGTCCTGATATCTGATGTATCCGTAAAGAGTTCTCGCATGGAGTCTACATTCTGTAAACCTGACAAAGCTCACTGGAGATTTGAACATTCCTAATTTCTTTTGAAGCTGTATTGTTCTCATAACTCCCAAGGTACAAGAAATGTTATGAAATTAAGTTTTTAATTGACACCTGCGCGGGATAAATTGCTTGTTTTAAGAAACAAGTACCGCTGCCCAGCTAGCTTATATAGTGTACCACGATGGCCGTTCAAAAAAGGCTCATGTGTCGTACCACTTTGACAGCTCGAGAGTACATAAACGTTTCAGAACAGCAGTTGCAGTCCTCTCGATAATGTAATTAAGAATCCAAATTAACGCTTGCTTATTATCAACAGCATTAAAAACAGCACTAAGTAGTTACCTACCTGATTTTATTTCGTTCAATGTGCATATATAACGTGCAACTGATGAATTGCGGATGCAGTGTATTAAGAAAATTCGACCGAAGATTGGCACTGAATAACAGTAAAAGTATAGTCAAGCATGTAAAGAGCATATCGATAGGACCACTACTTATATGATTGAAGCACACACCCGACAAGGTCATTTGTAAGTACGCTGAAGGCAGCACTAATTACAACTGAAAGCGATTTTCACGTTTAAAAACACAAGCGAGAAACACTCGAGCTGCTTGTTGCTCGCAGCAAAGCGGCCTCACCGGAAAGAAACTTCACTGTTTGCGATGCGCTACTGCTCTCGTATACCGCGGCAGCTGTTGCTTGGCTGTTGTCTCACGAAGCTGTCCTCGCAAAAAAACGCCAAGGCAGCGCGAAATATGAGCGACGAGAGAAGCACACGTGCGGACGGGAGACGAAGGAACGAAGCAAGCCGCGACCTAGCGCGTTAGCGGACGACGGACGCTCCTTCCGAATCAAGAGATTACAGAAAAATGATGATGATAACAAAAACAGTTCTTGTTTCTTTTTGAAGCTGACGTGCGCTGCAAAACTGCGGCGGCACCCGTAGCAATAAGAGTTATTGTAATTTTTGAGATAATCGTGTTGTGCAATAACAGTTGCCCTGACTTTTTTTTTATTCCTCAAAGATGGCCGTAGCAGTGGCGCGCTGGTAATCTCTGAGGCAATACTACGCGCACTTGTTTGGTATGCGGTGTATAGCCGTGTGCAACAGTGCTTTTAGCCTTTGATAACAAATGATGAAGCCTGTAATAAAAAGGACATTTTTTTAACCTACCCTAGTGCAGCTAGCGCAGGAAATCGCCATCAAGAAAGCTGGTTTCGAAAAAGTGTAGCTGCACCCACCCGCACGAAGTGATCCTTGGTAGCAGAAGCGTAGCATGAAAACTACACTTTCTACACCGCAGTTTTGATAAGACAGACAGATAGGCTGGCTTTGCTAACGTGTGACGCCAATTTGTCTGTGACTGTCGGCGCTGTCTGTATACATATGTGGCGACGACAGTGAAGGTTCGCTGCGGGGACGGCAGCGAAGTGCTGGAATGACCAAGTGTCACAGAGGAAGGTGAGCGTATCTTCCGAGAAGATAAAATGATTACACTAACGAATGGTGCATATCCAGACTACGCGCTGTATTATATGAATAGAGATGTTGCCTTCGTGCGCCACGCATTCGCGATGTATTCAGCTGCAGTTTGTATAGATTTGTTGGTGAAAGCAAACTAGTACATTGCTTTTTAGTGCTGAGGCAAGGGTATATACCAGGCGCTTTTCTTTTTCTTAGCTGCACCAAATGAAAAAAAAATTCTCTATCGCACATAGTGCAATTGTAACCCTTGAATAGAGTGACCTAATATTATAGTACACTCTAGCTTGAGCTAAATTACTCGTTGAGGTGCCGCCATTACGTCTATGACAAATCGATATGTATATTTAGATAATTACCACAATTGCACTAATTAACTTATAAATAATTACCTTACAGCACATATATAAATTTATGAGTTGTAACCGGTGAGTTCGCCAGATGTATCTGCTCGGAAAGAATTCTCAGATCTATAGCAGTTTCGAGGTCGTTTTCAAGCATCTTTAAATGCATTGGCATTACAGTTACTTTTGCGTTTCAATGCATAACACAGCGTTTTCTTTAAAAAGTAAGTGGAACAACACTGCATTTTTACCGCAAGTTTGACGGCGCATATCCCTAAACTGATGCCATCAGAATTTGTTCCAAACTCACTAGCTACACTTGGTAGATTCAAATATGTGCCCTAAAGTAATTAATTAAAATTTATTAGTGTAGTTATATTAATTACCCAATTAAGCATTTTGATTCCTCGTAGAAGTAATGGCCATCTCAATGAGTGATCTAGCTCGAAGGTTAGACTAGTGCCATCTGCTACAGGCAACTTTTAAAAAATCTGGTGCCGCTAAAAAAAAAAAAAAAAATGTCGCAGTTTCACCCGAAAGGCGAAGCACCGATTACGATAGCAAATTAGTAGTCATCTAAAGAAGTAAATATAGTAGTTTTACCGGCAGTATAAACTTCTGAAGATTCGCTTACTAACTAAACGAACAAGCATGGTGTCACGCGCGCACAGGCAAACAGAAACGCATCTCACTCGATAAGCGCAGACGCTCTCTGTGAAACCGTTGGCGTGAGTAAAAGCGGCAGCAGCAGCGAGCGAACTGACCTTCGTGCTGGTTCTCGCTTCAACGCGTAAGCGGCGAGAACACAGCGCATACGTAGATATGAGCCCTCGGCGCACCTAGAATCTGTTCTCATCGCAGATTGCTTTTAAGATAGAGCTCACGCAGCCGCCGCCACAGTAGACCCCCTTCCCCACGTGGTGGCTTGCACGCGGCGGAAGACGGCGCGCTTGCTCCCCGTCTTCCTCAGATAAAATCAACACCCTCGGCTCACCCTCGCAAGCTTTCACTCGCACCTGTACAGCATACGGCGCGCGGCCACGGTGTTATCGCACTTGGACTTGTGCGGAACATCACGCCGACGTCTATGACGACGGCGGAAATGCGCCCGGGTTGTCCATATAATTCCTATCACACACACAAAAAAAGAATCATATACACGCAGCCAGTGCATCAATACGAATTTAGGCGCAGTGCGATGTCAAGTGCTTTTTGTCGGCTGGTGCAGAAGACGACGCGCAGACTGCTCTGATTGGCTACAGTCCAGTCAGTGCAGCACACGACTTCATAGCCTCTGTCCGACACTAGACCCGTCTGTACGATCACTCATATGATCCGCTAAAACAAATATTTCTACTTCTTTTAGCGCTTTTGAAGAGGCGGGCCTTCCAGCCCCTTAACTGGCTGCCAACGTAAGCTGAGATTTCGGTTCACAGGCGAATAAATTTGTGCCAGTGTTTGCATTCTAGTGACGAAGTGTTAAATAAAAAAAATATGCGGCAACCCCACTGGAGTTGTCGAAGTGTGCGTAAGAATTGCGCCTCCTGTTCATCTCCACGCATACGACGCGACATATGCTGTTCTGACAGATCAGTTGACAGTGCATTATATATATGCTTTACTAGCCTTGGAACCTGTTTGGGCTCTTTATCCGACTAGTATAAGGCGTTATTAAACCTTGTCAATGGTGATCAACCAGATCGGACTCGATCCAACCTCTTATCGACCCTTATCAACCTTTATCGGTCGTTACCGGCTTTATCGAACTCAATCCGGCCCTTTCGACACTTATCGGTCGTCCTCAACATTATCGGAATCGCTATGATCCTTATCAACCTTTATATGTACTTATCAACCTTATCGGACATGATCCGACCCCTGTCAACCCTTATCTGTGGTTATCAACCTTATCGGACTCAATCTGACCCTTACAAACTCGTATTGGTCGTTATCAACCTCACCGGAATCGATCGGACCCTCATAAACCCTTATCTATTCTTATCAACCTTATCAGATATGATCCGACCCTAATCAACCCTTACGGTCTTTATCAACCTTATCAGAATTGACCCGACCTTTATCAACACTTCTCGGTTCTTGTCAATGTTATCAGAATTGCTCCGACCATTAAAAGTCTTTATCTTCCTTTAGCACCTTATCTAACCGCTTCGAACCATTATCAACAGCGATCACACCCACATAACCTCTCATAACTCCTTATCAACTTATTGACTGCTTATCTGTCTGTGTTGCGCGACAACACAGGCAGCGCGGTGCAACACATTAATATGATTCAGACATATTCGCCTTCTACATGCGTGGGTGTTTATAGCTCAGTGGGTAAGGCACTCGGCTTCTGAGCGTAATGCATCAGCGACGGTTCTCCTCAGCGAGTAGACATAGAAATGCTTACTTATTTAAAAACCAATCAACCAAAGACTTAAATTTCGCAATGTTGACATCGCTGCGTATCGCTGCAGATCGCTGTCTACATGTGTTGCATTATTGTCGAATTTGAGCGCTTAATAATTGCTGCTTTCTCCGCGATTTGCCATTCCGTTCGCATATAAAATTGTATTCTACAGTCAATTCAGGGCAGTACGCAGCTGTCAACCTCATCTTCCATCCATCCAGCTGCGTGTGCATACCCTTCATCGAATAAGGACGAGGCTACCGTAGTTTGCCATGTATAAGCAGTGGAGGCACTGTCGGTTATCACTCTAGGCTGGCGCTGTGCGCCGTAGCCAACACTCTATTGTTTCATAGTAATGTACTGAAGCGGAAGCGTAGCAAATACGTGCAGTATCAATCCAAGTGAAATTCGAAGTGGCGTGCCAACAATCTATATATCGCTGCCCATATCAATCAATCAATCAATCAATCAATCAATCAATCAATCAATCAATCAATCAATCAATCAATCAATCAATCAATCAATCAATCAATCAATCAATCAATCAATCAATCAATCAATTTATTTCAGTATCAAAGACACTTGGTGGGTACAGACAAAAAGCCATTCATCAGGCTTGACGAGGTCTGCACCCCCGAATACTGGCAGACAAGGCGCATAACAAATACAGCACGCCAACATAAATAAACCGAACAGTGTACAGAAGTCAGGTGTGTGTGCATTTACGGTCTTAAATCAGCTGCTATTGTCATAAATTCTAGTAAAAGAAGCATAACAACAAATCACTGTGTAGAAACAAATAATAAAATAAGAAAGAAATATGCTTGAACACACGACGACCGAGTTCGCATGTTTAGCTTGCCTGCCGCTCAGGACAGTAAGTAAGCCGGACACGGTTTTGCCCCTACGGCCGGCAGGACTTACGGGTCATTTGAAGCCCAAGCTGATGTGTATGGTTCGATAACCAAATGCTACAAGGTTTCGACTTGTATACGCTCTAGGCTCAGTGTCTCTTCCATAGCAGACCGCAATAACAGCTGTTTAATGCAAAGGCCACTTCGAACACTGCGCGATCCCAGGAAAAGAGGGTGATAAAGTTGTTTCTACCCGCTCCATACACCCACCCGAATGACTTAAGGGAACTTCTCCGCACACTGAGGCTTACTGCGGAGAAGCAAGCTATGCCGAATGCCTTTATGGAAAGCTACGCGGGTGCAGGCGCACCTTCCAAACCGCGTCGCAACTGTGAAATGACTGTAGATTATTTATGCTCAACTTCTTCCTCGCTGCATAAATTAATTCTCGTGCATAGCGTGTCTACCAAACTAATCCGCCATCGCATATTATAAATTTCGTGTATACCTCGAAAATAACGAACTTCTTTCTTGGTTATCTAATGCCGATAGTAGGCACTCCACCCAAGTCAGACAAGCCTGAACCAACTACCTTAAACCAAACAAATAAAAAATGGCAGTAAAAAAACTGAGCGCAGTAACAAGTACACCAATAAAATGCAGAGAGAGAGAGAGAGAGAGAGAGAGAGAGAGACTAAACAAGAAATTAATTCAGTTACGGAAAAGCAACAGAACTGAGCACAAGCTAAGCATATAAACTAAGTCAGAATGCAGGAAATGAACGTGAACTAACTACAAACACAGCACCAACAGGTATAGAAAGCGAAAAAAAAAAAGGTAGATCCCACGCCCTGTGGAAATCGATGTTATGCGAATCACATTGCAAGTAGCTGGCTATCCAGCATCGTTGAACTTGGTACTAGGGGCCCAAGGTGTAATCCCACAATAGCGCACGTATTCGTGTCCATTGAATAGACCCGAAACGAGGCGAAAAAGGAACCCGCCTACCGCGAAGTACCTGGGATGAGCAATGTCCGCCCGGGACAATGACCTTACTCTCCCTCCATCATGCATTTCACCTCGTTTCGATCATGCACAAAAGGTGAGAATAATGGGCCTACCGCAAACGTGTTATCGATAATTTATACCCTTCACTTCAAAGGACTGAAACCACCTTTCGGGTTCAGTCACGTTCAGTGGCGCGGGAGGGGGGCGTGTCAAATATGTCTGGAGACCCCCTATGTCCGTCGGCTTGATTGGGCGTAAATGGTAAAGAATGCTCCGGTAACCAGCAGGCCGAGCTCGTGTACTCGATGTACCAAGTGTGTAGCGCCGCAGAATTGTCGGCTGTAGCTTTATAAACATCCTACGTAATAATTGCACGAATGTACAGGCTAAAAAAATCAACTCGCTAAGTGGTCGCTAAACTACTCACCTTAGCGGAACGTTTCATGTGCGGTGCACTCGCGCTGGGATCTCATGTCCCACTATGGTTTGTGTGTCGTAAGTATGTATACAGTGTTACATTTATCAGTTTTGTATCATTTGTATTAGTTTTGTATCAGTTTCGCGGTGTTGAATGAAAGCACTGTTACCTAGTCATATCTAACCGTATCTTTGTCATTTTGTTGTTGTTCTTATGGTGGCGTCCCACAGGGCGGTGTATTGAGTCCTGTTCTCTTTAACCTAACTGTGGTTGGCCCTGCTGAAATATTATCCAAAACAATTCACCTATCAATGTACGCCGATGATGTACCTCAAGCCACAGTTTTCAAACTTGTTGCGACACATCAAGGCTACCTTCCGTCGGGCTTTACACCAGCAGCAAGATCACTGTACCCTTCTGGTGCCTACGACAGCCACAAGTACGCTTCACGATTCCGGGAATTACTAAGAAGACCCGTCATACAAAAGTGGCTATACGACAGTTGACATTGTCATTACTGAACGAGGCATATGAACAAAGAACGCGCATACCGATGGATCTGTCTCAGCCACCAGCTCCACAAGCGCGGTTATCATCCCTGCCTTACAAGTCATATTTACGTTCAAAGTGTCCCATATAACGACCTCTATGGCAACAGAACTTGCCGCTCTACGTGCCGCTGTTAATTACATCGCACAAGCCAAACCTCTAAACTGGGTCGTCTTTTTTTGGGACTCCAAGTCAGCGCTTCAGAGTCTGCAGTCAGCCTTACGACGCAAGACCTATGAATAACTGGTGTTTGAGACCACATAGGTTCTCCATCAAGCCCTCATAAACGGACATGACATCATCTTCCAATGGCTTCCGGAGCACTGTGGCATCGTCGGAAATGACCTTGTTGATGATGCCACCCGGTCAGTCCATAAAAAACAAAAACAAAAAAGAAACTGACACATTCTATACCCTTCTCAAGGACAGACGCTGCAAGGGTCCTTGTTTACTTGCTCAAACCAAGACTGAAACTGTGCTTAACACCCCGAATTTCTCCAACTGCAGTTTCCACCGGCAGTTGGTCAACGGGACGTGCGTCTGGTTGACCTTCCTACCGTTCCTTCTTTCGTTTCCTCCTCCTCTTCTTGTTGTTATTGTTGTTGTTGTTGTGTGGCTTCTTGTCACAAATACAGTGTCCTGTTTCAGCTGCACGGAATTTTACAAAAAGGTGAATTTTCTGAGGATATTTCCCGATATTCTATCAGGTTATGCGTCTTTGTGACCACTAGGAACTCGCGCAAGATATGGCAGATAATTAATAAGGATATCTTAAATAACTGTTTAATTAGCAATTATAGAGGAAACACTGCAATTCGGGAATCGAGGCCCCAAAGTGATATTATCAACTCGGCAAAAACTTATTTAAACAAAATCGCCTTGGTTGCTAGAGCCTGCGGTACTTAGGCACCACGGGCGACCCAGTGTGGCAGTACCCAAAGAAATATGAAATAGTGCACCAGTGACGTCGATATCTCTACCCTCTCCACTGCGAGTGCAGACCAACAGTAGCGCGAGCTTTCGCAGGCACGGGGCTTCATCGCGGCCTTCTCGCTTATCACAAGTTATCAGTGCAGCACACTGTGTTATTTGGTGCAGAAAATAAAACAGACTGTATACCTTTTACATTAGCGATCTCTGGGTACGAAAGCGAAGGAGGGGAGGGAGGGTCCAAGGCGGCTGTGCCGGTGCTGAAACATCACCGTCCCCCCCCCTCCCCCCCCCCCCCCCACACACACACACTCCCTGGAAATTTTCGATAACCTCTTGTTCTTGACTATACCCGGTAGGAGAGGGGGGGGGACAGAACACCCATGGGCCCCGGGTGCCAGACGACCTAGCTACGCCACTGCAGGTCACGTCGTATGTTCATTATTTCCACTTTCATAATATTTTACACACGAGTGTGTTACTGTCTAACCAACCAAGTATATATTTACGTTGTTTTCGCTTAATTGCTTGACATTTTTGTTGTTCCGGCTTGTAGCGATGCTTTCTCATCGTTCTAGCTAACATATAATTAATTAATTAATTTACTTATTATACCCTCAAGGCATACAAGCAGTATAGAGGGGAGGGGTCAATCATTCAACATAAATACAGTTATTTGCACATACACAATTGAGAATTTCGAAAATGGGAACGAATGTAATTTCTAATAACAACGAAAATTCACACTGTCATGCACGGCTTGTACAATAATTACGGCAAGAAAATACTATTGCAGCCGATTAAGACACTAAAAGATGAAGTTTCCAACCGACATAGAGAACGTTTACAGAAAAAAAATGCTGGAATGCGCTAAAATTGCGCTGGCAAAAGTTTCACGAAAATGGTCACAGTTGGTAATGCTAACTAATGAGGCGGTTAATAATGAGGTTAATAACTATATTAACAGAACAAAGTCTGTATCGTGTGTCTTTCAGTATATTTCGCTCCCCTCAGCAATTCCTGTGGCCCTGAAGCTAATATAAATAAATAAATAAATAAATAAATAAATAAATAAATAAATAAATAAATAAATAAATAAATAAATAAATTGCATTAAAAACGGAATATTGGTATACTGTTCAATGTCGAGTTTATACTGTAATACTGCTGTCATTCCTAACTTTGAAGTAGACACTCCTCCGACTATCGTCAGTTTATGTTCGATGCGCGCACGCTGAAAAGACTGGAAAGGTATCATAATTAGAGGTTTACTGAGAACACTTTTGGGTGAAATGAATTCGTTCTTTCTCAGGCAGATCGAGCTTGTGTTAGTCACTCGTGCGTTCATACGTTACACGTATGCAGGCAAAGTCATTAATGAGTCATCTGATTAACACTCAGACCCATCCCCGATTGTGAGTCCGCGTTCGACGGGGTCCGATTTCTGCACGGTGATTTCTGCAGTTCGAGTGAGTTCGGTGTACTTTGATTTAGTTGAATCTGAGGGAGCCATACGCGAGAGGTATATCTTGTGATTGAGCCCGAACGAGTTCTGTTTATTTAGATGGGGGCGTGCAGCACACTGTTGTGGTCGGCAGTTCACCCCGCGACACCTTCCGGTCACAGCTCGCGCGATTATGGGGTATGGACCGACGGCCTTGTCAAAATGGTTCTCAATACGGATGATTTATGGCCAACACAGGAGTACCTCTGTCAGGAGATGTTTGGGCAATTAGCAAGGATACGGTCCTTTACCTGACAGCCGCCCAAATTGGCATGTCCACGCGGAGGACGGAGTCAGTATACGATCGGAGTCAACGTACCCGGTTTCCCCTTTCCCCTGTTTGTGCCCAGTGATGTGCGTGCGTTTCCGACAAAGCTCCCTTCGGAGGGAAACGGCAACAGGCCTCCGGATTGGTGGGACCTGATGTTATCGGTCTCCTGACACCGGATTGGGAGAAGTGACTGAACAATGACCACGCAGGGCATAAAAGGAGCAACGGACGGCGGGAGCGATCGGCTGCTTCACGAACTCCTTCACGAACTTTTTCTGTACTACCTTGAATTTTCTTGTACATATGTAAATATAAACGTGTATGTAAAGCGTCCTGAATATCGGGACCAGCCCCACGTTCACTTACTCCTCCACGAGCAAAGTAGATTCCACATCTTCGGACCCCCAGTCGCAACAACACCCGCAATTAAGTGCGTGTCTGGGCGTGCTACTGAGCCCGCTGTTGACGACGGACTGCTGCCCACCTTCGCCATGCGTTCTTGACTTCTCTGCGTCGGTCGTGCACCGTGAAATAATGTGTACCCTTAAAAGTGAATGAAAGTGCAACTCGGTCTATAACTCACGCCCTTGCACCCTTTCCGGGTATAAGAGTGAGAGTTTTAAACAGATTTAAGCCCTTGTTCACTTTTAAGGCTGTCAGTTATATTACGGTGTGCTCCGCGTCCTCAGTTGCCGCTGCCTAGCGTAACTTTGGTCGTCGCTACTTACGGTGCACAGCGGATGTGCGACGGCTTCTTGTTCTATAGCAGCGAAAATTTCGGTGTCGGAAATCGAGGGACCGAAAGTTAAGGACTCAATGATCAACGAGATGGTAAGTTGAGAAAGCTTATTAGGACAGTGATGAGGCCACGAAGACTGCATATCAAAAACTGGTGTCACAGCTTGCTTATTAACAAAGTGACCCGCGGTACCACCAGGGACGTCATGAACAGATTCAATAATATTTTGTGCAGCTGGATAATGGGCACAGTCACAACGTGCGTCAGTTGGCTTTATTCATAGCCTGGCTCGGCCAAGCCGGCAACCACGAACAACAGAATGCTAACATGGGCTTGTTGGTACACGATGAAGTTACATCGAGTAACAGCTCAGGAGACAGGGCAGGCAGGAGTAAACGCGAAACACTTACTTATCGCAAATGAAGAAGAGTTCTTACGAAAGAAGAGCTTCGTGAGCTCGGTACCTGATGCGTGCCGAAAAGTGAGGAGAGAGAAGAGTATATAAACGCCATCGAACTTATCTCACTTCTTCGGAGCCTTGTGCAATTTCGCTGGCACCGGCGAGCATCCGGCAAGCCGAATGGCCTCGCGAGTTGCAGCTTCTCAAGTATGTATTCTAGAAACATTATCTTTGCGGGTCATCCACGTGTAAGATATTGTAGATAACGGTGCTGACACTGACCTGACAATATGATAAACCCCGAATCACTGCTTGTACAGTGCACTCATCACACGCTCTGATAATCATGAAATATTCCCACGATATATAGCGTTACGCTTTTACAACAGCGGCAAACAACACTGTACTCACTGCTGTGGAGAGCTGAGAATTTGATGTCCCGCGCTTTGGACTTTCCCCCCTTCTCTTGGTGTATCAGTCGTTCACGAAAAAAAGCGAGCGTTGGGTATCTGTTGGCGGGAGAAGTAGGATGGAAGTGTCTGGCCTAAACCTTCACCCGGTAGTGTCTGCACGTCGTGTGAGCAGTCGCGCACGCTTTTTTTTTTTTTTTTTACGCAACTGGTGCAACGGAGCCGCGCGGCGCGATGTCTCTTCGCGCATCCGGCGAACAAAGGGCATCACGCATTTCTGCAGCTTCTCGGAAACGTAAACACTGCTGGGAAAGCTGACGCGCAGCTGTGCGCGTCTCGTGCGATGCGCGCACCGCCGCGGTCTCCCCGAAAGCGCCACGTGACGAGACGACACAGAAATGCTTAGTCACGACGGCTCGCACCGATCTCGTTGGAACCTCCGATGCCCGCGAAAGACCTCCGGAAAGCACTTAAGCCAGAACAAACCAACTGAGATACGTTCGGAGATAAATATTTTACTAAAATATAAATGGTATAGCTGGTTTCGACAAACGACTTTCTGTTTCGGTAACCAGATGGTGGGTGTTTGCGGGATGACGTCAGAAATACATCGTTTCGCCCCGTTCCTGCGATCGCTGTGGCTGTCACAAATGACGCAGACAGGAAGAAAAAGACACGCTATTGTTAACCTCTTTATGAGCATCATAATCACCGCTAAACAATGTAAGCAAGTTTCGCTCTTTCTTGACGTCACGATAATGTTGATGACGCCAGGTCAGGCATTTCGAGACCAACTTTAGTATCAGATACTGTATCTTATAATTGTTATCCGACATCAATACTTGCTAAGTATCATCCTTTTGCGTGCGAAAAGTGAGTGGTAAAATTAATTAACGATCGGAAAGGTGTCTCGGCACTTCTTTAATGGAAGCAGGCGCATGACAGTGTTGAATTTTTTTTACATGTACACCAGCTGGATGCTTATAGAGTGGCATGCCTGTCAACGTTTCTCACTGTGATCTTGCTTATTGCTGTGACAACTGTTAGTGGGATTTGCCCTACGCTGTAATCGAAAGCTCTAACCATAGTGCCTTCGGTGGGAGAAGAAGAAATCGGAATACAACAGAAGTACACAAGAGCGTGCTGGACTGTTTCGGTATCATGTCACCTGCTGTTGCTGTCAGATGGGCACGAAAGTCGTGCCGTTGTCGTGCCGTTGTCGGGCCGTTGTATTCGATTTTAGGGCATATTATCGCCGTTTGCAGCGGTCTGCTTCAAACGGCCCCTTCCAAATTTTTTTAATAGTCTATTCTTTGGGGAAAGAGATTTGCGTTCGATTGGGAACGAAATTCGGTCGGTTGCCTGCTTGGTGAATGGAACTTCTGACGTATTGCAGTCGATCTTCACTGCAGTCACTGCGACTTTTTATTGGCTTACATGTGGCAAGTGCAGCGTAATTGTAGCTGGTGAATTGGGAAGTCTAGTGACGAGTAAATTGAACCCAAGGAGAAGAAAACAGGCGTATTTAGTGCGTGTCTTCGGCGCTCGAGGACTACGCCAGTACGACAGCCCATATGTTTTTCGTGCGTGCTGTCGTTAAGGCAACCACGCTTAATGAATGTCAACCTATACTGCATATACCCGTTGTGCATCGTACGCTGTCCAGATGCCGCTTTGATTTTCTTGACTCAAAAAAAAGAAAAAGGGAAAGGCCGAAGGAGAGACTGTTCGTCGGAGCTGACGTGACATTTTACAAATGTTCTGAGGTCACTAGCAGACAGGACGCCAGCAATCCTTACGAAAAAAAAAAAAAGAAAGAAATGCGTACACCGACGACGTGGTTAAAGCTGTACGTCATCCTTCAAATATCGTGCGCTGGGATATTAGTCAGAGCAATGCGCGTGATTCATGCCAAATAAAAAAAAAGGCAGCGGAGAAGGCCATTAATACAACGTTGGCTGTTAATTAAACATGATCAGCATATGTGGAACCACGACAGTCACCCCTTCCAAGACGAAAACAATGGTCATCGATCTGTGGCCCTTGTTCGTCAGCGTAGTAATGAAGACGCCGGTATATGCCAGCCGTTTGCAATTTGCAAAGGTGATCACAAATGTCTTGGGCGATGAGGACGTTGATGCCCCTGGATGAAATGCATTCCGTAGTCGGAATGATCGACAGAAAGTGAGAGGTCGGTGTAACTTTCCCAGCTAACGGCTTTCGCTTTAGCGAGGACGTAGATAGGAATGCTGTTCTTTAACGAATGCCGGGGATGTCAGCCAATCCGCAGGCCAGGCATATATGCTACTCCAGATGACAGCCGAGCTGGACAGTCGCGCAAAGACACGCGTGAAAACTTAATTTCTCCGGTGACACTGACATTGCGGTGAGAATCACAAGCCTAGAACGTATATCTATCTGTTCTACTGCCTCCACCATCCACCGCTCGAGGGTGATTTCTGGTGGCGTGCCAGCTAGGTCATGATTATAAGACGA
Source organism: Dermacentor andersoni (assembly GCF_023375885.2). Lineage (NCBI taxonomy): Eukaryota > Metazoa > Arthropoda > Arachnida > Ixodida > Ixodidae > Dermacentor > Dermacentor andersoni. Next base: position 160,949,307 of record NC_092818.1, on the reverse strand, counting down.
TTCCCCTGACGAAGGTTACTGAGATAATGTTTGCGAGACATGATTGAACTGGGTCATAAATGCGCAGTTCAAGCCATCTTACATGCATATATGGGTTTCGGCGCGCAGAACAGGGCCCTTTTTGGTTCATTGTGTACAGTGTTCCAGTGTCGTCTCAAATGCCCTCTCGTTCCTTACCTGCCTTCTCGCGACGAGACACATACACATGCGTGGCGTATACCCGTTTCTTTGATTAGGTTGCGATAGAGGAGACGCTTCTTCGTCGGGCGAGTTGCCTGTGCAAAGTCATCGCGGCTTGTCGGTCACAGTCAACCAAAGAGTGTAGTTCTAGTCATTTCAGTTACCTGCGTCTATGGGCTGTGACCTCGCAGCATAAACGGCAAAACGCCCAACGATCAGATTTGGTCGTCGCAATGGCCGGTAAGTGCAACTAACGGCCAGAACGCGCAGCAGGGATCTTGAGACAGCACGACTAGGCGCTGCTAATGCCCAGGTGTCGCGAGCTGACAAGAGTCCAGTCAGAGCAATAACGTTAGGCAGTTCATTACCTTGTTTTGTTTTTCTTTTTAAAGCGAAGCCTTTATTTGCGAACCTCGCCGGGTTTCATGACCGTGGGAGCTGCGTGGCTGTTCTGTCGCCGAATAGGTCAACCAATCACAGCAGAGCACGCGCGCCGCGCGCGCCGTTGGGGTTCCTAACAGCATCACCAGATGGCGCTCGCCTCCGCACATCCGCGGCGCTGTGCAGGGGAAAGCAAAATAAGAAGAACCAGAAAGCTCGCCTTCGCGCATCCGTGGCTGAGCGGTAATGAGGAAGTAAACACTTCTTTTGGATGGAATGGATTCGGATTGTGCTACGTATACGTACGCGCATGCTCCCTCTGAAACCATGATGCGTTCAAGGCGTCCGTCGTACTCGCTGGTATAGTCAGCAACTCCGCTTAACAAAAAGGCTCGGTGTAATTTGTGTGCGCCTGCGCTTGCGTGTGTGCGCGTATCTGTGCGTGCTTGCATGCGTGCGTGTACTCGTGTTTCGACTACTTATACGCTCACACGAAGTTTCGCTGTATGTAGATTCTAACTCGTTGGATCTGCTGCATTAAAAAATAATACTATAGCTGTAACGTTCACGACTGCAGCAACACGGGCGAGTCTCGACCTGCTCTGGCGTTCCTTTAAACTATTAAACTGAGCCGTAATGACCTTTCATACGGATGCCGGACCGTCCTGTAGCCGAGACATTATAAACTCGGATATGCTGGTGCTTTTGAGTAGAGAAGGAAGTGACTTGTGTGACAGGCTGTATTGGCACGCTATAGTATACGTGCTATCCAATACTAAACAACTGCGTAAAAACACACTCCTGTTTCTGTTTTTAGGATCCTACAGCATAAATAATTTTTGCCCTACATTAACGTCGGTCTCTAAATTAAATTATTTTTTTTGCCCTACTAATTTCAGCGCGCAAGGTGTCGTGAATATGCATAGAAAATATAGAAATGACATTTCTGCGTTAGCTATTTCATAGAGATCGTTCCTTGTGGCCTAATAAGCTACGCCGCGGTTTGAAGAATCGCATAACATATCGCTGCCATCGTTTATTACGTGCTACCAACTCACTACCATCTGTTATTACGTGCTATGTTCATTGGTTAGATTTCCGCCGTGACCAGTGCTGCCAACCTCTGAAGCGAGCTTTCCTTTTTCTCTCCTGGATAAAAAATTTCCCGTTCCCCTAAATTTTTGCAAAATGTGGTTGTTAATCAGTTTGTCAATATAATTGCTGTAAAAAAAACTTGGTTGTATTATGAAATTAGAGTACAAATTTTATTGCTTAAATTAATCTTCTCGCTCATTCGAAAATATTAAAATAGCTGTCACTGGACTTAAACTGAACTGATGTCGTAGTGCAAGTTCTTATGCTGAAAACAAAGCCTCCTGCTTAAACCATACTCAAAGAAGAAGACGTCAGCTCGTCTGTACCTTGTCGTTGTCCAAGCTTGTTTTGCAGGTAGAGCAAAGTACCAAGATCACACGGAACCTTATTCGAACTGTAAGAAAGTTGGGTGCCTGGCCTCCCTTACAAAATGGAACAGTGTGCCACTTCTGCAATTTAAAAGGTGTGAATAATTTTCCTTTGCATGCCGTGTACTGATTTACCGCCACCACCGCACTTACCCGCTTACGTGTAAGGGCGTATTTACAGCGAAGCATGCAGATACGTGGCTAATTTATTTCTTTTCTCCATAGCAAAGCTAACCCAGACACATGGCCACTGGTACGCTGTCCAAGGTTGCTTTGCCTGTGGGCGGTTCCCGGTAAATTTTAATATACGCGTGCATAATCGGCTCTTCAGCGCCCCGACCACGTTGTCACGCTCGGGGCTAGGCATATATCTGAACGCTTACGCCCAGGTTTGACATGTGCTTGTTTGGTACGTGTTGCAGCATACCTTGTTTCACCGGTTACAGATGAATACTCCGTTCAGAGTACACCGACGTCGACAGCACAGTTAAGAGGTAGGAATGCCAACAGCGCAGTAGCAGTAATTCGCTGAAAAGCCGGCATCCGCACCCCGTCGTTTACTTGGCGAGATGCATTCAGTGTGCTGCAGTGCGATCAAAAGTCATGCTAATGCGAAGGTAATTTGCGTAGACTGAAATAAAAAGAATCCGTCACGTCAGCAGTTCCACTCTTCTGACGTACTAGCGTGCACTTTTCCTATATTTTGTCAATTTTCCCCTTTCGCCCGAAAAAAAAAAGGCTTAAAATCCCTCGATATGTAGGACATTTCCCCAATAGTCGGCAGCACTGTCCGTATCTAATCAAGTTACCTGTGTGATGCATCCATCGTGGTCTGAAAAATAGTTATTGATGCTCGATGGCTACACGAATGTCGGTGCCTACTTATCTCGGTTGCTCCCGAAGGCCTCGCCGCAACTCCTCAGTCACGCCAGACGTGCGCGCAATGCCGGCCTGCTTCCGAAAAGCACGCGCTGCAGCGCCACAGTTACAGAGGTGTCGTGCGGGGAACGCGGCCAGCAGAGATATCAGGGGTCTCACTGCGAGCGAAAGCAGACCGACTCACGAAGTTTTCCCACTCTTCTTCAAAAAGGTCTACGCTGCGAAAGTCAATTTGGCGTCCGTTGCTTCATTCTGCGAGTCAAGTGACTGACGGCCGCCCGACGTGCTTATGTTTCCTTTCGCCGGCAAGTGCACGCCAGCTGCAGCTGCGGTGTCACATTCTTTCGCCCATATCAACCGCTGCACGTGTAACTTCCTAATTGGCGCACGTTCTCACTGAAAACCAACAAGTAAGGCCTTATCACAAACAAAAACGTGCCTGATTCTTGCCATCATGCTTCTATATTATTGGTGATCGGCACGCGACGATTACTCGTATTTCGCAGTATATCAAGCAACATACGGAAAAAGAAATGAACACAAATAATTGAAATCTAGAAATTCCTGAATGAGAAACACGCTTATCGAAGGCGCCCGGAGCACGATATTAGAAGGGGCGATAGAATTTTCGAATTTACGTTTTACAGGCGATACTATTAACAAAACGTCTTGTAAATGTGAGAATCCAAGTCTAAAGGGAATCTCAACGAAAAAAAAAAGAAAAAAAAAACATTTTAGCTGTTCTGATTAGAATCATTCAGCCCGCCACTTAGAGCAGCAGTTTCTTGAGGCCGCGAAGCTTAGATATAAATGTAGTAGCCACCGCTAGGCTAAGGTGGCTAGAACTGTGACCGAAAAATATGAAGGGAGGCGAAGTAAAAGGCGCAATGGGACAGGCGTTCCATTGCGCCTTTTTCCATGGCCTCCGCCTCACACCGCTGCCACTACATTCGTTTAATGGGGTAAAATGACACATCAAACTTTAAAAAAAGATCACCATTATTGCTATAGTGATGACCCTGTCCGATACGACGACATTAGCCAGGGACGATGAACAACGACATGCACTCTGCCAGTCATATGGATTTCACAGGTGTTGCCACTGCGCTGTCTGCACGTTGAGCCGAATCTCGACCTTTCTGGCCTACCGACCTCTGGTCTCGATCTTATTCTAGGTCGAAGCACGTTTTGCTGTGCAACACGCCTGAACTGACACGTTATACTTCCACGTCGTGTCCAATTCGCCTACCGACGCCGTCAGTCAAGTTCGCGAACTCATTGTCACTCCAGTATATCTGAGGCTCCTTATACCGGTCCTTTAAAAAAGCGCTGATTATACGGACTGTACAGTTTCAGAGCAGAAACGCCTTCGACAGCTTCTCGCGCCTGAAAAGCTAAGACGAAATGCTCTTTTTTTTTACCCATAAAACTTCATCTTCTCGGAGCGCGTTCTTCTAGCTTTTGCTTACAGCACACGTCGCATATTCTACGCAGTTTGCCATTGGATGATGCAGCGGTATTCTTAAGCCCTGTTACATTGCAGAGACGCAAGAAAGAAGGTATGACGTGCCTTTGGTGCTTTTTCGCAGTATAAGACCAGGTCCGCCAGCAAATAGAAATACTCTCCTACTCATTCTGCCTTCTCAACTCTAGTCCCGGATGAACAAGTTCCGAGTATAGAACTGTTCACTGGCCAAGCCAAGAAGCAACCTAGGTGCTTGTACAGTTACTTTGCATGTAGTTGATAATTCTGACAAATTTCGTCCTTTCGGAGTTGGCCTACTTTGCACGGTCCGTCTCCTTTACAGTATGCGTCGGTTTCTCCGAAATATACATACGGGCATACTTGTCGGTGCAATTACATAGCATCTCCTTGGCTTTCGCGGTGAAAAAACAGCACAAAAGAATCATGTTGAACTGCCTCACGCCACCCCAGAGTGTGATGCCGAAGTTCACTTCCGCGCCTAAATAGGAACTCTTCGCGCTAACAACTGCAAACAAATAGTGCTCGAGAGCAGGGAAGGGATATCTTTTGGTGCAGACACCATCAATTTCATAGCGGCTGATTGAACCAGCTGGTGATACACAGTTCCGAAACAGACACGAACTGCGTCTGGTTGTAATCTTCGTTAATTTTTTGTGCTCTTCTCGTGGAACCCTCGTGCCGTACACCTTAACGATTCTACGGCACGCTAGCGCGCCCAGGTAATCTCACTCCGAAGGAATTACCCCACCCAGTGCTGCTTAGCTTCGATGGCTCTGACGTAAGAACGGGGAAGGAATAGCGGTGCAGTCGAGCGTCTTAGCTTTATATGTCGTGCTGAAAGTTATTTAGTGTGTTGATTAAAATTGAGCGCGTTCACTGCAAAAAAGTGTTGAGTGTTAATTGAGATCGTTTTGGAGAGCTGTTTGTTGGCATTGAGCATTTTAAGGCCTTGCTTTCTGTCCAAGTACGTCTTACAACCACTGCATATATGCTCGCAAACTGATAGCAACACCTTGTATTTGTGTTCCTAGTTTATCAACTCATGTGTCCTGTCTTATTCTCTGAGCGGAGAGAGAGAGAGAGAGAGATAATTATATACTTAAGTGATGGCCCGAGGCCTATTTCGGGGACTATGTAAGGGAAAGAACAATAAAATGTGGCGTACTATGGAACTTTCGCACGCGAAGCTCCACAGTGAATTAAGCGTCCGTTTGATGTTAGCCCGTGACCGGACACAGCCCTCGAACGACATCACCTCCGTAGGCAGTAGTTATTTTCTGTGACATGCTTCGGTTTCTTTGCTTTATCCGTGTTAATAAGACTTGTTGCTGGGCTAGTTGGCTCATGGTACAAAGTGAAATTAAAGGAGCTCAAGAAAGGACACGGACAAGACTGAGCGCTTGATTGTGGTGTTCAGTCTTCTCCGTGACCTTTTTTTTTCGCGCTCTTAATTTTGCTTTATCTTTGCTATATACTATACTAAATTAAAAAAAAAAAAGACTTTGTTTGCTGTGATGCATTTCAGATAGATGATTTTTGATTGACAAGTGTATGATTTTTTTGTGATATTGCTATTCGTAGTACATGCATTACCTAGCATTTGAGCATTGCCGAAATGCTAGGTAATGCATATACTACGAATGGCAATTTCACAAAAAAATCATACACTTGTCAATCAAAAATCATCTATCTGAAATGCATCACAGCAAACAAAGTCTTTCTTTTTAACGATCCGAAAGAGACAGACTTAATGCCCAAATCAGAAAGGTCACCAAGCAAGCCCTCGGCATTCCGACGAGCCCCAGCAACGAGAAGCTGGGGCGCCTGGGCATGCACAACACCCTGGAAGAAATTGCCGAAGCCCAGCAGCGCGCCCAGCTTGCTAGGCTTTCGACGACGCCTCCGGGGCGCACGATCCTAGGGAAGCTAGGGTTTGCTCAAGGAAACATAGAAAAAGACTTTGCGGACCTCCCACAGGACATCCGTGCCAAGATCACGGTCCGACCTATACCCAGAAACGTACACCCCGAAAACAACAAGGGCAGACGACAAGCGAGAGGACAATTCCTCCTTAACCAAGCCTTGGCGAACCGCGAACGCTCAGCTTTTGTGGACGCGGCTGCATACGCGGGAAACAAAGCTTTCGCAGTGGCGGTTGTGGACGGGCGCGGATCCACAAGACATGCAGCCACGGTAATTGCAAGGAAGCCTGAACAGGCCGAACAGGTTGCGATCGCTATTGCGCTCACCAACGACAATCTTTCCCATATCTACAGCGACTCCATAGCCGCTATCAGGGCTTTCCAAAAGGGCACGGTCTGCGCACAGGCTCTCTGAATTTTACAAAGAAAGAGATGAAGAAACGCGTCATATACTGGTTCCCGGCACACTTAGGACCAAAGCTCGGCGACGTCCCCAACCTTAACGAGGCGGCGCACGAGGGTGCGCGCGCGCTTACAGACCGCGAGGCTTCACCCGACCACTCGGAGAACAAGGACGCCCCCACTACATACAATGAAATCACGAAACACTACTACCTACAACGTAGACAGTATAGCACGCCACACCGCACGCTCACTCGAGCTCAAGTGGTTACACTCAGAATGCTACAAACAGACACATACCCCACGCAAAACAGACTACACCATTACATGCCTGAGCTCTACGACAAGTCTTATTGCATCAATTGCAATACATCCCTTAACGTCTATCATTTACTCTGACCGTGCTCGCAAGCTCACATAAACTGCGAACAGGACAAGTGCAAGTTTGAGGAAGCAATCCGGAGCGAAGAACTAGGTCCCCAACTCTGGGCCGTCCAGCAGGTCCACGACGCCGCCAGGAAACTCAACCTCCCGGTTCCGTCGTGGGAGACGCCCACTCCATGAGAGCCCAAAGCTCTCGTGGCCTGCAGGACCTCGAATAAAGTTGATTTCCTTCCTTCCATTACCTAGCATATTTTGCTTCGATCCTGTGCTTGTGATGCTTGCAAATGTACTACAACTCACTGTCGAACTCCGCAAACGGCCATAGCTTCATCAAGCTGCAGTTAGCAGCTTTTCTCTATTACGTCCATATTTCTCAAGGAGATATAAAAGTTCAATTTAATTAGTTATTGATTTATTGATTGATTGATTGGTTGATGGATTGATATCCCAAATATATGCGCAAACATCGGAGTCGCGAACAAGCACATGACGCCTCGTTATAAAAATGCAATTTCCTAGCTTTCTTTTTCGTCGGCTAGCTGTATGCATCATTGAACGTGTTTGTCCAGTAAAAAGCAAAGGAGCACCCGGCCAACAATGTAGACAGTTGAAGTGATGCTCATAATATCGGTCTAACGTCAACGATCTAACGGTAGCATAACTGCGAGTCGGCCTAGTTGGAACATATTCATATTTATACTTTTTGTGCGCAAACAAACAGGGACGAAGAATAGGGGCAACACAAGGACGAGCGCTTTCTAACAACTGGTTTTATTTTTGAAGAACTACTTACTTAAATACCCACAGAACTGCGCGATCTAGAGAGCATGTTATTGTAAGTGGTTGTTTTTATGCACTTTGCTGTTTTTAGTATGACCGGGTCCACGTCTTTTTTTTTATCACAAGTGTTATATGTAATATTGACGTTATTCTTTTGACTTGATCGCGCAGATCAGCGGGTATCATATGCGCTGTAGGCGTGCTCTGTTCTCTAGATCGCGCAGTTCTGTGGGTATTTAAGTAAGTAGTTCTAAAAAAATAAAACCAGTTGTTAGAAAGCGCTCGTCCTTGTGTTGCCCCTATTCTTCGTCCCTGTTTGTTTGCGCACAAAAAGTATAAATATGGATCTAATGGTGTAGTTATGCGCGCACATGACCATGAAACGCCATGTGCCTCGTGCATTCCAGCTTCGTCCCACCGGAAATGGAGATGACTTTTATGTTCACTTTTATGAATGTGAACATTTCCATATATTAAATGTAAATAGCGCTCTTTGCTTTAAATAATGGTAACTTTCTTATGCCTTTGGATGTTCTGAATACTTCCGTCAGGCCTAAAATTGAAGTCAACCACCGTAGAAGCTGAAGGAACAAGTTATACAGAATTGTGTCACCGGGTGTCACGTTACGGCATGCATGTAACATTGCGTCTGACGTTGAAGAATAATGCATATTACCGCTGTAAGTTTTAATAAAGTTGATGTTACCTCGATACCCAATGAAAAATGACAAAGACAGCCGACACTACGTGCCTGTTGCCATTGTACGGTAAGGAGCGTCAGTTACCTTTAAAATGCAAGCTTCACGCATTGCGTAGTGTAGCCCTCACGCATTGCTTAGCGTAGCGAGCACGCTAACCTTTCCACGTAAGAAAGATTTGTGGCCTATGCCAGTGCTTTACACAACTGCAACGGTTCTTCTTTTGTAATTCATTTTTATTCACACTCAACAAGTATAACAGAAATTCTTCTCGACGTGCTGCTTACAGCCTCTTCGGGCAGAAGATTTACTCGTAACTTCAAAGCGAACGCTTCGAGTTGCTTGCGTCTGCGACGCCAGGAAAGCTGTGATCGGGTCCGCGACAGTTAGCGCCGCTCCCGTCACGTGACTTTCCGCGCACTTCGGCATGCACACACACAAACACACCAACGATGACGACCATCTGCGCAGTGCGCCTTTCTTTTCTTTTTTTTTTCTTCTTCATTACGCTGTCAGACTTAAAGGACCGCGTACGCACGACGTCACACCACTGGCTGCACTTACAGGCGTCATACTGTCGGAACGACTTGAGGCACGCAGGGTTTTTCTGACACCGGGAAGAAAGCGCTTTGGATGCACGCGCGCTCTGAGGATTGCAGGGAGTGACTGCAGAAACGGTGGAGTGGGATTCGCGTGCCGCACGGCGGGGCATGTTGCTGTCATGTGCGCGATGCTCGTCTTGTCTCAAGCCTCCATCGCTCGCGGTGACCAGAGTGTAGGCGCTGCTACGCCCCGAAGTTGGTCACGCAGAACGTCAAGTTGCCTTGCGAGCGTGTTGCGGGCGCGTGTTACGAGCCGCTGAAATCTCAATACAATAATTGCGCATTGGCGGTGGCATTGGCTTCGTGGCATCTAAACGCCACGAAGCTCGTAGAGCCAGACGCGAAGGTCGTCTGATTTGTGATACGCAACTTCACGTGCCTAATAGTCGCCAGCGTGCTTTCCAGTAACTTAAGTTCATTCATTTAATGACGAGCACGGAACACGGAAGCAAAGCGCAAGCGTTGCTCATCTTGCAGGTGGAATACCTTCTAGACCACAGCACTGTCATGAGTTCCAGTATGAGTTCTGTTACGTGTTTGTCGTATCTTGTAGATTTTCGTATAAGAAAAATAACGTGCACGTGGAAAGTCACACTCCTGTGTTGTTCGAAGAGTTCATTGGCATGCTCACGTAAACAGCAACATGCCCTGCCGAGAAGTAAATGCGAGTTTTGCAGGGCAAGGTGCCGCAAGGCAAGATTTTGCAAGGCGAGTGCAGTAAACATGAATTTGGAAAAATATATATCCAGATGGGTGAGCAGGCACACAAGTGCGAGGCGTGAAACGCAGGACGAGGTGATTCACAACTACAGGAAGCGTCTTGGTAAAATGATCGAGAATAGTGTTCTTTGGCAAGGAAATTCGTCTTCATTTGCTCGCGACAGTTCAAGGCGATGGGCTGTGAGTAGTTTATCTTTTACCAGAATATTCTGCAGAACAATGTTTTTAAACTCATCCGAAACTACGGCGTTGATATACGGCGTTAATATTTATCAGAAGCGTCTTGCTCGCTATGACAACTGCGAACTCATTTGAATTTGGTCTCGCAAAACCGCATGCAACGATCGCAGCAGTAACACTATCATAAATTCATTTATAAAACTTGCCACTCTTCTAGGCTGAGGTAATTACAAAATATCTTAACAGTCGGCATAGGTGACTAGCATTTGATTTGCTTTATTTTGCTTAGTGTGGTGGATTGTCAGCATTTGTGCGGGCTAACCATGTCAACGATATAAACTATCCGGCGCGCGGTCATATGCGATGCTCTGTGAGGCGTCTTTCTGAGTGAACACCGGCGATGCGATGAACAGCGTTTTCGTGGAATGTGTTTTCGTGGCGCCGACGTTAGCGCCGCGAAAACTGTGGCGGCGCTGCGTGAAAACCGAATCCGGCACAGAGAGCCCAAGATGTGGCTTTGAAAGATCGTGCAGCGGACCAGTGCCTCGTCCGAACCCTGTTGGCGGCAACACGACACGGAAAGAAATACAAAAAAGAAAATAAACTGAAGTGCAATAACAACGTGTGCAGGGTAACACACCATAGCGATACCACACACTGGAAACCAACGTTTTTGAAACAATAGGCTCTCCGATTACAGCAGTCCCGGTGCTGTGTACATGGAGGAGGGAAAAAGATAGGAGAGAGCATTACGTCACGCAGCCAGCCTTGGCAAGCGAACGCTCTGTGAAGCCCATACATTTGCTCAGTGGTGGCCCAATACGTGACCTCTTGCGTCGAGATCACGGAGCAAGAATGCAGATTTGCTGAGAAGTTTGGTTCCCTGTAGCTATGCCAGTAGTTTTTATTCGGTGATGATGACGATGATGATGGTGATGCTTGTTCAGCTGCCCTGCCGCGGCTTTGCCTACAGAGCGGGAACACCGAAACCAACCGCCCACTTTGACGAGTGATCACGTGTTCGGCCAATAGGTTTGGCTTCAGTCTCGTTGCGTTATGCTCCCTCCTATTATTTACCTCCTCCATGACTGTGTACCCCTGGCAAACGATAAAATCCTGTATCCAATCTTCTTCCACGTATTTCACGTATAGAACAAAAGGGCAATGCAACCATACCAGCGTTAGGTAGGATAGCGTGTCTGGTCTCTTCAAGCAAATGTCACCCTAGGCTATGGGAGACGTCGCAGTTAATGAATGAAGATCACTTGACAGCACAGCTATGGCTATTTAAGAAGGGAGAGTACATAAAATTCAAGACGGGTGGCAGATGGGTATACTCAGTCGAATTGGCTTCGCAGACACTGCTGCGGTATATCGTTGCAGTCATTGGCTTAGACAGCTTAGAAGGTTCCATAGAATTGACAAATCCGTTCCAGCGCCAAAAGCTTAATGTCAGACCATCTGCCTCGCAGTGCGGTTGACTTCCTTGCGCTTTTACCTTTGTGTATCCTTGCACCTGTATGTGGGCACGCTCAGGAAGGAAAAAACAATTAAAGAAGAAAGAATACGCCTCGGCATCCGCTACAAAGTTGCAACACGCAACACCTGCGTCGCCTCTCGCACGCTGGCTTAACGCAGAACTGCAGAAACATATCTAGGCATTGTGCTGACCAACAAATAGTATGCATACGAACACGTGCTTGATTCAATAGTCGGCACAAGCGACAACGATAACTCATGTTGCACGGTGCGGTGCACCTTATTTTACAGGCTATCAGTGGCAGAAATTTCACAGAGGCTAGAATATTGTCGAAAAGTTAGTTTAGAAAGTTAAAACAACACCACGTGATCCTATCTTTGTACCTCGCGCCATAATTTGACGGGTTGGAAAGAAAAGAAAAAACCTACTGCTTCCTGTCTTGCCATCGTGAATGCACGAGAATGTTTAGATCCTTCTTTGCAGCGAGTCGGAGGGGATGCCGGTGCTAATATCAGACATATCTGGTATAGCTATCCGGACCGCCTTAAAGAAAAAAAATATATAATCACAGAGCAGGTTAAACAACTGGAAAGAAAATGCGACACGAACAAAAAAAAAAGGGGGGGGGGGGAAGAGGGGAGGACTAGAAGACCACGGCCTCTTTCTCATAGCCAATAAAAACACTGGTAAAGCTTGGTCCAGAAAGCCCGACCCCCTGCAAGTGGCCAGCATAAACCATAACGTTGCGCGGCGCACAGCCAACCAGACCGGCGCTCTCAGAGTCTCTCGGGATTTCTCCGGACACAAAATGCACGAGCTGGAGAGAGATGCGCTGCAGGGAGGAGGAAGGCGCGTCCTCCAGGTGGGGTTCGGGTGATCTCGGCGCTGCCGGACACCAGAAGGGTTTTGGGGCTTGGCAGCAGGAGGAGGAGATCGCCTCTTGACTCTGGGCATCGTCCCTGCGAGTGAAAGAGTGACATGATGTGATGTGCGAAGAGCAAGTTGGGGCAGGTTGATGAGAGAGAAGGAGAGGAGAGGACATCGCGAACATCATCAGCCTGTTTTATGTCTATACCGCGAGTCCGGTGCCTTTTTCAGAAAATACAATCGTTGCAGTCCCATCTTAATCTCACTCTCTGGATATATTTTATTAATGTGGTACGGCGTGGGATATGTACTACCTGTTTGCAATAAGCGCAGCGAGTATGCCTGCAGCCCTGTTCAGTTTGGAATGTGGCCGTGGGAATCGCCTGAGTCCTAGATAGTAATGTTTGGTAATGTCTTTGTAAGTTATTAAACGATCTCTATGTTCCCTGGCTTGATGTTGAACGGCTCGGTTGTGACCATTATGGTTAGCAAGTCCTCGTGCCAAGTCATGAGCAACCTCATTGAGGCTTAACCGAGTCTCGTGCACTTTCCTCATATGCGCAGGCAACCATCGGATTTCAGTTCTCATAATCCCGATGTTTCAAAAAGTTTAGCTGCAACTCCAGCTATGTAGCCTTTATCAAAACCTTTTATAGCGGCTTTTGAATCACTGTTAAAGCAGACCCACTTATTACTCCTGATGGCTAGAGCTTGCCGCTTGTTTCGCCACCATGGGATCCTCGGTAAAAATAGTGATAGTGTTTTGTACCTTCCCTTGAGGATTTGATACAATGGCCGTATATGCGTCTTTACATTTCACCCAGGCAGCATCAACTATATCTGCTGCTCTACTTCCTGCAAGAGTGCTTGAGCTCTTGCCTTTCTCCTTTCGATATTATATTCTGGATGCATGTTTCTGGGGAGACGGTTGGTTCTGATCTTATTCCTAACTTCAGTCCTTAATTCGACCTCAGCCTTTATTGGGATTCTTGATATATTCAGTTCTAACCCTATTGTGTGTAATATGTTCCTACCAGCTCGTGTTTTTGTCAATCTTTCGTGTTGCGCTAGCTGTTGGGCCTCCACGATTTTTTCCGTTGTGTTGTGCACCCCTAGGCTCATGAGTTTGTCGGTTGCAGCGTTGCTCGGTATCCCTAGGGCTACTTTATCAAGCTTCCTGAGCGTCACAGAAAGTTTGTTAAGTTTTGCCTGTTTCCATTTGAACAATCCAGCCATATAAGTGAAGTGACAGAGAGCAAAGGCGTGCAAAGGCCTCAAAGCGCTGTCTTCCCCTAAGCCTCTGTGTCTATTGGTAATTCTCCTTAGTAACCTAACGACTTCAACTGTTTTAATCGAGATATGTTGTATTGTTTTACAGTTATCATTGTTTCCTTCTATGTGATACCTAAGAACCTTGATTTTTTCAACTAGCCTGCATGATTGCGGATCCTTCATGAGTGTGTATAAGCACACTCTTGCCGAAGCTTCCGGAATGTAAGCTCTTGGTTTACGACCTTTTCTGCGGTGTTAAATGACCAATAGTTCTGATTTGGCTGCCGAGCATTTCAACCCCATGTCTTTCAGTGTGTTCTCTACAACATGTAAAATTTCCTGTAATCTGGTCTCTGTCTGTCCTACATTACCCTTGGCACTCCATATGGTTATGTCGCCGGCATATACCACATAATGTATACCCTCAATTTTCTCTAAATTTCTTGCAACCTTGGACATTGCTAAATTGAATAGCATGAGTGAGAGCCCCTTGTGGAGTACCCATATTTCCCAAATTCTTAGCTTCTGATTTAAGCTCTCCCAGCAATATAGTGGTACAGCGTGTCTCTGAAGTCATGTTTATTAACATGAGTAGTGATCATTCTGAGACTTCCGTTCTTTCGGCTATATGCGACATATATGCGACTATATGTGACATCGTCCCCCTTTGCTATGGCGCTAGATTGCCAAGGTCGCCCATGAGCTTGGAGGCATGACGGCTACTGCATGACGCCAACGCATAGACGACGATGTAATCACGAAGGAGGAATGATATCGATGGAATGACGATGACGGCATGACGGCAATGAGATGATTCTTAAATGATGACGATGGTATAACAACGAAAAGCGTGAGTATAGCCACATGAAGACAACCTGATGATTACGATTGTATAACGACGATGGTGTGACGATAATATGACGATAAACGGATGACTAAACTAGAATGATGTCGCGACCACGATGGCCATGACTGCGACGGTATGACAACGAATGCATGACAACGGCTGTCTGACGACGACGCAGTGGTGACGACGGCATAACAACAATGACATCATCTCAATTGAATGACGACAGAATTATTACGATAGAATGACGAAGAAGGAAAGACACGGATGGATTGACGAAGGCGGTACGACGACGATGGCTCGACGACAATGGGATGACGTTACTGAAGTGATGATGATGGTAAAACGACTTCATGACTTCGACAGCACGGCGACAGTGGTATGACGACGACTGTGTGTCGACGACAGCGTGACGACGATGTCATGACGAGAGTCGGATGTCAAAGCTAGAATGACGACGACGAAACGACGGCGACGGCATCACGAGGACGGTATGACAATGAATGCATGACGACGATGCAATGACGACGGTGGTAAGACAATGGTACGAGTTCAATGGGATGACGACGAGTGTATGGCAACAGTGACATGATGGCAACTGTATCACGAAGTCTGCATGACGACGGTGGCGTGACGATGACGGCATGACAACGGATGCATGAGAGTGACTGTCTGACGACGAAGCAATTGACAACGATGCCGTGACAGTGAGTGAAAAAAAACTTTATTGGAGGTCCGGCGAGGACACGAACTGGTCGCGCATCTGGCTAGTCCCACATCGGGACCGGCAGTTCTAGCCATGACAACTGCGGCATAATCACGATGCCGCAGTTGTCAGCACAATTACGTTGGAATGACGAAGAAATGACGTCTATGGAACGACGAAGGTGGTATCACGAAGACGGCATGGCGACGATGGGATGACCTTTTGAGGTAATAACAATGACCAAATGGCAGCGTAGCGACGACGGCATGACGAAAATGGTATGACGACGACTGTATGATGACAATGGCGTGATGACGGCGGCATGACGAGAGTCAGATGACGAAGTTAGAATGACGACGATGAAACGATCACGACGGCATCACGAGGCCGATAGCACAACGAATGCATGATGACGACTGTATGGCGACAACACAATGATGACGACGGCTTGACGAGATGCGAATGATAAAGGTGGAATGAAAAAGACGCAACGATTCCGATGGCATCACAATCATGAGCACATACCTAGTGGTCCAAGCTATAAGACAACTTGGATCATTGGAGACGTAGAAGGCGTGAAGACGATGGCATGACGAGAGTCAGATCACTAAGCTGGAAAGCTGGAATGACGACGATGGTTCAATCACGACGGCATCAAGACCAAGAGCACATACCTAATGGCCCAAGCTGGTAGACAACTTGGCCCACTGGGTGGGCGTAAAAGGACGGATAGATAGACAGATAGATAGATAGATAGATAGATAGATAGATAGATAGATAGATAGATAGATAGATAGATAGATAGATAGATAGATAGATAGATAGATAGATGTAGTAATAGGTTACTAATAGGTCACTAATGATAGCGATCGGCGTGAGAACGAGACCATGGCCAATCGTGGATGACCACTTACACAAGAGAAGTTCTGCGAATATGGGCCTAGGTTTTCGGAGCGCTGTGTGCTAACGTAGTGCTGCAACGGCGCCTGGCAACAAATCCGGTCGCTCGCAGAGTGGCTTCGAATATTTTGGCAAAGACTCAGCGACTCAGCGACTCAAAGACGACTCAGCGCGAAACAGTGCCTGCGGCGGCTGCACTTCACATGGGGCTCACCGTGCAGCCTAACACTAGCAGGTGCAGCCATTGTGGGTGGGCGGCAACGGGTCCTCGCCGGGGGCCCTTCGCAGTGGGTCTCCGTCAGTGAGCGGAGACCTTGGGCCCGCATGGTGCGGCAGCGCCTGGCCCCCTCCGCCGCGGTCCACGGTCTGTTGGATGCGGCGCATGACCAGCTCGAGCAGCGCGTCCACGGCGCGTCCCACGTTGTGGCCCGTGGCGGCGCTCGTCTCGAAGTAAGGGAAGCCATGCTTGGCGGCCTCGGCCCTCGCCCGCTCCTCGGTCACTGCGCGTCCTTCCTCCAGGTCCGCCTTGTTGCCGCAGAGCACCACATCCGGGTTCTCGCAGTACGCGTGCGTGCGCAACTGCTCGAGCCACGAACGGATGCTGTATGAGGAGAAGAGAGCGACACGTGAATCACGTATACAGAACTGCTAAAAAAAAGAACACCACTACAAAAGACTCGTACTGCATTGTCTCGTGCCCAGAGTGTGATGCGGACCTCCGGCAACGCGCAAAAATGGAACTCATCGAGCTGTCGACGGCAAAAAATATTGCTAGCTAAGGTGGGTTTAAGAGTTTGGGGAGCGGGTATTATTTGGTGCAGACACGACGACTTTCATATAGTGGCTGACTGAGCTGGTTCGCGATGCACAGTTCAAAAGCAGACACAGTCTTCGTCTGGCTGTAAGTTGCGTTTATTTTTCGCGATGTTCGCTCGGAACCGCAAGTGTCTCGCTATCGCGGCGGACCCGAACAATTTCTCGGCAGAACGCTGAAAGGTGGAGCTATCATCAGCACCTCCACATAATTTTCTTCCGAAGGGCTTGCTGCTGCTTAGCTTCGATGATTCTGACGAGAGCAGGCGTCTTCAGCAATGCATGACCACCGATTCACAAACCAAATATGTTAACGCGCCGACAGCGACATTGACACGCGCGGCATTTTCAGGTTACGGCGCTATGACAATATGTAAGTACTTGGCTGAAAGCCGTACAGTTTCCTAACAAAATTACTTGAGGAAATTCTGGCGCTAGTGTCTACGGCAGCTGTAAGCATGGTGGTTCAGCCAGCGTAGGAATGAATGGTACAGTACATGGATTTGCCTAAGCTTCGTCTTTCTTGCCTAAGAGGACTTTGCGACTTTGCTAATTGATCAAATTGTTACGGGTAGAAGCTACATGCTGTTACGGGCGATGGTCAGAACACCAACACACCTCCATCGTCATCATTAGTAAACTCCGCTGTAAGCTAAGCTGTGGGTGCAGGGAGAGAACGAGGAATACGAGGAGTCAGAAGCTGCAAGATGGCGACTATAGTGAACGCTATTAAAAGGTATAGTGTTCAAGTCGGTATCGGGCGCCGTTGCAATACAGAGGACATATTTACAAGGCAAGACGCACAACGCTGTCGCAATGGTAGGGCTAGTACATAGCGCGCGCACACCAGATAGCTCCACCGTCGTCTTCGTCATCGTACAAGTACTGAACACAGCATTGCCGCCCTTGACAATATTTAACAAAATGCCAGCAGAAGGGGAGAGAACAATGCATGAACTATACCACAGTCGCTCGATCAAAAACACACACACCTGTGCAACGCTGATCGAGCAACCGTGACCATACAGAGCGGCTGACTACAGCAAATAAGTTCCGCGGAAATTCTTTCGGAGAAACGTGCGCCGTACTTTCGAGAGATTGACCATTTTTCCCCCTTTCACGAAGAAAAAACGGTCCTGGTCGGGCGAGAGGGTAAAGCGTCCATCCCACAAATGCATCGATCCCGTGTTCTATCCTGGGACCAGGAAGGATTTCTCTTCCACTGCGACACTTTCTTTCTGAGAAACCGGCATTGGCTTCCTTTGTATAGCTTCGTCATGTTGACTGGTGTGTGACGATTTTTTCTCTCTCTCGAATATCCCTTGAACTTGAAGTGGTTTGTGGACATTATGCAACAACCCTCGTGTTCAAGGTGAAAAAGTTTTATCGTCTTTGGTTTTACCAATATGACGTGCTATGAAAAAGTTGCGGGTGCGATTGCTTAGCGCGACAGCTGGAGGCAGCATTCGTTTAAGTGGAGAACCGGCAGCACAAACGGCTTTCATCAGTCATTGCGCCAAGAGGCATCGTGTTGTGAACAACGAACGTTGTATTGCACAAGCGACAGCGTACGTGAGCATCTTTGCGTCTATTGCATGGACTGCAGGTATACATCAAGAATATAACATTAAATTATGTGCCAAAATGCCAAATCAGCAGTAAATTCATTCGAACCATTCAGAAAGCCTATGAGGAACCAGCATTTGCTGATTTTAGCTTGCCGACTACATTTAGTACAGCGCATCGTTCGTGTCGTGCCTGACCATTTCAACGTAAAGGCGAGTGACACGGCAAACTAACAGCTAGGCTTGTGTTATAAGTGCTTTACACGCAAAAGAAATGCACAAACACACGACATGGGGCGCAAGCTAACAACTGCTATATTTGTTGAGCGGCGCTCGCGTTTCAAAAGTGCAAGTGCAGTGGAAGAGAATACACATAGACCGCCAGCGAGTATGATTAGCGAAGTTTCTGAGAAAAAAGAAAAAAAAGAACGACAGAAGGGAAGAAACAATGCTTATGAGTCATAAATACAAATGAAAGTTATTCGCAGTGCTGGTCCCATTGTCAATGTGCCACATGGCAGAATGTAGCAATTCCGAGTTTTGTTTCCAACAATCGCGGTGCAGCTGCGAAGTTGGCCTTCCGAAAGCAAGGAATCATGTGGAACTCTGCTATGCATGGCGTCGCATTAAACTGGAACTGATCCGAAAACCGTAGCTGAATCGTTATTTCCATCGCAACTGAAACTGATTCAAACCGATATATCTTTGGTCACCTTGAAACCGAGCCCAAGCAGAAATGAAGGAGCCGTTACGGACCGGTTCCATCCACCACTGGTTCAGCCTAAGGTATATGTATACTCCTTGCGGAAATTCTATTATATACTACCGTGCACGTTGCCGCACTCACGAGAGCAAACGATGATTCTTGCGCCAGTTCAGCGCAGCGCGCAGAGAGCTGCCTCGGAAACAGTGAAATGGCTCACCACAGTGATCCTATTGGCTCATTCAACCTCCGCTTTCACAATTGGCCAAGTTCGCATTGTATATCGTTTCAGTCAATCTAGAGTTGCGCCACGCTAGCCACGCTAGCCACGCACAGTCTCGTTTGCTTCAATTGATAATCAGTAGCTTTCCCTGGGGTATTATTTGATCTTCGGGGTGACGTAAGTATACACAGCTGCGTTCCGGCGCCCATCGCGCCAATAAAACGTCCGCGTAGTATGCCGTTATTGGCGGCACTTTCAACGCGCAAATCCTTTCGTCGTCTAGGAGTGCATTTCGCCTGGGCTCCTTTCGGGATTCTTCCAGGCGTGCTGCTCCAAAAGAAAAGAAAATTCTGGGGTATTACGTGCCAAAAAATCACGATATGATTATGAGACGCGCCTTATAGGGTGGCACTCCGGGTTAATTTTGGCCCCCTTGGGTTCTTTAACATGCACCCACTGTACGAGGTACCCCATAGGCGTTTTCGCATTTTGCCCCTATCTAGATGCGGCCGCCACGGCCGTGTTTCGGTCCCGCGTCCTCGAACTTAGCAGCGAAACGCCATGCAAAGCCACAACGCGACGAGTGGTTAGGCATGCATGCTGCGATTAAAGCGATTACAGCGATTAAAGGTGAATAAAATCGCGCAGGGGCAATACAACTCGGTTGTTAACTGGTAGGTCTGGTAAATAACTGACAGTTCTGACATTGCGCAGGTTTGCTGCGCTGGTGAGAGTTGTTCGTTTCCGCGGCCTCTTTCGGGACAGCGTACCAGTTATGGGCCGTGCCCGCCTACGAAGCCGACTAAGGGTGAGTAAAGGCACGTGAAGGGTGGGCCGACATTACGAAACCTCAGGTCTCGTAGCTTCGGTAAAGGCGAGCTGGCTTTCATATCGCCTTGGACTGCTTTCATTCCGGCGTATACCGCCCGTGTCGCACCTGACCAATTCAAACCAAAGGCGAGCCACGCAGCTGGTGCTTCCCTGCAATGACCCTTATTTACTGCAGGCCTCGCAGCTGATAACACTTCTCGCGTCGCGCCAGTCTAAAAAGAAAGCCGAGTGCACCTATATCCCTTCTTATGAGTTGTGAATGCGAAAGCATTAATGTCCAATTGAACGCCGCTGAGCGGTACATCGAGTTATGAACTCCTCGCGGGCAAGCGAGCGCGTCGAGTCGCTTTGATAGACAGCACAAGGCCGATGCACTTCGATCCGTGACATCATGCTACCTCGCCCGACTGCCATATAATCTGATGGGCACGCTCCCGAGTAAGCCGCGGTGATTTTGACGTCACCGCTTTCGTTACGCCGGGCTTGGGAATGGAAATTTCGGTCCAAGTAGCAAGACATCATAAAGCAGGGCGCACAGGCCTGGTATCTAGGAAGCGTAGGCATGGCGCGGTTTGATTTGGCCTTACCGAGGCGCAGTTAAAGCGCAGGCGAGAGCTTGCGCGGACAAGGAACGCGCGGATAACACACGCTTCCGAGAGCGATGACGACGCGGCGTAGCGGCGATGTCCTCGTCCCTCACGAAACACCTGGCGCGCTGATGCAGCAGCAGGTGCCCCATTTCGCCCGCTCAGCTCCGTCGAGGCACGCGTGACATTGCGTCGCAGCCAATGGGAATTCGGTGCCGTTTTTCGCTTGTCCAGATGACAGATATCGAATTTCTCACTCAATCAGCCATTTGAAGCTTTCGCAGCAAAACTGTGATTCCTGGATGCAGATGCTTTCGCGCTAACGTGCAATCGTGCCGTTTTTCACAACGCGGTTCAAAAGCGTCTCAAACCACGCGCAGTTCGGCATGACGAAACCTAATCTAATTTACTATAGGCCTCATAACAAATCAGTCAGGACGTTGCAAAATAAATACATCTCTAATGGCACAATACCAAATGTGTGATAAAAATTATGCGCAGAAGTCAGTGCTCGTGTGCTTTAACATACTCTAGGTTTCCATTATTGGGCCGGCATTTTCGGGAAGGTGGCGAACGAGCAATAACGTGTAACACTCCGATAACCAAATTGCAAAATTAAGAAGCCTGTGCTACTCTTACGGTAACGGGACGAAGCTACATGCAACGTTCGCTTAAAGAGGGCTCTGTTATATGCACTTTTGTACGCGTCGTAATTTTTCCGCAAACGTAAGATATCCCTTTTTCAACATAACAATAGTAGACAAGGCGAAAGGAGCCCCTTGTGTAGCGCCCTGGTCGCGTGCTGACCCGAACTATACCGAGCAGCAACTACTCGCATTCAGGACGTTGTAATGGCGCCGCTAGGTCCTGTGCGTCGCTCTACACTGTAAACCGATTTACTCCCTTTATGGTTCTTAAGGGTGCAAATCTGTCTGCAACTCATACCCTTACACCCGCAAGGGAGCGAGTTATGGACAAAAATATCTTTAAGGGTGCTAACAGGTGAACAGTGTAGGGCGCAAGTGAAAAAAATAAAGTTAGAAGTGGGTTGGGGGGAGTGCGTTTTCATTTACGTATACAGCTATACAGTTCGATGAATTGTTAAGCTTCTACCCTGGCGACAGACGGAAAGAACGGTCGCGAGCTGCGCGCGAATGCACTTTCGTGATGGAGTCTGGGCAGTTGGGATAAATTTCCGTACGCAGGTTGTGAGCCGGTCGCTGGAAAAATTGGTCAACTTGTCAGCCCATAAAGGGTTCCTGTTAAATTCGGCCTGCCACCCGCCAGTATACATTGCTGTAAAAAAGTAAGGTTTGTTCATACTGACGTATAAAGCGATGAATGGGTAAAACAATTATAGAAGAAAGTTGGGCTAGTTGGTGCGTATTCCACGATTGAGACATTTTTAACTAGCACTAAACAAACGCAAAACGACAGCGAGAGACGCACACGACGCGACGCTATAAACGTTAACTGTCGTTTGCCGGTCAAAGTTGGAGTACAAGCTCGCGCCCTGCGTGCTTCTCATTCCACATGCCTCATTTTCCAGATGTCTTTGCGATCGACGACACAAGCGAGTACACAAATAGGACCAAGAAATGAAATTTTGTATGCCTCAGAAGCTCAAACGAATCCAAACAAGCATGGTACACCGGATTCGTCATGGTGTCCCATTTACCAACCGTTATAGACATCTGATAGGTTGCAGTGATGCTAGCCCAAACTGTGAATACTGTAAGGTACCAGAAACACTTGATATTTTGCGCGTGTCCCGCGTACGCGCAAGAACGACCGCAACTGGTCTCTTCCATTGCAAACGCCGGTAAGAGACCGCTATCAGACGAGTTTCTTGTAGGTCCTTGGCCTAATGCAAACAGAGCAGCCCTGATAACAAGTGCCGCTATAGCCTTTCTCCAAGCCACTGGGCTGGACGCACGGCTTTAGAGATGCCTCAATTCTGTGAACTTGTATATACGTATCTCTTCCTCGTACCATTATCATCATTCATCAGCCCCTTTCCTCCCCGTCCCTTTTCCCCAGTGTAGAGAAGCAGGCCAGAGAAAGTTATAGTTCAGGCCGAGCTCTCTGCCTTTCTGTAAATCTTTCTCTCTGCGATCGCACACATCCAGCGAGCGCTGGATTTGTGCTAAGAAAGCGCTCTGAAATTAGGCTGTCGCAACGCGCTAGCGACAAACGAAACTTGCGTCATCACCCTCATCATCAAAATCACCATTCTCGTCTTTTGCGTCGGCCTAGTTTGGCGCTACACAGGTTTGTCTCTAGTCTGGAACACGCGCGCTGCTCGCGTGCCCGGCTTGCCGGCCAAGAGCCCCGCGTGTGTGCGTACCTGAGGAAGGACTGCTCACTAGTGAGGTCGAAGAGCACGAGGAAGCCCATGGCATCTCGAAAGAAGGCCGTGGTCAGGCTGCGGAACTTCTCCTGGCCCGCCGTGTCCCACAGCTGCAGGTAGATGCGCTGGCTGCGGCCGCCGCCCTCGGGAGAGCGGTACGTCTGCGAGAGAGAAGCGGTGGTCAAAAAGGGGGAACACGGGCGTCGAGAACGCGTCGCGTGCACAGGGGCGTGCGCGAACAGTGACTTTTGAGAGGGAATCCAACACTAATCCAGTAAAAACAAATTGCCGTTTATAGGAGATGTTGGCCAGCTACTCCTCTTAATGCAAATAATGAACGCCCAGAGGCATAAACAAATTACATAAAAATGCACTCAAACCTACAGTCAACTCACACACATAATTTGAAAGTCAAACCACATGAATAGGTGAAGCACAGTCTTAAGATCCGGTCACACAACTAAACAAAAGTCGGGGCACAGAGAGAGAGAGAGAGAGAGAGAGAGAGAGAGAGAGAGAGAGAGAGAGAAGTTTAATGATACGAAATGCATAGAGGTCGGCCTGAGGTGCATTCCTCTAGCCAGCTACTCTGCGCTGGGGGAAGGGAAGAGGGAAAGAAAGAGGAAAGAAAGAGGAGCATGACGGGTGAAGGTGACGACGGAAGCAAGATGTAAAACGTATAACAAGCAATTAGATCTACTTAAGGCTTACAGTCCAGTCCCGTACATATTAAAGAATCAAGTAAGGCCTGCATGACCTGAAAGCTCGATTTAACATCCGGCCATATGGGCCCAAAATAACGTTCCTCCGACAATGGTGGGCTGTCGAGGGACGTAAGGTCATTTCTCAACTGTTGTTGCCCTTCCACGTACTGAGGGCAGTCACACAGCGCATGACATTGCGGTTCACATTGCACAGCTCATTCACATTGTACAGCTCACAGTCAGTAGACTCGGTGCACTGTACAGTTGTTTACACCCTTAAAAGTGAATAAGGGTGTAAATGTGTCTATAACTCACACCCTTAAAGGTGAATAAGGGTGTATGCTATACAAACCACACCATAAGGGTGTGAGTTACAGACACATTTACACCCTTTCTCACTTTTAAGGGTGTAAATTATTTTACAGCGTGCGTCGCATGAAGTGCACGTGCCCGCGCGTAAACGCCACTCCCAGCCTAAGTCTGTGCAGAAGGCTGGCACAGCTGCGCTGAATTTTTAGTGGTAGCCTAAATTTCATGGTAGGGTCCAATCATTGGAGTCGGCTGTGGCGATTATCCGGATTGTCCCAGTGCTTTTCTGTCGCTTTTCAGACGAGACTCGAGGGAAGGCATCTGGCGTCCGCTCTTGAAAAAATGAATTGCAAGCAGTGGCTTTGGTTCTTCGAGTGCCTTCTTCGCTTCGGCATTGTATTCTATAAAACCCGAAGGCTGCTTTAAGCGAACATTTCCGAGCCACAGTGGCCAAAATACGAGAAGGTACTTTGAAATATGTGACGTCACACTGACGTATCTGCGCTGGAGTTGCGGCGCGATATTAAAAAAAAAAAAAGCAGAAAGAACGGCTCTTGGATTTTAAATTTACTTACTAATAGTCAGTTCCTTACCGTGAAAGTAACACAAATATAACTTCGAAAGGTTAATTACTAATTAGTTAACTTAGGAATATTTTATAGGACTCACGAGAGGCCTAGCCGATATAGCGCCTATATATATACTGCCTACAGACGGTCCCAATTCGTCGTTGTAAGGGTAGCTTTTGTAAGCCTGCAGAGAGACATCTGTAGTCAAGAGTTGAGTGGCCGCGTCTGCATTAAAGGGCAAAGCACAAAGAGGGAGCGCAGCGGTGCGTTGCCTGCGCGATGGCTTATCGAATTTTTACGGAAGAGCGAACATTCTTTTTGCCGCCTTTTGTTCGCACTGCAATGTAGCTGGCGCCCCATAGAGACGAAAGCACTCGTCTGAGATTAGCGTGAATCAGCCAAATTGTGCAGGAAAGCAAGAAAGCAAGGCACGTGCCTCGCCTAAATGAGCGTGATGAATAGTAGTATTAACAGCCTATACAGCGCAGCATTTTTTCTTTAAAGAAATGCATTAACATTGCTCTTCGGTGCGCAGTAATATAATGGAAAGGTGGCTTTAATGAATATAGCAGGCTCCATGTTCTAAGCGCATTATAAACAGGAATATTAATTAGAAATGTTTCAAAACTGAAAGGCCAGCAGAGTGCAGACCAGGGACCAATTCGTACGCGATTGCAAGGGCAAACCTTCAGAAAAAAAAAAAAGAAAAAAGAAAGCTCGCCATCCCGGCCTTGCGAAAGTGAATGTCCAGCGAAGCTGTTGGAAACCACCACTACAACTGCTGAGGGGGGGGGGGGGGGGTGCAATGCTGTATGACTTTAGAGTAGCAGTAGTAGTGCTATTTTAGAGTAATGGAAGGAATGGGAGTATTGGTAATTTTGACAGCGCGCCGCCGCCCATAGCGGTGCTGCAACAACATCGAAATCAGTTGCTAGGCTGGCAATTTTGTTTACGAAAGGCTAGGGACGTCACACCGGCAGCTTGAACAGCAGTAATCCTCACTGGGAAAAGTGTGCGGGGAGCGCTACGTGCTTCGCACTGCTATCACGAGCGCCTTATCATCAATTATATGATTCGGATGCTTGTTTTGAGCTTGTTCTTTATTGAAACGTATGCTGTTTTGTATGTCGTACGCGTGATTCCAAATAATGTATGCACTGCTCGCTTCACTCTGTCGAGTGCTTGTAGCCTCTGCCTTTCGGAGGTGTGAGCCATGGCTTACTGGGGTATCAGTAATTGATGATGATAGTTTTCGACATGCTGTTCTGTATGTTGTATGCATGATTCAAAAGAATGTAAGCACTGTTCGCTTCACTCTGTCGAGTGCTTGTAGCCTCTGCCTTTCGGAGGTATGAGCCATGGCTTACGGGGGTATGAGTAATTGATGATGATAGTTTTAGACATGCTGTTCTGTATGTTGTATGCATGATTCAAAAGAATGTAAGCACTGTTCGCTTTACTTTGCTGAGTGCTTGAAGCCTCTGCTTTAGGGGGCTATGGGCCATTTAATTTTTTGCTTGCTTACGGGGGTAGGAGCTATTGATGATGATAGTTTTTTGTATACGTACGCGAAAAAAAATCCCGGATCCTAGCCACATGCAGCTTCTCTGTAAAGAACCATGAACACATGGTTAAGCTGTCTAACCCGCTACGTGCTAGTAGGTTACCTCCTTGCTATATGGAATGTCCTTGACACTCCTAGCTGCACAGCGTGTGTTTAATAGTTCGCAAACATTAATTATTTGTCTATGAAATCGTGTACATACATTCATTTTCGTAATATTTTTGTACATGTTGTAAACAAACTTCCAAACAGTAAACTTAGCCGATCCTGGAGATGTAATCAAAGCTGGGTCTGTCCCGGAGACAGTGTAACCAAAGGTAGTGGCGCCTGGTGGGCCCGTATCCTGATACCCGTGCACGCAACGTGTGTCCTCGTAAGGGTTTTAATGCGGTTTAGTAACGCACGCCGATCTTGCAGGCACCGCAACATCACAGCACCCGAATGCTTCCTACCATTAACCAATAGATGTCAACAGGTCGACTGAGAAGCTATCGCTTGGATTGACAATCATCCTTCGATGATTGGTGCTCATTGTTAAAGCGAATAGTTTTCTTTGACTCTGTTTTCGTGGCCGGTGGTTGCACTTTCAACGCCGATACAAAGGCGCCGACACAGAGGGCGCGCGCTACCGAGTTGTGGGGCGCGTTTGTTGTCGAACGCTAATAGTAAATGTATCTTTACAAACTTATGTTAAAAACTTTGATGCGAAAATAGTTCTCAGAAACCTGTGAGTTCTAGATATAGGACTTTTAACGGCAAATGTAACGAATATGTTGTCAAAATTCGCTAACCATGCAGGGCAATTGCCGAGGTTGTGGAAATAGCCATTGGGCGACAATGCGAAGGGGCAACGTTGCGGGCATGGCAGCGTAACCATGCGTAACGTTGATGTCTGGCGTGTCACATTTTACATGACAATGTGACAATTAGTTTATGTGTAACTGTGCCTTTCCGTGGGTCAATGTGATTATACGTTAGTGAATGAGGACTCGGACACTACTTTGAAAACGTGCCGTGTATACAATGCTTCGTATTTTTTATATGTTATCGTCCTGGTGGAATTGTGCCGTAATTGTGACTCAGTGTTCGTATTGTCTCCTATTGAACTAAACTTTTTCTAAACAAACCTGCCGGTACGCGCTGGTGTACGAGGGCTTGGGGGGCGGGTCGGGTCGTGTTTGGATGGCTGTGGTGTAGTGTTTTCGCCGCCCACTGTGGCGGCTCTCGGAGAGGGCTCCGGCACCGCGACTGATTTGCTGGTTGCGGAATTGTGCGACGAAACAAGGGACGCTACCAAACTGTCCTCGCTGGAGCAGATATACGCCTTCGAGCTTACCATTCCTTTAACATGGCGAATAGCTTTCTACAGCATGCGCTAGGCTGTTCGCTTACATCGACAATCATCCTCGATAGCTCCAGCACAATTTTTCGTTCTTCGACTCTGCATTCTCGCGCATTTCCATAGTTCCGTTCTCGAGATGCCAGCTCGGATGGACAGCTAAGTCCACAGAATTGGAAATAATTCCTGCTCGAAAATACAGCGCGGTAACAGAACTGACGAAAACGAAGTGAGCGGGTTCAAATTTGCCTGTACCTGGGTGAACGTTATGAGCTATCGTGTATGTTTCCTGCGCAATACATTTTTTTCTGTAATTAGCTGTTTCCCTGAAAAGCAACAAAACGCAACATTAGTGTACCAACAGTGCTGTAACGATCAAACCATGCGCACGTTCGTCGACATTAAGGTCTTTATTTCTCAGTAGAAACTGAATACACTTTCCACAGTGCGAAAGCCAGTCAGGAACGAAACTGCTTCGCCTGTATTACAAGCGAGTCCAAGGTAATGGTGTGCGATCTCGAACCTATGTATATTGCTGCCGATAGGATAGGGCTGTACGCAGTAAGCTTTGACGGGGTGGAAGGAATGTACGCAACTCACAATCTTTCCACAGTGTGGAAAACTGCTCTACAAAAAAATGTTACATGGAACAGCAGTACATATCACGGCACAATTTGAGTTCGTATTTCCCGAAACTGGTGCTAGGTTCAGATTTAATGTCAAGAAATTACACTTTAAATAGCGGCTAACTTCAATCCTGTATTTACGGTACACCCCTTAGATTTAGTATTTAAAACGTTAGCTAGCAGTTAGTTATATTTTCCGAGTTAATACCCGCGTTGGCGACTATTACCCAAATTTTGATGTCCGCTGCCGGTATGAAGCAGGAGCGGTGAAAGTGATCATATTATCTCGAGCTCCCAATTTTCTTGCCAATCGGAGGCAGTCGTCACAAAACAGCGTCCGCGGAAGTTTATCCTGAAGGCAAATTAGCGCGCACGGAACGAGAAAACCGCACGGCGTTGTGTCGAGAAGATTGGGCAACCGCGCGCGCAGCACGAGGATCCTTGCTAGAGCGAGGCACTCTCCGGCAGAATTCACGGGTCCCCCGGGGCAGGTTTGGACGGCGGCGGGCAACAATTCTCGATTACGGAACCTCGCCGGCACGCCGTAGAAATCGGGCGCCACGGGGAGAACGTTCGCCGCTGAGTCTGCCTCCGGAGAGAAATCAATAGTCCCCTCGGACGCGGATGCACAGAGGGCATCGTAGTGGCGCAGAACGTTCGCTGGTTCGACGCCGTGCGTTTTCTTGTCAACGGTGCACGTGGAGGAGGCCGCTCAGTGCGGTTGTTCGATCTATCGCGCCTGTGCCGACACCACGCGAACGGGACCGTTACCTCAGACGCGGATGAAAGGAAGACTTAAAGAAGTTTGGAACACGGGAGTAGTTCGTTGTTCACGTACACGACGCACGATGACCGTTCCTCGTAAATAACGACGAATCACATTCCAAGAAGAACATGCCTTGAGCCGCTATTTTAGAGCTAGCACTGGCTTACATGAGCGAGAAGCTTACTCCACTACGAAGCACATATTTGCTGACGGCTCCTCTACGCAACATAGTTCTTCCTGTGTATTTTCGTTTCTTCCACAGACCAGACATTTTCATGGCGTTTAGAGCGAGTAACGTCATCAACATTGTCTGAGCTGTACGATGAAACAGGCGCTAAAATACGTTCTACGGCAACTTCAACAACAATGGTCAATATTCACAGACTCGAAAGCATCATTGCAAAGCCTTTGCACGAAAAACACTAAATCGAGCAATTACATTTTGGTCCAGGACATAGCATGCCTACACCACTTGGCATCTAACGCCTGGACATGCGATATCATTTCAGTGGCTTCTATGACGTTGCGGTATAATAGGTAATGAAAAGGTGGATGAGGCAGCCCGCAAAGGACACGATCGCATAATTTATAAAAGTGTTTTTTCACTAAAAGTGAAGCTGCAACTTTAGCGAAGCGATCGATATGCACTCAGTGAACGGCGCAGAAGACGGTCTTCACGTTCAGACAATTTCAAGTTATTATTCAACATCGACTCGGAACTCTAATCAAGGCTACCACAATGTCTATCATGGCATCTGGAGACCCCCTATCACCGGCTTCGGCTGAACGTTGCATACAGGAACAATCTTTTTCGCAATGCCCAGACCCCAAATCCACGTTGTGACAACTGTGGCGCGGTAGAATCTCTAGAGCCCATCTTGCTCCAGTGCCCAGCTTACAGAGACGAGCGACATCAATAGAAGGTAACATGGAAAAGCTCGAGCAAAGCCCTTTGACATTGACACGGATGCTGGGTCCCTGGCATTGCCCCTCAAAACAGCGCAAAGCCCTGAACTTCTTGTTCTTATTGGTTTGCTGTCTAAGCTATGACTCACGCACATCGTCTCACCAAAACTGCTATTTTTTTTTATTTTGCATTATTATCTACATGCGTCTCATCGGACACTTACCCTTCTACTGATAACATCACACGACCTGCATTCTTTTTTTTTTCCTTTTTTCTCATGGCTACCTTCTTCTAGCCTTTCTTCTCCTTCGTGCCATTCCCTGCAGAGTAGCATGCAGGCGAAAATACGCTGCCTGAACACTATACATTTTCAATAAAGAGCTCTCTCTCTCTCTCTCTAGAGCGCGGGAACGGCGGCCGCCGGGCCGCTCCTGAGGCAGCAGCGACGTCTAACGGTAGCTAACGGTGCCAGAATGGACAACATGCATGCGTTACTGGGCATGCTCCCATTCACGGCAAATCTTCCAGAGTGGTTATGCATGTGCAAATGTGACACAGGGATTACAGAAGCCCTAAGTGCACCTACGCATGCGTCGTATACTTCTATTCGCCAATACACCTCTGATCAGCATTCTTCCTTCGAGAAGCATCACGCATCGCCTTCGTCCTCACGACACAGATGGTTAACAGCTACAGGACACGAGGCTGTGTTCGTGGCACCTGTGACACTGCTGCTACATAGCTAGCTCAAACAAGATCCGAATCACTCGGATTTCAACGTCGCCTTGGATCTGCGTATCTTTTCAGCGTTCAAATTGTTCCTGTGCGTATCTTCATTTGTCAGTGGTAGCGAATGCAGTGAACTACATTGAACAGCCTACGCCTAGCTCACTGTTACTGAACATTCCTATTTATTCCATTCCTTTTTTGACGTAAAACTTCTGGTGCTGCGCGTCCGTATTAAAATAATCAAAACAGCGCTTCCAAACGAGCCGCGGCGTAAGCTTGAGCGCAGTGTGCGCTGAAACGTAACCGAAGCTGGAGCGCAGGCTAAGCTATAGAGTTCAGGCTCTCGCACAAATGATGGCGGAGGAGAGATCGAAAAGGTGCAACGGCAGCATCACTTTGCGCACACGGGTCGCCGTCCGTGGAGCCCCTAAAACCCGTCTCGTCCCAGAAAGGTTGCGAAATCAAATTTTCACGGCACTAAATTTAGCGCGGACCGTGCGGAGGCTTGGATGATAAGTTTAGTCGATTGCGACACGACCTGGACGTCCGCGTCGACGCAGGTGTGCGTATTCGCAAGCCCCCTGCTTTGGTACTATATAGTGCCGCGCGTCGTTAACGACATGCTTGCGTGCCTCGCAGGGGCGTGAAATGAGGTATACAGAGTATACGTACAATGGTGGTTACTTAGAGAGCAAAGCGTGCGCACGTTTCAGAATGATTGACGAAGGTTCCCTCCGGTGACCCCTGAATCAAGAAGTGACGGCGCTGGTCAAGCGTCAGTGTTACATCACACCCTCGCAGCTCCTGCGAATTCTTGGCTATATACCAAAGGAGTTGTGACGTTTAGCTTAGTTGCACCAAACGGGTTGGCTTTGGGGCCTCTTATTCTCAAAAGGTTCGAGCCAACGACTATTTGGCTGATTCTTGGGTGTACTATCGATTAAACATCCAGCACTCGTACTAAAACACTTGATCTCTTCTATTGCAATCGGTTGGCGCAGGACAGGGGTAATTGGAGATCGCGGGGAGAGACCTTCGTCCTGCAGTGGACATAAAATAGGATTATTATTATTATTATTATTATTATTATTATTATTATTATTATTATTATTATTATTATTCCAGTGGCGCGTTTATATAGTTGCATGTAATCTTTCCAGCTGCTATATGAGAAGCCTGATCACTACTGTCCAGGATAGTTATTGACCTATAGTTCTAGCTATAGCGTCTGTTATAAAATCACAAGACCATTGTGGGCTGCGAAGTAACAGCGCATTCTTTCAATCCTGCGTAAACAACTTTTTCTTTTTAAACCCAAACACACCCCAGGTGGTTCAAATTTCTGAAGTACTCCACTACGGCGTGCCCCGCAATCATAGTGGTTTTGGCACATAAAACCCCATAATTGAACATCCGGATTTGAAAGAAAAAAAGGTCACTTTCGTTAAAACCAGCTTCCTGTGTTTCCGCTCATCTTACGGTTATATCCTGATTTCAACACTCCAAGTGGTGTCCTTAAGGCGAACCTTGTAAATGCATTTGGAAAGGTCCCTAACACGCGCTTGTTACTCAAGATTTAGCGCCTCAGCTTGCATCAGGGTAAATTTCACTCATAGCGCCCATTTGCGGAATTGATATTACAGGAAGTCCTTAGAAGTACCGCGTTATGATTGTTCCTTCTTCAAATAGATATAGGTCACTCATTGAACGTTTAATTGAGCACTAAATTGGACTTTTTTATGATTAACTAAGTACAGCATTTAACTAGTGGAAGTTAGCGCAAAAATTTAAACAAACGAAAGCACGAAATAGACAAGGACGAGCGCTCTATAGCTAGAAGTAAAAATGAACTAGTTCGACAATTTTTGCTTTCTTAACCATCTCTCGTGACCTCAATAATCCTCTACTTTCCCGTTATAATGCGTTCTAAACAAGTCGCCATTGTTCTATTATCCTTGCTGACTCTCCTAAGGTGTATCGATGTCCACTTCTCCCCAGACCTAACCTGGGCGATGCATCGCGCCGACATAACTAAAGCAGTGCAGATCCTTTTTTTTTTTTTGAACCGCATCTTTTAAACACTTTTGTATTGAAGGTCTTGCTAGTAAAGCTTTCGAACCTATAGCCTTGAATGGATGGTTCGATGGCTAAAGTGTTTACTACAGGCGGGGTTAGCCTGGCGTAACGCTATCTCTGGTCGTCGTCAAGCGAACCTTGTTATAAAGCAGCTCGTTCCTGCCAAACGCGAAGCTCTGTCGTCTTGCCCAGTGGTGAAGGGGCTTCAATCCGGGAAAAATTGCTTGCCCGACAGATCAAATCGGCTGCCGTCGCCATAGCTACTGTTTTGACTTGCAAGTTTTCCATCCCTGGCGTGTAAGTGTATTGGACAAATAAGGGCGCTGATTACGGGTTTCATCATCATCATCATCATCATCATCATCATCATCATCATCATCATCATCATCATCATCATCATCGTCGTCGTCATCGTCGTCGTCATCGTCGTCGTCGTCGTCGTCGTCGTCGTCGTTATTATTATTATTATTATTATTATTATTATTATTATTATTATTATTATTATTATTATTATTATTATTCACAATAAACGGTTCCTTCAGTTTTGAAGCAATCCCGTGTGCCGTGTCAGGGCTTGGAGTGAGTTTGCTTGTAATAGGACGTCCGATGAAGTAAAAGTTAGCTTCGCTTGACCGTAAGTTCATAACAAAGGGGCTCTAATGCCACTACAAATTGAATCGCACCGGTCACAAACTTGACTACAGGTCCCACGCTTCAAATTATAACAAGTTCACAAAGGACATCCTCTTTCTTTCTCTCATTATACAAGCTAGCTAATTTCTC
Organism: Dermacentor andersoni; assembly: GCF_023375885.2. Taxonomy (NCBI): domain Eukaryota; kingdom Metazoa; phylum Arthropoda; class Arachnida; order Ixodida; family Ixodidae; genus Dermacentor; species Dermacentor andersoni. The sequence goes on along the minus strand of NC_092818.1, from coordinate 160,915,714 downwards.
ATGTAATAAAGAGGCAATAAATAAATAAATAAATAAATAAATAAATAAATAAATAAAGTTTACCACACGCCATTCGTCGGTGGGAGGTGTAGAGAAAGAAAGAGACATTATTAATGGATGTTGCAGATGTTGCTCGACAAAAGAATACCTGTCATGCTGCACCAGATAATTAGGGTAAAAAATGAAATAAAATATCAAAAACAGAAGCAGAAAAAAAATTCAAGAGAAAACGTAAGCGGGGGAAAAAAAGAGCGGATTCATGGTACCTGCCTCAGTGAGGCGTGTCGGCTTTACTGCAATGTTTGTCTTTTTTTCAGTCTCACGTAGGTTGCACAATGCGTAAATTTCAGTCTGGCTGACAAATGAGGAGGCAATTCTTGCGTTGCGTCTCGTGCTCCCTGAAGACCCATATTAGTGCCTGAAACCTAAAAAGAAAAACAGAAGAAAATTCGGCTAACTTACTAGACTAGTTATTAGACTGCTTACGTGTGGGAATGCGAAATCATTATAGTCCCTTTGTAGAAATATTTTTTTTCCTTCGCGTTCCTTGTCCGCGCAAGCTCTTGCCTGCGTTCTCACTGCCCCTCGGTAAGGCCAAACGAAAACGCGCTCGCTTTCCCGCAAGCAGTTCATGACACGAAGGACCGCTTACGTGACGTTCAATTGGACATTAACGCTTTTTATTTCAAACACTCATTTTATACACTCACGACCTCCTACCCGGTGGCTGCACCGGCACGTGCCCAACGACGCACGCGCGAGGCCACACGTTTAGCCAGCCAGACGGCTGCGACGTGACGTGTGCAATGACGCCGTGCACCAGAGACACCTTTAGTCAACAGGAACCATGGAGCCGCCGTGGCTTTGCGCAAGCGTGCTCGTCTCATGCCCCGGAGGGCCAGGTTCGATTCCCACCCAGGCCGAAATTTACATTTTTTTCTAAAGGCATTATTTACTTTGTTCACAGGAACCTTCCTGAGAAATGTGACGGCGATCCTAAATTATTGACGTGTTTTAATCTATCTATCAATCTATCTAAAGAAGGAAAAATTACGTAGGGGGAGAGAGAGAGAGAAAGAGAGAGAGTTATAGCATTACACTTTTGCTCGACCAGTGTCTACATATGTACACCTTCCGCAAACAACCAGTTCGGATCTCTCTGTGAACGACAACAATCGAAAGAAAATAGACTTGATAACGACATTCGCCGGTAGGCACTGCACAAAAGCTTAGGTGATCTAAAGGGAAAATTTGTAGAAAGACAAGAGAGGAAGAAAGAAAGATAGAGAACAGTAAGTGAGATAGAGAGAGAGAAATGCACGGAGAGGAAAAGTGGGGCTAAGCCTGCTTGGCTGTTTTACACAAGGAAAGAAGGACAGTGGAGAAAAGGGGAAGAGATAGGACAGACGCGATGGAGACGCACACGAACTGGAACGCTCAGCATTGCCCCACAGACACTCAGTCCGCCCGGCTTCAGTCTATAGGCTATATGAATCAAAAGTGTATGGGCTGCATCTGAAGTGCCGGAGGTTGCGCTTTTAAATGTGCACTAGAACGTGTGCGACGCAGCCTTGAAATAAAACGGCCACACACACACACACACACACACACACACACACACACACACACACACACACACACACACACACACACACACACACACACACACACACACACACACACACACACACACACACACACACACACACACACACACACACACACACGCGCACACACACACACACACACACACACGCACGCACGCACGCACACACACGCACACACACACACACACACACACACACACACACGCACGCACACACACACACACACACACACACACACACACACACACACACACACACACACACACACACACACGCACACACACACACACACACACACACACATACACACACACACGCGCGCGCGCGCACGAGGATAAGCCGATTGCGACAGTGGAAAGCAGGATCCACCGATCGCCACTAGTACATAAGTACTTTTATTTATTTATTTAATATACTGCAACCCAATATAGCAGGACTATAGCAGGACCAGGAACATTATACATTACTATACATTACACATTAACAACACAGATATACACAAAAAGATGAATGATCGAAAAGAAGCGCTTTACATGTTAGCGAAGTGCTTACCAGTGGTAGCTATAAAATCTTTTAGTGGTAGTGAACGAATGTTACCGGGTAGAGAATTCCAAAGCTCTATTGTACGTGGAAAAATTACTGTACTTAAATGTGTTAATATGGGCATAAATAGGTGTTATGTTCAAAGCATGGGAGCTACGGGTACAACTTGCATTAGTAAATATGATATAGTTACAATCAGAAAGACCAAAGGTGGAGTTATTAATTGCATATAAAAGTTTTAAGGCTTCAATGTGATAACGTGAAAGTAATGGCCCAATGTTCAAAGATTGTTGAGCCTGTGTTGGTGAGTAACTGTGGTTCTAATTTTGGCAAGTGAAACGGATAGATTTTCGTTGAACGTTACTGAGCAAGCTTATTTCACGTTGTTTGTAGGAGAACCAAACGACAGATGCATATTCTAGAACAGGGCGAATTTATGTTTTATACAATAGCAGTTTAGTATAGCGGGGGGTCTTGGCTAAAGTGCGGCGCAAATAACCTCATTTGTTTTAGGGCTTTCCCGTTTACATATTAGATAAGTTTAGACCATGAAAGATGTTCTGTTGGAATGACACCTAAATATTTACATTGAGACACTCCTTTAAGTTGGATGCTATCCAGAGAATAACCAAACGAGAGGGGGCTCTGTTTATTGGCAAATGACATCACAACTGTTTTACTACAGTTGATCTTCATTTGCCACGCTTTGCACCAAGCGCAGAAAGACATAAGAGATTGGACAAGACAGTGGTGGTCATCAATGGAGTTAATAGATTTGTATAGTGCGCGGTCATCTCCATAATGTCTGATCTTTAGTTGAGCTGCTACGAAGTAAATCATTGATGTATATTAGAAATAATAAAGGGCTTAATAAGGATCCCTTAGGAACGCCTGACGTAACGTCAACAGTAGTTGATTCCACTGAGTTAAAAGAAACAAGTTGTGAGCGATAACGAAGAAAACTGGCTATCCAAAAAACAAGATCGGAATTATTGAATACGGCGTTTAATTTTACGAGTAGTTCAGAATGAATCACAGAGTCGAAAGCTTTAGAGAAGTCAATAAAGATTACATTCACTTGAATACCTACGTCTAGGTTAGAAGCGATATCATGAACAAAATCGATTAATTGTGTTACGGTGCTATAACCACGACGGAAATCATGCTGGGCAGATGCAAGAACATCATTAAGGAGTTAAGGAATTCGATTATATGTTTGTGAATAATGTGCCCTAACATCTTGCATGACTGGAGTGTGAGTGATATCGGCCTGTAGTTAGAGAGAAGCTGTTTATCACCCGGTTTAAAAGACATGACTTTGGCTGTTTTCCATTCAGTTGGCACTTCACTAGAGTCTAAGGCTTTCTGGAAGATTACAGTAAAGTACTGAGCTGTCCATAGGGAGTATCTTACAAGGAAAGAATTCGGAATACCATCTGAACCGGTACACTTTTTAGTGTCGAGATTCAAGATTAGCTTTAAGACACCATTAAAATTTGTTACGATATCGCCTAATTTATTAGTTTGTGCATCATAAATAAACTTTGGAACTACGTGGTTATCGAGGGTGAAAACAAATTGGAAGTACGAGTTCAAAGCATTCGAAACTACGGTGGGGTCGTTAGTAATAGTGTCGTTAATCTTGAAAAAAGTACTGCACGTTGCACTAGGTAAAATTGATGTCCAGAACCTGTGAGGATTTGATTTAAGTAGTATAGGAAGTTGTACTGAAACATAGAAATCTTTAGCATTTTTAGTACGAGTATGAAGTTTCTCCTCGGCCTTTTGAAAAGGAACGCGAAGCACAGGATTAGAATGCTTTGATTTGCGTAGTCTGCCTACACGGCGTGACAGGTGCAGGATATCCCGGTTAATCCAAGGAAGTTTATTATTTATCTTTGTTGTTTTTAATGGAACGTAATTATAGATTCAAGATTTCACTAACGACTCAAAACAATCAACAAGACTGTCAACATGACATTCGGTACTGAGTGACAAAAAATGGTCAACGTTATCTGCCAGAGTATCAGTGATAGATGTATCGTCAGCCTTGTTAAAATCATGAAATGTGGAATAGCTAAAGCGTTCATGTGGGATTGGACAGTTAACGTGTACGAGAACTGAGTTACGATCTTTTCACTTTTAACCGCAGTAATACATACATACACATGAGCTATATGTGTATGTTCTAGCTAGTCTGTTCAATGCGCATTGAAAAACTTCGAGGATCAGGGCCCTTATTCACAAAAAAAGCTCTTACGCCAGAGCTGTTCGCAGAAACAGATGCCAGCCAATCGCGTTGCCAGACATATTATTAATGAAGGCAGGCGACCAATAGCGAAGAGCGCTTAGGAGTGAAAAGATTTATGAATTCGGCCCCAGACTTCCATGACCTTGCAGCAACGTGCGTTCAGAGAAAGAGAACTTGTCGCAGCAGGTTAATTAGGTGTTCAAGATATTGTTCGCTTTGCGACATTTGTAGTCTCGTATAGGCTTGCAAATGTACTTAACGTAAGTGCATACATATAGTTATTTCTCCACAGATTTGTATATGCAGGCGTCTTTGTTATCATATTCGCAGTGCTGTGTATCTCGCGCGCAGAGACGACAAAATGAGAAGAGAGAGAGACTGTGGAAGCGAGGTCATTTGATGCTAACAGTTAGGATGCACCGTCCGTTAGATTAGCTAACAAATAGCTGTACGTTAATTAATTACAACTGTCTCTATCATCCATATACAACGCACTGACTGCACACCTACAAAAAATTTTCAAAATTTCTGACAGGATTATTTACCTACTTGAGAAATTACGGTGCCGCCACGGATCACAACAATAGTTTAGCGTTGGTGCGCAATATTAGACTACACATTGAGATAACAAATGCAGCTTTAACCCGCTGGCCTGCATCCCCGGTACCCCCTTCTTCCGATAACCTAGATCAAAACAAAGCGCTGCGTTAATATCATGCTTCGTCTACCATTCTTACGTCCCATTCGTATCGTATCTTTCCCCCTTTGACCTTTCCGCATATACATCCTCCAGTAAAAATGTTCATACCCGATCGGCAGTGGGGCTCCACATTTTCATAATCCAATTATGCAGGTACTTACCGCATCACCCCCATTCCGCAAAAGAAAGAAAAAAAAAAAAAGACAGTCCTCTCAGGCCCGGTGTGCAATTCTAACGAGAGACAAGCGTGCCGCATATTTCGTTTCTTCGTCGTGAGTGAAAGGTTAAGCCGATTGCGCATAAGCCTGACACGCCTCGCGACGAGCGACGAACGTCTAAGTGCGCACGCCCGCTGAGGCTGTCGATTATGCATGACTCCGAGGACGCTAATAATTCAGTGTATCAGGAAGGGCGGGGGGGGGAGCGAGAAATGAAAGAATAGCTTCTCGGAACACATGCATATACAAACGAGGCACACATGGGGGGTGTCTCAGGCTTCTCGCCATAGTTGTGCGTTCTCATTTACCTGAATGCGAAGAAAACAAGGACGCCGCAAGCTCCGCTCCCTCTCGGCTAAAACCTTTAATGGCAGAAGCTCATGTGTATGTGTGTATTGCTGCGGACAAAAGTGAAAAGAGTGACGAGAACATGCATGCGAGGATAGGTATGAGAACGAAGATGAAGTGAGAGTTGAGGGAATATAGCTATCGAGCACGTGGTGTAATGGGGAAGCGTAACAACATGTATGTATGTATGTATGTATGTATGTATGTATGTATGTATGTATGTATGTATGTATGTATGTATGTATGTATGTATGTATGTATGTATGTATGTATGTATGTATGTATGTATGTATGTATGTATGTATGTATGTATGTATGTATGTATGTATGTATGTGCATTATGCGCGAATCACTAAAGAAATTGATCATATCATGAGAAGCCAACAAACAATGGCGCCAAGGACACATAGGGGAAACTGTAAACCCACACATGCTACCTGAAGGCATCAATACATCAAAAATTTCGAGCTACTCGACGTGCGTTCACAAAAAAAAAAAGCAAGAAAAAAAAAAGAGCGTTCTGAATTCTCCCTCTGTCACAGCCAATCGCTTACTCCTCGCGACACCCACCTAAAACCCAAGTCAACGGAGCGCCATGGCTGGAGCCTTCTGGCACCATCGCGCACGGTATATCCACTTCGGGGAACGAAAACAGACGCCTTCGCTCACAAATAACGTGCTAAATATTTTATGCGGACGGCTGCCGCGTCAGCTTTCTGAATGGAACAGGTTCCATTTGACTCAATTCTATCTCTTCTCGCGGAAAGTAAGAAGTAAAGCGCGCACGTCGTTCCGTATATACGATAGGAACACACCCGGGCGTCATATGTGACACACGGCGTATCTCGAGCCAACAAAGCGTGAAATACATGTACACCCACAGACAAGCTTCAAAGCGTGACTCCACGAAGATGCGGAGGCGGTGCCCTCTCATTCAGTCCAGGCAAAGCAGATTTACGACAAACCGCAGTGGCTTGGATTCTTTCAAGTTTAAGACAACTGGCATTTGGGCGCGCTGGTGTATCTTTTCAGTAACGCAAAGCTAACAGACATGCGAACTGGGATGAATCTAGTGCTAATCTCATTACTTTGTTTAAATTCCAGTCTGTGTCTGCTGAGAGACAAGACCGGTACTTGGAGGGGTGGCAACATTTAAAAAGCCCATTCAGAAAATTGTTGTCCAAAGCACCAAATAGTGGAAGAAGGAGCTGAGCGAGAGGCAAAACTTGCCCAAATGTTTTTTTTTTAAATCCTAAGCTATAATTTTGCCATGTCCGCTTTAATTTATAATTATGTAGCCTGTCTATACCAAAGCGACCGTATCATCTGTATTAATAGCCCGTTTGTTTATTGGTGAGTCAGTGCGCGCTGACTGCGAATCTGTTTACCACGCGGGAAAAGAAAAGAAATTATATGTATATATGTCAGATTCCGGTGTGACGAGCTATAGACTGCGCTGCGCGCTGAGACTACCGCAGGCAAAATCAGCTGCACTTCTCTAATTGTTCCGCCATAATATACTTTTTATTTACAGCATAGCTGAAGTCCGGCCCCTCTGACGCCAACAGCATGTTCAGCATGTTCGCGTAAAGGCCGTTTCACATAATGTGAATAGCGTGCGATTCTGGCCGCGTCTGCTGCCGAAACTGTCCCCGTGCGGCAGCTGCAAGGTGCTGTGTAATCCGTGCTCGCTGGAAATTTTCCCAGCGGCGCTGCGTCTGACCAATGATGGCGAGGCGGCAGGATGTGACGCACTTGTTGATGTCTTAGTTATGGAGTTACTTTGTATTGAGCTACAGTTGTATAAGAGCTACAGCAGTGGTAGCGCGTGATCGCTATTGGGAGAGTGGCGGTCGCTGCGTCAGCGGATGTACGAAGTCGGGACACGTGAAACAAGCCTATGTTGCTGGTCGGAGCGTTTCTCATCGCAGAATCGCAATATGCGAAACCCGCTTAACACGTTTTATCGGTTACTGCGTTTAATTTCTGCGGTCCCATTAAACGTATTGCAGGGTTCTAACGCGGTCCCCCCCTTCTTTTTTTGTTTAAAGAAAGGTTTTGGCGAGTGGGAAAAAGGAAGGGCATACGATTCTCTTCTCGCGGAAGTCGATGCCCACGGTGGAGATGAACTTGCTATTGAAGGTCGAGTTTGTGTACTGGTAGAGGAAGCTAGTCTTGCCCACGCCGGAATCGCCCAGCGCCAGGAACTTGATGAGGTAGTCGTAGTCGGCACCACTCGCCTGCCCATGGCTCATCTCCACATCTGCAATGGGGCGAGCAGAGAGAGAGAGAGAAAATCAGTAATGCATTTACCGCCAACTCGGCAGCGGGTCGACCATCGACGTGGCGATAACTAACAAACTCAGTTGGAAAAAACACGTCTCTTGCATATGTGCGTCAGCATTCCGCAAGTTATGGATTCCTCTGGTATAAACTCTGAAAATCCCCGGCACCTGCTTAGCTCTTGGCCTACACGGCGATCATCAGTTCTGCCCTCGAAAACGCATGTATAATTTGGGACCCGCACTCTAAGAAAACATTTATGCTCTAGAAATGACTCAATGGAAATCCACCCGCATCTCCTTTTCTATATACCGCATGACTGATGCCCCAACTTCTCTGATGCAGCAAAATAAAGTCTTGGAATTTCAACTATGCCGTAAGATTCTAAGATCAAAGTTTCCTTTTTTTCGCCTAGAAAACAACCATCTCGCCTTAGGCCCTGATCCGTACATCAAACATCGGACGTCACGACTAACCAGATATTGTGATGCCAATCAATAACCTAATTTGGGGCACGAACGAATGCATTTAAATGCTATTCCTTCCTTCGAAAGACTACCGACTTGAACGCATTGCCACCATGTATGCTTCATAGCAGTGATTCATTCGGCACAATAACCTTATAATGTGCAGTGTATTCTTTTTTTTAATACTCCATTTTCTTTGAGAACCCTAACAATTCGTTTGGAGCATTTATTGTCACGGTTAACGAGGTGCTCGTTGTTGTGTCCTACTACCTTGTTGTACTAATACCTTCTTGCAAGAGCTGTAATAATCTGTTGGTTCATTTGTAGTTGCGGTTAACAAGATGCCCATTGTTGTGTTGCGATGTACTTTTTAACGTAGTTCATGGTTTGTGATGCACCACTGTTTTGTTGTTTTACGCCAGTGCTTGTTGTACGAACTCTTTGATGCCCATTATGCAGGAACCCCCCCCCACACACACACCTTGGCCTTGCAGTACTCTAAAAATAAATAAATAAATGATCGGCGCGTAGAACACGCAGGCCAAAATGAGAAAAAGACAGGACGAACACAGGCTGTTGTATTCGTCCGGTCAGCATCTTGTACTTTTTCAATACCTGGCTACTGAGGCCAAAAAAGGGGGAGGCGGTCACATAGAGAGCGCGCCACTATCTTACAAGTTGACAACGCTTTATGTTGTTGTTGTTGTTATTGTTTTCTCGGCACAAGTGGTACATTTTATGAAGCAACGGTCAAGGTCATGTTAACTTCTTTTTAGCGCCTGTCACATGGAGCCTGAGGAACGGTGGCAACGCATGGCACAATTGCATGTGCTCTCTAGACGGAGCTAACATGTTCATGGGAACGTGGCGCCGCCGCAGTGGGCCACTCACTAATATGCATGTCGAAACATCGGACAGGCACTGTAAAAATACTGGAGGCTAAGGTCTAGCCTTTACTGTCGTCAAATGTGGGTTTTTGCGGTGCCGTTACGTGAAAGTTGCAAACAAACACACAAACAAACAAACAAACAAACAAACAAACAAACAAACAAACAAACACTCACTCACTCACTCACTCACTCACTCACTCACTCACTCACTCACTCACTCACTCACTCACTCACTCACTCACTCACTCACTCACTCACTCACTCACTCACGCACGCACGCACGCACGCACGCACGCACGCACGCACGCACGCACGCACGCACGTGCGCACGTCGTAATTAAGTAGATACACAGCGCAGGACATTGAGCAGTGAAAACAGGCAAAAGCGCGGGGCAGGAAAGAGAAAGTCGGCGGTATAACGCCGACTGTCCATAATTGTGCGGCACTTCGGCCTTGCAAACAACCGTAATAATCGTCGGGGGTTTAGCGTCCCAAAGCTAAAGTATGGCCTATGACTGACGTCGCAGTGGAGCACTTCGGTTATTTTTAAATCTCCTCGAGTTGTTTAATATGCACCTTCGTGAGCTTTCATGCACTCATCATTATCCCCCCAACCCCCCCACCCCCGCTCCTTCTCCTCCCTCCTACTAATAGATATCGCCACGGGAGGGATTCAACCCTACGACTCCTTGGTCAGCAGCGGAAAGAACATTTTATTTGACATCGTCAAAAACAAAACAACAACAAAAAAGCACCCACGTGAGCACGGCTCAACAAGCCAACGGTACACAGGACCAATGACTTACTGCCCACTGCACGTGAGAAAAGTGCGAAAACACGTAAGTGTTCAAAGGAAAACAGACAGGACAATGTAATATATATATATATATATATATATATATATATATCGCATTTTGCTGCAAGTATATAGAACAGGGCTGGACATGTTCCTTGACAGCATGAAAAATAATGGATTGTGTATAACACACGACACGCATAGCTGGGTCAACGCCCGACTTCCAGCTGTGTCGTCATAAAATTGAACAAGTCAGCGACGGACGCCAGCAATATTGTCCTGTATGTTTCGTCCGACCTATGCTTCTGGAATTTCACTGTTAGCACGTTCTAAGAAGTCGGTGGTTGGCAGTCGCGGTACATCTTTGCATTTTCAGTTCACTATACATACCGAACAAACACGCTTAGTGTGCTCAAGCTCGCCTAGTTTCGACAAACTCCGATTGAACACAACACCTTATAGGCTCGCAGCGTTGCCGTAGGCACTTCTCCCTAGAAGAAGGTATTTTTGGCGGAGCTTTGGTTAAGTATACGCGTGAGGGGTGTCTCGCCATTGCCGGGAAACAGAAGGACATTTTTCCGGCTGCCGTCATTTTCTTTTTGATCTCCGAACAAAAATTCAGGTATTCTGAGAACTTAAAATAACATTACGTCACCTACATTACTTCGATTGCGCATCATTTACGAACGCCAGTATTGTGGTTAAATTTTCCTATTCATATAGCAAGTCTCGCATAGTCTAGGAGAGAGAAGTGAGTGCTATAGACGCAAGGTACGGCCATTGAAACGTTGACTTCGCCGTACACAAAACGACGCAGTTACGTTGAAGGGTAATCGAATGCAAGAACAAGCATGCGTACGTGTTTGCTTGTTTTAATCGCCACCCTACATTGCATCAGCCGTAACGGTCTCGTACGAACTTCGCCTACGAGCTCCTAGGCGAAGAAAACGTTTAATTTAAACGTTAAGAAATTCACATTCCACACAAAAGCGCATTCCAGCCAGGTTTCAGCGGAAGTGAGTGTAGCAAAGCGCTGCAAAATGAAACGGTCCCTATACGAACTATTTCACTATTGCACTATTTCAGTCGCGTTGGCAGCTCGCGTATGTGACATCACAACACTCCCCCAGCAAGGGAATGAAGAAGGACAATGCAGAGGTCGAAAGCAGATTATTATGATATTTGGAAACGAAATGCGGCAAGGGCGGAACTTACGTGTTGGGTCCCTGTTCTTATGGACGTTGTTTTATTGCAATAGCAATTATATGGACACTACAGGCGCATTTCGGCTGACGGCGACGCCCACAGCGTCGGCATCACCGTGAGGTTCCGTATAAAATCCGCGGCCGATAGTCATCGCCGCGCGCCGTATGCTGTATGTGGGAGTGAAAGCGGTCGAGGGTGAGCCGGCGATCGCGGCTGAACGGCGGAAAGCGCGGAGGAAGCGCGCCGCCTTCCGTCGCGCGTAAGGCTTCGGGTGAAAGTGGGGGGTGGGGGGGGGGGGTTACTCTCGGCGGCCCAGGCGGCCGGGCCGCTGTATCTTGAAAGCCATCTGCGACGAGTACAGAGCCCGCGCTGCGCTGTGCTTTCAAGGTATAGCTCGCGTTGATGCTAGCGACTGCACGATGGTCAATTCGCTCGCTGCTTCTGCCGCGTTTCCTCACTGCAGCGTTTTGACAGCGAGTTTCCGCGGTCATCGAGTGAGATGTGTTCATGTTGGCTAGTGCACGCGTGTCACCATGCTTGTTAATTTAGCTATACTCGCGGACAACTTTCTGTGGCTATGAAAGGAAAGCTACAGAGGCAAAGCGCGCGTAATTGAGAGCGCATGTACTATACTGAACAGCCTTTGCGAATGAATGTAAAAGCACGACTTTCTGAGGTGAGAGAAATAGAGATATATACGCCTATACGAGATATACGCCTATAGAAAATGTGATTTCTCACCAAGGCCCCGTCGGCGCACGAAGATTTCTGACTATAGAAGAAGCATGCAGGGTTATAGCTCTGGCTGGACGTATACGAGCATTTACGCATCGCCTGATTCATTCGCCTCTTCTATACTTGCTAGCAAGCAAGCAACAAAGCTGGCACTCCGCGTCAGGCACAGCATCGGCGGCCAAAGTGCGGCCGATCGCGGCCGCGCGGCCTCTCCCTGATTGGCTGCCTACTTCGTTGTTTTCGCAAACTTGCTTCTGCAGGTCCCGGCGGATTAACCGGCTGCCACGTCGTCGGCGGGCTAAGCCTCCGCCCTATCCGCGCTGTGAAGGCGGCGAAGTTCTTTTTGCGCCCACCGCAGCGGGTGGGCGGGCGTGTGGCGCGCACTGCGCTGCGGGACGCCCCGCGGACCCGCTGCGGGGCGGCGAAAAACACACACACACGCAGATGGTCTCGGCAGGCGCTCGCCCGTAGCTCTTAAGCCCGAGATTACTGGGCACCACTCCGCTGTAAGCGGGCACAGGAAGAAGAGCTTGCATGCGCCGACGCCTCAGGGGCGCTTCGAGTTGCACTCTTTGTTGTTTTGTTACCCGCTCCGACTCGCAAGTGCGACAGTTCGGCACATGATTGCTCGATGGTAAAGCACTTCCCCGCGAATTCATGATGACGGCAGCAACGACGAAAGAAGCAGCTGTGGTATATATGGTGAGGATGAACACCGAAGCAAGCAAGCAAGCAAGCAAGCAAGCAAGCAAGCAAGCAAGCAAGCAAGCAAGCAAGCAAGCAAGCAAGCAAGCAAGCAAAGCAAAGCAAAGCAAAGCAAAGCAAGCAAGCAAGCAAGCAAGCAAGCAAGCAAGCAAGCAAGCAAGCAAGCAAGGCAAAGCAAGGCAAAGCAAGGCAAGCAAGCAAGCAAGCAAGCAAGCAAGCAAGCAAGCAAGCAAGCAAGCAAGCAAGCAAGCAAGCAAGCAAGCAAGCAAAGCAAAGCAAAGCAAAGCAAAGCAAAGCAAAGCAAGCAAGCAAGCAAGCAAGCAAGCAAAGCAAGCAAGCAAGCAAGCAAAGCAAGCAAAGCAAGCAAGCAAGCAAGCAAGCAAGCAAGCAAGCAAGCAAGCAAGCAAGCAAACGCATATTTGGTGAGGATGAACAGCAAAACAAACTACGACACTCACTGTCATGTCCTTCGGACGAGCTCATGGGCTGCTGACGACACAATGACACCTCTTTACCTCATTACGTGAATCCCACGCCTGCATCGGTCCTCGCTTCAACAAGCAAAGAGCAGCGCTCCCCTCCACACTATATCAGCTGGACGAGCGCACACTTAACAGAAAGCAAAAATCTTGGTGGCCTATACGGTCATGAGCTCAAGCGGCTGTAGGGGCGTTCCTGCGTTACCTAAAGGAGACGGGATTGTCAGCCATTGTGCACTGTGTGACGTTGCGTGTGTCTGCATCTGACTCGCAGTGTGTATGACGGTGCGCCACCTTGGTAGGCTTCCAGGGCAAACAGGGGGAAGGCGGGTGATGGAAATTCAAGACGATGAGCAAAACGAGAACTAGGTGATAGTGGGAGCTAACGTTTCGACAACTGGACTTGCCTTTTTCGAGGCTACATATGCTTTCCCCGACACAGTATATATATGTAGGGGTCTTCTAAAAGGGAGAGGGGGTAAGAGCTTATGATGTCGCGTCAAGATGGGAGAGACAGTCGGATTTAGCTAAGAAACAGCCTGCATCAAAATTTGACAGACCATCAGCCTTTATAACAAAATGTTCTAATGCACTCCCAAACATAAACAACATCCTACGAAAATACCACCGAATATTATCAAGTAACGGGCGTCTGAGAACAGCGTTCCCGGATGTATCAAGGGTTACCTATCGCCGCAACAGAAACATTAACGACACGTTAGTGGGCGCAAAAGTCAGCCAACATCATTCCCCCGTAATAAAAGCATGTTGTCGCCCCAGGTGCAAAACGTGCAGACACCTTCAAAGTGACTATAAAATTGAAAGCGCCGCAAATAATTATACACACGAAGTCAAACCTAGCTTCATTTGTACAAGTTCGGATGTGATTTATACGCTTGAATGTTCCTTCTGTAAGAAACAATATATCGGTGAAACGGGACAATCAATGAACGTCAGATTAAACGGACACCGCGTGGACGCAGCTAAAAAGCTCCCAAAGCCGTCGCCGAGCATTTCAACCAACCAGGTCATAACTTTGGTGAACTTAAACTCTACATACAGTCAAATTTCTGTTCTGAACGAGAAAAAAAAAATACAGAGAATCATACCTTATTCGTAAGTTCAAGACATTGCAACCAATAGGCATAAACGTTTCAAAGGGAACTTCAGAATCTATTCGCTATGCTAAATTTCAAGCTATAGGCAACAACGCTTAGTTCGGTTGCTTAGTGTTTCTTTCTTCTTCCTTCTTTTTCTTCTTTCTTTCGTTTCTTTTCATTGCCTTTCTTTCCTATTTTCCATTTATTTATTTATTTATTTATTTATTTATTTATTCATTTATTTATTTATTCTATTTCAGTATTTTTTATGTTTCTTTACGACACACGGCCGTTGACATGTGACTGACAGAGGGCCGTGTCACCGGCCTTGTGCAGGGCACACCTTTATTGTCAATTCTACACCCTCGCCGTTAACACACCTTCGCTCGTTGCCGCACCCACACTCTCCCCTTTAGAAGAACCCTACCTATATATACTGTGCCAAGGAAAGCATATATGTCTCCTTGAAAAAGACAAGTCCACTTGTCGAAACGTTGGCTCCCACTTTCACCTTGTTCTCGTTTTGCTCATCACCTTGGTAGACTGTATGACGGTGCCTGCAAGGACTTATAGTTTTTGTCCTTATCTTCTTATTTTATTGCGATAGCAATTATATGGACACTCCAGGCGCATTTATGCCGTCGGCGTCAACGTCGCCGTCGGCATCACCGTGATGTTCCGTATAAAGTCCAAGGGTGATAAAACCGTCGCCGCGCACCGTATGCTGTATGTGCCAGTGAAAGCGTATGGAGGTAAACCGGCGAACGCGGTTCAATCTCACGTGCGCGAGCGAGGAACGCGGCCCGGATGCGTGCCCTCTCCTGTCGCGCGCGAGGTAGGGAGGTTAAGCGAGGGTGGAGAGGCGTTCTTCACCGGTGGCTGTTAGGGTACCTCGATGTCCTCCTCGTCCGCCGCTCCGTACAGAGTGGAGACAACCGTGGCGCCTACTACGGCGTTGGCCCAAAGCCACCTATAGGTGGCTTTGGTTGGCCACGCGAATCGCGGACGCCGTAGTAGACGCCTTTGGCGGACGCCCTAGGGACGCGTTGTCGGCGCTCGTGTGTCTTGAAAGCGATCTGCGAAGTGGCCAAAGTGCGCGCGCCTGAGGGCCTCATCTTCAAAGCGATCTGCGATGTCTGCAGAGTGCGTGTAGTGCCGGTAGCTTCGTATGCGCTGCGCTTTGGACGTTTCGTTCGCGTTGAAGCGAGAGATGCATGAAGGTAAATTCGCCTGCTGTTGCCGCGATTCCTCTCCCCAGAATTTTGACAGCGAGTTTCCGTGCTCATCGAGCAAGATGCGTTCATGTTTACCTATGCGCGCGCGACACCGTGCTTGTTATTTTAGTTAAAACACGTTGGCGGGCTGGTTGGTTTGAATCTCTGATATAATGTGTAAGCGCGACTGAACGAGGACTTAGAAAGAAACAGACACACAGAAGCAGCGCTGTCTCTGTGTGTCCTCGTTTAGTCGCGTTTACACATTATATCATTGTTCATGTAGTTAGTAAGCGAATGTTTACAAGCTTATACGGCCGATAAAACTACTATTCTTACTTGGTATACCTATCGAGTAATTTGCTATCGCAATCGGTGCTTCGCCTTTCGGGTGGAGCTGCGAATATATTTTTTAAATTTTATCTCATCTTTTATATCCTTTTTCCCTTCCCTAGTACGAGGTAGTCTTCTGGGGTGATCCTCTTCGTCATTACTTCACCTTTAGCTCTCTCTCACTTTCTATGCATTGGCGGCAAAATTTTACGGCGAAGAGAAACAGAACTTCGCCCATCACCGCCACTGAAAATCGGGCTCTGTGTCTAGTTGGAAGCCAGACGCACAATAGCCTTTCAGCTATCGCGCTACACTTGCGCTTGGTAATTTGTGTGGGGCTTTCATGCGCCCCGCGCGCTAAATGAGAGCTGTGACATCTACGTCGAGCGACATAGCAAGCATTACTATAATGGACGAATACGACGCTTTGCACATTACCAAGCAAAAAATAAGATGTTTTTGAGAAGGTATATAGCACCCTGAGGAGTAAGAAAACAAGCAGGATGGTGGTATCTACTGCGAGGTCTACTGCAAGCCGAAGAAACCACTGAGATCTCCTGATTTATTTTCGTTCTTGCTCCCCCCCTTCCCCCCCCAAGGTTATGCACCTACCGCTTGTTCATTTTAGTCACCAGTTTTCACTGCTCTACTTTTCCCCCGGCATGGAGCATTGGTAGGCGAAGATAGACGATGCTCGTCAAAAGGCGTATTTGTAAAGACTTCGTGAATCCGCTGGAGCACCGTCTTACTGGAGGATACCTGGGGGCCCGTGGAGAATAGTTTGAAAAACACTGGCGTATACAATTTTGCACTGAGCGGTCGCAGCTGCATTGCCTGCGGCCCAAGGAAACTTCCGAGTGCGCGTCCTATAGATTCTCGACTTTCTCCCGAAAATTGCGTTGTACAGCGAAGCTGTTTATGGCTAGGCTCTGATGGATCTCGTCTTCGTGGACATAGACGAACACTTTTTCATACGTGAGCCGTTCCTGAAGGTAGTGTAATGCCAGGCCGACCCGCGGCGGAGATGACGCAGGCGTTAAGCACTCCCCATACGTATACGCCAACCCTGAAGGTAATGCAATACTGGGCTGACTCCCGGCGGAGGCGCAGTTCTCGATTAAGGGGCTCACATTCACAGCTTCGCTGGTCATCCTTCTTCACAGAGTGGAAGGGCACTGAATTTTTTTGATGAATTCCAATATAATCAAAGCGTTTCACGCTTAGCTACCGCCGTTCCTTTTGTAATCCGGTTTCTTGCAAAAAAAAAAGAAAAGAAAAGGAAAGTGTTTTTACAACGCACAGGGCCGAATTCACCAGGAGTAGTAGCGCACGAAAAAGCTTTATTTATTTATTTATTTATTTATTTATTTATTTATTTATTCTGGATACGAACTCTGTCTATTAGCGTCTCGGTTCTAACACGCTTGTGCGCTTGCTTCCACATCACGTGGCTCCACAGCTGGTCTAATGCAGTCTGCGAGGCACAAGCTTGTGCCACAATTATCTCGTCGTAACGTCGTTCCGCACTAGAGCCGTCAAGCACCGTCATCCGTGATTCAGCAACCACCTGGAAACGTTGAACGATGAGCAAGCTTCAGACTGCATTGGCCCGCGGAGCACTGCTTGGAAATGAGGGCTCTTAATGATTGAACTCACGAAGCTCTACGGAAATCCGGAGAGCTGCGGCGCGGAGACTGCCTGCTGCTCTGCGAGCTTTAAACACCAGCAACGTCTTCTCGTCGCGCAATCCACAACAAAAGAATTCCAGGGGGCCCCACAGGACGCCCACTGGAGAGAGCGACCGAAGCTCTTTGTAGTCCCATTTCATGCGCGCACATAAGATTTCTCTCTTTAGGGAGCAATGAGCATGAAATACGCTGGATTCCACCCATCTCTCGGCGCGAAGGGAGCTTATTGTTGCCCAGCCTCCACAACAACAACGCATTGTCGAGGACATTACACTGGGAGCACGTATTCCATATATGAGGCTATGTGCCGTCAAGTTTCGCTAGCGAGCGCGTTATAGTCCGGTGCGTCGCCGTTGTCGTCGCTGTGAAATGGATCTCAGTGCGCTGTATCAGGCGGCTTCATTCTTTGCAAGCTCGATCGCGGCCGCGCCACAGGACGGCAGGAAGCGGCGAAATTGATCCGCCCATTGCTCCGGCGCGGTTTTTGTTGAAGCCGCTCCGGTAACCTGCGCGAATGATGCAGGTTCGGGTGTGCTGTGTTATGGCAATTTAGAATCGCGAGCAATCTCAAAAAGAAATGGGACCAAATAGAGCGCGTTACACGAAGACGGCAGGCAACTTTACGGTTGAGCGACCGTGGCAGTTGCAGTTTCGTTGTCCCAACGGTCTATAAATTGGAAGCGGCATACGGGCTACCGGTCCTTATAGGCAGTTCTGAAATTGGAGCTCGGAAGCGAAGAGGGGGCACAGGGAATAGAAATTTAAAGAAATCCACAAAAAGGGTTCGCCTTGATCATACTAAGGAGCAAGCTATGTCGAAAATGGCGTTATCGTCCCTGTAGTACATACGTCCGCAATACTGGCATTGTCCATTATGTCTAGAGACAGCTGTATTTCATTCCCGATATCCCCTTCCAAAAATAGACCCATAGCTACTAGCCCTGAGAGAAAAAAAAGCACGATCCATATATTTACTGCGGCCTTTGAGATCAAGACATCCTGCTTACACACTTCCAAAGTCATGTCTTCACCGTGGCTTAGTAATTTCTTATTTTTGCTTCTTGTATCTCCGAAATAAAGAGCTGAAATCACGCTGGTTGGCCCTTGCGATGACGCGTGATTGGCTCTTGATTGGTCAATCAGGCGTTGCCAACCTGAAGTTGCGGGGCTGTTTGCCGAACAAAAGCTTTCTCGGCCGTTTCGACAGACGGTCGCGTTGAAGTAAACCGCGCTTCGTATCACGCACGCAATGACAAGACACGACTCTCCTTCTACTTGCAGATTGCTCATGTCGTGCGAACTTTTGCCGTGTAAGGTACAAAAAAAAAAAAAACATTCCAGTCACCGCCAAAGAAACACCAGACGAGTGGTCAACGAGGTATCGGGTTATTTCTAGAGTCATCATATACAGGGAGATTGTCTGACCACTTCACCATAGAACAGCTAAGGTTTCGTTGCATACTTCGTCTCTGTAGAATACTCGCATACACTTATTCGTGCACATCTTCATGTTCTGTGTAGAAACGAGGCCACGTTTGTTTTGCGCGCGATGTGCCTTTTCCTGTGGAAAGTACGGCACTCTCGAACTTCGTAGATTAAAATGGGCATTCTCTTACATTGTCCTGACTCCTTCCGTACTGGGGCTTTGAAACCTATCACCAAGGCTTCATAATGGTTGTCAAAGAAAGAAAGAAACAAACAACCAAACAAATAAATAGAAAGGTAGACGCGCGGGCAGACGGAAGGACAGATTCAGAAATCCCGAACACAAACCAAAAGAACAGACACAAGTAAGCAAGAAAGCAAGTAAATCAGCAGCAAATAGGCAAAGACAACACAAGAACGAACAAGTAACAAGGGGTTAGTATCAACCCACCTGCGTGTGTGTATTTCTAGATATTATTATTCACTGCGCTATTGCCATTCTGTAAGAATAAGTTCGAATCGGCTGTCGAGTGCCCTATCACATCGAGCTCGGCAGACATACGCATTCTGCGTCGCCGGCCGTCAACAAAGATGTCTATATAGACCCGACAAAAAGAAATGAAAGACAGAAAAAGTACACCGAAAAAACTCTATTTCACATTCCTGTATACGAAGACTTGTCCTTGCCTCCGTCATGCACCGTTCGTGTTATCAGCTCACTCGAGCTTCGTCTTTGGAAGGTATGTTCCCGTCCCGGATATGACGTTCGATCGATGCATGCTCCGACAGCACCCAACGCACACCGAGAAATTCGCTCGCTCTGTATTATACAGCTGGGTCGCTGGCTCACTTTCTGGTCCGCTATTCCACCTCCTCCGATCAACGGGTACCCTTTCAGACTTCCCTGCCACTCTAGCGCAATATATGAACTGGTCGCAGCTTCGCAGCAGGACATAGGCGCTTATAACCGCACATACATATGCGCGAATAGGCGCACACACAACAGACAGACAGACAGACAGACAGACAGACAGACAGACAGACAGACAGACAGACAGACGGACGGACGGACGGACGGACGGACGGACGGACGGACGGACGGACGGACGGACAGACAGACAGACAGACAGACAGACAGACAGACAGACAGACAGACAGACAGACAGACACGCATGCACACACGCGGGGGCACACACACACACACACACACACACACAAGATTTGACGATGAGGATCACGAGAAGCACTAAGCGAAAAACCGAGGCATATGCGAGGAACCGACTCGTCGCGCAGCGACGACAAACTAAAGAGTCGCAGTATCGCTCGAAATGCGAAGCATCGATTGCGACAGCAAATTAGTGGCCAGCTACACGAAGTAAGGATATCAGTTTTATCGACCGTATAAACTTGTAAACATAGGCATACTAACCAAATTAACAAGCATGGTGTCAGGCGCGCACAAGCAAACGTGAAGACATCTCACTCGATGACCGCGGAAGCTCGCTGTCAAAACGTTGGAGTGAGGAAGCGCGGCAGCAGCAGCGAGCGAAATCATCTTAGTGCTGCCTCTCGCATCAACGCGAACTAAGCCGCGAAAACACAGCGCACGGCGGACTCTGTTCCCGTCGCAGATGGCTTTCGAGATACAACGGCCCGCACGAGCGCGCGGCCGCCCCGAGTAGAACGCCCCACCCCACCCCCCCGGAGCCTTGTGCGCGACGGAAGACGGCGCGCTTCCTCCCCGTTTTCTTCCCTTGCGTGCGAGAGACTGAGCCGCAATCGCCGCCTCACCGTCGCACGCTTTCACTCGCACATACGAAGCCCAAAAAACTCGATCAGCTCGACAGAGAAGGCGAGCCACCACAGGTCACAGCACGCATATGCGACAAATTGTAAACTGGGTAGGGCCAACGAAACAGATATAGGAAGACTTATCCCGAGACATTTTCTTCCGATAACCGAGATTGTAGTGCAAAGACAGCTGCAACACTAAGAGTAGGAGGCATATATTAGAGCCGAGTGAATATTGAGATGCTTTCTTAAAACGCCATATAAACTGCGCTAAAATGATAAGAACAAGAATCCATTAAGAGATAAGCAAAGGAAAGAGATAGAGGCTAAAGGGCGCGACGCGTGTGTGTCGGCGCAGATTTTTTAGGCCAGCGCCGGAGCCATGCATACAGCGCGTGTTTGTCGCGCATGTTTTCTCCTTTTATACTTATTTCGCACTGGAACCGTACCCTGTGCGTAGTGTAGTGCTCGCAGCACTCGGTGCAGCGCGAGGGTTATTTGTCAGACTTGCTCGCGGACAGGTGTTCCTTTCTTTTTTACTCTTGTTTGTTTGTGCTTACTGTTCTTGTACTCGGCGCACGCCAGCATCGCTAGGAAGCAGAACCGCTTGGTCTTCGCTCTGTTTCCCCCCCATTATATTTTCGTTCGTTAAAGGGAAGCTGAAACACTTTTCGAAAAAAACGAGTTCTCTGCGGCATTCTGCAGTTTTGAGTCCCCTGAACACGAATATCTGGTTCAAAAAGGGCGGAAACAAACGCAAGCGGCTGTTTTTCCAAGAAAACGCGCACCAGCGCCTCAGGGCATCGCGCGAACGCCGCTGTTGCCCGTGATTGGTCGGGGCCGCTGTGACGTCGTTGGCGGTAGTCGCCGGTCGGCGCCGCCGCATGTCTCCGTTTCAGAGCGTAGCACCATTCCTTTCTCTCTGGTAGCACGCGGTTCGGCTGTTCTGGCTTCATAGCTGAGTTGCAAGATGGAACGTTCTCGCTGTCTCCGACAGCTTGTATTGTCCCCGTACATGTTTGAACCCACAGCCGATACGGAAAACGATGGCGGCAACAGAGTCAACGACGATATTGAGTGTGCCAACAGCGAGAGCGATGTGTGCACCTTCTCGCGCGCTAGAAATCTTAGCTGGTACGCATGTTTTTGTTTTTTTTTCCATGTAGCTGCACGTTGCAATGACGGGAGAAAAAATGCGCTAAAGTGTCACTGGGAACATGCTGCTGGAAGAATGCTGAAGCACTAACTTCTCATTAGATTTACACGGGTGCAATTCCGCGATGTCAAGCACCTTGCCGCTGCTTGTCTAAAGTCCCGTGGTTTTTAGCGTTGATACACGATCGCGAACATAAGTGCCGCGTTTTCAAAGCGCGCACATGCAGTGCTGTGAGGTACAGTCATGGAAGTTGCTTATCTTACACATCCAGAGATGACCAGAGGTATTATATGTGCAATATTCATACTATGGTTCGACGACTTTGCGAGTGTGGCTCGATCAAGAATCGGTATGCGTGCTCCATGCTAGTGTTGACATAAATATATTAGGCAGTTTTAGCACCGCCGTGTGGTAAACACGATAACTGAACCGTACGTCGAATGTCACTAGGCAAGCCTACACTCCATTTGATACCTCAGGTGCATCGCTGTGGAAGCTACGCTCGAAGTCCGGTCACTAAAGTTTACTACTCCCCGCGTTCCCGTCTATGCTTCGCAGCGTGCCAGCGGCGTTTGCTCGCGCGAGCATGCACGTGAAGCTGCCGCGACGGGCTGCAATTAAAAAATACCGAAAAGAATTTTTTTTTAAAAGAACGTGTTAGCAGCCGTATAAGTACACGGATGGTTTCTATGGGTAAATTCTTTTTTTTTTTTCATTCCGAACTGAGCTTATATATGGAAAGCTTTCTGAAAAATCGGGTCAAGAAACACCGAACTTTTTCTAAGTGCTTCTTGCAGATACTGCAAGAAGTATCTCAAGCCTCCACAGCGTTGCACCTGATGTATGAAACGGAGTATAGCAACGCTAGCAACAACGCGTTTTCGCATTTGTCGTAAGGCTATCCGGCTACGCTAAAACTGTGTTACCAGACGTTAATGGCTGCAAATGTTCGTATTTCTCCAGTGCATCAATGTGGGCCTAATCACGCTTTCATTAAACTAGGTGCACCTGCATGTGCTGCGTATTGATGGAAGATGAAGAGAACTGCTTGTGCTGCCAGGAGGTGCAAGAGATTAGGAAAAAACAGAAGCGCACGCAGTGCGTAACAAGTTCAAGACAATTCAGGACTGTGTGCCTCAGCAGGGCAGTACTGGAAGTGGCACTTGCCCAGAAAGGAGTCGAACCGGCTGGACAAGGCAAGAAGTTTACACACAGGTGTGAAAATGATATGGCCAATGGAAAAAGAGTGATGCAAAAGCATTTTTTTTTACAGGCAGTTGAGGTATGCAGCATACCGCCAGTTTGTCTGGCTAGTATGGAAAAAGTTGGGAAAGAAGAACCGTCGAATTCTGCCAAGCTGTGTACTTGAAGTTGTTCGGGCTTCAGTCGCGCCGATTTAATTGGAATACCGATTGCCCGCATCGTTGTCAAGCTCCGATGATAGTCACTGTCGCGGAAATGGTCCGAGCACAGCACAGTTGATTTCGTCGGCACGAACTTATCTCTCCTCACCGCACGTACCCACTGCGCTGCAAGCTTCTTTTCCTTCGGGAACTTGTGAAACACCACATCGTCTCGCCCGCCTGTGTTCGCGCAGCCGAATGCTGCACAGAACGAGGGCATGTTGGGCGCCCTTGGCTGTAGGCACTCACGCAGCACAAAAGGAAAGAACAGTTTACGAAAATCGCAAAACAAACGTGAGCGGCGGCGGCAGATCTCTCGTAGCGTCGTTCAGAAAGCGCAGGACGGAAAGAGGCATGCCAGCACATGTCAGCACGCCGGTCCGCAGCTCGGCTGGCTCGGTCTCCGCCCATGACGTCACTCTCGCCGGTTCTCTCCTCTGCCAACGTCCTCACCCGGCGCTTCGGGAAGCGATGGGGGCGTGTCCGCGCGGGTGATTTCGAAAGCGATTTCCGCCCGTTATATTAACAACACGAAAAAAAAATTTCAGAACCGTAAATTATTAGGTCTGTTCTTCCCAATCCCAGCATTTCATAGAAATTGAAAACCGTTTCAGCTTCCCTTTAACCGGATGCATGAGGCCAGCTGTATGTACCGCGTGCTCTCCTTTTCTCTCTCTCTCTTTTTCTCTCCCGCTTCGTTTCCGGAGCACGCACACGTCAAGCTGTCCGCAGGCGAGCCTCGCAGCCGTTGATTTGTAGCGCGATAGACAGCGGCCAACTGTTGCATCCCAGTCGCAAGAACTCCGTAGCCTACCTCGCACGTGGGACATGATCTTCAGAAGGCTGTGGGGGTTTCAGTGAGAAGAGAATGAACGAACGACTGTATATAACGCATTGTAAGTTGATCCGGGGCACGACGAATGAGCCCACGTCTCCCGAGTAGAGCCTGATATGTAGGTGTTGCTGGCTGTAGTGGCCGCACTTTGTAATACGCAACATTCCCAACTTAATCTAAGACGAAACCGCGAGAAGCTACATTCAGGCGAAAGATCGCTATGTAGGTACACTGAAAGCCTTATTTTGCGCCATTAACTTCAGTTATTTGCAGCGTCGGACCTTTGGCGTATTTGAATGGGGGAAAACGTGTCGAAGCGCGTAAAACTAGCTTCACACTACCTAGTTAGAAAAGACCCCGTTGCGTCGTAATTTGGTGTTTTCATTGGGGCTAAACTCGTAGCACCGTATATGCAGGGTGCGTTTTGTGCACATTATAGTTGTGAGCTCTTGGCAATCGATTTCATTACATTGTCCGAAAACATTTGGCATTTGGCCAAGCTTACTGAGCGACGGTGCCTGGAAGCGGGTATGACGTCGATCTTAATAGCATTTCAACTGCCGAAGGGCCATTCCATATATGCAAGAGAACAAGAGCTTGCAGCGCGACTAGTGCGAGTCCTTGATGATGCCTGCAACCTTCTGTCCAGTGCGAAGCAGTTATACCCCAGGCCATCATTTTACTTGTCCTCTAAGCAACCCGACCGCGAACACGTGCTTCTCTCATATAGCAACAATGCGTTTACCCACAGTACCTTGAATGTGTTCACAGTGTGCACATGATTAGAAAAGGGGACAGGTACAAAGCGCTCTGCCCCTCTGCAACGCTCTTCCACTCTGTCTGTCCCCTTTCCTACGTATGTTTGCGGCGCGAACAAGTTCAAGATGCAACGCTGCCAACTCGCCCAATCTTCAGTCCTCGCACCCAGACTGCAGTGAGCCCTATCCAGCCGACTATGTCTAAAGGTTCCGTTGAGAAGTGGGAATCGTTGACGACGGGCGGACTCGGACGAAAAGGCAGCATCGCGCGGTGAGCTTTCCGCAGGCGACTATGCAGGACGGAAGTGTCCTCGCCGCCGCTGGTTCCGACTCGAGGCGGCAACGAATTCGTTGCATTCGGTATGGTGATAGGATGACGGGGTCGAGCGTCCTGAAACCAAGGAGGGATTAGGAAGCGTCGCCGCTACGCGGAGAGCAATAGCTTGGAGTTTGTCTATCGCCGCCTCTTCCTACTCCAGCTTCTACTTGTCTTATTCCTCACGTGTTGGCTTGTCTCCAAGCTTTCTCGCCCACTGGCACGAACGCGGGAAACCCGGGTCATGCCACGAGGGATGAGCTCCGTGAAAGTCGCAGCTCTGGACCGGGGAGGTGTGTGCAGCCCACTATGCGCGATGTTCTTGCATATGCGCGAGATATCGGCGACAGAAAGGAGAGGCAAGGAAGGCGCTGTCGCCTGAATACGCGGCTTTTTTGTTTTTCTGTGGTTCTCCTTTGAGGCGCGACAAACAAGAGGGTTCGAATACAGATGGGGACTCTCTTTCGTTCGACGTTCAGGAACAGATCAGCAGCGCAGGCGGTAATATTTGCGAGGATTGTGAGGAACTTTGATACTCGGCGGCGTCATGCCCTATTGTAAGAGGAAGACGTTCTGGTTTGATAAGTGTGTCATCCTCGCCACTGCTAACGTCCCCGGCGACGTGAGCAGTACGACGGCGTGTACTGCCGGTATGCTGCCGAATTCTAATAATGCGCAGAAGTGTTACCGATCATCATCCAAATTTATGTTCACTGCAGGGCGCAGGCTTCTCCAGTCGTGTCTTGCGTGAGCTGACTGCATCTCATCATCATTTATCATGCCAGAAAATTTCATAATCTCATCGCACCGCCTAATACCCTGTCGTCGTCTATACCAGATTTCCCTTCATTTGGCATCCACTCTGATGGTAACCTCCTCTATACGCCAGTGCACGGTCTTCTCAAGTCCATAACTCCATTCCTTTATCGTGATCCCAACTAGAATAAAAGAATTATGACTCTTAACGTTACGCTGATAATTTTTCGTTCCAGAGCTCGTTTCGCGGCACCCAGCTTCTTCTCAAGCTTATCTCTTACAGTCTAAGCTTCGGCCACACATGTTAGTACTGAAACAACACGCAAAAGTGGTACTAAGCCTATTAATGCCTCAGTTTTTTCGCTGTGCCGTAATATCAGTCACTCGCCCTAGCCATATATACAAGCTTAAATAAAATGCCTGCACGCAAAAGCAACTACCTCCAATGCAACTAAGTTCGTCTATGAATGGCCGTCTGAGAGCATTTATGCGTTTCGAATCCGTTTGAGCTTGGTGTGGCTCAAAGGCAACGCTACCAAATAGAATGAATTCTCAATCTTTGGCCGGTATCTTGTATGAACAACGAAAATCACAAAGAAAAAAGAGCTGCTGCATTTCCAAAGCGCCAAGATGAACGCTTGAAAGCATATCGTGGTTGTTTTTGCGAACCCTCGTTACATTGAACGATCGGTTTTCTATCGCGGGTTCACTCGTATGGCATATGATTAATTGATGTTATATTGCTGGTATTTCTGGCACATATGAGCCTGCATGTTTTTGTTATTTGCTTTTGTATTTTTTGTACTTTGCCACGTTTGTAAATTTTTCCGTACATTTATTGCTCTGTATTCCCACCCACCTTTATATACTTCGGCGATTTGGGGTACCTGAAATATGTAATTAAATAAATTGGCTTCTCTTATTTTTCCAAATCAATAGATAGATAGATAGATAGATAGATAGATAGATAGATAGATAGATAGATAGATAGATAGATAGATAGATAGATAGATAGATAGATAGATAGATAGATAGATAGATAGATAGATAGATAGATAGAAAAAAAAGAAAGAAAGGAGCCGTGAGGTGGCGCTGACGCTTCATGTTCATTGTGCAAGCCACGTAGAATCAAGAAACGCGTAATTATATTATAATTTCTCTCAGCCTAAAGCCTGCAGGTCCTTGCCGACTTCTTCGTCCACGCGCGCCTCGGCGGCCGGCTGTTTCACCTTACCCTCTCTGTTTGCGCCGAATTCATCCCATTACATCTGGCTATAGGCTTGAGCCAGAGCAGACCGCCGCAGACCCAAATGCTCCGGCCTCCGTTTCTATTACGGGCGCCGCGGACTCTCGCTTCTCCGCCTTTGTTGGCTCTTTGGCGCAGTATAATGCGCACTGTAGCGTTAGAGCTTGCGAGGCCGCGTAATCTCTCGTACGATAGCAGGATGCAGTCAAGCACGCCGGCATTCCTCCCTCCCCATCTCATAACCTTCCTTCTCTCGCAGATCGTTCTTCTTTAAATATGTTTTTATTAACCTGACATAAGGAGATGTTTCCACACAAATACGTCGCCGGCTAGTCTTTGGGCCTTGAACAGGTAGTACAATTACATGTACAGCTTTGCGTACTTTTGTAGGGTAGCAAACCGGTTAGGCAAAACTGGTTAACCTCCCTGCCTTCCTTCTCCACTTTTTTCCTTCCTTCCTTTGCGTACTTTTCTCACATAGGTTTCTGTAGCAGAAAGAGCAGGATAACAGATAATGCACACACAACGATGTTATATAACATACAAGTCAGCGGCGAAGCGCAGATTACTTTTTGTTTTCCAGCTTTTGCACTGTTATCAACTCTCGGTCATCGCAATACCCAGTTCATATACATTCATTCATCGGCGAAGAAGGCTCTGCAGGCGTTGTTAAGTTTTCTAAAGGTAAACGGGCTTCTGGGATCGTCTTCGTGCGCGCATGTGAGGGAACCTTCTACAGACTTCCCCGTCTCTCTTTCTTTCCCCTTCCATTGTGCAGGGGAGCCAACCGCACACTTGTCAGGTTAACCTCCTTACCTTCCTTTCTTCGTATCTTCTCTCTCGTTACATAAAAATTAAATAGTAGTGCACAAATTAGGAACCCCCCCCCCCCCCCCCCCATGCCACGCTACCGTTTCTTTCACACCAAAATATTTTTCATTACGTGGAAGCAGATACATAAATTTTTATTTACAAATTTTACCGCGAGCAAGTAGTACTCGCGAGATTAGGTCTATCAGAAAGAAAGGTTCGTTTTCGTTTGTAAGCCAGCGCAGGGCTCTTCCTTCACAGCCACGCAAGGTTAATCAGCGTGGAAGAAAGCTCATACGTTTCCTCGTCATCTTATTATTCTAGCCCCCCCCCCCCCCTCCCCCGTGAAAGGATCATTTCTTCTGCTTTCGGAGTGCAAGAGAACAGGGACGGCGTCGTTACCGTTCGCGTTTCGCTTGTGTGTCTATGCCTGAGTCCTCGGCCCGCCGTGACCAGAGCTGGCAGCCACCAACAGCTCCGCAATATACTTTCCTGCCTTGTTGCGACCGTAATTATACCCACAAAGAGCACGCACACGCAAGAAAAAGCAAGGAAACGTGCTGGTCCTATTTTCTGGTTCGTCTCCCCGAACAATACCTTTCCCGGTACGATATTATTCGCGGTTATGCGAGGAATGTCCTCCGGATAACATGTGCCTCCCTGGGATTAGTCCGTCATACCGCAGCTGGTTCATCACTTTAGTAACGTCAGCATCCACACGTGACAGGGGGAAAACGCGATTCCCGATCTTTTCCGCCGTTCACTCTGCTCGTATTCATCCCCCCCCCCTCTCTCTCTCTCTCTCTGCGCCCGCTTTCTTATGCACATCCCCGCTGCCCTCTGCCCCTCTTCTTGCCTTCCTACGGGGTAGCGGACCCAGATATAGTCACTGCATCCTAGCTGCTGCAGAAGTGGTACGCATCCACGGTTCTCCTTCCCCTACCCTCTCCCTCACCCCCTTTTTTACGAGGGGAGTCTAATGGGAGAGAGCCCGCGGTTTATGGCTCGGAAACCGGGACGGAGTGAGAGTCGATGCCGTTCTCCCGTTTTCTTTTATGACGGGGAATTCGCTGCCCTGCCCAGCCGCAGCGTCCCGCAGCTTGTAGGGAGGAGCGGCACCCGCTCTCCCGCGGCGTCCCGTTACGATTCCCGCCAACTTCCCGCGGCGCCGCGCCCCTCTCGGCACGCGACATCGCCGGTATACGAGTGTCCTCGGAGCGCGGACGCGTCGCGTTGCCGTCGCCGAGGGAACGTGAAACACGCGAATCGGGCGCACACGCTCGCAGAGCAACGTCATTTCTCCCACCCGTGACCAACTCGGGAAGATACGTTCCGGTTTGCTTTCTGTCTCGGCCACTGTGACAACACGTGGCTCAGCGACCAGAGCAATAGGAAGCTTCGTTTTCAGCCGTCCACAGAATTGTTGCCGTCGTCGTATTACCGTGATCCAGAAACACTGCATCCCTCGCGATCTGCTGATTCCGAGGCCTGGGTATTATGTCCCCTTTTACAGCTCAATATATGTTCAAGTTTTCGTTTATCCGAGAAATTTTTACGACACGTGGCCTATAGTGCCGAAACATTAAGGGCCGCATAGCCTGTGACTACACGTACCATTGCCGTTACCGTATTACCGCAATGCTCAGATGTAGCTGGCACAACAGGGGCATTGGTGACGACAGCTTGTGGAGCCGTGTTAAACCATAATACCCAAGCATTACTCCAACGGTGTCTTGGTCATCATGGTTCAAAGAAGTCAGAAATGGCTTTACGAAGTTTACGGACCGGAGCATTTACGCCACCAAATGAGTAGACACAGTGGCGCACATTTTCACTGCCGCTTCCGTGTGCTTAAAACAGCGTCCCAAAAGCATTCAACGCAGCTCTTTCAACGCTGTTCTTTACAACGTCCCGCAGCTATGGGAAACCAGCGTTGTCCAGGGGGCGCTCGTGAAAAACGGTCCTCAGCGCCGTAAGTGAGAAAGCACCGCAACTTTTTAGTCTCCTAAACGAAGGCGGGGCCTCAGAGAGCACGTTGTTTTTAAGTTTTACGAAACTGTAACCTTAGCGAGTTTGGCCTGTTTTTCATTGTCATTTCTCTCAATGTGAATATTGAAAACAGTGAAGAGGCTAAGATCATCGACGACGACTTTCCTTTTGAAAAACGCCCTAGAAGTGTCTTGCACAGAAAACTGCATGAGAGCCACGCATCAGCAGGTGCAAGCGTATGCCGCCGACCGCCGATCGTGTTGCGTTACATGGTTTCAAAAGTATCTTCTCACTGTTGCAAGATAACTCCTTGTTGCAAAATAACTAGAGAGCGGCGATGATTGTGTATAGCTAATTATTTTCTATAGTTTGAGAAAACGATACCTGACAACGACGGTTCAAGGTTCCAGCGAAATACAACTTACGAGGGAAGCGACTATATAAACACCGTCGGAATTGAAGTAAGCAATCACTTGCTCCATTTCTGCCTATTCCGGACGCAAATGGGGACAGTTACTTCGTAAGCAGGATGACATTAAATTCCTTGGAGCCACTTACGGTGTCCACGGCGCCAAAATCGAAAACGCGTCCACGTTAGCGACACGGCAACTCGCCGCACGCCGTTAGCAGTTCGCGGACCGCTGGCCAACGGCGGTGTCGCTGGCAAACGGCGAGATCTCTCTGTCACGCAGAAAAATATTTCTGCTATTTCTCCCTGTGCCCCACCGACGTCGCCAGTCAGAGACAGAGGAGTGGTCGCGGCTACGCTCTGGCGTCGCCGGCAGCCTCGCCGCCGCTGATCGCTCGCCACCGATATTGTCGCTATAGGCCTTTTACGGTTCACTTCGGATCTGTCTGACGGCGCTTCAGAACGAACCACCGACGCTCCCAAGCAGCAATGTTTCGTTACCGTTGTCGACGCTTTACCCAATCTTCGCAATAATTTCGCACTAAGAAAACGTGCTGGTATTTGCGGCGCCGGCAGCTGAAACGCGAGCGCGGCTGAGCCGGTTCGTTGTGCACTGTCGGTAGTCATGCACTGCAGCTGAACTTGACTTGTATCAGAACTCTCGTTGGTGTTGAAAAGTTGACCGTGGACATGGTTTTTAATAAAATGAACAATGCGCGTCACTTTAGCGGAATAATCTTTCCTGGAATGGAAGCTGCGTAACCAATGTTTGTGTCGCCGGTCGCGGCGTGGCGCCGGTGCAGCGTCGATGCGCCGTGTCTGCAGTAAACACGATGTGTTCAACGTTTATGTTCTCTGTGAGATTGCATCATTCGCATTCTCATTACCTTCCTTTTCATTTTGTCAAAGGCACCACACACCGCTGGAAACCCAGTACCCAGTACTGGAAATGCAGCCACTAATAATACACATAGCGCCTCTGAAAAAAATGTTCTTGTGCACTTTTTGTACTAAAACACGTACACATTTTGTACTAGAAGCAGTGCCATTTTCGCTTTCAACAAAATCAAATATACACTGATATTTCGCCGGAAAAGCTGTAGAAATTGTTGAAATGGCGAGCGATCGCGCCCGCACGAATAACGTCACCGCTGTTCATGCTCGTAGTTGTCACGCAATATAATAGAATGATAGGGCTATATATTAGGGCTATTCTAGTTGTGGCAATTAACCACGCAGAAATAACGATGACGTTCAAACTTTTCTTTTCTCACTGGTTTTGCACGTCCCCCACCGTACAACCGCTGGCCATTATCTTCTGTTTGTACGACTAAACAATGCCGGCGACGTCCGCAAGGTGGCGTTGTGTGTCAGCTGGAAACTCCAGCGCTGGTTCCCCACACAGTTACTCGGCAGCGAAATCGCGTGTGCCTTGGTCTGAAACTGTCGAACATCGATTGTCTACAGCGTCTTATAGCACTTGCAAATGACGTAACGCGACACCGACAAAAACGGTGGGGAAATAGAATTGCGAAGAACGTTCGCGTTCCCGCAAACCCTGTCTCTGCGGGCATCGCATTCACCTATCAGCGAACGGTGAGGAGAAAAACGTGTGCGCTCAAGATGAGATTCAGGTCTGCCTTCCTGTTTCCAGGTTCAAGTGAAACAGATCTAGCAGTAGGAAAAACACGCTGCTTCCAACTTTCCATACAATTCACCGGCAACCCATAGCCTTTGTGCTTACGTATAGGGAGCCGCCATGAGCAACACCGTGCACCTAGATAACATTTGGGCTGCGCGGTCGAAGTCGCAGCGTCGTGCAAAGCGGGCCAACGTTATCACTGTCAGGGCTGCCGTGACGAAAACAAGAACGCGATAAGCACAGCTCCAAGTACATCTGTTACCTTTTCCATTTCACATTGTGGGCCATCGGTTCACTACAATGTGTAACTTATAAGCTCTAGGTTTTCACAGGCGAAATTCCAAAGGCGGCTACCTATCAAGCTGGTGAAGTCGGAGAGAAAAGAAAAATGAGAAGAAAACGAAATTTAGTCGAATTCAAGACGCGTAAAATTGGTGCATTCGTCAGCTCTCCGAACATGGAGGGCTGCGACATATAACGCGAAGATGGTGGTATAGTACTTTAATGATATATACGTGTGTGTGTGTGTGTGTGTGTGTGTGTGTGTGTGTGTGTGTGTGTGTGTGTGTGTGTGTGTGTGTGGTGACGACTCGAAGTAGCTTGCCTTCCATAATTTGGGGGCCGTCAGTACACTACTTGATACATTGATACATACATCCAGTGATATATACACACCCTCACATAGATACATAGACCGAGTAGAGTAACTTCTGTGGTTCACAAGAGTTATTGAAATACCAAACGGTGTACCTGGATCGATAAATTCGCGCGCCGACTCGTGACGTCAGATGTACTGAACCGACAGCCGTCACATTATGGAAGGCGAGCTAATCCGAATCTTTTACTTCGATCAACGTGAATGATTTTAAGGTGTTGTAGCACTCCATGTGACGAGGATTGGCTGGAGCACTACTTCACGCTTCTCGATACCACCTAAAACAATTGCTTTCTTTTTCTTTAGAGAATGGCGTGAGATTCGAGCAAGGGAGCTATATATAGATGTATTTATTGCCGATATATTAGGCACCACGTTGAAAAGCTGTCGCCATAGGGACGCTTTGGGTGTGCAAAAGCCTTGATTAAAGATGAAAAAAAGAACACAGTACATACAGCATTGTCCCTCATCCACTTATACCGATAGGAATAAGTTTGGGCGCAAGTGACATGAATACATTCGCAGCTATAACAAAGACATGCTTCAATTAGCAGAGAACGAGAAGACGTAGGCCATAAATAACAAAGATAACGGCCAAATTATTCTTGCTGTCTTATAGGAATCTATATATACGGGGGCTGCATATGAATACAAGAAGGTGGGCGCAAGAAGAAATGAATGCGCTGCTTCTCGCGGTGTTTGCAGAAAATATGATGAAGGCGGTAACCGGAGATGTTCCATAAACAGCGCTTCTGCGCGGGCGCCAGTCGTACGAGCGAATGGTAATGCGCGATCGCACGAAAATGTCAGCGACGTATTATTAGCATTACGTTTGAATCCATATATACTACTCTTACGTGACTTGGTTCGCACTGATGAGAGTGAAATATTTGCTCGCTCACGAAGGTGATGCAACTTAAGCGTAACTTGGGATGGCCGATTACGAAATTCGGCGCGAGCGATGGTATTTTTTGACCAAGGTCTCTGTTCTTCGAAGTTTCAGTCTCGCAATCTCGCGATGATGTCTTGAAGGCTCTTCGTTGGTATATATACTCAGAAATATTTAGAAGCCATTTTGAGACATTGTTGAAGAGCGATTTCAAGAGATTCATTTATACTAATCAGGGGCTCGTAAATTCATGGGCGAGTGCTCGTGCAGAAAGATCCTTGCATCCCAGCGCATGTGATACCTAGCATCCATCTCACGTGCTGGAAATAATGGAGATGTTAGATCTCATTCCTTCTTCTCAGCCCTATACTTCAGTTTCAAGATAAGCGCACGTATTTCACACCGGGCAATATAACGTATCGTGTTCTTCGGTGTTTTATTGTATTCAAAGTAATTTGTACCATTGGTCACGTGGCACGTTATGGTTACACATTTCTTTTTTCACATTTATAGCTCTGTTACGTGTTACCATGGTGTTAGGAGCCAAGTCGGGCGCATTTCTTTGCCTTTAGCTCCAGCGCCATGGCAGTCACGAAACGACATGTATTGTTAGAATACGAATAAATTAATAAATTAGAATAAATGAATAATCTTAGCGCGGTATGTGGATTTTGCTATAGAGAGAGAGAGAGAGAGAAAATAATGCAGAGAACGGCAGGGAGGTTAACCAGAGGTAGTTCCGGTTGCCTACCCTGCGCAGGGGGAAGGGTTAAGAGGGATAAAAAGAGAAACAGAATGGAAGGGGGAAATAGAAAGAACGCATTGTCCAATGGGGCAACTTGCAGATGGGTAAAGGAAGCTGCGTCTGCGCAGACGTCACCACGCCAGCGTGTATCGGGCATATAGCTATAGGCTACTACTCACCGTTAGTTAGGGCTTGCGTTGGAGCTAGTTGGCATATCATTATTGGGATACGTTATTGGGAGTGTTTCCTCCTTTACGTTCGTGTTCTGTTTGTGTGTATGTTGTACTCCTGCCAACGCTATGACCGAATAATAACTCTCTGTGCAGTACGCTTCTGCACTGCGCGATGAGCCAGCCCACCGTCACAGTGCACTGCCTCGAGACGTGTGCGCACGCTGAAGCAACTGAGCGTGCGCCTCAAACCACGTGTCGACAAAGCAAGTGGCCCAAAGCTCTTGCGCTAGAATTGTTCGTAAAGAGAATTTCAGCCACTACTTATGCTAGACGTATCATTAAGACATTAGCCAAGGCGGCCTGCCAATGGTGAAGAGCTCTTATACGAACGAAAAGAATTCGGCTCCTGGCTTCTACTGCGTTTCGTAAGAAGAGGAAACGGCCACTCTCATTGGCGATCATCATCATCGTCGTCGTCGTCGTAATCACCACCATCACTATTACTAGTTCTGGACACTTTCTTTTTTTTTGGGGGGGGGGGGGGAGGGTATAAGCATAGTTTCGGTCCACCTAAGAGGAGGCTCTCTGCAGCAGTAGATTTATGTTGCATGACGACGATGAATTGGTGAATTGGCGAATAAATTGGGTGGAATACTGAAAGAAGGCACGCACAAGTCAGAGCTATATGCCGCGTAATCGTTAGTCTGTCCGCAATTTATTGCGCTGTGCGCGCGCGCGTTTTTGTTTCTAACTGCGAACTCACCAAGGAAAGCATTATATTTCAAGAATGTTTACATCCCTTCTTCTTCTGTGCATATAAACACTTGCCAACGTCACCGTCCCCGTATCTGAACACCTAAAAATATTCTCGCAAGGATAGAGAGAGAGAGAGAGAGAGAGAGAGAGAGAGAGAGAGAGGATGCAGAGGGTTTATGTGGCCAACAACTCTGACGGTAAAACCTTCAGTACTCGCAGGTTGCGCCAAATTCAATTTCCATGCACGACCGAAATTTTCTATTCTTTCTTGCACTTTTCGTGAAGCAGCGTTGCGCCACGGTACGCCGAAATTTCGGGCCACCTGATCCAGCAAGGCGGTAAAACTGTTTCGCCATTAAAGACCCAGTTTACGGAGACAAAACGACAAGGGGGGGGGGGGGGGGGGGGAGGATTATTCTGTAGTGAAAAGACCTGTCATTTCATGCAGCAGGCTTGAGATGATGCTGTTCAAAAAAGTGCTTTTGAATTTTTTTCGGTTCAATCTGCTTGTCTTCATTCTTGAAGTAAGCCCGAGTGTACTCTCATATTTCGCTTTCTCATTGCGTTTGCGCATGATTTCTCAATAAATATCTTGAAGATAAAGTTATTGCGTGCTCACACGGGCAGACAAAGTCATATGCGCATAGTCAATTAAGGGTCATAAAACGCACTCTCTGTTTTTCTCGAAGTACCATATTATTGCGGATTTACGTACGTAGCAATTTTGAGAATGTATCTTCCTGCTCCTTGCCGGTTGTTCTTGATGAAAAGAAAAAGAAGAAAAGAAAGACAGAAAATATATGCATGGCTTAAGGAGCACGATTTCATTTTAATCAGACGCCTCAATGGACTGTGACTTGAAAACGGGGACGCGCGCAATTAAAATGGTACATTCACTTTAATAAGAAACTCGGACGGGCCATCGAACAGCCGATCACGTTTCTTCCTCTTGACTATTCCGTGCAAATAGCTACCATAAGTTAGTCATTCGAAAGTTAATATACATTGCGACTAGTTAACTTTTAGGTTTTCCATTTAAGGTATTGTTACTCTTATGAGGGCAATCTACTCAAGAAGATAAAAGAGCAAGGCACAGCTTTCCCTTCGCACCAGGTGACGCTCGAATAGTCTGACAAGTCCGCCTCGATTCAGCATCGCTGCTTTTAGGATGAGGTCACCTAAGAATTCCTGGTGTCAACTATAGTATGGCCGTGACAGGAAGAAATGGCGTTATCTGAAATAAAGTTATCACAGTGCTGAGACTTTTGCTAGTAAAAAGAAAGAAGTTGGAAGGTGATTCAACATGTAGTTGCATCGATCAAAGGCAATGTCTCCTTGAGCGAGTTGGAGGTGAGAATGGGGCGGAATCACTCACACCACTCTGTCGCGTCAACCCTCGCATGAGCGAAGTAGGAGAAGCATCGGAACGCTTAACCTTTTTGACTGCACTATCTTCGGGATCGGCCCACGTTTTTAGAGTGAACATGTTCACGGGAATAGCCCACATTTTTTTTTTCTTTTTACTGCACTATCTCCCGAATGTGCCCACGAAAGGAGCTAGAAGCGCACATAGCCGATGCGGAAAAGTGGGGTTAACTCGCTAAGAAAGACAAACCCCGTATTCTGGAACTTTCCATCACACTCGGCCCTCCTCCTCGGCACAAGAAAGTGGATGACAGCGCCGTCTCTCGATAGAATTAGTTACTAGTTGCTGCTCCTTAACATTCTACCTTAATTCTTGAAAAGCGTAGTTCAGTCGAAGGGCAGCGTTGTGTTCCACTCGGTGGAGTGGAGGACGAGTTTCGAGTCGAGAGTCGTTTGAGGATACAAGCGATTGTATTTCAAAA
Organism: Dermacentor andersoni; assembly: GCF_023375885.2. Taxonomy (NCBI): domain Eukaryota; kingdom Metazoa; phylum Arthropoda; class Arachnida; order Ixodida; family Ixodidae; genus Dermacentor; species Dermacentor andersoni. The sequence continues at coordinate 160,878,550 of NC_092818.1, read as the reverse complement.
CTGACTAAGGTTTGAAAGACCTCAGACGACAATAGTGTCTCTTGCGACGTGGCGCCCTATATTCAGGCGCCCTATGGCTGACAGCTTCAACGAACACGGAAGGATTAGAGAGAGCGCGAGAGTGAGCTGGCACGACCGCCAAAAGCAGTTAGCTGCGGCCTTGGCCTTATAGCTGCTTCGAAGAACCGCAGCTGCGTTTGAGTACTACATGCGCAGCTGCAGCGTCGAGAAATTGCGCGGCGGGTTACGCCCCTTCCATGCAAGATACGACTCGCTATTAACCGACTTGAAATAGGTTCGCTGCGCTCCGAAGTGCAACGCAGATACGGTTGTGAGCGCTGGCAACAAGATCGGCAGCGATCTTCCAGAGAAGTAAAGGACATGTTCAGCACTGGAGATGCTGCATTATGCTGCGTTATCCTATAAGTAATGACATTAGTGTGGACTGTAATTATCCCTTGACTGGTGCTCTAGGTTATGAATGTTGCTGTTATGAATGTCGAAAGCCCGGACGCCGGCCAACGAGGAGGGGCTCCTACACATGAGGAGTTTTGGGAATACGGGACCGGGGCACCGAACGCGTATCCGTGATCTCGGTTTAAGCAAAGTAGCGCACATAGCTTTGCGAGCGATTCATTCTTAACACTTCCAAACTTCATGCTTGCGTTCATGTACCTTTAACTTTCATCTCATCGTCGTCCGGTCATCACCTTTTTTTCCTTCCATCTTTCTATTTCCCCTGCATGGAGCACAGTAGCGGATTACAGAGTAACGCCACGCCTTAGGGTGACCGATCTTCTTTTCTCGCCAGCAAGTTCTTTCATGACCATCCGGCAATCCATTCTCCCTCCGATAGCAGCACGGCGGTGCCGTCCGTTAATTAAGTCGCCCGCACTTCCGCTGCTCTTCTGCGCGTTTCGGGAAGCGCTTCCCGACGGGAAGAAAATCGTTCCCCAAAAACAACGTGCCTAAACGCAGGCACTCACACGCAGCGTGCGTGCGTGCGTGTGTGTGTGCGTGCATGTGTGTGTGTGTGCGTGCATGTGCGTGTGGGTGTGGGTGTGTGTGTGTGTGTGTGTGCACGCGAGCATGCGTCCGTTTGTGTGCGCACGCGTGTGTTTGTACGTCAAAGAGAAAGAGAGGGAACAGCTCTTCGCCGAGGCTGGCCCGTGGGTCGCTGCGCGTGCTTTCCGTCGTGGGGAGGCGGCTGCGTCTTCCCAAGCACGTTCGCTGCAGGTCGCGCCTGTTCGCACGTCCTGACACCAGCGGTACGCGTGCATCGCCTACGGAAAGGGCTCCTGCGGCGACAACAGTAAACACGAGCCCAGTCCGCACGCTCGTGATGCTGCGAGCCTTTGCCATAACCCGCCTCGTCAAAACGGTGCAGCGCTGTGGAGGCCATGAAACTGCGTGGTGCCTAATATGCCACATGGTTGAGCGCACGTGGCCGTCGACAAGTCAAAACGGTTCGCGATTAGCCGCCGTTTCGGCTATTACGATGATTCGTTAATTAATGAAATGCGAAGTATTCGTTGGCAAAGGTCTCTTTGACGGCGTGCTCTTGTTCACAACATTCTCAAAATCAAGGAGAGGAAATCTACTGCCACGAATAATGCAGGCATCTTGCTCAAGACGGACACCTCAACTACATGTCGGAGATTTGACAGCGCAGCCGCCGAGGTCGCAATGCGCGTTTAAACGCATATTGCAGTTTAACAATAAGTAGTTCGTATAAGCGACGTTCTGTCAAATTTCTAGCACCGAAGTTCTTTAGAATAAGAAGAATAAAAAATAAGAAAGAAATGCGTAATCGATACGCCTCTTGGTCGACTGTGAACTGATGCTCGCTGATGAAAGTCACAGAGGAGGCAAAAAATTAAGTTGGTAAGACACCTGGGGCTTCTATTTTTTGACAAGAATCATTTCCGAAGCACTGCAATCCCAGACAACCACCCACAGCACTATAGCGGCCAGATCCATACAATCAGTGCATAGCAACCTTGAGTTGCTAATAATTGCCCCATAACCCGGCAAGACCCTCAAATTCCAACTTAAAATTTTGTTGCCGACTTGCCCAAGCTTCAACACTTGCAATCTTCAGTTGCTTTCAATACAGGCTTTTAAAATGTCAATCAAATGTAGCACATAGATGAATAACGCCAGCCGCCATTTTTCGTCGGTGGTAATTATCAAGTTGTGGTGCCTTTCTCTTTCTGTTTTCTTCTTCTTCATTAAAATAGGAGACTGATACCAGTCCAATTGATTTACTGTACTACCCACAGCAGTATGAAACCAAGATTGAGCTCAACGTTGCCCACTAACAGCGCTGTCTAACGTTGTAGTGTAACACATACCAAACAGTTCTCAAGGAGACGATGAGGGAAATACGGAAATAGATTTAGGCGATTTTTCGAAGCAACGAGGCGACCGTTGTCATTATGCTGCCGTTGTTCGATTATAAAGCTGCTCCGCGCAGTGACTCAAGGCTGCGAAATGCGTCTGCGCTCGTTGCGTAGGACGCCGGTGCGTGCGCTCCAGAGAATTTCGCTTTTTCCGACTCAAATTGTTTATGCCCATCTTTCGGTGCGTACATTCCCTACTTTCAGGACAAAACTCCGGGCAACTGTTGGCGCTCGCCTCGAAGTCTGCTGCACCTCGCGCACGCTCGTGCTTCCCCAACGGCGCACAGTTTTAGCGACGCTATATATTTAAGAGGATCATATATGCATGAACGCGTGTCTGTACGTATACAGGCCCCCGGCTTCCGAAGCCCTGCGAAGTCGAGAAAAGAATGAAGTTAATATATGACTGGGATCCTTCCTGGCATGTGCACTGTTTGCTGCTCGACGACGAACCGCGGGGAGGATCGGGTCCTTGGGAAAACACGGCGACGTCGTGTTTTCGTTTTTCTCGCGTGCGCGGACGTATAAAGCGGGTTTTACGCACCAACTGAAGGGCTAAGGATTGGTGCTTATTTTCACTTACATATAAGCGCTCTCAGAGCGTATGGGAGTGCAGTGCGAATCTACGTGGTCGTCGTCGCTTTCGAGTTTCTATATGTTGGGCCATGGTCTGTTCCGAAGGCACCTATATGAACCGCTCGTATCAGCAACGCCACCACAACCACCATTACTGCGCAGAAACCGCAGCTTTATACGGCTACTACTGTATGGCATTGTAGCATTGAAGCGGACCCTGAGTATCACCCATGTATGCTTGGCGAGCTGCCCACCAGCGAAGCAACTCGCCTGCACCGGTTTTTTTGTCTTCCCATTTCCCTTTTTTTTTTCGCAAGCCTCCCTTGTCGGTGAAAAGAATTCGATGCTACTTTTCGCGACCAGCATCAGGACAAGTTTCTTTTTCTTTTTTCAAATACCGCTTTGCACCTCTTTAAATTATCTGGACAGCTTATGATGTAGCACGATAGCAGCATGAAGGCTGTTGCACGTTCACTCTCGTGTGCTCGGATATTTCACGTTCTGTCGTGCTGTCTTTCAGTTGTATATACTCCCGATTTGGGACAGTGAACCGTATCCTATTTTAGCTAACATTACATGCTTATTTCTCTCACTATACCATTGCTCACACCGACGCTGGCATGTCTTGCTCATCTTGTGCCCGGGTGTGCGAGAAACCATTACTCCCGAGTCGCCGCAGCGGGTCGAATTCCGCTCGCGTGACGTGAAGTGCTGCGACGATCTATATAAGTGTACCCGCACGTACGATACATAGGTACACATCTTTGTTGATATATATAGACCACTCCATATCGTTGCGAAATGCGCGCGCGTTGATTGAGTCGATATGGGGTAATGTTAGCGGCCCTGTCTCAACCGGCGACGGGAAAAATGAACTACTGCAGGCAGGGGTGCGGAGGAGAACCCGGCTGCAAGAGCAATTTCCGGCGTTCATGAGTCATTCTGTCCGCGGCGAGCGTATACCATATAGCATAAGCGCTAGCGCGGTTCCTGCACCAACAATGCGCGCGCGGGATCCTTTTACGCCGGATCTCTGGATTTAGATCAGTGCACGGCGCGGTGGTTGTGCACGGCTAGAGCACTTTACGAGTCTCCGGAGAGACGCGCCAATGCTCACTGACGGGAGAAACGGCTCTCGGAGAACCGCCGCTGCGGTGGTTAGCATTTACGACCGCCGTCGGTCGGTACATAACAACCACTGACAGAAGCTCGCAAAGGAAGTGTCGAGCCTGGCGGCTGGCTTGTTTAGAGGGAGCATTCGGGAGCAAATTAAGAAAGACCGCGAGCGAGCGGTCGTTTCGGCGAATTCGCGACTTGCTCGGCTGACCGCGACGTGAGGGCTTCCTGTTTAGCTGGGGACGAGGCAGCGGACATCGGCCCCATCGCCCGATGATTTGTCCAGGCGTGACCAGGCGTGACCGCTCCGAGATTGCACCGTCGGAAGCCACGGTCCAAGTGACTGGCGTCTGTGGACGTGTGATGGAATGCAGCCCCGAGAGACTGTAGGACGCGAGAAAGACTTGACGACGCGAGTCGCAGCCTGTGTCCTTGTTTTCTTGCGCTGTTTATTTAGCATGCGTTCGTGTCCAATCGCCATAGGCGAAAATGCTGTTGAATATATGGATCGCAAAAATGAACACTCGATCGCTGAATTTACACAAGGTCGACAGCATCGGCTATAAAGTACATGCGCAGCATACCCTCGCATGAAGACGAAACGCTATATACGAGACGGATGTACGCAGTGAGCCGCTGGGCGGCCTGCACTGTACCTGCAGGGTCACGCTTTACTGTCCAATTGGTTCGTCTCTTCTAACATCGCGTCCATTGAAGTGTTGTGGTTTGTACATGAGTCGTGTAATCATGTGATCGTTGTAATTTGCAACAATTTTTTTGGTGCTCTGTGTTCCCTGCAACGTTTCTCGGGTTGACGTCTAGCGGCCACGATGTTTGACTCCGCGATATATGAAGTTTGTATTTCCTATACCTGCAGTAATTGTTCGCGGGAACTCAAAAGTCACCTTCAAGCTGTCGGTGATATTTTTTCGCCCGCGCTTACTTTTTACAAAGTGTAGAAAGAGACTGCGTTAAGGGCATCGAGCTAAATGCGACGTGACGTCATTTGTGACCGCTGTTTATGACCGCTGTTTCTCGTCTGACACGAAGTGACAGGAACGTGAGCATAACAAACAACTTATATTGCACACGCCACGACAGCATAAAAGAAAAGGCAGAAAACAACCATAATATGAAGACAGAACGCCATCGATTCCGTGATTTCCGGTGTTCTACGTAAAGTAACATTCCTCCGTCTCACTTGTCCCAAACATGCACTCTTCCGAAACTAAACATATTGCTTGCTATCTCTGCAGCAAGGGAAAAAGAGAGACAGAAAAATCCCAGAACCTGCTCCTATATAGAGCATCACTTTCTTTATGTTTTATCACAACACTCTCTCGAGTTAGTATCAGCACAAACTTTCGGGGCACTGACGCCGCCGAGGCCATAGCTTCAGCTGATCAACGTTCTTCTCTTGTGTTGCCTGCTCTTTCTCGTTCAGTTAAAAAACAGGGATCCACTGGACCTCTCTCATGCGAAAGAAACAAATGCACTAGCTACGGTCCTCGACCACCCTAGAACATAAGCGCGAAAAAAAAGGAAATTTTCACTTTCAACTGCGATAAATTTATTTGAACGGGATCTAAAAAGATTCTTTGATTAAAAAAATGATATTCATTTTTTTTCTGTTTACGCTGAAAGGCGGTGCATTTCTTGATTTGAAATTCATCCCTATAGGGAAACATATTTACCGAATGCTGCGAGCGAAATAATTTTTTTTCACTTCTTTACTATCTTTAATGAACATTTGTGTGCAGCTTCACCCTTGACGTGGTCACGAGGCGGGTGGTCCTAAGTTTTTCCTGGAACAGTTCATGCTTGTACGGATCACGCTAGGATGTGGCGCGTATAGTGACGGGTGCCTCGTCACTTTTCATATGTTTTACGTAGCGTGGTCATTTGTACTTGTATGATCTGTTACGGCTACATTCCAGCAGTTGACTCTTTCGTACCCCCTGAAAGTTGCAGTCGTGAGGAGAGTAAAAGTTACTTCAATAATGAAATGAAAATGAAAAACGATGTTTTCCTTTTTTTTCTGTAAGATGGCGTAAATATTTGTCGGCATATACTGTTAGTGGAGTTATAGAACAAGCGAGGCACACAGAACATAAGAACTCAGAGAGGTATGCCACTACAACTTTCGTACTTTTCATTTACAAATATTCACATTTTTTTTTTAGAGTGCAAGTGTTCGGGTAACAGAAAGGCGACAAGTCAGAGACGGACGCTGCGTCTTCTGACTTCCTTGCCTAATGTATCCGTGTTTTTGCGCTTCTTCAATATGAGTCGCTTCCGACTTGCACAGCTTGCAGTCATTCTGTAGAGAAAAACCGACCTTGCGGGCGTGGAAAGCGGAGGGGGAGGGGGGCTTGAAGAGAGGGGAGTCGCCAACATAGCGAATAAAGGAAGTTACCACTCTCTGGGAGGCGACCGACCGTAGAAGAGTTCATTAATACGAGGCTGTCCAAGCCATGCGGCGAGTCAGCCTCGCCGAGTCCCCGCGCAGTGTAATATAGCGGCTCGATTAAAGGGCCGGCGGGCGCTGACGGTGAAGCCGGCAGCCAAGGTCGATCGGGGCGCCAGATGTATGTGGGCCAGCAGTCGAGCGACCACCGGGCTTCGACGCGTCGGGTCGGGCAGCGATATTTCGCCGAATCGCGCGCACCTTCGTTCACTATACGCCGCACGGTGAATCGAGATGGAAGTTCGCGCAAGTTGGCCTGCACGTGCTTTGTCTTTCAATATGGCGGTGGCACCAAAGTGGACACGGATCGATTTTCAGAAAGGACGACAGGGATGGAGGAGGAATGTACCTATGGAGTAGCGGAATTTCTTAATTTAGATCTTTGTCGGTCTGCATCCTCTCTCTCTCTCTCTCTCTCTCTCTCTCTTTGAGCAGCTTGCTCTTCGGCGTGCGTAGATGTGTATTTAACAGCACATAGCACAACGTATCATTTTCGATGCAGTCAGTTTGACTTTGACAACTTCAAACTCTGATTTAAGCACGCGTAAGTTAACACGAAGCCCTTAGTATCGTGTTTTTCCTTCTTTCATTTTTTTCTGGGGGAGGCGGTGGTGAATATGCTCTTTATGTCCAGAAATAAAGGCGAACAAGTTGTTTGAATGTTTGTTCATGTGGCACGTTGTTTGGGCTTTGTGGGGCTTCATGAAAGGCGTCCAGGCCCTCGTCGTGTAGAAATTGCAGTACAGTGACTCCACGAGCCAACTCCTGTTTGTTTTGTTTTGTTTTGTTCTGCTGGTGTCTGTTTGATCCGTTCGTAGCTTGACAGTTCATAGAAACCACCGTCGAGTAGCCTTCGTTCATGGGCATAGCTGCAACAGCTGGGTGGTGAATGTTCTCTGTAGATGCCGGAGCAGCACACTTTGGGACAGTTCACGGGATTCTTTGGGTGTTGGACCTCAAGTTCTCGTGATTGACGGAATGTGTAAGGGCCGCCCCAGCCGTAGTCTCCGGAAAGTGACTTCCTCAAACCGAGAAAGATTTGCAGCGTAAAGAAACACGACAGTACTATAGACCATCATGTTGGTATTGCGGGTGCATCTTGGACAGCAACATAAATTACATGAGCAAAGAAAAACTACCCACAGACAGAGGGGCGTGGAATGCTGCGCTCTTACCATCCGTGTCTCTGCGTATTATGTTTTATAGCGCACTGCCTTCCTGTACTGAAGAAGACCAAGACTGCGTATTGCATTGTCCAACAAGAGCTGTGGTTGCTTAGCGGCCATGGTGTTCACCTAGTGGGCATGCCCATTTCGTCTGCTGCTGAAGTGCTAATTGGCTGGGCGCGCCTGACTCCCTCTCGGGCGTACCACGACCCTGCCAATCAGAACATCAGCAGGAGACGAAATGGACAAATTCACTAGCTGGACACTTACAGAATAACACTTTTGTAATGTTCCGCGTGGCAACTCAGAGCAAACATATAAAGCTGTCCCATTCTCCTTGGCAGGACTCACCCAGCGCTTCTGTGCATACGTGTAGCTGCTCCGGCGACGCGAAGCCTCGGCACAGGCGAGTGCGTGACAGCTAGGAACCGGCTTAACTAATCGAGCGCAACGTATTACCGGCATCACGAAAAGTTCGTTAGGCCAACTTGCTATCCCCTAGGAAGAGGCCTGCCCTGTAAGCCTCTTCCAGGACACACACAATCGTTGAAGGTAGAAGCTAAGACCCCTCGGGTTCCGTGTCCGATAAACGAGGTGGCATATTAATGAAAACATAAATAAATAGGGATACGTCATCTTACTACGTGGTAATGGCGCAAACGGCAGCGACAGGCGAGGGCGAGTGCTAGAAAAATTACATACACGCACGCACGCAGAACTCTTTCTGTTTTTATCGTGCCCTCTCTCTTTATGTTTGTGCGTGTGTGTGACACCACATGTGTGGGCACATGTCCGCGTTAAATCGACTCCCAAGAAAGGGTCATAGCGTGTCGGCTGCAGTAGTCCGAGTCGGAAACGATAATAGCTCGGGCGTGCTCTGAAAGCTGCTGGTACGGCGAGCGAAACGGTGGCACATTTTACGCCTGGGCATTCGCTAAGAAGGAGCGATACAGTACTCGTCTCCCAGAACCCAAGCTTGCACTCTTTGTCGTTCCTCTTGCTGATCAAGTCCTTGCAAGGGCGTCCAAGAAACATATAAAGAAACTAAACCCTCTATGATATAAGCTATTAGCGGTTAGATCTGGGGACGTTCAACAAGCCGTTACGTCTAAAGTAACGTGGTGAAATAAAAACAGCAAACGTTTCATGCAGCAAACTCGAGAGAGAGAGAGAGAGAGAGAGAGAGAGAGAGAGAGAGAGCTGGGAGGTCAGCCAGGTTACACCTGGTTTGCTATCCTACACTGGGGGAGGGAAAAGCGCGAAGAAAATGAAGCAAAGGAACCAGACTTCAAAATCGAACTTTTTCCTCTGATGGCTTGGGCGGAAGCCCAGTCAGAAAGCTACAGTATGTGACTGGGTCCGGGGCCCCCGGCTGCGTGGCACACGACAGCTGCGAGGCAGGAATATAATTGCATGATCGCAGTATTTCCGCGCGGTTAAACAGTATTACATATTAATACCTAATATTTCCAAAGGTATAAGAACAGTACTTCTTAAATATACGACTGGGCTCTGCGAACGCTGTTGTGTGTGCGTGCGCATGGAGGTCTGCAGAAACGCCATACCGCAAGCGGCACGCCTCCCCGTTGCATTGCGCGCTGTGTGAATTCGACAGAATCTGAGAGTGTCGACGTACCCCTGGCACCGCGTTGCGCGCGCGCGGTCTTCCTCGATCGACACACACCTGAGAGAGGCGAGAGGAAAGAAGATAAAAAAGAAGAAACGCTGTGGCACTGTTCTCGTGTGCTCCACGATGGGCCTTCCTTGTGCGCAAGCCGCTTCCCTCCCCCCCACGCAAGGGCACGAAATCGATGGAGAGCCGGTGGCAGTAACGCCGCCGCCCCTGCGGCAAGGCGCTAAAGGCCGCGAGCGCAGGCGAGCTCGCTTGTGCACGTCGCATCGCGGTGAACCTTGTTAGCACTGCAGGTTGGCACGGCAAACATCCCGACCCCAGAGCGACGCGGAATGCGATTGTCTTTTAGCACACGAGCGTCACCTTCGTCGTCTTTTCTTTCCGGCTCGGCCCACCACCAGCTTCCTATCACAACTTGTAAACGAAGTTACGCACCATAATCAACTTACAGTCACTCCAGCTATCAGTATAAAATAATTTACACCCTTAAATGTAAATAGTGGTGTAAATCAATACTTAACTCACATTCTTACACCTTTCTTGTGTGTAAGAGTGTGATTTATTCACAGAATGCTATTTATTTATTTATTTATTTAATATACCTTACAGGCCCTATGGGAACATTTGTAAGGGGGGTTACAAAATCAAGGCATAAAATAAAAAAAAGAAAGAGAGTAAGCAGCATTCTGAAGTCTAGTACAAAAGATACGCCTCAATGCAGGGTTCATCAACATGAAAAAGGAAAAACTGAAGTAATAAAATGCCACAAAGGTACACTTCAAGGAAATAAAACGAGTAAAATTGAACGTAAGGCACTAATACTAGAAAGTAAAATACAGGAAATATGAACAGATCAGGGAGCAGAGTGCTTCAAGGGATATTTCAAGGGATACATCCCTTATCGCTTTTAGGCGGTAAATTAAAAAAAATTACAGGGTTTTACATGCCAAAATTACTTTCTGATTATGAGGCACGCCGTAGTGGAGGACTCCGGAAATTTGGTCCACCTGGGGATCTTTAACGTGCACCTAAATCTAAGTACACGGGTGTTTTCGCATCTCGCCTCCATCGAAATGCGGTCGCCATGGCCGGGATTCGATCCCGCGACCTCGTGCTCAGCAGCCTAACACCATAGCCACTGAGCAACCACGGCGGGTTAGGCGGTAAATTATTTTATAGTGTAGCCGTCATTCTCGTCAATTTAGTACCCTCCGCTGCGAGAGAAGCAGGGCCTCTTCCATAGACCGTATGTTACTCCTGATGAGCGCCTAAGCACTAATTTCCTAAACTAATCACCACATGTAGTAATTCTACATAATTTTGACCACCTGGGGTTCTTTGACTTGCAGTAAGAGCATGGTGCCCGAGCGTGTTTTGCACAGGAATGCGGCCGCCCGGTGGGGAATCGAACCCAAAACTTAGTTCTCAGAACGCCATAGCCACCTGAGCCACCACGGCGGGTCGTGTAGGCGGTGTTTTCATGCTAATGGCTCGCCTTCGCGCCACGATGACAGTAACTGCGCCCGCTGGTCAGAAAACATTGATTGTTTGACTGCTGCTCAGCGTGTCTAGCGATATTCCGATTGACACTGTAACTGACATCAGTAAACATGTAGTTAAACAAAACGGCTGCATCATTAACTTCAGTAATATAAGTGGCCGCGTTACAAAATAGACTCACGATAAGAATAAACTGCAACAAAACGCAGGCGATTCTGCTCTAGCACAGCCCTCATGAATTTTTCTGTTATTTCTGACAAAATTTAGTTAGCGCAGGTGGTGTGTGCTAAGGGCAGAGAAAGAGCAAACGACAGCTCTGGAAACGATGTCAATCGAAGCAAAAACTGAGCAAGCTTTCCAAGCGGCAGATATAGAGATTCCTCATCTTTCTGGAGGGCACTGGTTTGGATGACACGCACCGACAGGCACCGGCCACCTCCGTGACGCAGTACGATGATTGGGATGTCTGCCGCTTGCGCTGCCTTAAACCGTCCGGGGCAGCTCAACATCCTTGCGTCATCGTCATAATTGTCAGCCTAATTAAGACCGCGTCAGAAAAAAGGCATCTTCAAGATTATATCTTATTATATCTGTCATTAGCAGTCACTGCGCAACCATGGGGGTAGAGTGCGTGCCCAGAGGAGTTGGAATCTCTCCTGCGCCTGAGTAACGTGGCAGCACCAGCGCGACGTCATTAAAAGGCGGCTGCACCCTTGTTGGGTTTTGGGTGCGTAATATTCAGAGTGCACCAGTGAAAAAGAGGACGTGACCGACAGATCACCTGTGCTCGTGAGTTTGGCAAAGTAATTAGTTCAGTTGTGACGATGTCCGCCATGGCGTGAGTTCTAGCGTAGAGCGATCCGTCGCTGTTTGAACAGTGCGGAGTTTTTACTTGCCCTCATCTCTATGTATATGCTATACAGCCACGTCGAGACTACCGTCGGGTCATGGTAGTGGCTTTCTATGGGCGTCTACTTAATGGGGCGCTTTTTTGACTGGTGATGACAACTTTGACGCTTGTCTCCGTTCTTTGTAAAAGAACAACTGAGGCTTTATTTGTTTATTATTATTTTTACAATCAAGTGATTGTTACCGCGCCTTAATAATTTGTTGTTGTTTTTTGCAGGGTTCCTTTTTAGACTATTTTATTGGATCTCGCATCTGTAGCTGCCTAATTTTAAACGCTATTCATACATATTCATAATGCATTTTCCTTGCGCCTCTGGTGTTTCCTCATACGTTGTACTACTTTGTTGCAGCCGCCGCCTTATGTAATGACTTTGGGCCTGTAAGACTTCAATAACTAAAGAAATGTTTGAACCTCCACAGGAAAAAAAGAAAAAAAAAGGCAGGTAGGCGTAGGAGAGGGGAGCGTAGAAAAGTTGAGGAAGAGCGAAGTAAACATGGTAAAGCGGAAACAAACTGTGCTCATGCAGCCGCGGGCGCCCAACAACGTTCGCCGTCTGCTGCACGGATCGTCGCATAATTCGAAAGAACACAAGAATGAATTCTGGGTTTTTACGTGCCAAAACCACGATTTGATTACGAGGCACGCCGTATGGTGAGGGACTCCGGATTAATTTTTACCACTATCGGAACTTTAACGTGCCCCCCAATTAATGCGCGGGACACGGGCGTGTTTGCATTTCGCCTTCATCGAAATGCGGCCGCCGTGACCGGGATTTGATTCCGTGACCTCGGTGCTTGGCAGCGCAACGCCGAAGCCGCTAAGCCACCGCGGCGGGACACGAAGAGACGCAAACTGACGAAAGTCATGACAAGAATGACAGCGGCACTGGATGGCTGCAATGGCTGAAGCAAAGTTAATTTCATCATGCAAAAGTGTAGAGGAAACAACAAAACACTGTCAGAGACGTAGTGACAGTAAAGAAAACAGCAGCGGTAAAAAATGCTAAATATGAAGAAAGAGGCCCGAAAATCACTACAGCGTTTCTATAATAGACGCCTTGAATATTATTTCATCTAGGGCGTCGGCGAAAGAGCCGGGTGCTAATTTAGAGTATGTGGACCAATAAATTGTGTGCAAAGACGGCGGTGTTGTTCTTCGGTTGTGAACAGCCAGCCCTTTCCCAGAGACCTCGCGAACACTTCGTACGGGGACGCAATCTCAAGAAGTACACGTTGAGAAGCTGGGAAAAAGAAAAACAAAAGAAAGAACAAAAGACAACGATGCAGTGAAGCGTGACATTACGAAATGGTGCAATAATCCTAAGAGGCGCCCCAATTTTCGGAGGAAGCGGCAGGAACGAAAGAAGAAAGAAAAATTAAACTAATGGAAAGTAAGGAAATGAAGTTTATGAGCGTGGTACTAATTCAACTCATCTAGAAGAAAGATGAAGGAGGCACAGACAAATGCAGGAACACGCTGAAGTCAAGTGATCCATATAAATACACGGCCTACATAAGGCGCGAAAAAGGGCAGTCAATGTGGTGCTTCGACTTGTCGGATCGTTCAGTAAAGACCCCGCCAGCGAGTAAACGAGGAATGGAACAAAACAGTGCCTTTTCGTGCGAAAACGCTTTTTCTTTCTTATTTGTCACACATCTTTCGGGCTCGTTTGACAATACAAACAGTGCGAAGCGAGGGAGCAACGCATCCTGTTAGCACGACGACTCGCTGACAAGTTGAGACGGCCCACTTTGTTTGCCTTCGCTGCGAAGCCAGGGGTCGACGGCGAGTACATGCAGTGCGAAATCAAAGGCGCCGTGCACACTGCATATGGGATAGACAGATAATAAAAAAATTAATCGGCTGCCGCCGTTGGCACACGATGTACTCGGAACGCTTCGTTCGCGTTGTTCATTGGATATACATAGAACCTCACTCGCTTAAACACACACACACAAAATGAAAGAGAGAGAGACAGGCAGACAGGCAGCCTACTGTCTGCAGCCGATCGACGCAGCAGTGGCTTCCAATGTCACCTCATCGCGCTCTCGTTAACTGTTTAAGTGTCTTCGCCAGCCGCGGAGGCAGCGTTGTCCAACTATTTCGCCGAAGCGGAGAGTAAGAGTAAGCAGCATTGTTACGAAGGGATGTATAAGACTAAGAACGCTAGGACTGAGTGCGCCTTTTAGTCGGACCGTCGTATATAGAATTAGAAAAAAAAATCAGATCCTTCTCTCAGTCCGATTACTCGATCCGCTCAAAGCAATTACTCGCGGGAAAACGAGGAATGTGTTCTTAAGGACGAGCTGACTGCTTGTTGGAACTTTGACTTCATTAGTGAACGTGGGACAGAACAAAGGAATGGTAGTTCTTTTTTTTTTCGATTACTGGTCTTGACGTTTACTACCACATCGCTGTGACGCGCCAACATTAGATGGCACAGTACACGAACACAGAAAGCAAATATGTAAAGTTGTTCATATCTCCAGTTTAGTATCGTTATCATCAGAGATCATTAAGGCACAAGGTTCTTTCGCATTCCAGAAACAAGAGGCAAGAGCTGAAAGCGGCGCGCGGAGACGACAGCGCTAGCTGTCACTCCTCTACAGTTTCTTCACTTGTTTCCCCTGACTGTGTCATTCGAAAGCTCGCTAGCTTGTTTACACCTTGCGATTTCGGTCTGAAATTACTTAGCACAAAAGCCTAGGCGTGCTTTTCCTTTATTCAGACAGATCCAGAAGCTCCGTCTCCTGCACGGATCGGATAACCGTCGGTTCGTAGCGCTCAGACTATACATCAGAGCGCTGCTCTGTCTTCGCCAGCGAACGTCGCCTATTACGCAAGCGACACGAAGCAGTCGGCCGCGGAAGCGGCGAGAATTAAACAGGCATGTCACTCACATTGGATTTCACTTGAAGAATGTGATACCGAAACCGAATCTTCCGACGAAATCGGTGTCCGATTTGCCTGTTTCTCACGCGCGAGGCATGCAGGCGAAGAATGGACGAAAGCAAGCGGCGCGTCTGCCAAGTACACTCATATAGTCAGGTTGGCTCCAAAGCGCACGCGTGCGGGTTATATATAAGCGAAACGGGTGGTGCTGCGAATGCCTTCGTTCATTAAGCTGCGCTGAAATGAAAGGCCGGGAATCCTATTACAACCTCGAAGAAATGTACCGGATATCTGTCAAGTTGCGCAGACGGCGAGGTGGTCGCGGTGTTCTGTCGACTCGTCGCGCATCGGGCCAGGAAAGTGGATGAGGCGCTCTTTCGGGCCGGCGGCGCCTGAAAAAACAAAGCCGTGCTGTGGTTCGCACAGCCGGTCATCATGATCCAGCGGCTGGGAGAGGAGAACGTGTATAGTTCTCTCTCGTGATGTACAAAGAAGGGAAGCAATGAATGAAAAAAAAGAAAAGAAATAAAGAAATAAAAAACATGAGGAGCAAGAAGGCTAAGGAATGAAAGGAACAAGAAAAAGAAAAAGAATAAAGGAAGTAAGGAACAGAAAAAAGAAGGAAAAACAACAGAGCATGAATAAATAAGTATAGAAAGATAGAGAACGACTCAGAGACGAAATAGAGAGAGGGTGAAGAGTGAAAGCAGGAAGTAAAAAAAAAAAAAGAAAGGAAGATAATACAAAATAAGAAAGCAGTGAGAAAGAAGAAATTAAGAAATGTGTAAGGAAATGAATAAATAAACGAAGAAGAAAGAGTGAGAGAAACACTAACCGTGCCTAACGATGAAAAGACAGGCACCCGAGACGACTCGGCGCGGGTAAACAGACGCCGCCATTGTTTTACAGTTCCTCACTTTTTTTTTTCCAAGTGCCCTGCCTCTACCTCGTTCGATTCATTTCCGGTTTGAACGGATTTCTCTGTCCCATCACACCCTTCACATTACTAGTGAGGGGCCGGCGAGATTCTTGCGCTCTGCAGTGTGGGGCAGCATCAACGCTTCTCTCGCGTTTTCTCCTTGACCTGTCGGCTCCTAGTTCGTTAGCGTTTACCCTCGTCAGTGTTCCTTTCCTCTTAAACTGCTGTGTTTCGTTCGGCTTGCCGATATTTTCTTTTTCTTTCCCTCTCTCTTTCTCGTTGCTGTCGGTGGCGGCGAATGGACTGTTTGTTTGCCCGTGAGCAGAGTTATAGCTGTTATTCGGGCAACGCAAAGCGTAGCCAGGCTTCGTGCGTTGTTTCACATTGTCAACACAGCAAACGAAAAAAAAGAAAAAAAGAAAAAAAGCAACGAGTATCCGGAGCCGCTTACAATCTGGTATAGCCGTTCAGCTTTCCACTGGAAAAGTGCAGCTGTGGATCTTTCCACTCAAAAATACAGCTGTGCAGCTCTCCTTCACTAGAAAACCGCAGTGTAACAATAACGGTGACAACGAACGACGAGGCAGACCAACTAACCGTTAAAAGGAAACGCTAGGTAACCATTAACTGAAAAGGAAAAACAGCAGACACATGGCACTTGTTGAACAACATAAATGAAGGTATAGACGAAATGTTTGCTGTCTCGAACCTATGGTTAAGCGATTGTCGAGTCGTGAACGCAGTCACAACAGGCTTGAAAGCTGTTGCTATTCGTACGAAACTGCCGCTCTTATAGAAGGTCCCTATACCGTGTATCCCAGCTAAAGTTAACGAAATTGTTCACCGAAAAAAAAGAAAAGAAAAGAAAAAAAGAGAGATTGCTTGAGAGATGTTCGGTTGTCAGAGTTCTGACAACCGAACATCGTTTGTTTTCTTATTCATTCCTTTTTCGTTGAACAGCGTGGCTAACGTTAGCTGCATGTTATTGTGTGCTTATTATGTGCTTACTACATGTCACAGGGTGTCCCCATTGTAGGTATAGCTACGGAAAGCAGCCGTTCAGAAGAAGAGTGCACGGACAAAAATTCTACACACACACACACACACACACACACACACACACACACACACACACACACACACACACACGCGCGCACGCGCACACGCGCACGCACGCACACGCGCACGCACGCACACACGCACACACGCACACACGCACACACGCACACACGCACGCACGCACGCACGCACGCACGC